>NW_024884778.1:15307871-15907871 GCF_019232065.1 Centrocercus urophasianus | reverse complement strand
GCTATTGAAGTAATTTATTTTAAAATTCTTCAAATATATTTTAATTTATTCTATAATATACAAAAAGACAGATATAAGCAGTTACTGTATATTTCTCTGCAATTTTAATTACTTTTTGTTTGTTTTTATTTACAGGGTTAGCTGGCACTGCTGCAGATCTAGAAAAAAGAAAGCTTATTTTTGGAAAAAACTTCATACCCCCAAAGAAGCCAAAAACATTCATACAGTTAGTGTGGGAAGCACTGCAGGATGTGACTCTTATAATCTTGGAAATTGCAGCCATCATATCCTTGGGGCTTTCATTTTATCAGCCACCTGGAGAAGGGAATGAAGGTAAAAACTTTTGATTGATTTCATTGACATAAGTAAAAAAAAAAAGAAAAAAGAAAAAAAAAAGAAAAAAAAAGTCCTGTATTTCCAATTGCTTCCATCCCTACCCTCCAGAAGGTCGCGAAGAGGAACTCTGTGTTGTTTTCTTCTATTTCCATTACACGTGGTAGTGACATTATTTGCGTGCTTGACACTTCTTTATGCAAGCCACTGAACTTCATGCTGCATGTTAAGTGAGTTAAAAATCATCATATTCTTATGAAACTTGAGCATTTCTTTCTGTTTTCATATTTGAGCTTGTGGTTGGTATTTATTAATCTTAGATTATTGCTTAATGCGTTACAAAGCAGAAATATGTAATTGCTTACGTAACTGATGATCCTGTGCATGCAGACATGAGCAGGACTTGGACTTAGTGAAATTCACTCATTTCAGTGTTTTCAGTGTTTTTTCCATGGCTAGCAAACCCAGCTCAACAAAGAGCATTGGAGGCTATGTCATGTTACTGCTGTGATATCTGTAGAAGGCTTTAAGTCCCCCTCCCCTCCTTTTTATTCTTTTTTTTCCTCTCCCTCCTTTGGAAAGTACTCTTGAATTCACATGCTTAAAATATTTATTCCTCTGCATAAATGCAAGATTTCCATTTCTGGCAACTGATCCAGATTTTTTCTTTCCTGCTCTCTCAGACTTATAAAGCTGGATAAAACCTGCTGTGTGAAATGACGTGAATAGCTTGGCAAATGTATGAAGAATGCCTTCTTCTAAATATAGCCTTGAAATGCTTTTTGCATTTGCTTCAGTTTCCTTTGGCTACTTTCCTTGAAGACCCTTCCTTTTTCCTTTCCCATTCACAAACACAATACGCACGTAGCTCCGCAGAGCACTTGTAGCACACTTAAAATTCCTTGTCTTTTATATATGATCAGGAAGCTTTTGTTGCTTTCACACCTTGAATTATGTTGTTATTGTTTTCAGCAGGTGTTTGATTTAGGCATGAGTAGGGAAAGGAGGTAATTTGGTTTTTTTAACTGAAGAAAACATTATTTTTATTACCTCATAACTGGACATAGTAAGATACCCTGGGGACATCATAAACCACAAACGATGGTTTACAAAATTAGGATTGAAGCCTGCAATCTTCTTTCCTAGGCACAAATGTGCCAAGTGTTCTCTTACTATACAGATTATTTAGTAGGGAAATAATTCTGAAGACAGGATTGTTACAGGGTTCTAGGAAAAGAAGGCTTATGCCATCGGATTCTGATTTTGTATCATTATTATTACCGTTGCTGTTTTGGTTTAATGCAATATTTAAAATGTTTCTTTTCCCGTGGGAATGTATGACACATCTGAAATTCTGGAATGGTACAGAAAGCTCAGCAGTGCAACCTGGGAAAACGTATTCGTGTTTTCCCACAGCACAGTGTTTCCATTCAATGGCCTCTGGTTTCCCCATCATTTTAAAGCTGTTTTCCTTGAAGATTTTTGCCATGCTTTACACAAGAGAGAATAGATCAACATAGAGAATATTCTGTAATCCAGCTTTTTGAACACATTTTAAATTTGGTCCTTTGAATTTTTCCAACGTTGTATTCATTAATTTATTTATTTATTTATTTATGAGCAATTCCTTATATGTGGGAGATTCTCTCATTTTAAAATCAGTGTAATTTTAAATGGATGCCAAGGATACATACAGTTTATTGGTAGATGTCCTTTCCCAGGACACCTTTATGAGCAGGCAGGTCCTACCTGTGCCCGGCCACGTGCCTTGCAGCACTGGAGAGACTGGGAGAGCCAAGAGAGAAATGCCATTTCCCTCATGCCTAATGGTTTGAGATTTGGGCTGTTTTTAAATGGCAACATGAAAACAAATGGCTTTGGGACACCGCTAAACACTATCATGTGTATTTTTTTAAATAGCATTTTAATAGCAAATGTATATGCTGCCCATATATTTAATACATTTCTATGCCTTTCACAAATCTCAAACTTCATCTACCAATGGCTTTGTTACATCATGTGGCAAGTTGAGGTCATATTTAACTTTTTAGAACAGATAACACTTTCTTTTTAGATGCTTGAATCCTTTACATTTTGAAGCTGTAACTGAGTTAGTATTTAAGTGGGTTCTGCAGTTTAAGTGCAAAGTATTTTTTTTTCCTGATGTGTTTGAAAGCCAAAATACACATATCCAAAAAATATCAGAGTGCAAGAATTGCTTTGAGAAACTTGTCTGATGGTGTGGTCTAATGTTTGTATACATCAGTATGTTTTGATGTATTGGGCAGATATGTGCTCTAAAGTTTAAATTTTGGGGGTTAGTAGACTCTTTTTTTTTTTCGATTTGATACCATAGATGTTGATATGTTACCCAAGTTGAAGTCTTCTGACTGCAGTATGGTTGCATTTCCGAATCTCAACGTTTTGGTACTGTCCTGAGAAAAGTAAATAGATAATTATTTTCTGAGTTGAATTCACTTTCTTCACTTTCTGTTATTGGAAAGAATTCAAATTTCTGTGGTTTTTACAGTACCGGTAACTATCTTCATCAGTCAACCTGCTAGTAATCTATTGTTTGAAGTACATGAAGTTTTTGTTCTCCTACTTTTCTTTCCATTCTCATTTAAAAAATGAACAAATGTTGGAAAACATTATTTCTTTTCCTACTGCAATCACAAAATCCTATCTATGTGAATTAGTAGATAATAGCGTGGTTGGGTTTATTGCTTCTCCAGAAGCTACTTCAACTCTATTTTCACATTTCTTACTAAGAGTGAAAGTTTCAAGAATTTGTTATCAGAAGCTGTACTGCTGTTTTTGTGATCTGCTTTGCATTCCCTTTCACCATCTGACAGGCCATTAGGAGCAATTGAGAACTTCTGCATAAATTATTGTCAGCCCTGTGGCAATTACTGCTCTCCTCACTGATCCACATAAAATCGTTTTTCCATTCTTTCAAAGACGTGCAAAATTTTTTCTTTATTTTAGTAAACCTGTATTGAGAAAAAGAAAAAAACTGTGCTGGTGCAGATGTAGTCACTGCTGTAGTGTTGTTCACACAGGGATGTGAGTAGTTAAAATGTGGCAAGTTAAAAATACTTTATTCCTCAGAACAAAATTCTTCAGTGTCCTGGGTTAATAGATTGCAGAATAGTGAAGGTAATAGTGAGCCAGTGATTTACAAAGAGAATTTATCAATGATATGCGATCCTGGCTTCGTGGTTTTGTATTTTGTATTTTTACTTATTTATTTTTGGATTGTAGATGAGTTCATCCAGGACGGTACAGGATACGCTACCCTGAAATTTGGTCCTCCTAAGCCAGTTGCTTAGTTTTGGTGGTGGTGTGTTGCTTCTTGAGGCTGTGGCCGGGATGCCTGCTAACCTCTTCTGACTTAGTTCCCTTAGGGAGGATAATGCTTCCACATGTTCAACATTCAAGTATTTCCTTATCATTCCTGTAATGTACCCTACTTCTTGGTCATCAGGTGGTAACCTGGAGATTTAAATCAGAAAGGGCACCCCTACAGGAGAGAAGGTACAGCTGCTCTAAAGCTCCATGAGGATGGCTGCTTCTTTCCATGCTCCTGGTCATGGTAGCACTCATTGTACTCATGATTCATCTGTTCCTTGTCAGTCTAGCAAACCTCATGCTCCTTATATGTAAACTTTGAAAAAGTACATGTATACGGATGGAATGGACAGCAGGTTGCAGTCAGAAGTGGAAATGAATGTGCCAATAGAAACAACAGAATCTTTTGAGTTGGAAGGGACCTCCTTCAGTCTTATCAATCTTATGTCCCTTGTACTATGATCCATAGATCAGTTTGTGTCATGACTGCTTTTCATGTGCTTTCTAGCCTTCTACAGAGAATTCAGCTGTGTTAACACAGCAGGCATCCTCTGCCTCAGAGGAAAATAAAATGTACTGCTTTTCTGATACAACTCTAAGGTCTCTGTTAAGAAGTCTATTAAATATTCTGTGTTTGTATTTATAACCAGCTGAAGTTTCTCGTCCAGCTTCAAACTGTTCACGTAAATTGTTTTTTCTATATTTATTTGTGTACAGCCCAAGGGTAATTTTTCCCACACACTGTCTATATTTGCAAATCAGCCAAGCTTCTATACCTGTTTTTTATGATCTTCAGATTTATATGCAGGGTTTGTAATCTGTATGCATTTCTCTGAATATAGAGAGATTTTTCCCATGTTGGAGGATGCAGCTATAAATCTGAGCCTGCCATGCCAAATCAGCTTTTATCAGATGCATGTTAAGAATATGGGACAATGGAGAGGGAGGGGTAAAACAAACAAACAAACAAAAAAAAACCAACAAAAACCTTGGCCCCATCACAAGAAATAATGGCTCACAGCTGTATTGCCCCGGGGACAATTCTTAGAAGTTAATTTCTTCAATTTATTGGCATGCAAGAGATTTGTGTTTCCTTTCTGTTTGGAAGGAGAGCAGTGCATCACTTTGCCACATCCCCATGAGGATGAACGCTGGGGCTTAGAAGAAGAGCTGGCAGGCTCTGCAGTTCTGTCAACATGGGAAAATAAGGAAGAAGACCCTTTCTGAGCAGCCGTGCACAATAGGACAGCTTGACCACAGACTTGACACACTCTTCTCTCTTTCTGGCCTTTTAATATGTCATTTGCTTCCCTTTTTTTTTCTTTGCTAACATTTATGACAAAACTGCATTTGTGTTAGTATTTTCAGGTCTGTCACTCCTTTAGCATCCAATTCTTGATTTTTCTGATTCTTGATTTTTTTCTTGAAAGAAAATCTTTAGTTGAGTGATTGGTCAGATCACAGTTTTCCTATACTCCCTTTCTAAAAAGTAGATTCTTCTGTTGTTTTTTTTTTCCTTATCTTTTGGGATTCTATAAATTTTATGTTTTTCTGTTGAAATCAGTCTATTCTTAAGTAGTATAAATTAAAAACCCTGTTGGGGAAACCTTGAAATACACTTTTGTGTATGCAAATGCATACTGGCTCAGAAGAAACACACAGGTGTCATTTGGGCAGGAAGCAAACATTAGGTATGAAATAAATAGCAGAGTTAGCCCTGCAGGAGCACTACCAGCTCATCTGGTGTTGGAAATGGTACTTTTGTATTGTTGAGTTCTGTGGCACAGTACAATCAGTTCCTGCCAAAAGTAAACATATTGTTTCACATTAATACTGATCATTTGTATCATCTTTACACTAGAAATGAGCAGTAGAAAATTTCTAGTATTTCTAGTATGGCTCATAGTGTCACAAAATCACAGGGATTGACCTGTGGAGATCATTTAGTCCAACCCCCTGTATTCCCTGGAGTGGGGGTAGCACAGGAAGGCATCCAGGCAGGTCTTGAATATCCCCCAAGACTCCACAACCTCTCTGGGCAGCCTGTTCCAGTGCTCTGTCATCCTCAAAGTAAAGAAGTTCCTTCTAACGTTCATATGGAACTTCCTGCATCCTGGTTTGTGCTTGTTGTCCTGTTCCATTGGTGGGCACATTGGAAGGGCCTGCCCCAATTACTTGGCACCTACTCATTTAGATACTGATAAGCATTGATAAGATCTGCTCTCAGTCCTCTCCAGCCTGAACAGCCCCAGGTCTCTCGGCCTTTCTTCATAAGGGGGATGCTCCAGGCCCCTCATCATCCTTGCAGCCATTTGCTAGATTCTCTTGAGAAGTTCTCTTTCTTGAACTGAGGAGCCCAGAACTGAATGCAGCACTCCAGATGCGGCCTCACCAGGACAGAGCAGAGGGGGAAGGATCACCTCTATTGGACACGCTCTTTTTTAATGAACCCAAGGATCCTGCTGGCCTTCCTGACCACAAGGGCACACAGCTGGCTTGTGGCCAAGCTGCTGGCCACCAGGACCCCAAGGTCCATCTCTGCAGAGCTCCTCTCTGGCAAATCAGCCCCTAGCCTGTACTGAAGAGTGTGGCTATTCCTCTCCAGGTGTGGGGCTCTGCATTGTCCTCGTTCAAATTCATCAAATCTCCAGCCTTTCCAGGCCAGGTTAGAAGTATCTACTTCTCCTGTACTTAGGTGATCCTAGGTGACAAGCAGTTAAAAAAAAAAAAAAAAAAAAAAAAAAAAAAAAAGAAAGCAGTAGTTATTGAGGAACTTTAAACAAATTTGATTTAACTTAATTAAAAGTAACCTCAGATAAATAACCACATAAAAATTCTGAGCTGTCCCCTGAGGGAGGAGAGCTACTCATTTAGCAGGGTGTTCAGTACATTTACTGAGACACAATTAGTGTAACTGAATGTAAATGGAATGCTTTAATACAGCATTTATCAATTTTTACTTTGGCTTTACCCATACAGTTCACATTTGGAATTTCATCATGCATTTTCCTTAACACCTGAACCCAGTAGGCTACAGGAAGATGTTGAATATGTCTCCCAGTCTCTAAAAATCTGTCTCCCTGGATTAATATTCGTTTAGCATATTGATTAATGAGAAGGAATCAGCTGAATTTTAGTTGGAAATGAATCTGCTGAATAAAGTTAATTCTGTATATTTTGCATCTTCAAATCTCAGACTATTAAAACAAACACTTTACATTATAGCACAGATTATATTAAAATATATAAATGTAGGCAGTGTGACAATCCAACTTGTAAGATCAACGTTTGCTGTTTTACAGATTTCCTAAAATATCAATGCACAGCAAAAAGCAACTGCAAGTATTTTGCAATTTTTCAAAAATTTCCAATTTTTAAGGTGTTTCTTTTCAAGCTACTTGAAGATGATAGTTATTCAACAAGTCGTGTGCGTTTTATATTAAAAAAAAAAAATTGGTCAAGCAATGTTTTTGTACAATGAAAATCCATTATCTCTTTGTGTCTTTTCCATAAAGCAAGAAGAAATGTAGAAAATGTGAAGCTTTTTTAAAAGAAATGAGCTGAATGCCATTCATTTTAGTACTTTTCAGCGATTTGAGTTCTGGTTTGCCATCCTGCTTCACAAATAATGAAAGTAAAAGATAAGTTGAACCAGCCCTGCATCCCTGAACAATTACTTAAAGTATTTTCTGAATTCTGTTGCAGCTGGCAAAAATTGACAATAATTAGCAAACATTTTTGAGTCTCTTGTATATCTCAAAAGGTCAACGGAACAGCAGAACTGTCTTCTAATCCTTGCAGTCAGTGTCAGCTAATCACCTTTGGCACAGCAGGGAAACCTAGCAGCCATTTTAGTATTCTTTAGTTGTGCTATTTGCAGGCCATGAGCACTCATTTTAATTCTTCAGTTGCCAGCCATTGGCGTAGGACAGTGTAATCTTAGACCAAACCAGGTAGGTCTTTAGAGTGTTTTAGTTCCAACTTAATTTCATTGTAGTCCTTAATTAGAACACATTTGGAATCTCCTCCCATTTGTCCTAGCTTTCAAATGACTTTGTACTGTAAAATCCTGAAGTGGATATATTTTCCTGTAAGTGTTACATAACCTACTTCAGACACTGGAGAATACTGAATCAACGAAAAAAAACAGGTCATATGAAGGGGGTATAAAGGCAGTGCAGCCTTAAAAGCTGATATCTCCTAGTAGGAATCCTTATCATCTTTGCTACTAAATAACTCTGATCCAGCTGCCAGTACTCTAGAGGTTTTAATTGTGATGTCCAAGGATGACAATTCAAGAAAAGCTGAGATGATAGAAGTGCAGGTATTTGGAAATAGTATTTTTATGTAGACTGGATGAATCTCAAGTATAGATTAATTTCAGAGTTATCAGTACAACTTTAGAAGAGTGTTGCCAACACTCCAATGCTTTCATTGTTCATCATAAAAGTTAAAACATGAGATTGCAAAAGGATTTTTTTTTAATGTCTGAACCGTCTGTCAGGATAAGTGATGAAGCAGTTGGCATCCTGGAAAACAGGAGAAACAGAAGTATTTGCTCTCTTAAAAACTGCTTGTTCTGCCAGAACCCCACCACTTAACCTTCTTCCCCAAGCTAGGATGAGGTGAAGCAGCATATGGCTTCTCCTGACATTAGCCCAATCTGTTTCTTATAGTGAAGGAATGAAAAAGTATCTTACTTGTTAATCCCTGCCCTAAATTGTGCGTTGGCTTGTAAATATCCAGGAACAGAGAACAGAGCAGGCTGAAATGCCCAGCTGTTACAGATGTGTCCAAACTCATGCATGTACAATATCTTCCCTTCTTCCAATACATGTAAAAGGTGCTTTTCATGATTAACTGGCTACAGTATTTTGTTTCTGAAAGATTTATGATTTTATGTTGTTTTCTAGGTTTAAAAGACAGGGCAAATTCAGAATTAGGGCTCCTAAATATGTGAACTAGAAAGTCCTAGGTAGTAAGGTCATGAAGAGCATCCAATAGCAAACACAAAGAGGCAGAGCATGAGAATTTGATGTGATCTTTGAAGTCATTTAGTCTGTCCCCATACTTAGAAGCGCTATCAGCAGTATTTAAGCCATTCTAGACAGAAATTTAATCTTACTTAATTCTCCAGGTTTCCAGTAATGGAAATTTTGCATCTTTCCCAGATAGTTTGTGTGTCTGTGCTGTGAGACAGTTATTCCTGGTTTTAACCTAAAAGTCTCTTGTAAGAAATTGCCTTGTTATATTTTATATGCATATGAAGACCTATATAAAGTCATATTTTCAGACATATTTTAACTTCCTGAAGACAACTTATTTATAAATGCTGAGGCATAAATACATACAGTAACTCACTGAACTTTGCCAGTGAGCATTTGAAATTTGAGCAGCATTTTAAACAACATGTTAATATTGCAGAGGAATACTAGTCGTCAATCGACTTTGACAAAAGGAGCCCAAACTCTCTTAAATTAATGTACTGATTTTAATTTGCTGATTAAAAAAAGTAGTATCAGAATTTATTACCCCAGATGATAACAAGCCAAAAGCTCCATAAACATTTGTATTGCCAAAGTTAAAGCAACGATGTGAAGTACAGCAGTGCTGATTACTTTCGTGTTTGCTTGTGATTCCAGAAATCAGCTTTAATTCAGCAGTTTTAAAATCCCAAGAATGTTCCAAATTCTCAAAATCGCCTGTTTATTATACTTTAATGAAAAGCACTTCAGGATCAAGTTCTAGGGTTATTTGTTGAGTTTCAAAGGAGGGTGCTGTGTGCCCAGTAGTCTGCATGTGTGCAAACAAATGAAATGAAAAATCAAAGTCTGCATGCACTCAGGGCTGTTTGTTTGAAAACAGGTTTACCCTTCTGAACACCAAGGCTGTGGTGATGAGGCAGATATGTAGCACTCTGCTACGTGATGACATTATGATATGGTGTTTAATCTTTTACTTACATGAATTTTCACCTCTTAGAATGCACAGCACAGAGTAATGAGTATAAGGGATTAAATACAATAATAAATGCTGCAGTTTATGAGCTGGTTTTGTGATTGAGGTCTATAAATCTTCCATTTCTACCTCAGCCTGGTTCTCTTGTTCTCATGAAAATGGCTGAACAATGATGTATGAGAGCACTGAGGGAGGTGGAGGTGTTTCAGGACCTGTTCTGTAGCACATTGGCATAGCCTGAGCTGAAAAGAGCACTGGTTTGATTTTCTGATTTTGCAGTACCTTAGCTGGGCTAGGTTGCTTAAGCCTACTGACTTGCAAATTTTCTTCATCAGTGGCTTTCAAGCTATGGTCTGCGCACCTCTGAGAATCCGTGAATTCCTTTGAAGAGGTCTATTAAAACCAGCAACCCACACTGAGTAACCTTACGCTCTCTCCGTAAGGCTTATATGTTACAAGAATTTGAGAGTTCCTCTGTAAATGGTCTGGGATGTATGAAGAAGTGCATCAGCCAGCAATCACAAATTCGGGCTGTGCTCCCATTTGGTTTCTTTAGAAGCCCAATGACATCTCTGTCAGATTTTCCAATAGACTCTTGCAAGTTTTTGGTAGCGTTTTTGTTGTTAAATGTGGTCTGTCTCTAAAATCATCTTTATTAGAACATCTCATTTCAAAACAAGAAAACAGAAAAGGAGAGTTTCTGGAGGTACATTTTGCCTGTTTTAGAATGGAACCAAGGCACAACATAACAGTACAAGCATTTGTCTTGCAGGCAGAAGCAGCCCTAAAATATCCTTTAACAGTTTGTTCTTCTGATTATTCTGCTTCAGGCAGAAAAAAAGTGGGCTTTGTCTATAAGAATTTAGTAGAAGTATAAGCAAGGAAGTTCTCAATCTGATTATGTATTTAGGAAATATTTTTTTGTTTTTTTTTTCTTAAGTTTATAGTCGGGGAAAAGTCTATTTAAAGTCATGCTCCTTGCTGATAGCCAGTTTTGCACATAAGCATTTATGCATTGTCCTAGATTTTTATGTTTCCTGGTGCTTTCAGTGATCTGTAAGATGTGTGGTAGCTGAGGAAGTGTTCAATTCCTATTCTCCATCCAACTGTATTTATTAAGTACTGGAGATATTCTGGGACTGCTCCGTGACTAATGGGAGCAATCCTCCTGTTTGTAGAACATAACTTCAATGGCCAAAGCTTTTGCTTTCTGACTGGCTTGTACAAAGAACATCCAGATATCTGGAAGTCCAAATGTGCTTGGTGTTCTCTTTTCTACTGCAGAAGTGTGTTCAGGCCCAAAGTAGCCCATTCATGTTCCCAATAGCTGCAGTGTACCCTATGTATGATTTATTTATTTTTAACTAAGAGAGTAAAATTCTAAACCTGGCTTACTTAAACTTATCTAAGTGAAAAAATGTCAACACACAAACAGCCACTTCGCTGCTAATATCCACGCTATCAGAAATTTTCATTTCTTCCAAATTTTTTTATTCATGTATGTATATATTTTGCACAGGTATAATAACCTATTCCAAGAATGGTTTTATGGTACGTCATCATGAAAAAAGGCTTTCTTTTCCCTCCTCTTTGTACTGCAAGTCAGCTAGTGCCACTTATACTAGGAGTAAAAACCCATGCAGTTCTGTGAGATCACAGTCTTCTACATTATTAATTCAATTTAGTACTTACATCTTTCAAATTTAGCTTGTCATTTACATTGTTTTCTCATAGTTCTGACATTTGAGTAACATCATCCAAAATAAGTCCTTTATTTGTGCCCCATATTCTTCATCGCTATGAAATGTTTTGTTCATTTTTTGATTCGGTGTACATTTCTGGTACAGTTGAATCAGTTGAGAGTTATCCCCAGGAACCCTCACAATAGGCATAAAGGCTGGCCATTAAGCCAAGTTGCATTGCAGATGTTTGGTACGTGCTTCTGCTTTGCAACTGAACCAAAGTCTTCTGTTTTTCCCAGGGTTTTTCATGTCTAAACCATTTGAGCGATTGTTGTTAAGGTTAAGACTCACACATTTCATTGACATTCTTTGAAGAGGAACTTAAGTTTGGAGAATTTCATGGCTTCATTTTTATATGTCCTGATATTTGTAGTGAAATGTTGCATCAAAATGGTTGTTTCTGACAGATGTATTTTTTTAATATATCTATAGACAGAGATGGTAAATACAAATTTTAATGGAATAGTTGTAGGTTATGGTAACAGATACATATATGCTGTTTATAAGCTGTATCTTTTCTAGACAATCTCTTATTTAATTATTGCAGCACAGCTTTCCTAGGATAGATGCAGCCCTCAGAGGCCTCATAGAATGTGTTAAACTGTACTGGGAACCTTAGTCTCTGGCTGAAAGTCTTCGGTTCTCCAAATTAGCATAAATTAATTAATTAGTTGAAGAATTAAATAAACAGTCTTCTCTTAAATTTCATCATTTTGTCTTTTTCAAAAAAAGTTTTATAATTTAGTAATGCATGTGAAGTGTTTATGAATGTTTATTACTGTGGGATAACTATTTTTGATGATGTGTGAAAACACTTGTTTTGCAAATTTGTACTGAATTACACAGCAAACGTTTCCTGAAAAGATAATTCAGTGAATGTAATTGCTCTTTTATAAGTGTGGAGATGAAAATATATTGCAGTGGTTGTTTTGTAAGATGCTGGGGTTTTTTTGTTGTTGTTTTTACCATATTCTGAAATGCTCCCAAGTTGCCCACTTCTGAATTATTTAAAGTTGCATTACAATTTTGTGTAGTAGGTGTTGCCTTTTCTCAAACTTCCTGATCACAAACTGACTGATTCTCAATGTCCGTATTTCTGGCTGGGTATGCAGTCTGTCTGTCACTGTTTTCCCTCTAGTTCCTGTGGACCCAACTTTTCTTTTTTAAATGAAATAGAACTGGTGAGTTTCTGCTCTTCCAGAGCTTCATCATCTGATTTTCTAATCTGCTGGTGGGATTTCCCTCGTCTTCCTCCTCTCTCCCCTTCCCTATTTGTTCAGTAAATGTGTATTTTTATTGCAATCTGGAAATATTTAAGTATCACTCTGCCCAAGAACTGATAAGTCTAAAAGAAGTATGGAAACAATACTAAATACATTGTAAATTCAGGTTTAAAAAAAAGAAAAAAAAAAGAGAGATGTATCAGTCGTAAAATACAGATGGGATTAAGTGGAACATCAGTTTTCTGGAGCCAAGCATTTGTCCAAAGGAGTGCTTTCACTCTGGCTTTGCTCAACTATATTGAAAATGTCTGTTCTGTGCTGTTAATAAAATGTGCTTAGGGAGCAAACTGATTACTGGATGTCAGTGGTACTGATGAATGAAAGAAGTTTCAGATTTGGGCTGGCTTCAGGACAAAACATTAAGAACTTGTGAAGTGCAAAATGTGCACCTTCTGTCATGTGGGACCTGAAAATTAAATAATTCTTTCATAATGTAAAGTGGCCTACATCTGGTTTCCACAAATGTGTGTTAGACTGCAAAAAATTAAGTCCCATAGATACCTTCCTTCATTAGAGATGAGTAGAGATCATTGCCAAAACTGAGTTGCTTTTACATATTGCTCATTAGAAAGATTTCCATGTTGCCAAGCGCTGTTTAACTCTCAGCTGGGGAGATGAGGTAATGAGATTTAGAACTCTGGGGTGAAGTATAAAATATTCTCACTTATTTTCCAGGAAGAAGCTCTCCAAGAGAATTAATTCCATAATAAAACTCCACTAGGATATGACCTTAGAAGCATTGTTGAGTAACTGCACTTGAACTCCTATTGTCACAAAGAGCAACTTTTCTGGCCTGAATCTTATATTTGAAAACTGTGTTATACCCATTGAATATGTGGCCATATTTTCAAGGTGTTTTTGGCACTGAGCAAAGTACAGCGAAACTCTAGCAATCAGATATCAGGGCTTTGTCTTCCATCCCCCTAAGAGCAGGTCCTGTATTGACAACATAACAAAACAGAACTGAATATGATGTATTACAGAAATACTTGTATGGTCCTCTTCCCTTCCGCTGCCTTTGGTGGAGTTGGGACCTCATCCCTTCAGGTGATATTCGCAGAATGCATTGCTTTGGTGCTAGTCTGAAGAACCTTGTTTGACATATTGTGTCTGCTGAAGTTGAGCAATTGAGTGATAAAACTGAGGTGATTGAAATGAACATTCCTCAGCTCACAAATGTTTGTGATCAGACTGAGGAATGTGTGAATGCATGTGCATCTAGGGCTTACACATTGGTTTTCTTTCTTTTCACATTGAATACGTGTAAATATTTAATATGGAATTCTACAGTTGATGCTCTTGCATAACTAACCTACAGGGACAGTGTCTTTTTTCTGTCTCTTTTTTTTTTAAACCTCACTAGAGTACTTATATAACTAAATAAAATATTATAAAGAGAAGAATTCTAATTCTTCTCTTGAAGTTTGAAATATGCATCCAGAATCACTTGCACTGAATACACAAGCACCATAACCTGAAACGTGCATACTGTAAGCATCTGATGTTAGTAAATCCTTGTGCTTGACTCATCA
Organism: Centrocercus urophasianus; assembly: GCF_019232065.1. NCBI lineage: Eukaryota > Metazoa > Chordata > Aves > Galliformes > Phasianidae > Centrocercus > Centrocercus urophasianus. The sequence continues at coordinate 15,893,672 of NW_024884778.1, read as the reverse complement.
CAGGAACAAGCACGTTTCCAGAGAACAAGTTTGACTTACTACAAGTAATCAGAAAATATTTTTCATAATTGAATAAATCCTTGGAGAACATGGGAGAAAGAAAGAAAAGTTCTGTTTTGAAGCTCTAGAGACTTCTGCTTCTTTGCTGTTAGTGGTGGCTCTGCGGTGCCGTTCCTGCCTGTGCTGTGCCTGTGTTGGAGGCAGTTCAGCAGCTGGGGATGCACCATGTTGGGAGGGAGATGTTGGTCCTTTGCTGGTTGGCAGTCACTCTGTGGAATCACATTACAGCAAATGATATGGCACAGGAATGGGTTTTAAAAAATGGATATTACAGTGTCTGTTACATGTGAAAGTCTTATTCATGAATGGAGTTTGATGTTTACTGAATATTTGGGGACTTTTTTTTTTGGATCCTTTTCCTATTCAGTTGAATACAATAAATGAAGTAACGTCACTTACAGTCAGTAGTGAGCCTAACTCTATTAATGAAAAAAGCTGTAACTCAGAACTGCTCAATTTGCTTTAGTAATATCAGTGCTGGAATCTCAGCTAAGGAAAAATGGCTTTTATTGAAAGGTATAAAATGGAAAGTTTTTATTCTGGGAACTGTTGTCTTTTTGATGGCAAAACCAGTTTGACCAACAGCAACAAAAAAAAATTACCTCTGGGGGTGGTTTGAGATTTTCCTGGGGAATTTAAATGCCACGAGGTACTCTCAGCTTAAAAATAGAAATGTGTAGGTTGAAATGAGTAACTGAGAGGTATGTGCTGTAGGCTGGGACTTAGGAATACAGATGTTCAGAGATTTTTTAAAAATACTTTTTTATTTTAAAGTTATTGTAAGTCTACATGGCTTGTAATTATTACTGTACTCAAAATAGCTTTAAGAAACTCCACACGACTATTAGAAATCGCATTAGAAATCAGAGATGTATCTTTTTAGCTTTGCTGTGCTTATGTGCATCTTTTAGTGCTGGCTCTGATTTGGAAGATTTTAGGAGAAATATCAGTACTGAAATGAGGTTTGTTAGCTTAAAAGCATTCCATCAGGAAATGATCCTGCTAAAATGTCAGGCAGTGCTCTCTGGCTATTAGTGCAGCCTTTTGCTGTTTTTTGCTTTCCCCTTTTCTTGCTTTCACCAAATTCAAATGATTTATAACAGCAGTCGAATTATTTATTTCCTGCTGGTAGCAATGAAGTTGCATGCTTTCTTTTTTCATATGCTTTAACCTCCTCTTGTACATCTGTGCCCTTTTGCACCTTTTCCTTTTGATACAAGTGTATTCAATTTTTTTCTATGAGACAGCTCCGTTTCAACATCCTATGTCTCTCTGTCCTCTTTTTAGTTCCTAAAGTGTTACGCATAATGAAAATCTTGCAGATGCAGAATAGGCTTTTTGCTGATTTTGAAATAACTGACATTTAGGTAAGTGCTTCACAGGGCCCAGCACAGGCTGAGTGCTCGGCTTTCCAGGCTCCTGGGTGTCTCTTTTTTGCTCCCAGCTTTTGCACCCAGATTACCTGCAGTCTGATGAGAATGAAACCCAAGTTGCTGAGACTTCAGGTGAACCCAGCACATGTTCTGGTTTGAATTACTTTTCCCTTTTTTTCCTGAATCTTCTTTACCTTTGGATTCTGTCTTCTCCTTTTTGTAGAAAACTCTTTCAACAATTTTTGCTGATCTATTTCGCATCGAATTGTAAGCTTGAAAATTCTTTTTTTTTTTTTTTTTTTATTAACAATTTTTGAGAATGTTCCTTTGAGAAAATTTGTGAAGGTCATAGTGATAACAGTCCCCTTTTGTATCTCTGAATGCCCTTAGAGGTTACGCGGTCCCATGGGGGCTTCAGATCACCTGTGTGTTCCTGCATGCTCTTTTTGAACAAACCAATCCCTTTTGTGACTTCATCTGCTTCTCCTGTGCTGACGGAGTTAAACCCCTTTCCAATCTTGACTTGCAGTCAAATCTGTGTAACCACAGTTTCAAACTGAGTATGTATTTTCTATCTAATGAAAATGAGACTTCTGGGAATGACACACACGGCATATGTTCATGGTTATGGTGGAAAGTAGCTTCATATTAATAAACCTGTTTACATTTTTTAAATTTAACTTTTTGACACACAGTACCCATGTTGAAGATAATTTTAAATGAGTATTTCAGTATTCACTGTTTTGGAATAAAGCCCTATTACAAATCACACATATACAAATTAAAAATACTTTTGTGATCATTTTCAGCCTGCACCTATCCATAATGAGATCTCAGGCAATTTTTCAGTAACATCAGAAGCCACGCACTCTCCTGTGAAAGCATAATAGCAATCTCAGATCTAAACAAAATTTCTAGGAGTTATATGAGCATTTATGATAAACATTAGGTGCTTAAGACTGCAGTAACCATATTTTACTTAAGCATATTATTACTACTCTTTTGTATCTTATTTATATTCCTTATTTTCCCCATATCTAGAAAGGTGATACTGCATACAGAAAGGAGGATGGATAATACAACATATGTAGTTAAGAAGTATAAGTGATTTTTTGTCTTAGGAATACAGACAGGTTCTTACTGAACATTCATGCATTTCATACCATGCTCCTCTCTCCCTCTCCTTCCTCAGGACAGTTCCCTACCACAGAGCCTATCCTTCAGGAACTGCTCCTGCATGGGCCTCACTATCAGCAGCTCCCCCTGACCTCCTGCTCACTGCAGGCTCCTCTCCATGGGCTGCATAATGATAGAGGCACAAGTTTCCACTTACTCCTATTTAAAGTGAATGCTTCTTAAATAATTATGAAGTAAGAATGCAACATAGGTCAATAAAATGTTTCCTGACTGATCATCTCTTGAAGGGCTAGTTGCATTCTTTAAATCCTGCTTGTCTGTAACCCTCCATTAAAACAGTCTGTTCTGAAATCATACTTATAAAAATGCTGGAGACTTTATTCTCTTGCAGCAGCTACCGTTTATTCCTATAACCAAAGTAATGTGCAATTTTGGCATTAATTTCTCAAACACTCTCAACCTGTTTCATTTCTACAGGACTGCAAAAAGCGAATACAGTGTCCCAAATGTATTTATGTTAGGTTAGATCCCCAGTAAGTGCAACATGAATTCTGAACTGTCGTTAAGAATATGTAGATGCTCAAAAGCTTTGCTCAGGTGCTGCTTAAGCTTGGACCTATCTAATGCTTTATGTTCATACTCCTTACATAGCTGAAATTCTGCTTCTTCTTAACCTTAAACACACTGACAACAAGGTACTGTTTTTTTTCTTCCTGATAGATGAGAAGCACCATTCATCTGATATTTGGGATTGAGGCAATCAGTGAAAGCAGACAAGAACATGCACATTGATGCTACTTAGAAGAGATTCTTGGTTTGTCAGCCTGTGGGCTGAATAGCAGCAGGTCAATGAGTGAGATTCCCATTTCTTACCATCAACATTTTCATGCTACTTAAAGCTGTGGTCCTGAGTTACAATCCACTGACAAAAAGAGAAATCGACTCACGTACCTCATATCCTAGTTTACTATCATAATTTTGAGTCATATTGAATAAAAATATTGTAAGCCTTCTGCTTCATGCTACCTATTGCCTCTGTGGCTAAATTTATGTGTCATTATCTCAGATAACCTGGACAAGTGGTTCACTGTAAGAAGCAACACTGATTGTTTATTTACTGAAACTAGGCTGAATCTCAACCAATAGCGGTTCTAAAATCCACAAAGTAGCTCACTATTTCTTCCATCCACTTAAAATACTAACTCCTGTTTTTGATCATGCGCTTCAATTTCCCTACTCCTGTCTCTCTCTCCAAGAATTCCTTCCCTCCACGCCTTTCTTCCATCTGAAGTTAGTATTGTCTGACTCAACAGAAAATAAAACAGAGCACACTTCAACGTATTATTTCCATTAGGTTTTGGAGAATTTTCTCAGCACTTTGAAAGCTAGAATTGTGAATCATTAGCAGAGAAGCTGGATCAATTTAGGGATGCTTTCCACAAACGCGGTTTTAGTTTAGTGTGTTTTCTTTTTTTCCTACAAATGTTTCTTCAGCCATAATATGGAGAGTGAAGCATGTTCTTTTTTTGTGCATGATCTATGAGACAAGTAAGCATGATTCCTTTCATCTTAATGATAGGATCTGGTATTATTTACATTTTACGTTAGACTAATTTTTCTGGTTTTATGAAGGTACTGGGAACAGTATTCATTGAATGACTTGGGTTAAAAGTGACGAGTTCAATCTAGTCACAATCATCTAGTTCAATCATAGAATCACCAAGGTTGGAAAAGACCTCCAAGATCATCCAGTCCAACTATCCTCCCACCAATTTTTTCCCACTAAAAAATGTCCCTTAGAATTAAACAATTCTTAAACATCTCCAGAGACTGTGATGCAACTATCAATCTCTCTGGGCAGCTCATTGCAGCACCTGACTACTCTTACAGTGAATAAATTTTTCTTAATATCCAACCTGGACCTCCCCTGGTGCAACTTGAGCCTATTCCCTTTAGTCCTGTTACTAGTTAGGTGGGAGAAGTAAGCTTAACCTCACCACAGCCCCCTTTCATGTAGCTGTGGAGAGTGATAAGGTCTCCCCTGAACCTCTTATCCGGGCTGAAGATTCCCTCAGTTCCCTCAGCCACTCCTTATAAGGCTTGTGCTCCAGACTCCTCTCCAGCTTCAGTGATTTTGGATGTGCTCCAGGACCTCACTGTCTTCCTTGTAGCGGGGGGCCCAAAACTGAATATAGTACTCAAGGTGCGTCCTCACCAGAGCTGAGTATTAAGGGACAATCATCTCCGTGCTCCTGCTGGCAGCACTATTTCTGATACCAGCCCGGATGCCATTGGCCTTCTCAGCCACTTGGGTCACTGCTGGCTTATGTTTAGCTGAGTATCAATCAACATCACACCTCCAGGTCCATTTCTTCCACAGAGTCTTCCAGCCACTCTGCTCCAAGCCTGTAGTGTTGCATGGGGTTGTTGTGGCCAAGGTGAAGGACCCAGCACTTGGTCTTGTTGAACTTCACCCCATTGGCCTCAGCCCAGATATCCTGCCTGTCCAGATTCCTCTGTAGGGCCTTTCTACCCCCAGGCATATCAGCATTATGACACTTACGTTAACTGTTAGACAAGCTAGATTAAATTTCAACCAGTAAGGATTTTAAAATCCAGAAAGGAAGTAAAATCAGTCTTTGTGGACTGATCTGGCAGGGTTCCTTTTGTGAGAAACTCGGGACGAAGCATACTGTTAAAAAGAAAAGGATTTTCTTGATAATTACTTCTGAATCTTTCTTAATGAAAAATGATGGTGAATTTTTGTCTTGTATTTGCTAAAATAGAATTGTATGTGCTGGGAAACAGTTTAATCTACTGGAGGCAAAAGTGAATTCACTGGTTTGGAAAAGAAATCTAAAATCTAACACGGTCCAATTAAGATGATTTAAAGGTTAAAGAACAAATTTTGTTTGTCCTTCCCACAAGTAGTATCTGCTAAATGAAGAAATTGCACCCGGGAGTTTGTAAGTTGCAGCTGTGACTGATTTTAAGCAACTCAAGGTACTGAAATGGAGATTACTTCATTTTTTGGATGCTATAAAAATTATATCATCAGCAACGTTCTTGTACTGCACGTAGAGATGTGGTCCATGAGTCTAAGGGCAACTCTGCAAAGGAAGCCCTTTCTTTTGGGAGTGTGTCTTGCTTTACAGTTTGAGTCTGAGTTTCAATTGCAGCAAGCATGATAAAGAAAGTTTATTTTAATTTTCTGCTGATCATTTAGTAGATGTTCAGTCTTTGATAATACCTTCTTTTGACTTTTTTGGTAATTTCTTTACTGTTCACACATGGTAATTATTCAGTTGGTTAATGAATTACGATGCTTATGTTATGGTAAAATCTTTCTGGATTAAAAATAGAAATAAAATTAGTTGTTAATTTCATCTAGTGGCAGGTGATGAATATTCCAAAATCAAACTTTAGTCTTAGATGGAATCAACACAGTTCCTGTATTGCTGAGGTCCCTGTACTTGGGGTCTCTGTTGGAAGTAAAAAATTTATTTTCTTTCTCCCTCATTCTGGAGAGGAGGTTGTTATGCTCAGATTGGGTTCTTTTTTTGGTCCCCTTTGGGCTGGGAAATATTTGAATTCTGTGATGCTTATATGTGTTCTTACCTGTTTGCTATCAGAAACTTTATTTTTTATGATTAATTCTGTTAAAAAAAAAAAAAAAAAAAAGACAGATATATATTTTTGGGTCTGTTCTGTGGATGCTATCTGGAGAGCCTATTCAAATTTTAGTTGTATACTGCTTGGAAATAAATAATCAGCAACTGTCTAAAAAATGCTTCAGATACATAGGTTGCTCCAAAAGTAAAGCCTCCTATTATTACCATGGAAACTACAACATGTAAGAAGAATACAGTAGTACTGTATGATGGAGCAAATTCTCAGCTGCAGAATCTGTTTTTCAACATGGCGACCACCATTAGCTCTGCATTTTCGTCAGTGATGAAGAAGAGCATGCATGACCAATTAATCTTTTATGGTGACCCATTAATGCCACTGTTGAAAAACGCACCACCACCTCCTAACTGTGCCCACATCTGTTGTTTGGTCACCATCAATGTCTTGCAAACGTCAATGTGGGTGCCATTTTCTTGACATGGAGGAATTATATTACATCTCTTTTCTTTGTAAGTACTTCCATGTCAGATGCCATTTTGTCAGACTGCTGTCATCTGTTGCATCGCAAGAAAATGTCATGGAATTTTGGTGGGAAGATTCAACCTCTACTGCCATAGCACCAACATCGACCTTTGAAGTCATGGACCAACGTAATAAGATAGGAAGCATTACTTTCAAAGCAGCCAGAATAGTTCAGTTTTTTAGAATGTACTTTCTAATACTGTTATATCTGTGACGTAAATAATCTACTTATTGCTCTACAATGTGCCCATGTATTTCTCCGAAAGAAAGACGTGGATTATATTGGTTATTAATTATTAACTGGATTGATGATGAATTTATACTAAGTTCTTTTATGAGGGAACATTACTCAATGTTCCCTAATAGCCCTCATTATCACATTTATTGTTGATCTGAGTCGTTTTTTATCAAGTGTTCCTTGAGAGTGCATTTGGTTAAGAACACTTAGAAATGATACTGAAAGTTGTTTGTTTGACCTTTTAGGAAGGCACATAACCTTTATCTTAGATAAAACTAAGTCAGAGTCTTATCTGTAAATATTAAATGGTAGGTTAAATACAATTCTGTCTCTATAATGTTTATCATTAATAAGTTGTCAGCACTCTTTAGAAATGTATTTCAATGTGTATTCGTGTTTCTCCTATTTCCAAAATAGAAACATAGTAATCAGTTAAGTCATAAGAATATAAATTGTTTGAGAAGTTACGCATCTGATCTATTTTGTTGCGTTCCCCATCTTCAGTTAAAAGAATAATATTCTTCATTTAATTCTATGGCTTTCAACTGTTTTATGTTACTCATTGCTTTAGTTTTCAAGTGCTTGATGGGTCAGGTGAAACTGTCAACCCTCCTAGACAAGAGAATCAGTGCCTTCTTTATCCATTGGTTTAGTCTTCATTTACCAAGGATAACTACTTGCTTAGTAGAGAAATTAAAAGAGCTAACGTTTATTCTGTGCTTTTTTTCTTACTCCTTTCCTCAGACAACTTTATTTCTACTTATTCTCTATTCTGTTTTTCTTGTTCTCTTACTCTGCGTTCTTTATTTAGCAGATAGTACTTTTAAAACTCATTCTATTCCTTAAATTTGTTGCCATTTCACAGCAAGTTTTCCTTGTGACAGATGTGATAGACCTGATCTTTGCTTGACTGAATGATTCTTAAAATTGTCTTTGCAGGGTGTGGCACTGCAACAGGAGGAGCTGAAGATGAAGGTGAGGCTGAAGCTGGCTGGATTGAAGGTGCTGCCATCCTGCTGTCTGTTATCTGTGTTGTACTTGTCACTGCCTTTAATGACTGGAGCAAGGAGAAGCAGTTTCGTGGGCTTCAAAGTCGTATTGAGCAGGAACAGAAATTTACTGTTGTCCGAGGTGGGCAGGTGATCCAAATCCCAGTGGCAGAGATAGTAGTTGGTGACATTGCACAGGTGAAATATGGTAAGTTTTCTCAACTATATGACTACTTTTTTTTTCCAAGTTTATATATTCCTCTTCCCCCTTTCTAGCAGAATAAAGTATATTTGGGACTCATTCATTGGAACTAATTGAAAAGATAGAACAGTCTTTCCATAGTGTGACAGTAATAACACTGCTGGGACAAAAGAATAACTCAGCCCAAGAAACTTACAATAAAACTACACTTGGTAATAAATTTTATTTTTGCAATCTTCACTTTCTTTCCCTGACAAGGCCAAAAACTGTTAATGCAGTGTTAATTTTCTTTCATGGAGGATTAGAGTATTTGGATTTATTTATTTTTTTATTATGTCTAATTATGAATATGAGAAAGTATTTTTAAATACTTTGTTAAGGAATTGTGCCCGTGTGCACACTTGGTAGGCCACTCCAAACCTATGCATCCTGTAATTCTTCCCAGACTGAGTGTTGCTAGTGGGCAGGTGCCTTACAATTATATACTGGATGGACCTCCCCTGCTGCCATCAGGCCTCTCCTGGGCTTAGCTGCAGGCTTCCTGGGAGAGGAAAGGTGTGGGACTTCTTGACTGTCTATTAGCCACTGTTTATTCTTATGAAGTCTGGCTGAGAAACCCTATTGTCAAAAAGACTGTTCCCCTCACTCTGATTATTATGCTCATCATATGTGAAGTGTGATGCACTCTGTGATGCACTCTTATTCTCAGGATAGAGTTAAGCTACAAGTATTTGCCAAATAAGGGCCTTTTCCTATGGCGCTGCAGTAATATGGCTAACATGGACCATTATGGTTTTTCTTCTTTCACCTTTGCTTTCATTTTACAATTTAATAAAATTATGGTTTCTTGTAATTGTATAGAAAAAAATACGTAATTATAAAAACACTAAAAAAACTGTGGTTTTCCATTACCATGTTCTTACTGAAAGGTGATCTCCTACCTGCTGATGGGATATTTATTCAAGGAAATGATCTTAAAATTGATGAAAGTTCTTTGACTGGAGAGTCAGACCAGGTCCGCAAATCTGTTGACAAAGATCCAATGCTACTGTCAGGTAAATTTTCTTCAATTCATGCTGAGTTTATCTTTTATGCACTGCTTTGTTCATGTTTGGTTTTGATTTGTCTTTTTCACACCATCAAGGTTTGGTAACCTAGATACAGCTGATCTTTTGAACACAGACACTGACCCTGCCTGTTTTTGATGAGAGACATTCTATTTCTTTTTGATTGCATGCAATTATTTCTGATTGTGGCATTTATTTTGTGAATTGAGAAAATAATGAACATTTTTAGATGAAAAATAAAGAAAGCACTATCCTGGGAAGTAAAAATTGTTTCAATTCACTGTATACCTGCTTCAATTTTACCATTATGTTTTAAAGCCTCTTGAAATGCTTTTTTTATATTTATGTTAGAAATAATAGGAAAAAAAAAAACAAACATAATTGTGCTTAGAAAAAAAAATGAATACACTAAAATGTTCACATTTATGGTCCATGACTGTTGAGGTTTGTTCACGTTTTTCATAATATTTGCATACTGTAATCCAAATAAATCAGTTAAATAAAGTAGTTTTGTTTTTTAATTCTAAATGGATCAGTTGGTAATAGATTTCAGCTGGAATGTGATTACAAAAGAACTGTCTGCTGGTTTCATGATAATCAATATATTGGAATCTGAAATAATATTTTCAAGTACATTTGAAGTCATTATTTATGAGAAGACTTCTCTTTCCCACCTGGTTAATGTACTCTCACAAATTCCTGAATGGAATGACATCTTTTTAGATACCCATAGAATTCACTTGCTGTGGAAAAAACATAATGGTATTGCTCTGAGAGGCATGAAGGGAAGGAAGAGAAAGGGAAAGTAGTTGAGTTCGGAGAAAATATTTTTTTTCCTGCTTCCAAAAGCTTTTGCTAGGAAGATAGAAGTTTGTTTTTGTGGTTTTATGGCAAAGTTAGAATGTGTACTCTATAAAATTTCCTGCTCTACTGTAAGTACAAAAATGCTGAAGAATTAATGTGATATTTTAACAATAGCTACAGAAACCTTTGTTCCATACTTCTACTAATGAAATTATACTCATGCTCTGTTAGAAAATCCTTGAACTCTATTTGCTTATGAGTAGATTTGATTACATGAGATTCTGGCATGCAAAATACCACCTTCTTCTGAGATGTAATTCAAGTTTTAATATCAATGGTACTGGGACTGATATGTGGTCTGGAAATAGCTAAGAAATCAAAAGAGTAGAAGGCTGTCGTGTCACATTTATTTCACAATGAGTTTAAAAATTGAATTCCTGCTGGATGTTAGCACAGTCCCATATTTTAATAAAAAAGAAAATCAAATAAACAAAGAGACAAAAAACTTCTGGAAAAAGACCTCAGTTTTTCCTCTTGTCTTTGCTCTTGAGGGCATCGGTGAGCTCACTCCAGCTAGGCTTTTTAATTTAGAAAAAGATGACTGGGCTGATGCTTTCCACTGTTGTCTGTCAGTCATCTGTTGGAAATGAAAAGAGTTCAGGTTTGACATGTGAACAGCTGAAGGAAGGTACCATTTGAGTGGCAGCCATAGTTTGTTTCTGTGAGTCTAAATTTGGTGACACATCAACACTGTTTCAGGAAGCCTTGTTTTCACTGCTGGCACCTGAAACAAGATTTTTAATATTCTATTGGTTTCAATGACATAATTAAACTAAATGAGTTTCTGTGCTTAATGCCCTGTTTAATATCCAGATAGTCATTTACTATACTTGGGAAACAATTCTAAAAGTGCAAGTGCTGACTAAACCAGATGGTTCATTTCCATCTGTATACAGCTACATTTGGTACCACCTGGTAAGACAGAAATAGCATTATAAACACTAAGACACCTGAAAGCAATCCACCGTACTTATGTCTGAAACATTTTCCTCCTTTTAGGTCTCTAACGGAGATTTGCACGCATAGTGTAGCCTAAGTAACTGTATCAACAGTCTTCAGCATTAACAAGGCTGTGATAACATTAAGTTTATTCACAGTGAGCATGGCTGTGTATCAAGCAAAAGATGAACACTGTCTGACACGCAACCGCTTTGATTCAAATTGATACACCCTTCAAGTCTGAAATTCAGAGACATCCATGGTTCTTATAAACAGAAGTTCTTAATATAAGTCTGGCCTCAGCACTGCACACAGTGAATTATTTCAGAGTACCACGTGGGAATAGCTGACTTGTAAAAAACTAGAAGGCTGATTGGTTAAAGCTCCATTGCAGTTATTTAGATGAATTTGATGAAGGTATGAAAGAGTTACAGGGAGGAGCTGACCCACTGCAGTCTCACTGAAATGAGACTGACAACTTTACGTTACCCTAAGTTTCAGCACTGCATCCTTATATCTAAAAGTTCCTTGTTTCTTTGAAACAAAGTCAGCTTATTCAGGAACAAATAAATAAAGAAATCTCTTTGTCACGGTTCTTTGTTAGGGTATGGAAATAGAAAGGAATCTTGATTAAGGAATCGGGTCAGTTATTGCCTGGAGAAAAATGGTTCTGATTCTGTCTTAATTCTTTGCCAGCAAATATTCAAAGCTACGCTTCTGCTTTGCGAAGCAGAAGTTTTCAGAACACAGCATCTAACTTGAAACGGATTATTTGGATATGCTGAGATTACATGCAGATGAGTTTTTGCAGTAAACCTTTTTCTTTGTAGAGAATACTATGGTGGTTGTTTCACTTTGTTACTAACTTCAGTCACCTCTTAATAATTTCAGCAACTAGTGGTTTAGACATGCAGATAGAGAACTTTTGGTCATCATGAGCTTCTTGGAACTAAGCACCAGAGTGGCATGCTCTTCTGTTCTTATTTTTGAACCTGGTTTCTAACCCATGTCATTAGTACTGTTAGATTGGAGGGTTTCTGAGCAGTCATGTGTTTAACTGCATTTTTATCTGAAAATGTACGTGCTGCAATGCACCTTCCTTAACTGTGAAACCTAATTATCTCTTTTCTCATATAAGTTTTCTCCTTCATTTTCTATCTATATTCAATGTTTCTCAACTAAAATGTATTGTATTAATATTGAAAAACTGAAGGAAGAATTCCGTGTAATTGTTCCATGCGAAGTTGATACATGTTTAGTGAACAGAGTAAGTGAAAAACATTCATTCATTGCAGAATTCTGCTCATGTTTCAGCAGCTGATCAATTTCGTAGAGCCCGCATCTCCCTTCAAGCTAATGTGAATGAATTATAGCACCACTTAAATAACAAGGTAGCCAGACTTAGATGAAAGGAGATTCAGCTCTTCTGTTTAGCTGAGGTACTAAATAAATCTGCAACGACACTAACAAACTGTAGTCTTCTGATCAATTAGTATTTAGTACATGCTTTTTTATGTGCGACTTTTTTGAATTATGTTTACAAGAATAAGAAGAGGTTTGCAAGTTTAAGCAAAGCATTTTAGCCTAAGATGTTTAGAGTTTTCCAGCTGTGCATCTGTAAGCTTGGACATTGGTGGTGGGTACCAGTTTTCTCAATGAAGCTGTTTTTCATGCCCAAGCTGTGTGTTTTTTTTTTGTATTCATGCACCTTTGTAATCCAGTATACAAGATTCCTTCAAAACATACATATACAAAAGCAAGTAAAAGATATTTTTAATGATGACCTTCTGGGAGGTTCTTAAGCTGTAAGTAAACATTCAGGCAATTTTGTCTTGCTTGAACCTGTACAACCAAGCCTATCCTAACTCAAGGATATTTACTGTTCCTTTGACTTAAATATGACTTGGGTTTGGTTGTTTGGCTGACTGTGTTTTTGCTCTGCCTTGTGAAAGGGGCAAACTGTACAGTAAAACCATGGAAACATTTTTCAACACACTAAGATGTATATTTTTTTAATTAGATCTGATCAGTAATGGCTTTGTTACTGCTTTTCTTACTTCTGCTGAATTTTTCTTAATGTTGTGATATTTATGCTCTTAAAATAGGCTTAATGTGGACAGGTGTGCTCTCTATTCTGTGTTTCCGCTTTAATTATTTAGAAAAAGAGATTTTGATGACAAATATATAGTTGGATTACTTAGTATGTTGAGGACAACAAATGGATGAGCAGTAATAAAAAATGGATTTTAAGAAAAGGTTATGAGGAGATAATATATATATTAATATTTATCTATTTAATGAAAAATATTCCTTTTTTCAGCTTCTCAGATTGCTCAGTGAAAGAAAGCTGTGTTGATGAGGCTCCATCCCATAAAATGCTTTTTCAAGAAAAGGATGTAGAACAAATCTTCCCATGTCCATTTAGGCTGATTAGATGTGAATAACCGATAAGATTCTCCATCAGAAATCAGTAATGTTCTGTAATTGCTCAGTCAGCAGATGCATCACTCAGCTGGTTAAAATCCGTTTTGTGGTAGTTTACAATAAGCCTGTTTGAGAATTCTTCTCTGTCTCACTGTGGTTTCAGGCTTTTTTTTTTTTTTTTTTTTTAAAATACTTTTTATTAATTTACTTTAAGTGCATGTCATGACAGTACATCATTCTGACTTCCAAGCTTTTTTTTTTTTTTTTAATACCCAGTATTGTAGGTCTTTCCCAAGATGCTAGATCAAAATACTCATGACTGTTTCTAGGCAGTTTTAGTTTGCTTATGTCCCCACAACTCATAACTCATACCAGAAGTTTTCTAAGAGGCTCCTAAGATTTGCTTGAGTAAAACCTGTAGATTAGCACTTTCAGTACAATTAAATATACATTGTCTCTTGAAAGGAATGCATAACATATTTAATGGTTCTTATATATATGTACACCTACGCATGTGTGTATTAAAATATGTGTGTATGTAAATATGTGTGTACATATACATATATATAAAATGCTCATATTCCATAATTTCAGGTACTCACGTCATGGAAGGCTCTGGACGAATGCTTGTAACTGCTGTGGGTGTGAATTCTCAGACGGGCATCATCTTTACTCTGTTAGGTGCTGGAGGAGAAGAAGAAGAAAAGAAAGACAAAAAAGGTAGATTTCTCAGCACATACAAATGTTCTTAATAAGAAAGCTTTTTTTTTTTTTTTAAATAGCCAGAAATCTCCTCAATTCTTGACCAAAATAAGTAAATAAATAAACAACCAACAAATCAGTCAAAGAAAAAAGTCCCACCAACAAACAAACAAAAAAGATTCTACAAACTTTTTTGTACCCATTTTTGTCATTGCATGTCACATGGAAAAACAGCAAAAGCCGTTACCCAATAACATGCATTGGATAACAAGATATTTTTCCATTGTGAAATTGCAGACTCTCAGTATATAATTAAATGCAAGGGAATACATGGGCATACTCCCACTGTCATATCTTTTTACATAAATCAATAGTCACCTAAAATTTGCAAAGGTTTTGCTCTCTTGCATTTGCATCTATGGAAGGGGCAACGTCAGTATCTGCTTGAATGTAACAATTGCCTGCCCTGAGGTCCTTTGTTTATTTTATTTTGCTCAAGACACTGATAATTCTCCAGTGTTTCACTGTGTATAGCCTAGCGAAAGAGAAATCTGAGATAGCAAAGTAATGCAATGCTCAGTGTTCGTCACTTATTTCCTGGAGACAGAGATTCTTGCAGAGATGTGCAAGATCTTTCTAAGCAGACACTTAATCCAACTGCATACAGCTGCAATACCAAGAACATTCCTCCTCATTTTGTAGTGTTACTAGCAGATTTGTGCTGGTGCAGGAGAGTATCTAGACAAAGGTGTTTGCTGATTGAGCCCCAACTTAGGTATATAAACCTGCCATTCACTGAAATCCTACCAGTCCTAGCAATTTGCTTCAGTCTCATGGGGGTGTATGTTTTTATTGTTATTAACGTTTTGTAAAAATCATCATACAGGTGTGAAACAGGAGGATGGAAATCAGCTTCCAGGTAGAGTAAGCATTCTGCCACATCAGATGAGGCTTTTAGCCAGCAAGCTTTGGTGCAAATCAGGGTTGAATGAATGATCAAAATAACTGTCTTTTAATTGGTCCAGTGAAATTAAAGAACAATTTCAAATCAACAGGATTGTTCATGGCAAACGCTTATGTGTGCACGCATTATTGGTGTTGCAAATCTTAATGTTAAGCTTGAATACTCAGTTAATCTCCACAAGTAAATTACTGTTTATGAAATGCTGAAATGCGTGATTTGCTATTAGCAGTTCGTGCTGTGCCGGTTAGTATGAGTATCCAAATGGAATAAAAAATAAGCATGAGCAACCAAAACAGTGTTGTTATCATCAGTCATCATTTGCAATCGAAATTTTCAACTTTCAAATTTCAAACTGCTTACACAGGATGTGCTTTTAAATCCTGTATGCTGTTCATTTTCTTCTCTCAACTTACCACTTGTAAATTAAAACGATTTTTCTTGAACGGCAAACCGGTACAGCATGAAACAGTCATTATGTTTCATTCAAGACTCCTGGCCTGGTCTCATCAGAGGACTTGTGTGTGGTTGGTTAACAAGTGGCCAACAGAAACAAGTAGAACTTTATTATTTACAGAGATTCATCTTCTGTACTCTAGTAGAAAGTCCCCAGTAAAATAATAGCAAGGAATCACTTTCCCATCCATGTGTTGCTTGTGCAGTTTCTCTAATATGGAGATAATTGCTGAAAACAAAATGAGGACTTCATGTTCTGTTACTTTTTTCATTTTACCTCAAAACTGGCAATTACAGAATGCCTATCATTTGAATTTAAAACAACACGTTATTCTCCACGAAGCTGTATTTTCCAAGAGCCTGTAATTCTTCTACATTTCTGCATATAGTATGGAAAACTTAGTATTTCTGCTCAAATCAGTGTATGTTTTTACTAGGTGATGATAGGACAAGGATTGGGCCAGCCCATGTGAAACTAGGCTGTGCCAGCAGTAATGTACTGAAGCATGCAGTGTTACATCAAATACAAAATCTGTCATGTTGCATATACTATGGAGTATGCTGCACATTTTAAAAATCCTGATGCATCCCATAAGTTCATTTACTCAAGGGAAATGTTTCAACCATTTTTAATATCTTCAGATCTTTTATAGATTAAGTGAAAAATTCACATTAAGGACCATACATAGTGTTATGTGTAGTCAGTTCTCACCAACTGTCAAGCTTGTGAAATGTCCTCCTTGTTTATTTAGTAATTATTGTTCTTTTATGTATGAGTTTTTTCTTTTCTGTATTGATGTTTTGCTTTTGTCAATTAAGTTGATTAATTTAAAACATTGATTTTGGAGAAAACAAAGCCACAGTATTTCATAAATGTTTTTGCTTTTGTCATGTGCATTTGTTATTATTATTTATTGGTTTTTTTTGTTGTTTTTTGTTGTTTGTTTTTATCCATTATTATTCAGTAGATTCTTCCCATCCCTCCTCCCACCCTCCTTCAGCTACAGATGGTGCAGCAAGTGCAAATGCCACTGATAATGCAAATGCCAGCTTAGTCAATGGTACGTCAAGAACACCTAGCTTGTTTTATTTGATAGATCTCTCTCCCAACTATATAAGATTCCCTCTTTCCTCTATGAACTGCACAGTTGTTTTATGTGTGTCATTACCCTCTGAATGCTCCTATTCCATAAACTCTACAGTAGCTTATAAGAGATGCCACAAAGATGCTATGAATGAATTATTTCATTCACCTGGAATTAGGCATGGAAGTTGAACAAATAGGAACTGTGATCTCTTTGCTGTTGATTAAAATTGCATTTAAAATCTTCAGTTTAACAAAGACTAGTTTCAAAACTCCTGAGTTGCCTGTACATAAAGTTTCATTGTAAAACTCGTTACGCATTGATCAGCACAGAGCTGAAGAACACCATGAAGAAAGGAATGTGTCATCTTTTCTTCTGATGTGGCACTCTCATAAGTGTTCATAAAGTTCTCACGTAGTTTTGAGAAATAATGTTGGGGTCAGGAAGCTGGCTCAATTTCAAGTTGCAGTGTTTTCATTTAAAAAATTGCTGTTGTCAGCATCTTTTCGAGAAGAGGCTGACTGAAATGGCATTGTGTGGGTATTTGTGCGTGCTCTTAGTCTGTGACTATGAGCCAGTCTGCACTGATTAAATGTATATATATGTAGTTCAATTTTGACTGTCTCTTACTACAGCTTCTTGACCCCATTTGTAGCATGCAGGTGTTTCAGTCTTTTCTAATACTTTAATTGCAGTATTAAATGGAATGGGTCAGTTAGTCTAGAACACTAGTCTTAGAACAGCTGTATTTTTTCTGTTCATAAAATACGTTTAGTCTTTACTAAACTAAAGAGCCCTTTCCCTCTGGTAGAGCATCAACTACACTGACAAGAGCCATTTTATTTTTTGTCATGTTCATAACTGAAATTTTTCCTTTATAGGTCAGTAGTTGTTGCATTATGCATGTAAAGCTAGTTAATGACATAGCAAGTTCTGAAGAGTTAGTAAGATAAACTAGTGGGATAACTTGACAAAATCAGAAAAGATATTAAACCTGCCTACAAGTCCCATCCCTCTCTTATCCCTAAACCATCCTAGTTCCAACATCCCAATTTCAGGTTTCTTAGAGACTAAGAACCAGGAAATTAATGAGGACTCTCTCATTTTCCTTTATTTTTAATTCACGCATACTTTTTTTGTGTGCAAAACAAATACACCCACAGAACCAAGTCTTACCAGATTACCTCCTTCTGTCTCCCTGGAGACTGCAGAATTATATTTAGTCTCAGGCCTGCAGTGGCTGAGCAGTAGGTTAAGCATTTGCCTAAGTGTTTTGCTGGAAAACCATTGCTCACTAAGCTGAAGAAATTAATCTTGATTTATTCTAACCTGGTCTCTCCGTTAGCACAATTTAATTGCCTGGCAAATATCTTTTGCATTTGATCTTAATGTCTGAACTTAATATTGAAATTGAGTGTCAAAGGATATTAAATCAGTGCGTTAAAGCAAGTATCTATGGGACTTTCTATCTTCTCTCCCATTAGAAACAATAGTTACTATCCCTGTTTATCTTAAAGCTATCGTTAGACAAAGAAACTCAGTGCTTTTCAGTGGTAAGTGTTGAAGTCAGTAATTCAGCAGAGTATGTTTCTGCTTTTAACTTTTCTAACATGAGGCAGTTGGATTAATTCTGCAGAACTTTGATCAATATGAGAGAAGAGACTTTCTATAAATCAACTTTTCTGATAGTATGTTCAGAAGAGAGCTGAGACTGCAAACACAGTTGAATCTGAGTGCTTTGAAATTCCCTGGGAAATTGCCCTAGTCTGGTTTCTGTTAATATTATGCATTTTTCTATTCAGCAGTGATGAGTTAGAGAACACTTCAGAGGTACATTGGTAGCTCTGAAATAAAAGCCTCCTATTTATTTCCATGGAAACTACAGAAGATACAAAGTGCATACAAATACTAGTTGATGGAGCAAATTCTCAGTTACAAAACACTATTTTTCAGCACAGTGACCACCATTAGCTCAGCATTTTCACCAGCGATGGTCAGCATGTCTGCATGCCGTGCCATGCTCATAAAAATCTACACCAGCCAAGATGACGCACTGTTCCTGTCCCCACTGCTGACACATACCACCCACCACCTAGCTGTGCTCACATTCACTGCTTGGCCTCCATGAATGTTTATCAAGTATGAATGAATGTCAAAGTGTGCAATTTTTCCACATGGAAGAATTCAGTTCCACTCCTTTGCTTTATAAGTACTTCATGTCAGACACCATGCTGTCAGGCTGCCTCTCTGCTGCCATCTGTTGCACAGCTACAAAATGTAATAGAAGATAGGTGGGAAGGTTCAACTTCTTCTGCCATCGCACCAACATCTGCCTCTAACATCATGGGCCAACATAATAAAATAAGGAGGCATTACTTTCAGAGCAGCCCTCACAGCTGTGTTTCTGCAGGGTTTGGAGAGAAGAAAGAAAGGAAAGAATTAAATTCTAACAGAAGAATATCAACTTCTTGTAACCATTTTTTCCAGCCTAGATTAAACTAAACTTTCAATGATGTCTAAGGATTTTCCCTGAGGTATAACTGGAAATGAACAGTTTTACCCAACAGCTTATATCTCTGTGTAGAACACACCTCCAAGGAACAAAAAAACATCATATACCTGAATAAGTACTTAGCACCGGAAATGCCATTACTTGTTAGTTGAAAATCAACTTGTCACAATTTAAAATAAACTGGTTTATATCCTACTTACAAATACACAGTTGGCCCAGAAAAAATGCTTTTTATGCGCAGTCCCTGAACTTACAGTGATGAAGCTGTATAGGCTTCTGACATGTGCTAATGTTGGCCTCCTGCTGTAGTGAAGGAACTGCTACACATTCTGTAGAGTTCTGGCACTTGAAATAAAAATGTATAATTGTTAGTTAGTCTTATTAGTTAATATATAAATATGCATATATCCACAAAATATACTCAGTTCTCAAAAGGATACCGATTTACAGAAAGGTCACAATTCATGAAAATTCCTTGGAATTTATAGTATTGCGTTTAGAAAATATAAAATATGTATTTTTTTAAATATGGGAAGCAGCAACCTCAGTTTGTTTATTGCATGGTTATCCCAAATTAGATTGGATTGGAGAAAGCAGTGTTGATCACTGGCTGCTTTATTCCTAGATCCCTCTGCATAAAAGTATCTAAAATATCCAACTTGAGACAATGAGATCAGGTTTATTCCTTTGTAGTTAATCTCATTGGCTCATATCACACTTCATGAAAGAATTCCTAATCTTTCACTTGACATGTTTGACATCACATTTCCCCCTATATATAGATCTGCAATGCACATCTGTTCTTATGAGTTGCATAATATAACTGAGTTGGCATTAGGAGAGCTGTAGCTCATTTCTGTTGCACGAGGAGACATTTTGGAAAATCAGTAGGGTAGCTTCTTTTTTCACTCCACCACAGCACAGCAGAATAAAACTGGATTAGCTTCTCTGGGTGTTTTCAAGCAGTTTCTCCAATGAACAAGTAACTTCTAATGCCAGCAGTAGGAGTTTATTACTTTGTCTCACTGATTCCTCCTTTCTTAAGGGCTGGAGAAGTGAAAGGGGAGTTTTTCTTGGCTGAGGTTACTGTTTTTAGAGTAAGAACTCTGGCAGTAATAGCATCATGGGTATGTTCCAAGTAAAGAGATGGAAATGTTCATGAGGTAGAGGCAAAATGCAAAAAACATTCTATATTTAAATGCGAAGCCTTTAACAGAATACAAATCTTAAGAGGCTCTGGAAGTTTTTTCTCAACATCCTGATTTTTCATCTTTGCATGGAAAATAAACTCCGAGTAATTGCCCCAGATTTCAGGGCACACTGTCCCCAAAGAGGGAAATGTTCTTTTTGTAAATAATGCACCCAGGTCAGGTAATATCTCTAGTCCTAACACAAGCTGAAAGGAGAAGGATTTCTCATCAGTACTGATTCTGTCACATTAATTTCTTACTTTCTTCTTAAGATTTGTCAATTGCAGACTTAGGATTCAATGAATTACAGGGAATGCTTGGAACCAAACCACTTATTTCCCTTTACTCTATTATTTTCTTTACCTAATTGTCTAATTCTTCGCTGATCTATCTAAATAATTTGAATTCAACTAGTTTTAATAACTCACTTTACTCCCCATAGCAGTCCCTGAAATATTAACTGAAGTGCAGCACAGTAGCTGCAGAGGTTTAGAGTATTTTTCTTAAATAGGTGTGTTTACATTGTTGGTTACAAATGACCATTTTTGTGTCTTTGTATTTTCAGGTAGCCAGGATCGATGCATTGTTAGTGTAATTCATTATGATAATGATTTCACCTCTATTAAGCGGCAAATATAGACAATAGCAAAATACTGATTCACATAGAAAACAGTATTTGTATTTTTTTAGTTGAAGAATCTTTAATTGTACTGCTTGAATTATTTGAATTGTATTCAGAAAAACGAACAATAAAGCAGAGCACAGAGCAGGAAAAACACAGGCAGATTTAGAATTCAGCCACATGCTGTGGGTGCTTTTTGTTTGTTAGGTTTTTTTATACTACAGTTTTCAGATGAACTGACAAATTTTTGTTGTATTTCAAAATGAAAACAAACTTTTTTTTGCTCATAGTCATAGGATCATGTCTTATGACAAGATGTAAGTCTTTGGGAGAAGGGTATACTTTGTTTTTTAAAATCATATTTCATCCAAGCTGAGAACGGAGATAAAAACAGGCATGCTAAACAGCATACTTCAGTGATCCTAGTGAATACTTAGAGCATTGTATTTAGCAAAACATCCTTTCCTTTACTATCATTCTACACTTTGCAATTTCTCAGTGACTGCAGCCTCATGCTACTAAGTATGAAGTGAAATGTCACAGTAATACATTTTCAGCTTTTTCAGCCATTTTTGCTCTTTTTAGGAGTTGAGTTTTTAGTGATTTCCCAATTACTGAAAATGCAAACATGTAAGAAATGCATCTTAGCCTTTCAGATTTGCTACTGTGCTTTCACAGCATAGCGTGAAAAGATTAATACATGCTGAAGCATAATTTCTGCTGCTTTATTATGCATGCTGGTATCAGCTCTGTAATCACAAGGAGGCAGAAGAGCAGAACTTAGCTGCTGTATTATTATTGTTTTTTAACAAACTCTTATGATACTTTTTTTAGCAGAATGTGTCAAAATCCCGTGAAGATATTTTGACTATTGTTTTTCCTTAGTATTATTTTTCTATTTAGAATGATAACTAACTACAACGTGATGATGCCATCCATTCAGGACATTGGTAGTTTATTCCATGAGATTAAATTTTTTTATCACTGTGAAAGTTTCACAGCGTACCTCAACAAGTTTTGAATACTCTATGTTCAACAGTTATTCTGAATAGCAGAGTTTCCTGTGCTCTAACTGGTACTGTGCCATTTTTATTTCAAAGGCAATTTGATATGTTGTATTACAAATGATGGGTTTGATATGGCAAAACTAAATGTAGCTAAATCATTACACTGGAAATTACAAATATATTTTACATCTTTGTTTAGAATAGATCAGGAAATAGGATCATCACCTGACGTTCATATTTACAGGAGCAACTTGCTAAATATCATGGCAAAAATAAGAAAGATGTCATTTTACAGTTTAATATATTTGTATTTATTAACAGCTTAGTTATTTGTTGTCTTAATTTGCCAAAATAATTCATTTAATTTTGGTGGATGTTAATTAAGTCACGCTATGTACTGGTGTTTGCCAATTTTTTACCTGTGGTTTTACTGAGTTGTAGATGTCTGAGATTTCAGTTCAGGAGTATTATTAAACTTCTGCTTTGTACTGGATTCTTTTTATTAGTTTCATCTTCATTACTTACACAATTTGTTTGTAAAAAGTAATGATATTTAGTATTTTCTGTTATACCATTGAACTTGACTTGCAGATGCTTAATGTATCCACCTTATGTCATCCATGCTTCTAAGTAAACATATAACAAAGGCTACTGATCATAAATTAGTATCTGTAACGCTGTCATTAACTTTGTCTGCCCTTTTCATTTTAATTTCCATTTTCATGTTGTCTTGGGTGAAGATTGTTTACTGTCTGTTGTCTGTTGAAATTTTTCATCATATAGGCAAAATGCAGGATGGGAATATGGAGAACAGCCAGAACAAAGGTAATCTTCTTTCCTATTAAGAAGGTTGTGGATGTCATGTTTAGCATGTAGTTAGATGCTGTTGAAAAATAAAATGAAAATCTGTGGTTTCTGCACAAGTGTACAAATGGCCCTACCAAAGAAATTGTAATTTATAGAATTTTGGTGTATCAGATTCTTAGGAGAGGAAGATATCATTATATAAGATACTTTCATGTCTCAAAGCTTGTTTGAATTCATTTTCGTGTGCAAATTATTTATGCTATGTATCATTAGTGAGTTTCCAACCCTCTTTTTGGTATGTCTTGTTGACTTTGGTGTTTAATGGTGTTGTATAGACATTTTTATTTGTGGGGAGAAGATAAAATAATAGCAAAAGGAAATGTAATGCCTTGGGTTATTCAGCAGTGTAAAAGTGTGCTATATTGATGAGGAAGATTAAGAACATTAGGTGTTCCTTATTTACCGTACAATCTCAGGAAGACATGGAAGTAAATATTTTACCTCTGAAGCAAAGCTATAGTTCCATTTTTATTAGACAGGAGACACCAGATATCATGATTTCTTTAGATTATGCTAAATAAGGAATTTACACCATTTTATTCTTTTTGGAAAATTCTAAACTTAGCAAAGTTAATGGATCAAAAACAGAGCAGCTGAACTCAGTTGTTAGTTGTACAGAAGTAGTAAATAAAGTCATACTAAATGTGTGTGGTTTAAGGTTCGACAGACCAGTTACATTTCCAGGTCAAATAAGCGAAATTTTCTAAAAACTGTTCATGAATGCCAAACCAGAGCAGATCTGTTTCATCTCATTCTGTTTAATTTGCTTTCCTTTCTGTACCGGACATATACACATATATAAATTATGGAGTGTCACTGCTTTTAAAAAGCATCTATTTCTTTCTGATACTAAATTGAAGTTTCCTTGTATCAGCATTAGCATTCTTTCAAGAAAGGATGCTTTAGCCTTCAAAGTTATAGTTTTGTTTTTTACCGAAGAATGACGATGGTATTGCTGTCTGACTTGAAGGTCAGATCAGGCGATCTGATAATGAATGCTAAGGAAACTTTTATTTAAGTTTGGTATTATTCTAGAATAGTGGTTCCCAAATTACGGTCCACTGGTCACTGAGATGCCCATGGAGTTGAGCAGCAGTTGTATGGATCATCCCTGCAACCACACTGCCTTTAAAATGGTTTAATTAACACTAAGATTATAAGTCTGCATTGTAGTCTATGAGATATACCAAAATTTAGAAAATTATAGACAGTCAACTTGCCAAAATATTTGAGATCTGCTATTCTAGGAAATCCTGCAGTGCTGATGTACTGTTTCTTGCCAAGTGTTGCAAAACATTAAGTGATATATATGTGTATGATACAGAATATTGTTGGTGGTAAACAAACAAACCAACCAAGAATTAGAGGTTTTCATGGTACTTGACAAATGGTGCATTACATACATATTCCCTTGTGTGAAGTGCATGTGGGTAAACTTGTACATTTGTGTCCCTCTGGAACCCCACTGGGTCCTCACCTGGGCATCTGTCTGCTGTGGGAGCAGAGGGTAATCCTGTGCAAAGTTATATTCATCAGCTCCGAGTGCTGCTAGTTTAATTCAGTGTCAACACTACAAGAAAAAGAATGGAAGACAGTTCTGAAGTAACAGTTTTGTTCTGCGTTATTAGCCAAGCAGCAAGATGGGGCTGCTGCCATGGAGATGCAGCCACTGAAGAGTGCCGAGGGGGGAGAAGGAGATGACAAAGACAAGAAGAAATCCAACATGCACAAGAAGGAAAAATCTGTCCTACAGGGAAAGCTGACCAAGCTGGCAGTCCAGATAGGCAAAGCAGGTATGATGGGATAACTGACTGAATAGCAGAATATTATTACTAAGCACTAAGGGCTTATAAACAAATAATTCTTAACAGAGTAGTGCTTTATTAGTGCAACATTTAAGATTGGGCTGTCATAGTATGGTTCTGAAGATAGTAGGTGGTACTGAAGATCTTTCATTTTCTAAAGCCCAGTTTTTACAATCAAGAAACAGAAAGCTTTGGGCAACTTGGATTGTAATGAATATATGAAGCAAAATGAAATGTAGCTTAGTTGATATTCCCAAATGCAGTAATTACATTATATTAATTTCCTCTTCCCTTCCAAGTACATAGTTATAGAATCTCTAATATAATCTGAAAATGTCACTCTCACAGTATTTCCCACTTGTGGATTCTGAAATTATTCTATTTATTATCTCGTGACTTCCATGTTCACACCTTCTATGCAAATATGATGTATCTGTTGGCTATTCTGTCCAATACCACCTGATCCATGCTGTTAAAAGTGGCACTTCTCCAACAGTGCAGGTAGAAAGTTTAGGTCTTTCAAAATGATGTAATGCTTGCTAACTATTTTTTTCTAGTGGTATTAAAGAGGTCTCAGACTCTACCCAGATACATGGCTGTGCTCCTACAGCAGATTCCTATCTTCACTTCCATTGAACACCCTTATCCTTCTTTACCAGTCTGATTTTTATCCCTCCTATTCCTTCTAAATCCTTCTTAGTTTATTGCACTTTTTTTGATGGCAGAAAACCATGACACCACTTCTGTCTTTTTTTCCTGGACAGTATGTGGCTCGTAATTTACAATTATCTCTCTTTAGTATTCACTTTCATGGTTTGCCCACTTTCATATTCCTCAGGCTTCTCTTGTTTTGTTGCTGGCTATATAGCAATACACACTGATATGAAACCTCATAATTTCTTGTGTTTATTAACTTCTTAAATTACATATTTTTCAACAGTAAGTACTTTCTCTACATCTCTTTTGTAATTTTCAAGTAATTGTATACATCTTTCTAACAGTAATGTGGCAAGTAATATGAATTAAATTAATTACGATCTCTTTAGTCTTATTTTTCCTTCTACATCAGGCAATCTATGGGAATGTCTTGAGTTGTCATAAAGATTTCCCTATATAATGTTTTAGTGGATTTTTCTTTATCCTCTGATATTAAGTGGTGGTCTCCCTGAGTCATCAAAATCCTGTCAACCTTAAAATCCTTTTACTTATTTTTTTATTTATTTGTCTGTCTATCATTTCAGTCAAGACATGGAATTCACTGTATCACCCTTTTTTTCCATGATCTCATTAGGGAGAAATTAATTTACTCTGAAAAACAGGCTTACCCTCTTCATCAGAGAATGTCGAAGAGTAATAACAACAAGGTTAAGTAGGTGTTCCAAAGGAAACCAGTTTTTGTTTGTCACTTTAATCCAGGAGCAAAACTGTGCACGAGAAATGCTGTCTTACCACAGTCTGTATGAGAGCAAATTTGTGCCCAGCCAGGATCTTCTGTGACTTCAGTGAAATACTTATTAATCTCTCTTGTGGAACGCTGTCAGTGTTGTATGCCTTTGAGCCTCTCCTTACAGAAATAAGCACTATTTGCGTAGATTCCTTTGTAACAAAAACTTTGGGAACACTAGTATTAGTAAAATTTACAAGAAGACCAATTAAATAACTGTTCAGTGGACAATTCTGCAATGTTACTTCATTGTATTCAACTGGATGCCTGTCTGAAATATTCTAGATAACAGCAAATGATAGGAAGAGGCTCCTTTTCTTAAGCCTCTTAAGGTAAACATATTTAAAAAGAAGGATGAGCAACTGATGTTTGAATATGTACAGAATAGTGATGTACTAACCTGAAAAACTTAGGTTAAACAACAGCACAACTTTAGACTGCCTGGTAAGTTTTAAGGGCAGCAATGTGACAGTGCTTAGAAATTACTGTAGCAGCAGCTAGCTGCTCTGTGGAATGGAGTATCTCCCTCTTCATTAGAATGTATGTATATTTCTTGTAAACTTACTATAATAATGGTTTTTGCTGCAAATGTATTATAATAATTTTTTCTTTGACGTTATAAAATTCATCATTATTTGTACTGGTGGCAATGTAAACTCTCATGAAGAGTGAAAATAATTTTACATTGAACTCAAATATAAAGTTCTAATTAAACTCAAATATAAAGTTCTAATTGCACGTATTTTTAATTTTTACTTTGTAGTAACTGCATATTTCTATTTACAGGTTTGGTGATGTCTGCCATCACTGTAATCATTTTGGTACTATATTTTGCCATTGACACTTTTGTGGTGAAAAAGAAACAGTGGTTACCTGAGTGCACTCCTGTCTATGTTCAGTATTTTGTTAAATTCTTCATTATTGGTGTTACTGTACTTGTGGTTGCTGTCCCTGAGGGTCTTCCACTTGCTGTCACTATTTCTTTGGCTTATTCTGTAAAGGTAAGAAACATTCAAAATAATTATAGGAGAAAAAATAGCTTTCTGTCGAGTTTGCTAGTGTGTTATTCTTCAGCTTTTGTCAGGTTTGATTGAAGTTGGCCTGTAAATTAATGTCATTAAAATGATAATGAGAAATTTCTTTAAAGTATTGCTTTGAAAGTACTTCTGACAAAACAAAAAAATGCATTTGTATGCTAACTCAAGTCTTTTAAACTTCACAGTTTTCAAACAACAGAAATCCCTGCTTAGTTAACAAAGTTACCAGGAATTTATTGAGCGGGGCTTACTTTTAAGAGTAGTGTAGGCTTTTAATATAAGTTTGTCTTCAGACTTGCTTTTGCAATAGTAAAAAGTTTCGACAAGGATTTGAAGTTTTCAGGATTCTTTTTTCGAAGGAAGTAGAATTCTTCTTCAATGCAGTTACAGTGGTTTTTTAGCCAATGCAAATGATTCTGTCACAAAATCAAAGAATGATGGGCCTTACATAAACATTCTAGCAATCCCAGGTGAAAACTCTGTGATTTGTTTCCATTTAGCAGGTAAATAACGTGAACGTTATGAAGAAATATCTTGATTCATAGGTAGTCAGATCTTACTAGGGAAAAAAAGAGCAGATCTCAGCCACATGATTTTGCCAGTAAGGAGCCTAACTGCTTTAAAAATATTTTTCCATTCTCCTGATGGCCTTCACACAGTGCATGCAGCACATCCATCCCTGTGTAACTATGGGTGCAGTATCAAACAGTTATACATCTTGGCTTCAGCTGGTGACACTGTGTCCTGTGAGCATAAGGTATTGCTCTGAAAGTTAGGGTCAGGTGATTGGACATAGAGGTTTTTAATATTGAAAAAGTTTGAGTAAGGGCAACTTATAACCCCAGGAAGACTGTCCATCTTGTGAAAAATATGCAGTATGGAATGGTGGTGGATTTTTTAAGTCATTGGTGGTTATTTTAGTTTGATTGGGTTGTAAGGTGTGTAGTCACTCTCTGTGCTGTAGGGTGACACTGGTATTGGAAATGGTATTAAATAAAGGCTAAAAAGTTTGACTAAACATTACAAGGTTAAAATATAGAAATATGAATAGTTTACAGGATAGCTTCTTAATCATATTCTGTGCATATACAGTGGTTGAATTACTAGGTAACCTTATTTATGCTACTAAGTATTCCTGATTGATCTCTAGATTTAGGACTTTAGCAATAAGAAACAAAGCAAACCAAAAGGAAGTGTGTAAAACTGCCCAGTTTCTTATGTTTGCTATAGTTATACTGTTTTTAAAATCCTATTGTTTTCAGTATTTCCAGTACTTCAGCTGATCTTTGCTGTTCTACCTGCTCCTTAAAGTATTTATCCATGATAAAAGGATAGAACTATTTCATTTGATAAAAAAAACCAAAACTATTCCAGGGATGGTCAGGGCTTGATTGATTTACACAGTAAATACAGTACTGATTACTGGACACAAAATTCTGATTGAGCTTCTAGTGAATAAGATATATACTTTTTCCTTTGTATGACTGATGTTTCAGATTTGTCAAAGCAAATCTTGGAGTTACTTTTTTTTTCCCTCAGAAAATGATGAAAGATAACAACCTGGTCCGCCACTTAGATGCCTGTGAAACTATGGGTAATGCTACAGCCATATGCTCTGACAAAACAGGGACACTAACAACCAACCGGATGACAGTCGTCCAAGCCTATATTGGTGATGTGCACTACAAAGAGATCCCTGACCCTGATTCTGTACCTGCTAAGACTCTCGAATTACTGGTTAATGCAATTGCTATCAACAGTGCTTACACTACAAAAATTCTGGTGAGTAGTTTGTTGGTTTTTTTTTTTTTTTTTTTTTTTTCCAGTAGTAAAATGAAACATGGTAGTAGGAGTCATAACTTGTGAAAGCATTATTAATTCCTTAACATTCTGCATGAATTGTTAAATGCTGTTGAATTCCTCAAAATGAGAGCAGAGGTTGTGAAAATAATTACGTGGGATTCTTTTTTTGTGAACAGGGTTGTACTTGTGTATACAAGACCATGCTATATTTACAATGTTTTACTTCCAACAGATTGGGATGATCCAACCTGTGTGCTGGTTTCTTTACTCATAAAATGAGTTTTCACTGAGGCTTCCTATCTGTAAAATTACTTTTGTGTGAAATCTTCGATTAATTCTTCAGTAAGACAAGTGAGATTGGTTGTATCAGTGAACAGTCCTTATTGTTACATTTTCAAATGAATGATGACTGCAAATGTTTTATTTACTCAGTGAAGGAGGACATAATGGAAAAATCTGGTGGCTTGTGCCATTAGACTTTTCTGTATATGGCTAGTAAGAGACTGAAAACTTTTGCAATCTCAGTGGATTTTTTCTTTGAAAGGTCAAACTTAGTATCAGACCAAATATCTTCTAAGCTTGTGAGTTTATGCATTGTCCTTTTTATAGATCAATAATGAGCTGAGCTGCATCATATATGTACCTCATAATATTTTAAAAGTAGGGTTTTTTTAAGCACAATCACAAAAAAACAATTGTTGGAATACTGTGAGGCACCCACTGCTTTGTTCTCACTGAAAGCTCTCTGGAAATAGAGCAGGTTTGAGCTACTTTCTACACTGAGAGGACATGAAGCCTTCAGCAGCTCAAATAGGTACTGTTTGTTCCCTCCTTGCAACTGAAATCAGCCCTTAATGAACACAGCTCTTCTGTTGCTCTACAAGGACAAGGAGCTGTAATAGACAACTGAGGTCAGAGCTACTCCTTTTGACTTGAAGTTCAGATACTCTGGAAATGCAGAGCTCACTCAGCTACGTACCATTTTCAGCTGTAAGAATCCAAAATAGCAGCATCAGTTCTCACCTGAATTCTGGATCTCATTCTGTCTTTTTCTTATGATCTGTCCAGATCCATGCCAAACAGGTTAGCCAAAATGAAAACGGGCCTGCCTTCCTTTCTTAGGTGGTTCAGTGTAAAAGCTACATAGGTATTTTATGGCAGTGGCTTTTAGAAATCTAATTTACACAAATTGAAAATTAGCAGGAATGTTTTGCTGTTAATGAGCATGCTTTCATAGATCAGTGTAACGTTTCATTTTTAGAAACAGGAACATATATCTTAGTTATGTTAATATGATTATAGCCCCTGCAAGTCTAGGTGCTTTCTCCTGCAGGAATTGAAATGGAACCAAACTCTGCCTCAGGACACACACTGGAATTAAAAAATGGAAATAGAAACAAATAGGAACGAAGGGCAATAGGTCAATATGGACATTGGTGTTTGTATAACTGCTAGTTGCCAGTATCAGTTCTAGCTGTCACTGTGGAGTTCAGCTGTGGTAGGGATTTGAGAGAAAGTTACCAGCACTGGCAGAACTTGTTCATTTCTGAGATGAGGTGGCACAGAACAGCAGACTGCTAGTTCAGGTAGGTGCAGCTGGCAGAGCAAGACTTAATGTCAGCTGTGACTCAGTTGTTCAGCATTTTGCTGTTTGTTTTGAATGCTTGAAACCAAACACAGAAATGAGGTGTTTGTGTTCACCTTCCTGCTGGTTCAGACTCTCATCTGACTTTTTAGCTTTCTGGATGAGATGTGGGAAGATACTACACCACTTTCCAAAGGCTCGCATGTATAACATATACGTTTAATATCCTCTGTCTTATGGCAGCTGTTTCATGTAACAGAAACATTCCTGGTTAATAGTAGTTGTTGTGATCTCACCATTGGTGTCGTTTTACATTTTGTTTCCTGTTAGCTAGAGTCATTCCTTCTCACTGAAAAGACTATTGTGTGCTTGTTAGGAGTCAGCGTTCCACTACTGCCGTTATTTTATGCCTTTGCACAGATCAATTCTATTCTAAATTAATAGATGCAGCCATTTATTCTCTGGAAATCACAGGATGCTCTGGAATACTGGAACGTAACTGTATAAAATTAGTGGTCATTTTTTAACAGCATTATAAGGTCAAACCTTGAAGCGTGGACCCCAGGAGAATACTCCAGTATCAGAGGAGGTGGTTGTTACAGCAAGCTTAAGCTAAAGTTTGTGATAGAAAATACTGTTTCAAAGCCCTTACTCACTACAGTTAGTAAATAAATACAGAAAAAAATACAGAGGGGAGTCGGATAAAGGGTGCAGTTGTTTTTCTAACTGTTAATACTGAACACATGCTTTTGCACTCATTCTCAGAATGTAGTTAATAGAACGGTGAATATCAGCTCAGACCCAAAGGGTGTATGAGAAAATGTCGTAACAACTGAATTTTAGATATAATGACGTATTTTACATACATTATTAGTGATCCAGTTACATGTACACTGTACATGCTCACTGTACACGCTCTGAACTTCTGTTCAGAGTGATCACATACAGGACCTATGTTATCTGCTGAGTGAGCAATGTTTCATCTTCTATTATCTTTTGATTAAGAGGCAACTGAACCATTGATAAAAATATAAAAAGAAAATAATACCGCTGCTTGGAAGAAAAGATTTGAGGTTCCCTGAGAAATTAAAAAGAAGTTATTCTAACCAAACAACTGCAAAGTTATATATAATTCTTTTCAGTGCTTCTCAAGGATTAAAGTATTCTCTCAGCTGTTTTTGCATTCTGTTAGTCTTTGAGCATCTTCAGTGCTGCTCTTATGCTGTTTATGTGAAGATGTTTTCCAGAAAGCCTATTTTTCCCCAGTATTACGGTTTTATGTAGCTTTAACTACCAAAAATATAAATTGGACTTAATTTTGTGGAGGTAAGCTGTGACAAAGGCTGTGAAGCACCTCTTAGTCTGAAAACAAAATTTCCATTTTGGGAATCACTCAATTTCACTTGGTTTGAAAGCACAGTGACCTTGAATATCAGGGAGCAATACTGAAATACAGACTCTTTATGGCAAAAGTAGTGATTTAAGCTTTTGCATGCATAAATACAGTTCTAGAAAAGTATGAGAGCTGCTCTGAAAGTAATGCCTCCTATTTTATTATGTTGGCTCACGATGACAGGGGCAAATGTTGGGAGTAAAGCAGTATTCCATTACAGTTTGTTGCCATAAGAGAAATGGCAGCAAAGGGCACTCTGGCAAAATGGCGTCTGACATGGAAGTACATACGAAGCAAAAAAGCGTCAATGAATTCTTCCGTTCAGAAAAAAATAGCACTCATTGGTATTCACTGACATTTGGCTGAACATTTATGGAGACCAAACAGTGGATGTGAGCTCAGTGAGGCAGCAGGTGGTGCATTTCAGCAATGGCAGTGGCGACAGTGGGTCACCTCTGCTGCTGCAGATTTTGGTGAGTGTGGCACCCAGGCTTTTTCTTGTTCATCTTTGGCACAAATACAGAGCTCATGGTGATGACTATGTTGAAAATCACATTTTGTAGTTGAGAATTAGCACTATCAGACTGTTACTGTGTTCTTTGTAGATTTTATTTCCGTGGAAATAAATAGGAAGCTTTACTTTCAGAGCATTATTTTCTTTATTCTTTATGAATTATTTTTCTTCTGATTTCCTCAAATCTGTCAGAGGGCAAAGATTACATGCTTGCTGGACAAGTATAATGTGTTCTTACTAAAAAATGGTCATGTCTCACATTTAGTCGTGGGATTTTCAGTACGAATGGACTTGCCTGAACCAGTCATTGTCATGATTTAACACAGGCATTTCAATGGGCACTTAATAGCTGCCTGAGGAGCAAAAAAAGAGAGCTACTTATGCTTGTATTAGGTGAATATCTGCACTGTGAGGGCTGTTTTCAGTTCTGAGGATCTGGAGCATCATTTACTGCATTTGTATGGTGTGCAGCATAGTGTATTGACATCCTTTTACTGATGCTGTTGAAGGAAAAAGATGTCACAGAAAAGTGCAGAACATTCACTGCCTTCCACAGCTTACAAAATGAAGTAAACACTTACCTGTGGATAAATACTAGCTAATGAATGTGCCCTTGTGCAGCTTTTTGGACAACAATGGCTTTATTGGATAAAACAAAGGTGGTGAATTAAGAAAATAACAATTGCTGTCAGAACAATGAAAGCAATGTATTTCCTGTTTATTGTAAAGCACAAAACCACACGCTTATGACACTGACGTCTCTAAAAAAACAGTGAAGTTTGCCAAGGTTGCCAGCACCCAAACTGCCACTACATTCTGACTACAGCCCCAGATGAGACTCTTCACAGTACACTCTTACAGGTCTGTACTCACAAGGCTGTAGGTTTGAAAACCAGACATACTCCCAGCAAGGAGCAAACAGGAGTTTCCCACAAACTTCCCAGAGAAGGGGATCTGTCAATGGGAGAATGATGCTGAGGATGCAAGTTGGTGTGCAGCATAGCCACAGGATGGGACTGCAACACAGAGTCAGCCACTTCTATTTACCAGGAGAAAAAGGGAGGTGTTAATTCACCTTATTGCCTTTTGTAATTACTTTTTCATGCATATATACTGAAAGGTCTTATGAAAATAAGTGAACTAAATCCCTAATGTCATACTGAAAGCAGTTCAAGAGACTTTGGCACAGGATTTCATTGTTAAGGATAAATAGTTCTTTTAACTAATTGTCTGATGCAGAAATACTGGAATGAATACAATTCATACTTTCTTGGAGAAAAGAGGTGGAGGGAGGCTGACAGAACAAGTAGGTAACCCATAATATGACAGCCATAAGAAGAAAATGCATTCTACAGTACTGAAATTGTAGAAGTAGAGGAGAATAAGGTTCTAGCACAATAGCTGCTTCACATGAATAAATGAGCTTCTACAGTGGGGACTGACAGCACAGATGTAGAGGCAGTGGAAGGGTTCTTTTCATCTGTGAGGAATGTATCTGCATCCAAAAGTAGGACAGCTATCTAGGTGGCTGGGAGATAGCGTCCCATCAGAAAGTCTTCAAAGAGGTGTGTGAAGTTCAACATTTACTTTGCTTTTATACAATTGGTTTTAAAAACATCAAATTTCAAGACTTAATATGGAAACTTGTTGCAGCTGAAGCATGGCCTTGTCAACAGACCTGCCTCGATTTGGTTGCCTGTAGTAGACCCTGACCACCAGCTGTCCCTCATTGCTCCCATTCCTGATCTTAACACACTGGCTTTCAACGTGTTCCTGACTGCTTTTGAGGGAGCTCCTCGCAGTACATCCACTTTTTAACATAGAGGGCAACTCCTTCACTCTTTCTACCTTGCCTATCCCTTCTAGAAGGCCCTCCATGGTAATTATTCCAGTTATGTGAATCATCCCACCATGCTTTTCCTGATAGCAGTAAGGTGATAGTTTTCCAAGTGCATCAAGATTTCCAGTTCCTTCTGCTTATTTCACACACTGCATGCATTGGTATAGTGGCAATCCTGATCCCTTTAACATCTTCCCAAGAGACAAAGTCTTTTTTGATGTTCTATAATTTCCTGTTCGCAAGCCTCCTGTGACCCAGCTTGAAAGAACTGAACACTTCAATTCATCTTGTCTATCTTATTTTGACATGATGGAAACAAATTCTCAGTAGTCATATATATTTATATGTATAAACTATTTGTATAATGTATATACAATGTATGTACTATGTACATAATATATACACCATTTAGCCAACAAAATTTCACTGTCATTTTCCTTTACTTTTCATAATTTCATCAATTTCAATACAGTTAAGGTCTTCTTGGAAGCTTTAAAGCTGTATTCAAAAACATGGATAATTTGGAAGTTACTTTATGAACAAAAAGAAAACAAACAACATACACAAAAAAAAACCCACCAGAATTAGTAGGTTTGTAGATTTTTTCCTGATTTTTCCCTAGATTAATTTAAAAATTTATCAGTGCAACAAAAGAGGATGGAAATCTATCTTTTCAACAGTAGATGTTTGCAGCTCTCTAATTCTTGTCGTACATAGCACAGACCTCATCTTTTATATCTCTAGGTACCTGTATGTGTGTATTTATACAGGATCACTGATCATTAATGTATTGTTGTCCTGCTGAGAACTGGCATAGAGCCATAGAATCTTTGAGTTGGAAGGAACCCTTAAAGGCCATCTAGTTCAACTCCACTGCAATAAGCAGGGACACCTACAGCTCCATCAGGTGCTCAGAGGTCCATCCAGCCTGACTTTAAATATCAAGGCATCCATCACCTCTATGGGCAACCCGTGCCAGTGCCTCACTACCCTTATTCTAAAAAAACTTCTCCCTTATAATCAATCTAAACCTCCCCTGTTTCAATTTGAAACATTTTCCCTGCTAAAGAGTCTGTCCCCTTCCTTCTTACAAATCCTTTAGACACTCAGGACTCCCTGCTGCCTTCTCATCTCCTGGCTGCACAGCCCCAGCTCTCAGCCTGCCCTTATAGGACAGGCGTTGCATCCCTCGAATCATTTTTGTGACCCTCCTCTGGGTGCAACTTTAAAGGTCCACATTTCTCATGTACAGTGAAGTCCTGTATTCAAAACAGAATAGAGTCTCTAAAAATTAGAGAGAGATTGTTTCATTTCTTACACCAGGCTCAAAAGCCAAAAATCAGATTATGCCATACCTATAAACAGAAAATATCAGAATTTGTATTTCCTGAGGCAGCAGCAAAAGATTCCGTATTTTACTGTAGCTCTTTACCAAGGGCAATTAGACTCAATGAAACTGCAACTGGATGTCACTAGAATTCTCTTCTTTATTCAGAGGAAAACCATGGGAAAATAGCTTTTATTCTTTGAACTACAGTTTCAGTTAATACGGTAGTTAAAATTGGAAGAACAATTTACTTATGGTCTTCTTTGAAACTCTTCATAAGCACTTGTTTCTTGCATTAAAAAATGCAGATAAAATTACCATTTCTTTTTATTTGATATGAATGTTCATGCTAGATCTTTTTTTATATGTAACTTCTCCCGTTATTACGCACAGTGTTCCAAGTTAAAATAGATACCAGCCCAACGTTTGTTACACTTAGAAAACTAAGGAAACAATGGGAACAGAAATGATTAAAAAAAAATAAATAATAAATTGAGTGAATAGTGTGTCCTAAATTCTGTATTATTCCTTCTGTGGTTCCTGCCATTAATAGTAAGCAGCAAATATAACTGGCAGCTCCAGCTGTTGACTTGAATAAGTCTGTGAGAATGAGAATTCATTCATCTGTTGTCAGGCAGAGTTGACTTATATATTGGAAAGAAGATCACGTTTGGGGAAGTGGCAGTGGAGGAAGGAAGGGATGTGAAGAAAGCAGAATATCAGAACAAGGATACATTGAGAGGGGAAAGGGTAAACCTGGAACATAAGGAAAAAAGATGGTTAGACCCTGGTTAGACCACAGCAGCAGGAGAGTTTGCCTATATTGTGTGCTGAGCAGTCAGTGTGCTGCTCTTTGTGCTGAGAGGCATTCCCTACCTTGCTGCACTGCAGTTTCTTCATAGGAGATTGTAAGCTTTGTCTGTGGAGAGATTTTATCAGTATTTTTGGAATGGAGGGATTTCAGTTAATTCTGGTCAAAGTCTGAGCAGAGATCATCCTTTATAATGGTTTTCTTTCCTCGGCTTTCTTTCCTCCAGCAGCGCTCAAAAATACATTCCACCTTTGGATAGAATCAAGATTTCAGTATCTTTAAGACTGAGTCAGGCAGAAGAAGAGGAGCGCTATTTGGCAGCCATTTTGTGTGAATATGGATCTATGGAGGGTTTTATCCTTACATAATAATCCTAGAAATTAGCAAACAGTAAGAAACACCTGGGATGATTATAAGAAACATAGCACACGTGACGGCACTGGGGACTGCCTCCTGGTCAACTGGCATTGCAGCAGGCAACGTGGAGCAAAGGGCCTGAACCTTCTTTCTGCACTGTGGAGTACACTGGGAATGTAAATCTGTCACTGGCTGCTTTCAGTGTGTTGTCTTGGTAGCAGAAATTTGTGAAAACTGTTTATCCTCTTGTTTTTTAAGTGCGCAGGTGATGGCATTAAAATATTCTCTTGAGCATTTCTCAGTGTCTAGATAAATGCTGCATTTGATCCGTTTAAAATTAAAAGGTTAATGCCAATCTGACTAATGACTTGGAAAATAAACAGTATTACTTACACAAAGTTACTTCTCAGACGGCAGTGCCAGCAACTGTCTCTTACAATGTTGTACAAATGCCAGGCAGTGGTGATTGGGACTGGGTAAACGAGGAAAGAAAACACGAAGTCTTACAGGAGCTTAGAATTTTCCTGGTGAGCGATGGTTCCTTGCTCAATTTAAAGCTCCCTATCTCTAAGTGAAGCATGAAATTCATTCACTTTTCTAGAGTTCCAGCCTTGATCTTGTTGTCTTTTTGTACAACAAACCAATTGCTTAGATGATGAAAACGTTTTTCCAGCACTACCCAATTTGTCCCTTTCCATCTTAGTTGCATTTTCAAAGTGCAGTGCACTGTAAATTTATTTCTAAAAATTCACGTAATTTGATGAAAATCAGACTGAATTGATTTCTACAGATCTGTGTATTTTTATGAGTTTTAATTCCAGAGGCATATATTTTACCTTTGTCAGTGCATTCAATTTCTATATTTTGTTTGCAGTGTTAGACAAATACATAATGTAGGTATGTGTTATAGATGAGGCAATGAGACTTTGCAGGCAAAGTATCTTTCTGTACATAAACAAACAAAAAAATTCCTTGATATTTTCTTTGAAAGTCTTTTTTTGATAAACATTTTACCAGAATAATCTAGACAGGAGAAAACAATGCACAGCATGCATATCATTTGCTGTGTAAATAATAATTATTACAGATAACAGATCATGCAGTCAACTGTCTCTGCTGTAGGAATGGTAATTAACAGAAAGTAATGATCTTCACGTATGGCTTGCCGTTGAAGTTTTATATAATATGAGGTACAAATACAACTTTTCTTACTAAATGAGCTACTGAGTTAATAACTGAGATGAGTGTGTTTAGGAGAGGCCAGCGGTGTGTACAGCACAGGACATGTGATGCCCATCACTCCCTTCCTGTGGTCAGGATGTACGTGCGTTGTCCTGCAAGCTGAGAGCATTTTTTAATAAAGCCTCCTCTTCTGAGAGTTGTATGTGGGGGGTTGGAATGGCATCAGCTGCACAGAAAGCTCCTTCACAGTCATCTGTGGGGTGGATTTACCTAAGCAAAGCGGGATTAGGGAGCAGAGATCAGAGCAGGGCCATTCTGTAAATCTGCTGTTGACACTGCTACGTGCTGCGGAAGGATGGATTTTTTCATTTCTGGCTGGGTTGGCAGAGGCAAGGCGGGTTCCCACAGTATGGCTGAAACACTGTATGCAGAGGGTGTGCGATACACTCAGATTGAGCTAGCTATTTCTCCTAAGTGCTTCTTATGCAGTGAACTATCGTTGCAAAGTAACCTGGCAATAGACAGCCTATGAGTGCAGACAAAACTTCCTTAGTTCCTTATCTTCTTCTTTATAAAAGCTGACTGCTGTGCCTTAGTAACACATGCATATGGGTAATGAGGATGGATGAGCAGTCCCACATTGTGCAGTATAGCCTGACATACTAGCTGAAAGTTGATAATACAGTTGAATTAGATTTATTTTCTTTCTTCATGCTAGAGAGAACAGTGATATATAAAACCGTATTCCTACTGGCCTTGTTTGCCTTCGCAATTTGGTAATTGCAGATTCAGATTTTTCCCATCAGAATAATTAATCACTGCAAGATAAATAAGAGTGACAGTCACTTAAAAGCTTTTTCTTACTAGAATGATAGCTTTTCTTTTTCCTTTCTGGTTTTCCTACTTAACTGTATGAGAATGAATAACTTAGTTTTTTTTTTTTTTTAACTTGTCATGATGCAAGTTTTTCTATCCATTTGCATAGGATTTTCTTTTAAGTTATTTATGTTACCTTTATGTTCTTCTTTCCCTCTGTTCCTGCACTGGTGCAGGATGATTCACTTGTAAGGATAAATGCCAGTTATTTCCAAACATACCTGTAGATGAAAGCAAGCTTTAGAGTCCCCTTTCCTGCATGATATTACAAAATGTTTTCATCTAGATATATAAATACTACTTGTAGTTGTCTGATCATTTTTAGGATCATTTTTAAAAGATTATTTCATTAAAAATGGGTTGCACAGTGAATGATTCTAACACGTGTTTCTGTTCATGCCTGTGGTACCCTGCTGTGATAGTCATCACACTTTGGAGCTCATTATTAACACTGGCTCTAATTCAGTGTTAGCACTTTGTAGGGGATGTTTTCACAAAGCAGATTTTCTTGATGGGAGCTTTTGTTTTTCTGTGAGTGGACATAAACCACTTACTTCAGGCACCTATTCTGTGAAATAGATTGCTTTTGCATTCTCTAATCTGTTTTAACATAGATTTCCCTTATCATCAGGAACAAAAATGCAATAATTTCACGTGATAATTTAATACCAGCTTTATAAAAATGACAG
The DNA here is from genome assembly GCF_019232065.1 of Centrocercus urophasianus. Classification (NCBI taxonomy): domain Eukaryota; kingdom Metazoa; phylum Chordata; class Aves; order Galliformes; family Phasianidae; genus Centrocercus; species Centrocercus urophasianus. The sequence continues at coordinate 15,854,162 of NW_024884778.1, read as the reverse complement.
GTTTTATAAGCAAACAGTGATGCAAAAAAAAAAAAAGGCTTATTAAAAACAATATAAGATGAATCACCATATAATGTTTCGTAGAAGTTACATAATTATATATTATATACTATGCAGTTTGTGGAAGGTTGTCTTTTTATTACTAGAATGTTACATAAAGTCCTTTATGCAGTCAGAGACCATCAGATGAAACTCCACAGGTTTTGAAAAGATGCCATGAGTATTTTAATGTGTTCAGAACTATGCTGTTCTTTAGCATCGCTAAAGAAATGACAGATTTGTTTTGGCAGACACTTGGTGCAGAAAATTAAGCTTTTAGAAGGTAATTTTTTAAATTCCAGAGGTTTTTTTTTTTAGAAGTACTATTACTTACCTGTCTCGTGTGTAAAGGCAAACAGAGTATGGCTGGCTTCTGGCTATTCTTTAGGAAGATACTGTGACACTTAAATCTATCTGAAATCATGAATGAGTGCTGGGCAGTAGATACAGCTCACTGTTCATCAATTCTGGATGAAAGTCTTGAGTGTGCTAAAAAGCTCCACTGCATATTTCTCATATCAGTGTTATTTTTCTCTGGTTTCTACTTTTTATTCAAGTGAGCAGATAATTAAGTTACTTCACACTTCCCTTCACTCCAAAGAAGGATTGACAATGTTCAGTGCTGATTTGCTAGTTATATTTCTAAAAGGTGAGAGACAAGTTGTCCTTAGAGAATTTTCTTTTAAGAAAGGACAAGATGTTCGAGCTCTCCATCATTCTTTTACTATTTCCTTTTGAATGAACAATCAGATGAAAATTGGCTGCAGTCTCAGTCTGTTGTTCTGCCCAGCAAAGGCATCATTCATGGTATCCTGGAGAGGAACCGGCCAGAGGATGGAATTTATAATGTACATCAAACGTTACCCCACCAATCATGCAAAAAAAGTCCCTGTGAGAAAATATTAGATAAGCATTACTATAATGTATTATATACACTTGAATTCCTGCATTTGCTTAACAAAAAAAATAACAACAACCCTAACTAACCAAAGCCAATTTAAAAATAAGTTCAGCTGATACGTGCTGGATTTAAAGAGGATGAGTACATTTTGTTTGATAAACAAAATAGCTGTTGCTAGTCTTTTCGGATTTATTTAGAAATGGATGGTTGAAGAATCCTTTTCCTTACTCTGGAAATGAATACTATTGATAGACATCTTCTGTAATTATGATAGGCTATAATCAGTAGCTTAAGTCAAGTGAAAAAAAAAGCTTTATTTTTTATGTGGGTAGATTTGCTTTACAATTTGTACATTCAGTTCCTTAAACTATTCAATTTGTTTATGCTGCAACCAGAAAGTGAGCAGCAAGACTGATTTTTGCTGTGGTTTGGTCTTGCTGAAAGTTCAGTTTTCCTATCTGAGCTATATTTAAAAGGCAGAAGTAGAAAATTCAAAGTATTGGCAAGTTTTGTACGTTTTGATTCCGCAGACACAAACCAGCTACCTGTAAACAGTGCTAGTTATATTTCAAATTAAAGCTTTTGATGTTTAAATGTAAAGGACGTGCATTTGCTATTGTTTGATGTGATCTGAAAATTTTATACAGTATGATCCTTATCATAGCTCTCTAATGAGGGTTTTTCAGATAATGCATTAGCTTAGAACAGTGGTTTAATGTCTAGAACACATAACAAGTTTTCCTTCTTTTCATTTCGAATTAGTAAAAGGCATGCAGAAGGTTATGCCAATTAAGAAGAGTATATATATATAGACAACATGGAATAGATGGTGTAATGCATTTCAGACTACTAAGTGAGATTAATAATTTCATTAATTCCTTATAACTTAATTAAAAGGGAAGAAAAGTAACATTTTGATTATGTCAATTTCAGGAGCACTAAGGTTTTCATAGGCAACCCTGTAGAGAAAGCACTGTAGTTCTAGGGAAAGAACCATCGATAGATTACTACAGCCTGTATGAACATCACTCAAAGGATGTTTTCCAAATGGATGATTGCTAGTGAGATCATTGATAAACTGAAGAAAATGTCTCTCTCCTTCCTCAAAGCTAAAAAATGAGATTCTTGCCTTAAGACACATGCATCAATGCTATTAATACTGGCAAAAACACAATTCCCCATTAATTTTTCTAATTTGCTAATAACATTTTTAAATTGCAGAAGCTTCCCTGAAATTGGATTCTCACTGTCTGATAAACTCACCATTATGTGGACTGTCTCCTGTTTCTGTTTTCCGTGTCTGCAACTGTTCATGCGATTCATGAAACCTGTCTGATATCAGCACACTGTAAAGCCTCAGTTTAACAGACCTAAAACAGGTGCTTTGTTGTCATTATGAAGGTACCAGTTACAGTTCTTCAATTAAATGCAGTTTCTCTTTTGCATTTGAAGAAAAATGTTCAACTTGTTTGTCATTCATGAAAGTATAGCTAACTTTTCCAAAACTGCGGGACAAATTATTGGACAGTTATGAAATCTGTTAATCTGTTCTTAATTATGCTGAGTTTTGGCTTAGAAATGGCACCTTCCTCACTCAGCTGTGTGCTCCAAAGATGTTCGTAACAGGGAAGAAGCACACTCTCACACGCAATTTTCTTACTAGCTAGCATTAAGTGAAACCTTAGACTATATTTGAAGTAAATTGGTTGTTAATTAAAGTTAGCTAATAACAATTGTTGTGTTTAATTATTTTAATTTTTATTTAATTATATTTAATTATAGGTTACTTGTCAACAATTCTTGTGCTTAAACAAAGCAGGAATAGCACTAGCATACATCTAACAATTGCCACTTCCTTGTGAATGCGACCGGACAAAAGGACAAGAGTGAAGGTTCTAGTGTCTCAGATTTGGAAGTTGAATGCATTATCTTCAGAATTTAAGAGTTAAATTTTAATTCAGTTAGATTATTATGGAAGATACGAATGATTTTGATCAATAACAGTAGGAAGTCTTTACATACAGACAAATAAGATCTGATGACATAATATAGTAAGACTGTTCTGAGGCAAATATGGAGAAAAAAGGGTCTTAAGATTCATTTTGATCTGTCCACACTGAGGCTAGAATATCCTAATCATAAGTGTATTATTATTCAGTAATGTTATTAAGAGTTCATTTTTTTACCCTGTAATGTGGTGTACAAATGTGTCTGCGATGGGAAGCTGTACAGAAGATGCATCCAGGTTCTTCTCATTGGTGCCCAGTGAAAGAATTGAAAATAGGTAATGAGAGAACACAGAAATAGAAAATTTCATTTAAACATAAAAAACATACTTCAGTCAGGACCAGACCTTAGAATAGGAAGCCAGAAGAGTTTTTAGAGTCATTCAAATCCTGACTGGACACAGCGCTGAGCAACCTGCTGTTGTTGAGCCAGTTTTGGAAATGGCACTGGACTGGATGATCCCTCAAAACAGACTCTAATACCTTTCTGTCTCAAATATTTTGTATTTCTGTGAAAAAAGGATTGATATATCAACCTTTAACTCATGTGAAGAAGAAACAACTTTCAGGCTTTCTATAGTATTTTTTGTCTGTATGCTTTTGTATTCAAATGAATTAGAAGTAAATTTGTCTTTCGAACTATAGGGATACTTCAATTATTTGTTATTAAAGTTAAGGGCAAACTATTAGCTCTCTCTGTATGTTAAAATGGGTAACAGTCAACCAGAGAGGGAGTACAGAGGCTGTCACACCAGCCTTTCAGTTTGTTCTTCATGCATGATTTCGTCTTTCATAACCACTCTTGGGGGAATTTATGGATAGTATCATTTTTTGCTCATTCCTGTTACGTGAGCTGAAACAAGCATGAATCCGTATTCACTGAGCCACATCACTGCTGCTCTCCTAACTTTGCTGTGCTGATAGGAAATGTCATGCTGCTTGCTGCATTACGTAATTACTGCTGGCCTCTTTTTAATATAATGACTGCATTGCCATTATTTGAGGCAACAAGAGATGTTAAAATATGCAGATTTTATATCGTGTTTTGCTTGCATAATCTGTATCCATCTCAAGTGCTAGAAATGAGAATTAAACAAAACCACAGTGTTGCATTAATTAAATAAATTGTTTAGCATTTCAAGGTCTGTCCTCAGAGAATAGGAAGAAATGTTAAATACTTCCGACGCTAATCTGATGCAGGAAGCTATTGTACAGATACATTCTTTCTTACTCCCCATACAGTACTGAGTCAAAAAATCCTACAATTAATTTGCTAGAAAGCCTGAACAGATCTTTTAGTTAAATGGCGATTAAATAAGAAGAAAGGGTTCTGTGCTGGGGGGCACTGCCAAATGGCACTGCTGTCACTCATCTGAGGAGCCTGCTTCTTGTCAGCTGAAGGGTCCAGCTCATGTCTAATGAGTCACATAGGGGAGTCTTTTAAACTGCTGCTCTCCTACTCAGTGCAGCTGAGCTCAGCAGTTTGTCCTGGTCAATAGCTATGAGAGATATGGAGGTAATCTCATGGCTTTAATAATTTGAACAGGCAGCAGGTTTAGAGTTCTGATTTAGCCTTGATATGCAATATCAGTACACAACTTCACTGTAGAACAGAGAGCTAAGTGATGTGATACTGCTGGCTGCATTTAGCAGTTAGTAATTAAGGAGACATACAGTAAGTGGTTCAGTGAAAAGGCAGCTCTGTATTAAGTAACAACTTACAACTGCTATTAAACAATATTGTTTACATTTCTAATTTTTGTCTTCAGATTTGATCTCCCTTGAGACTGCTGAAACATATTTCAAGTGTTTTTGGTTTAGTTTGTCTGGAATGTCAGTCTTTGCTTCCAGAACATACACAGTATGGATTAAGAGGTGCACATACATTTTTTGCTGCCTAAACTGAGTCCAAAATGTATGTACCATTAGAAGCCTTGAAATGATGACTATGTAATGGAACCACAAAAGATGATGTATTTTGGAGCAAGCCGATCAAAATCAGGATCTTAGGGGTTGTGGATGAAATTGGATACAATTGAAATGATCTGCTTGAATATGAAAATTAAAGGAAGAGATCTGTGTTGGTTTAACATATGAACATTTAAAATCCTGTTGAAGGTATAAAGGAGAAATTTCATTTTCTGATGAACAGGCACCACAGATGAATGGGAACACTTATGTTACTCTAATTTAAACCATTCAAAAAAATAAAAGCTTTTAAGTTTTAAATGTCGGGCTTTAAAGCCAGTGAGTGAGATCAGAACGTACATAAGGTTAACTCAGTCTGTTGCTTCTGATGCCAAAACAGTTATGCAAGCAGCTCAAAGAAGTTAGAAGTTCTCTCTCAATCCCTTTATGCTGACCTCAATTCAAACTGATTTTTTATTTTAAATGAATTTCAACACGATTGTACCTTATAGTGGTGATTACAAATGGCAAATATATTATCAGAAAGCATTCTCTATAATATAACGTGTTATTTTCAGTGCTCTGTGTGACAAAGAGACAACTTAATGTTTGTTTATGTGAAAAGCCACTTAAAATTCCAAACACTCTGAGGACAGACTGTGATCTTCCTCATCACTTAATTATCTTAATTCTAGAATTGTGCTCAAGAGGACTGAGGATCAGAATCTGTACAAGATACAAAGAGCTATTTTTTATTTTCAGTGTATTTTTTATTTTGTTCTACGTAAACTCATAGCTTTTTGATAGTATAGAGCTGAAAACAGCGATGTGTAGTGAATTTTATCTTCATGATGCTGTATGTTTGTTTTTCTATATATAAGGGTTTTTCAAGAATAAAATGTCTGCATTTGGTTAAATAAGATTGTCCTAGTCATGTGGATAATTAACATGGAAGACGTAGTCTGCCCAGTAGGTGTGAAATCTTGCAGCATAGAAAACTAACGGTATCCTGAGCTACTCTAGGGAAAGTGTTGCCAGCAGCCTGAAGTAGGTGATTTTTTCCCCTCTGCTCAGCACTGAAACAACTGGAGAGCTCTGTCCAGTGTTGGGCTTCACAGTACAAGAGATGTTTTTGCCACTGAAGAGAGTCTAGTGAAGGGTCCCAAAGATGCTGAAGGGACAGGAGCTTCTCTCCTATGAGGAGACAGAGAGCTGGGACCTCTCAGCTGAGCCTGGAGACTCACATGAATCTTACTCAATGTCTGTCCATCTCTGAAGGGAGGATGCAATGAAGATGGAGCCAGGCTCTTGTCAGTGATGCCTAGTCCAGGACAAGAGACAAGGGGCACAAACTGGAACTCAGAATGTTTTCTCTGAACAACAGAAAATCTTTTTAATGGTGAGGGTGGCCGAGCCACTGAAACAGGTTACTGAAGGGGGTTGTGGATTCTCCCTCACTGGAGATTTAAAGGCATCTGGACGTGGTGATGAACAAGTAGCTCTAGGTGGCCCTGATGGTGAAGGGAGGTTGGACAAGTTGACCTCTAGAATTCCCTTGAAACCTCAGCTATTCTGTGATTCTTCGGTTCAAGTACAGAATGGAATTTTTTTACAATTTAATTTGAAAAATGTATTTTCCTGTGTCTGTTGTGAATGGACATTACATGTCTATTCAATGCAATAAAGACATAATCTAGCAAAGTTAGTTTATTATTTTCATAGAAGTTTCTGATAAATTTCTGATAATCGTTATTCTAGAACAGAAAAACATAGCCTGAAACAAGTGAAGGCTTCATATAATATATGAAGCCCTAATACTTTGATTTTGAAAGACTAGGTGGATATACTTGCCAGTTTCTCTCTTCTTACATCAAAAATGGCAAATGAGAAAATGAAATTTACTAAGTGTTATAGTAAAAAACAAAGCCTTTTTATTTCTTAATATATTTTTAAAAGATGGAAAAATTTTATAAGATATGCTCTCCATTTTATCTTTCTTTTTTCCATTCACCCATTTTAACTGGTGTTTTTCTATTGAAATAATTCTGAATTTCTTTTCAAATCCAAATTTGGTAGTAAATCAATGCTAACTGTTGGTTTTGGTATACTTTGACCTGGAGACCTGTTTTGATTTGATTGTTGTAACAACTTTTTAACATCTGCCTGCAGTTTGTTTTAGTTTGTTTAAGTACGTACTTAAAATTGAAATACTATTCTTGCGTAAATAATGTAAAGACTTGGGAGAAGCATTTGAAATTATTCAGTGGCTAGTGGGAACTATTTATTGAGCATCGGATCAATGTCTTCCCAGTAGAACTGAGCTCAGGAAAACCAATGCATTTAAAAGTTTTTATGCTGCAAATCACATTTCAGAGGCTTTTTCTCATACGGTGTGAAAGCATTTTCATTCTCTGAGTTAATGAAGTGATTCCTAGTTAATTATTCAAAAGTAACTACTTTGTGCAGTCTTTTAAATTGTGTGCCAGGTGCCATAAACTGCAGGTTTCAGCAAACAATACATTTAGATTCACCACAGTACAAAATTTTAACAGCTAGCAGCTTCTGCAAAGGATTGTCAAGAACGGTCTTCAAGGAAACTAGTTTTGGCATATAGATTTTCAGCTGAAACAGTACAGGGAAGGAAGTGCTACTTGCCAGCTCTCATCACCATATGTTTTATTTTAATGTAATGTACAAAGAGTACAGAGACAGCAGCTGCTCTAGAGGGAGGTGGCCACTTGTTAGCAGATTTTGAAACCTTTCTGAAATGTCTGTTTATTTTCTTTTCACTGGTATTTTTTCCCTATGCTTACGTATTAGCATTCAGAAGATGATCACTAAAAGTAGTCTATTTTTAGACCACTGTGAGTTGAGGGAAGTGTGATCTACTCTATGAACAAACAAAACCAAATTTTGCAAGGACTGTAGTTTGCATACTGTGAAATGTAGGTAGACTTTTATTTTCTCAGTATCCATTCACAGCTACTTATGATGAAATCGTATGTATAAATAAACTATTTTCTAGGATTCTGTGTTTGTGTTGGAAAGAAATCTGTCTGTATTTAAATGGTTTCCAGTGTGGATTTCCTTGCTTGCTATGTCCACGTTTATGTCAGTGTTGAGATTCACTGTCTTTAGTGGCAGAGAAAATCAACATTAATAGGGATTTAAAGCTAAAATGGAATGAGTTTGATAGAATGTATGGAGAGAAATCAGCCCTCCCTTACACTGCTACTCATGCAGTGAAGTTGACTAAATCCACTGTTTTGAATAACCTGAAGTTCTTAGCATGTTTTGAGAACTGTGTGCCTGCGATGTTGTGAAAATTAACCTTATTTATTCAAGTGAACCAGCATTTTGAAGAGTAATTTGTTGTTTCCTACCTGAAATTTTTCTGTCTGCTGAATTCAACAATCCTTTGAAATACATGTAACTGTATGTCACTGGGTCTCAAGGCGTGAATTCTTAAGTGAATTCGAGAATCCAAAGGGAAGTTGCATCACACTGTTACGGGATTGTAGGAGGGCATGCTTTTACAGTATGTAATAAAACTAATGTACCATATTAGCATATTTTTAGGTGTGTTTTACTTTGACTATGGGGTGTAATGCTAAAATGTCATAGTAATACAAATCTGACCCATGTGAGGTCATGGTTCATATCAAATCTACCAGTGTTACAATTTGTTTCTGAAAGGATAAATTTTTCTGGAACTGATTTTTTTTATTCTGCACTGTTCACCTTAGAAACATCTCTCTCTGTTAAGGAAATCATATTAATTTGTCACCAGGTATATGCACCTTGTCTGGCGATAGAAATGTAGTTCTTAGGTAAATCTGGTCAAGTTTTTTGTCCTCCCATATTGGTTTGTTATTATCTATCAGTCATTCATTTTCAAACTAGCTGCAAAAGTGTTTCTCTGGGATATTTACTAATAATTCCCTAAAGTTCCCCTTTCTGCTCTTTGTGACAGAACTTGTTGCAAGAATTTAAATCTCTGTAGGTTTACGGATTTGCAATTTGAGTTTATCATTCCCTGAGTTATCCTTCATCCCACAGATATTTCACAAGTAGACTGGATTTAAAAGTCTACGCTGAGAACAGGGACATCATTCTGAATATAGTCACTCATCTCTGATTCTGCACAACGTGAGGGAAATGTTTAAGTCACACAGGAACTGATGGCTTAGGTTTATCAAATGCAAATGTTTTAAATGGTGTGATACTTTGCAAATTAAAATTTTGAAAGAACTTTTTCTTCTTTTGGGTCTCATAGCTTAAGTAAACACTTTTCTAATTCTATTTAGTAGAGGAAAATTTAAGTTATCAGCAGTCTAGAGCTCACATGAGTCCCTTAAGTCTATCTGCAATCTTTGTAACACAGGAACTTTTTATTTGGAGATATTTACCCCCCCCCTATGAAAGTTCTATGTGAAATATGTTTGTTTAATAGGACAGTGCAGCCCTCCTCGTGCTTGTAAATACTGAGAAACATGAGGAGTTACAGAATGATTAACATACTCTTTCTTTTTTTTTTTTAACATATGAAGCATTTGCTGTCTGAAGCAGCTGACTAATGTATTCTAGAAACAGGTGCTTCTAGAAGTAGAATTATTGTTCAGCAGGTTCTTGAAAATGCCATTTTCATGGAGATTTACTATTATGATTAGATGTAGATTTACTTTTTATTAAGAACTGGCTGCTAGAACAAAAGGCTGTCTTTCTTTAATTCACCATTAAAACCAACAAAAAAAATTATCTTTAAATGAGAACACCAAATACTCTGTTTGCAGTAAATAAAAATCAATTACGTTGGTCCTAAAGTAAGTAATTACATTTTTAATGATATGCTATCAGAAACTCTTCAACTGTCCATGGCTGACTTAGAAGACGTGAGACTGAATGTACTTGGGTAGTTTTTAAAAATGGGAAGGGACGTGACTGTGTATTTCAATTCAGATTTTAAATTGTCCACTGTAACTTTGTTTTAATTTTGTTTTTTGTTTTAATTGGGCAGAAACATTGTGTACAGCAAAGTTATAGGAACTAATATCGAATTTTTTCTTCTTTCAGCCACCAGAAAAGGAGGGCGGCCTGCCTCGGCAGGTGGGCAATAAGACGGAATGCGGTCTCTTGGGCTTTGTCCTGGATTTGAAGCAGGATTATGAGCCTGTTCGGAGCCTCATCCCTGAGGAGAAACTTTATAAAGTTTACACATTCAACTCTGTGAGAAAGTCAATGAGTACTGTCATTAAAATGCCAGATGGTAGCTTCCGAATGTACAGCAAAGGAGCTTCTGAAATTGTTCTGAAGAAGTAAGTTCAATGGATTTCTTGTTGTGTTTTTCCAAAATCTTAATGATGCAGAACTTTCTGATGCTAATAAGACATTCCTGGCAATACTGGTATTTGGAATATGCTAATCACAGTAGAAAAATGACACGATTCAGTACAAAGCTGTTACTGTTCTCCTCAATCCCCACCTCCTACTTGCAAAATTGTTTGACATATTTTTCTTATCATTGGCTAACATAAAATTTGGATCTTTTAATGCATTTTTCATCTATATTCAATCATTTATGAATAGTTTCTTTCAGTTCATAAACACATTTGGAAAATAAGGATGTTTAAATTTCTTTGCAAGTTCTTAGCTCACTAATTACATGTGGTTTTGGGAAGTAATGGATGAAAGGGTCTGAGAGTCTCCACAAGAAGTTACAGACAAATTCTTCCTGACAATATTTCAGTAGTGAATCTTTGAGTTTAATCTAGAAATTTGCACAAAAAAGATGTTGAAGGAAAAGAGCTAATACATGGAAATACTTTTCAGCAGTCATATAATATACAATCACACTTTCATTTTTTACTGAAATAAAATAGGTGTTCCAGGATCCTTAATGCAGCTGGTGAACCTCGTATCTTCAGACCACGCGACCGGGATGAAATGGTGAAGAAAGTGATTGAACCAATGGCCTGTGATGGATTGAGAACTATCTGTGTTGCTTTCCGAGACTTCAACAGCAGCCCAGAACCTGACTGGGACAATGAAAATGACATTTTATCTGATCTGACTTGCATCTGTGTTGTCGGCATTGAAGATCCAGTAAGACCAGAGGTAAATTAAATTCTTATGTTATAAAGTAGTTCTTAGAGAATGAAACATGAATTGATTTCTTGATTTCTTGTGGTTTTTATCTTTTCTTTTTCTTGTTTTATGTAGCTGTAACAAAGATGATGGTAGTGAACTTTAAAAACAAGCTTTAGTTGATTGAGAAAAATAATTAATTTGATAAAAGTTCATTTAAATTTAGCAGCATAGGTCTTTGCGAGGTAGAGGATTTAAATGATTTAAATTTCTCTCATGGAAGAGTATGCTGGAGAATTGTCAGCAGGAGTTTTATTGTGCTCTCAACGTGGTGACGTGCAAGTAGAAAAAAAAACAGGAGTAGTGACTATAATTGCCGTGACTGTAATTGTGTGGTATCTTCCACAGCTAACACAAGTAGTCTTGGAGATCTGTGTTTTACTAAAACATCTGCCACTTTACAAACTGTCCTAAGGATGTAACTTGTGGCTATTCAGGAGAACTTGTAAATAGCATCTTTGGACAAGGAAAAGCTTTATCTTGGACATGCTGTAGATTTCATGGATACTGTTCTTAAATGGCTTTAAAAATGGGCCTAAAGCTTAAATTCAAGTTAACTGAGAAAATCAGTATGTGCACGATGGAAAGAGGTGCCGTATTATTCCAAATCGGTCTTTAATGAGACTTATCCTGCTACTACGCTTGTGAATTATATTACTACAGTAATACCAAAGGCACAAAGGGAGGTAGAAACATTGCTTGTGACAAACATACATGGTCCTTGATAGTTAATCCTGGCAGTGTAAAATCAGTTCTATTTTACATTGTAGAAACTGACCTACTGAGGGTACACCCCAAAATTTAAAATGTAGAGAATAAAATGCTGGCATCTGCAATATCTTCTTTTGATGTTTTACTCACTGACTCAACCATAAGCATATGGCCATAGCATGCAGCTGCACAATGTGATTTGAGAGCACCAGTCCCAACACCCACTGCAGATGAGAGTGTGTGATTAAATGTTATCCCATTTTGCTTCAGGAAATTAATTCTTTGATGGTGCAGTTATTTCAGTAGATGATTAATGACTGTGAGTTTGCTCTGGAATAGGATCACTGAATGGTAACTGGAATTTCCCTACACAAAAAGAGTATGTTCTGATTCTGCATAAAGTACCTTGGTTCCAATATTGGTCTTTTTTGCTGTCTTGTTGTTCTTCTTCTTCTTTTTTTTTTTTTTGATTTTTAAAATAACATCTAAATCTTTGTGTTTGATCCACTGAGAAATGGTGGCAATGTTAGACATGCAAGGAAAATTATTTCCCTAAGTCAGTTTTAAATTAGGCCTTTATACATTTTTGACTGCTGTAACTTTGGAAAATAAGTGAAGGAAATTAGTATGATATAATTACACCTACAGGCACCAATTGCATAACTGCACGTTGAATGATCATGGATATGTTTGACTTTTTTTCAGTATTGAGAAATGTAATCATATCCAGTAAGTCTTGGCTAAGTGAAAACAATGATAAAACCTTTACCTCTGCAGTCACTGGATAAACAGCTTTCACTTTAACTGTCATCAGATGGTGTCTTGCTGCTAATCCATCTGTCCCTACACTTCACACTGCATCTTGAAAACTATTTTAAAATAATATTAAAATATTCTTTCTGCATGGATCCACCTCCTAATGCTCTAACTAGAATACAGATAAGCTCAGGAAGTTTGTAAAGTGTCAGTGACCAATGGAACTATGAACCAGTTCTCTTCACCTCCAAAACTGACTAATGACACACATTGTTCAAAAATAGCTTTAAGTCGGATTATGTGTAAGACTGAGGGGATGGGTAGCAATAGGATTTGCAGATAATTTTTAAAATAGCTGCAAATTATCCTTTCCTTATTCTGAGCATGTTTTATGAGAAAGCTGCTCTCATTTCATAGGCAGTAATTTCGTACAAACAAAGAGGTCAAGTCTAAAGTCTGTTTAAAGGCTCAAAGAACATGAAGGTATAGAAACACTTTGTTTTTAGAAAATTATCTGACTGATGTATTGATTTTCTTGTAATTAACATAAAAAATTGTAGTGACTTTTTTTTCATTGCAAGAGACATGATAAAATGTTTATCATTTCAGATTTTGCCATATGTTGGACAAGCCTATAGTTCTTTTTCTGAGACTTCGTTTTGTGGGAATTTTTCCCCATATCCCTTTCAACTGTTTTATAATCCAAAAAACTCCATTACACAATAACAACATGAATTTCTTGAAAATTGTCTCTGTATGATACATCTCACTCAATTATGTATCACTCAAATTGCCATTGTAGTTGCAAATAGTAAGATACTGACCTGTAATAAATGATCATATTATTTTACCAGGATTAATTCTACCTATTAAACAGAAACACCATTGGAGTTTATAAATTATCAAAGTGTTTTCTGCAGGAGAAAAAGCATAAAAATAAGAACTGTTATTATTATTTCTGTTTTATTGATATTCTCAGTATTCATGGATATCAGGATTTATTCTGTCAGAATTGGCAGATTAAGTAATTCCAATAAAGCAATCCAGTGTCACCATCCTGAAAATCTTTACTGTCCCTTCTGCTCCAATGTTTTTACTAAGAAAGGCTTGATTTTTTAACTTTGTTTTACTTAAGATTTTTTTGCCTATATGCACTGTTGGTGTGTTCAAATATTCACATATTTGGCATACTGCAGTGTCAGTGTTGCCATGCTATCAAGAGTACTGCATCTGTTCTGATTATAGTGCAAGGTCTTTCTTGCCATTGCATTTCCTTCCATGCATTACAAGATGATGAATTATTCAACAATGGTATCCAGCAACTGACAAGCTTTAGCTGGAGTGTAACCACTGGACACCCATGAATTTTGCATACTTTGGTTACTTAGGTTGATGAAATTCAGGCTCTAGCTTATTCATTGTCAGCAGCTGCTTTTATCAGCCACTGAACTAAATACCTACTTGATAGTTAGCTTCTTTTTTTTTACATTTTTTTTTCCTTCGATAAATCTACAATAAATGAACCAGCAGAATGATGTCTTGTGCCCACAGAGATATGTCTGTTTATTTTGTCAGTCTTTCTTTATTGGCTTTAATGAGTCTGTACTGGTTTATCGCAATTTGCCAAGGTACAGCTCCAATCTGTTATATCTAGGCACTGAATATAAATCAGTTCTAAATTTCACGTATTTGTCACCTGATTTTGGTAGGTATTTGTTCACTGGATAACCTCTGCATGCATATGTAGAAAGGTTTTCTTTGCAGAAAGAAAATTTAAACATTTGAAGTATGTGCCTAAATTCTGCATACGGATGGAAAATATCTGCTTCCACTGCCCACTCAGTCTGCCACGACTCTTTCTTCCCTACAGCATTAAAAAACATGAACAATATTTTAGGCATAATTACTGTACACAGTGTAAGTCAGATACCACCCACCAGCTGTCCAAAAATGAGAGAAGTGGGAGCTAGAATTATTTCCCTAACTATATGTGAGTTTGAGGTGTATTTGAAACTAGGTTGTCCTCCCATGACCTTGGTTAATGGGACCGGCACTTTATGTGAATATTTCTGTTTTGCTGTTTGTACTGTAATTTATTTTTCTCCTTCATGGTTCATATACTATGCTGGATTTAGAGGCAGTCGTCTAAATCTGTCATAACCCTATGCATGAGGGTCACCAGAGTTAAGTGGATATTAAGGGCGCTCCAACTTGGCAAATGGGATGTAGTCAAGATTATTATTACTGTAGAAACTGAGTAAATCAGAAGTCATTTGCTTAAGTCATAAATCTGAGCTGGTTGTATGTGTCCCACAGAATTCTCTATCATAATGTTAAGAGGCTTCGGGTGGCCCAAATAATGTTTCCAGGATGCAATTGTTGGGAAGAATATTTGCAGTTAATAGAGATGAGGGAATGGGAAGATAAACCTCTGACCCTTGATTTTTCTCTTGCTTCTGTCATCTATGTAGAAAGTCATTCTGCCAATGGCACGTTTCTGTGGGTGCAGCAGTTTTCTTCACAGTAGTGAGAAAAGTACTGGTCTGTTCGTCAACTAGGTGTTCAATGAGGCATTTTGGAAAAGAGATGCCTCAACTGCCTCTTGTTTATTAAAGAGGAAAGAACACAACTGACCAGATGAGCCATTATTTCCTGTGTATGTGCATCTGGCTGAGTTGACTTAGAAGTGTTGGAGACATTTCTAGTATCATTATTCAAGTGAATAGCACTATTTATTTCCTGTGGAAAAAGTATGTTAATGAAGATGCAGAAACATGGTGTGAAATTGTACTCACTGATTAGAATAATCATTATCTACAGTACGGTTTAAGGGTGTATAATATTTATCTCTAGTGTGCCATTCAGTCCAAAATGTATAGCCTTTCTGGCTCTATGAACTCTTTAGAAGTAGAGTATTTGCCACGCTGAATAAGAATGGTGGTTGTCAATCAAAGGCAACGTGCTGCCCCCAGCAGTGTCCACTGTAAATATAGGGGAACTTAAAATGACTTGCCAAGCACAACATTAACAGTGCAATGTTGTAAATGGTGGCTCCTTTCTTGATAGTTTCTGTAGTAATGGATGAGGTCAATCCAGTCTAATTAGTGACAAGTTCTACAGCATACCTGCACTACACTGACAGCTGACTACAGTAAGGTGGCGCTACTGTAATCAGTAATATTCATTTTGATGCCATTTCTTAAACTGAATAGGTTTGTTTTGTTTTTGAAAATTGCTGATTATTATTATTTTAAAATGAGAATTCTTTTCATTGCATATTTCTTTTTAAAAAGTCTTTTTTATTTTTAAATAAATCGGTTTCAAGTAAGTGTGTAGATTCTACATTTATCTCACGTACCATTACACACTAAATTCTCTGTCACTGATATACCTACTGTGCAGCAGTAGAAGGTAATTTCATGAAGAAATAAAGCTAAGGGAAATCATCTTTCGTTTTTAATTTTTTTTTAAATAAATGATTCATGAAACACTGAAGTCATTTATATCTGGAAATTCCACCTGTTGATATGCATAAATTTGAGTAGTAATGCTGTTATAAAAACTTGATTTTACTGAAAGGAAAATCTGGATCAGAAGTTAAATTATATTATTTTTCTGTACAAGATAACTGTATTCTCATGTTTTCATGTATATTGAATATTTTAGGTTCAGCACACTGCACCTCAGTGCTGAAAAGAAAAAAAAAAAATAAAGAAAAGCTACGGAATACTCCTGTTTATATTAATATCAAGAGAATCTTTAGGCAACTGACCTGAAAACTGACCTGAAAACTGGCCTGATTGGGTATTTCTGTCTCATATCTGGAAATCTTCTTTCCCTGTTATATTGCTTTTGTAGGTCCCAGAAGCCATAAGAAAGTGCCAGCGAGCTGGAATTACGGTCCGCATGGTCACTGGAGACAATATCAACACAGCACGTGCCATTGCCATAAAATGTGGAATCATTCATCCAGGAGAAGACTTTCTTTGCCTTGAAGGGAAAGAATTTAACAGGAGGATCCGAAATGAGAAGGGAGAGGTAATTCATGTGCTAAATCCATACATATTAAGAATGTGCCACAAAAACAGTGAGAATACTGACATGCTGCTTCTCCTGTGCTGACGTGTACACTGCTTCAGTAAAGACTACTTGGAGAGACTGGTACTTCTTTCTAGCAGTATTCTTTTGCAACTTAAAATACTTTTGAAAAGCCACTCTTTCCTTCTTAGAATGCAGAACCGCTACAAGTTTTGTGCTAGATTTATTCAGCATATTTTAGAACCATAGCATACCCTTCAAGAAACTCAAACTAAGGACAGAAAAAATAGGTTTGTTAGCTAAGAGGAGAAAGAAGTCAACTCTGCAGGCTTAAGTCTCATGGAAATGCTGAGAACCAGATACTTTTACTTTATAACACTTTATGTAATCCATCTATTACTACATTCACTCATTCTAACAGTTTGAATAATTTCAGTCTGTTCTTCAGATTTTTAATTCCGCATATAAAAGACAGATTATTGAAGCCAGCTTAAAAAAGGTGAACTCTATGCTGTGTCTTAGAATCCATTGTGAGGACAGGCATTTACTCCTTACATTGACTGAAGGAATCCTGGGAGCATGAGGATATGCTGCAGGTTTGTCCTAGTTGCTGCTGTGGTATAACTGAGAAAATTCTGCCACTACTGATGACAAAATGAAGAACTTGGATTATAATGCAGAATAAAACAACCCGTTTCAAATTGTAGATTGTAAGCTGTTTGATCGGCTTTGAGAAACTGTACTATCCTACAGTCATGTTTCTGAGTGGGACTATGTGTGAAGAGCATAAGAAAGGCAGATAAAATACAGTGGCAAAATTGACCTATGTTAACCACTAAAAAACTTTCAGTAGTACAAAAAATGACTTTTTTGGTCTTGCTGCCATTGATGTCTGCTGTAATTTTTCTGTGCTTCTGGAGAACAGATCTTAGTGAAATGAATCCTCTGCTGCTTGGACACAAGTGTATTTTGCATTTTTCTAACTACAGACTAACAGTTATCTTGTTGTTTTTGTTACTGTTTTCCAGATTGAGCAAGAGCGGATTGACAAAATCTGGCCAAAGCTTCGAGTACTTGCTCGGTCGTCTCCCACGGACAAACATACTTTGGTCAAAGGTGAGTGAGACCACCTTCATATGTGAGCATGTATGTAAAGTAATGGCAAAGTTATTGGAGAAGGCTCAGTACATCTTTTGCATTGTAAAAATATTACTGTTAAACTGCATCTGAGCTATCTTTAATTACAAATCACTGCTCTATTCACAGTGCAAGAAAACTTTCTTGGTAAATAAGTCCCTTGTGCTTGCATTCTACCTCAACTTTCAAAAGGAAAACAAAAAGAAACTCATTGGCAGGAATAGCAGAAGTATCAGTCAGCATAAGTCAAGTAAAAGTATTAACTTACTTGCCCTGAGAATTTTTAATTGGACTAGAATGAGGCTCTGGCTGGGAATGGAAAGTGTGTTTTTGCTGGCTAGAAAAATATTGTTGAAAAATGAGTAATTTTTCTTATTACAATAGTAATTTATTACAATATTAGTTTTCAAAAATCATGTAACTAGGCATAGACTGAGTGTTACACCTATTTCAAGGCAGTTCCGTTTTCCTGTAGACTCCTTAATTGTGTGCTCTGCATAGATTTCCTTTAAATTTCCATTTGTTTTTAGAATCTGTTTTTGTCCTATAAAAACTGTACCATAGAAACCATGCTGTCTCACCATGCCGTTTGCAGATGGATGCTTCTTTAAAAGGGGAATTTATTTGTATCATTCTTTACAAAACCTTTTTCAAATCTCACATTTAGTGCTGGCTTGACATTTTGTTCTTTTGACCTTTGATCTCACAATCAAAAGCTTAGTAAGTCAGAACATTTCTGATCAGGAAGTTTTTGTGGGTGGCCACAAAAAGATTTTTCAGCTGTCTTGACTGCTTAAAGAATTCAGATTTAGGTAGAAAATAATTTCTGGCTCTCTCCTTTTGGTATGCCAAAGTTGTCTTGAAATGACTCCTTATGTGACTGATTACAGACGATCTGGATGTAGTTTTTTTAAAATGCCTGAATGACTTCAGAGCCAATGTTCCCTGGAGAATTTGAAGACTGGATCAGTTGGGCTCTGAGGTTGGGACTAGTGTACGTGAAGAACTCAAGAAGCACAGTTCATTCAGAAGTACCAGGATCAGTGTAAGCTCTGGCATAGCACACAAGATGAGGCAGCTGGAAACAGACTGCTGTTATTCACATTCTTGACACACTGTTGAGACCAGTGGTCTCCAAAGTGAGGTGCAAGACAGTCCACTGGGATGCAGTAAGAAAATATTTATCATTTATAAATAAAATCTCATTTTTGAACTAATTTTATTTCATCTCTATCTTATCCTTTTCAATTTGTATTTTGTGTTATTTTTTTAATGTGACTAACATATTAGTATAGTGGTATGAGTGCAATTTATAAATAATATGTATATTTTGGGGGCATTTGCTCAAATTTTTACTGATAGTCATTCACAATCAAAAGTTTGGAGATGGTTGGTTTGGACAACATTATTACTAGTTCTGCATCTCAGAATTCAAACAGCACAAAGTTAGCTGCCCTACTGCATACGATGTAGTGTCTTGTAGCTCTTGTAGGGCATGACTTGTAAAGCCTATTATAGCTTTATTTGTTCCAGAAGCATACAGCAATTTATGCTTCATTGAGTTGATTAAAAAAGTCCCCTGAAGTACTCATTTGAATCATGTAGGATTTTCCCTGAAGAGGAAAACAGAACCTTTGCCAGAGAAAAAGAAATCAATGAAAGCTGAAGAAAAATAAGCAACAAATTACTGATATTCTATAGCATATGTACTTTGACAATCCAAAATATATTTACTACTGCTGAATATAACAAATACAATTAATGTTAAGGTATGACAAAGTCAAATGATAGACCAATTAAATACCAAACAATGTTCAAGAACAAGCCTATGGAAATCATGATGGAATTTTTTGGATGGCAATACTCTAAGGGCCATTAAAAGTTACAAGAAACTATTTAATTGTTCTCTAGTTTTGAGCTTCTTGTTAAAATGTTATATTTTTCTCAGACACTTGAGGGATCAAGAGAATTTTCTTTTCTTTGATGTATTCTAGCTGCTTTAGGGTAAAAACACACATCACAAAATAAACTTTTTTTATATTTAATTTTTAATGACATAGGGCTGCTGGAGGGAATTTTTTTTTTCTTCTGTAACACAGTGCAGTCTCACCCAGCAAAAGGATTCTTTTTCTTTTACATTTCTGTTTTTACTATTGCTGAGGGACTAGAGAAACACATGGCTCAGCATTTAAGGCTGGGCAGAGCGTGTTCTCTCAAATATTTATGTATTTGAAGTAGAGATGGATTGAAAAAAAATGTCAAAGTGATTTAGCATCACAAAGTGTTTCAGTGAAACAAAAACAGTTCACTTAGATGTCTCAATCCAGTTGAAATGCAGTCTCTTATTGACTTCATGAAGTCAGTTAGTATGATTTCAAATTATTGTTTACCTTAAAATATAGCAATACAAATGCTTGTTATCTATAGTGACGTGTCATTATATTATTACTGAAATATTTCAAAATTGTCATATTGGTTTTTAAAACAGTAAAAAGAAGCAGCTTGTTACTGATGGAAACAGCATCCTCATCTTATCAGAAAATGCAGAAGATAAAATAGTCAGCTTACAAGTTAAAGAAGCTGTGTTTTCCAGTATGTTTAAATTTGGTTGAGATTATTTTTCCATGATACTAAAAACAGCTGTTCTCTTTCTTTGTAAGATTAGAAAGCAGAAAAGAAACTTTAGAAGAAATTTTTGTAATTATTACCTTTAATTACTAAAATATTCCAAATATTCTTCCTTGTGACAGTATTATTGTATTGCTGACCTCATTAGTACTGACATGCCATGACACTAGGTAAATTAATTGAAAATAAATGTATCAACTGAAGTTCTGAACTTAAATATTAGTCTTCTAACTGAAATATAAAGGTACCTGCTCAGAACAAAAATCCCACACATTTGTGCCATATTTTTCCCTGATTTTATACTATCATGACCTTTGCAGAACAGTATTCACTTAATACTTACCAATGCTGTCTGTAATGTTATTTTAAACACTTTCACGTTAACCTTTGAAGTTCTGTCATGCAAGTAGGTAAGCATTAAGTGAATTCAAATTATCTCCTTCAGTCAGATTTTCTAAATTCTTGTTAGATGAACATGAGGTTTGAGAAGTGTAAAACATGAATCTCAACAGAACAAGCCTGTGAAAATGTATTACCACATCTGTCTTTATTTGGCTTGTCAAAGAAAGATAAATATGATTAAGTGAATGGGAGGATCAGCTTTCCTGCATCAGTAGCACCTGAACTTGTGTACATCCTGAATGCTTACAGCTGTGTATGCAGTGCTGGTATCTTTCACAGCACAATTGTATTGTACATACAGTGCTCCTCTTGGCTATACACAGTTGTTTTAAAAAAAAACAAAAATATGATTTTTTCCCTCATCAGAAACAAGTTGCTTTCTCTGGCAAATTAACGTCTTAAAGAAGGTTCATGTCTGCGTCCCAAATTCGCATAGCATCAGTGGAATCAGTATCTGGAACTGACTGTAATGTTATGCTCTAGGTATATTCCTGTGGGTGCTGAACAAAATTCATTTTGGCAGAGAAAAATTGTAGTTGAACAGCTTAAGAGGAGAGCACAGATCAGTGAAACAGTAAAGGCTGTTTTGAGACAAATCTTTGCCAAACTTTATGAATTCCCCTGATATGCCTTGCAAAAGGTGGTTGATTGAAATAATGTATGCAAGCATTTAACTGGAGTACAGCAGTTTATTTTGTACAATTTACCTGACTGTTAGGCTTGAGAAATTAATACTGATTTTTATTTTTGTCCATTATGACTGAGTGGAAATGGGCACTTTGTGATTGGCAATCTGTCAGATCCTACCCTCATTTGAACTTCTCATCAATCAGCAGTAGTTCTCCACAGCTCAAGTAAAATGCCCTTCCCTGGCATCCCTCTTTTGTGTCTGTATACCTTTTGTAAAATCTGTATTAGGATATTACTTGATACTAAAGAAAACTTCTGAGATGAAATTGTAAAAATATATCACAACTATTAACAAAATGACATCAAAAGAAAGGAAAAAAAAAAAAAGAGCTCAACAGTACAGCGATGTGAGGAAGGAAGGAGGAGAAACATTTAAAATAATATTGAGAAGTCAAGGAGCATGGCTATAGCTATGAATAGCAAAGGTGAATCTTCTGAATCCTAAACAATTGCTGCTGCTTCATTTTAGAAATTTGTCTCCTCTACAGAGCAGTTCCTCAAAGACCTTCTCTCTGCCAATAGCACTACAGACTTTTATTCCATACATACGTGGTTCTGATGGTTCTGTTTGCTGAGATGGTTACCATCAGCATCTCAGCCACTATCTGCAAGAACATTTTATCTGTCTTTCCGTGACTGCTGATTATACAGTTCTGTGCTCTGGAGAGTGTTTGGCTCATCCCAGCTGCATAGTTTGCTTTTATGGATAAAAATGGGCAGCTGAGTAGTGTAATCGTTGACATTTGGCCACTACTTATATCCATTAGGAAGTCATTTCCTGAAAACCCTTGAGCTTCATGAAGGCTGCGCTCCCGTTTGGAATCTAATCATGAGAAGATGCACTCTACCTGTTTGGAGCAGTTAATAGCACAAAGTGTCATAGTATTAATGAATTTCTTTAGAAGCTTAAGCTATTAATTTAAAACCAAAGAGCAAATTGATAGCAAGAGGAAAGACAAGATACTTTTTAACAGTAATGTCAGCTGTTGTTCCTGTTTGTTTAGTAATACCAAAAGTAAATCACCCCAACATACTGAAAGCTCTCATTCTAAAATGTTATCAGAATAATACGGCACTTATTTGAGTTCATAGTGCCAGTGGAAAGCGAATGCTCTTTTTACAATTTTTCTTAAGACTGAAAAATGCAGGACACTTACTGCTTCCATACTGCACTGCAATCTTCTGCGTGTCTGATAAGACTTAACTTTGCCAAGAGGTTGCTATTGCTCTGTAATCTGCAATTTCCTATTTCTGGATGGTTATCTGATATGGGAATTATTTTTTTCCCAGCTTTTTTTGAAAGCTTTTCACACTGGATAGGTTTTGATAATTGTTTTTGGAGTATATGGTATGGCTTTGTGCAAAATATTTTAGCAAAAGAAATGTCATTTTCCCCTCCCCCCATGTTACCTACACAGAAATCCTGTATTCCCAATAAACTGACGGATGGACTCTAATGTGGAAATAAAATCATGTGCAGAGAATTATTCCCATCCTCTTGAAATGCAGAGATGCTTCTGTGACTGCAGAAGTATTAAATCTTTCTGCATAAGTAGAAAGTAGTTTTGTTTTTGGCAATTAGGTGAAAATCAATTCACCAACTGCTTTTAGTGTTTTCAATTTGAGATAATTTGTCAAAGGAAAGTGGGAATTATTTTATTATGACTATTTATTAGAATGTTTGGGTTCAGAATTCATAGAATTATTTTATATCTTCTCAAATCATTGTCAAACATCTTTCTGTTAAAAAGGTCATTTGGTTCCAGCTGGATAAAATTAATGACATTTGTTATCTTTAGGTTATACTCACTACTGATTGCCAGAAGGCATCTCAGCCAAACAGGCAATATAGTTAAAACCAAGTTCAGGAAAACTTTTAACATGATCTCAAATCTTCAGCAAAAAAATTGCACTGAAGTTTAGTCAAGAGATGGACTGAAATAGATTTATTGTGATACATAACTATGAATAATAGAAACCTTTCAGAAGAATAGAATGAGCTGACCATATATCCTTTGATGTCTGTGCAAATTTTGTTGTTTTTTTGATGGTTCTGGATATTTCCATAAAACTCCTAATAGGGATATTGAATATAATATAATATTGATCACGTCTTTCATCATTATTTTCCTTAGAAATCAACTATTAATCTCTGTAAGATTCATGCAACCTGTGTTACACAGGCACTGCTTGGAGGGAACCAGGGAAGTTTTATCTTGCTACCTATTTTATATATATGTATGTATGCATACACAGACATATACATTTTTTGCAGGTATTATTGACAGCACACAGGTGGAGCAGAGGCAGGTTGTAGCTGTGACTGGTGATGGAACCAATGATGGACCAGCACTTAAGAAAGCCGATGTTGGCTTTGCAATGGTATAATCTTGAGCTTATTTATTAACATTTGTGTCATTATAAATCTGCTGTAAGAAGTTTTTCATTATTGAAGTGTTGAGAAGGATAATAAATGAAGCAACATATTGGAAGGGATGGGTTGCGTTCCTTCAGAATCCTTTAATTCTGTATAATAGATTGTCTTGCCTATTTTTATACTTAATATTTTGCAGATTGACTAAGTAGAATCCAATGCCTGAACAGAAAAATGAACTCAGTGTTCTTCCTAGAAGTGCAGTACCCATTTGCATTGCTAAAATCCAGTGCTACATGTAAACATGTCCTCCCACCATACTATGACTCTGAGCATATATGAAAAGAGAATATGTATTAAGATACCTAATTCTATTTTTATCATTTCTGTTCAAATATACTGATAGAATATTCTCAGTGATTAAAAAAAATGCCACACAAGAACAACTCAAAAGTTAACTAGTCAGTAAGCTGATGCTACACAGCATTCAGCAGTATCATGATAGGAATTCCAATGCTTTCTGTCAATGCCCTTTTCTGCTTCTTTATTCACCTTCAAAAATAGATTCAGTTAGCCAACATCCTAGTGAGTATGAAGTGCAGAATATACTCAGCATCACTGCTACGGAGCAGGGTAACTCTATGTAACTATGACCTTGAGTATGCAGAGGTTTATGTTCTGTCCATGTACTTCCTAGCAATTTTATTCCCAATTATTTTTTCCAGGGCATTGCTGGAACAGATGTTGCAAAGGAGGCCTCAGATATCATCCTAACAGATGACAATTTCAGTAGCATCGTGAAGGCTGTAATGTGGGGACGTAATGTGTATGACAGTATCTCCAAATTCCTGCAGTTCCAGCTCACTGTTAACATTGTGGCTGTGATAGTGGCTTTCACTGGAGCATGCATTACCCAGGTAAGGATAACTTCAGCATTACTAAAAGCACGAGGCCAAATCCTATTAAGCTACATCTTTTCTTAACTGAAGATGAAGGTGATTTACATTTAATTCTTACTTTGTACAACACAAGCATTCTTACTGAAGTTCTTCTGAAAATTAAGGATTTACTTAGGATCAAATTGGTAAGTGTTAAATAGCTGTTGACGAAAGGAAGTGAGCAAATCCATCTTATCTAGGAAGTAAATTCCTCCCTTTTTTTGGTTGCATATTGCTGCTGTGACTGAGCCTGTGATGACAGAGCAGAAAGTGCCAAGAATTGGAAGAAGTGACTTTGTTTTTCCTTTCAGAATATTCAAATAATAAGTATGTGTTTAATGACAAATTATGAAACGAGACTATTATTTTCAAGATAGCAGTACACAGAAGTAATCCCAGCAGGGGAACATTTTGACTGATAAAACAATTGTTTTGTAGCTTTCAGGCAAGTCCTTTTAATCTTAGGTGCAAATAACAAGCCAATTAAATGATGCCCACAGTTAGAATTGGATTCCCTTTTCTCCCTCTACACTAATCTCTTATTGTAGTCTTGCTGCACATGCAACACGTTTTGGTCGTTTACAAAAGCATACCACGTTTTTTCCTACAAGTTAGTATTTCTTAATTAATATTTTTTTTCTTTTTCTTTTTTCAAGAATTTGTAGTATTTATGATGGAAGTTCATCCTCCATTAAAAAATAGAAAACCATTAGTTTATTAATGCTATTACTCCCCCAAATGTAAATAAACATGCATTTCAGATGCTGCAGAGATATACTGTTAGAAAAAGCTTCTTCTGGTTGAGATGCACTGATGCTTCTGTGTACATCATGCAGCCACATGTACCTGTTTCAGCAGGTAAATTCCACCTCATGCACACCTGAGCAGAACAATGAATAAGTTATTAGCTCTGCTCTGGGGTAAACTTACATTGCAATCATGGAATTAATCCTTGAAACCAGAAACTCATGTACCTTTATGAAACCATGAGGTCAAACTTCTCCTAAGCCTTGACAGACATTTAGAGGCCGTATCTGAGCTGTGTGTGAGCAGTCTCCCAGTTCCCAGCTTCTGCTAGAGCACCGCAGCAGCTGAGTGGGTGCAACTGTTGTCATTTATCTCCTCTGAACTAATTAAGCATTAGAGCTAGGGCTGAAATTCTTACAGAAATCAGAAATTGGTTTTAGAAGCAAGCAGCAGTGATCCTAATATATGAAATAAGTATTTTTACTCTGTGCAAAAGTACTAAAACCTCAATTTATTGATTTTCTGAGAAGTAAAAAACGACAAGGTGTTAAGTGCTAGTTGCCTACCATGCTGCCTCCATGTCTTCACGATGCCTTGTTGTCGCAACTGAGCATATGACTAAGACAGAAGTCTGAAACTTTGTTTTCCCATGGAAAATAATCACAAGCATACTGAGAAAACATTTAGCTATAAAGTGCTTTTTACTGACAACAGAAATTACATGAATAAGTAATAAAGATGTGGAAGGTAAATCTTTCCAGATTTCAACAATTGTACTAAATAATATACAAAAAAAAGGGCTAATAGCAACATGGTAAGAGTACCAGAATTGAACTGAGGGGACTGATTCCTTTTGAGCCCTTGTTTTGCAGACATTCAATCAGAATTGACACACATTTATGTCAGGCAATTTTTTTGTTGTTGTTGTTACTGTCCGCTGATTTTTCACTGCTTTCTGAAAGCACCAGAAAAAATTAACTCTAGTTGTTAAGTAAAAAATTTATATTTCATTCTTGAAGAGGTAAGCATTATTGAATGAGTGCAAAGACTATTCTACATTGAGGTCTTGTGTAGCATTTGATCAATGCAGGCACGTTCCCCTTTCTATTTCCAGAGCTTTTTTCATCCTTTGGATCATTCTATCAGCTTCCAAAAGGATCAGGCCCAGTGTGTTTGTATTAACCCCATGGTCTCTAACACCATCACTGAGACTGTCAGGTTCACAGTTTCTGTTGATGGTTTTTTCTAACGTGCAAGCTCCTAGAATTTGTGTATTTCTGCACAAAGAGATTCTTATGTAATTCATTAATTTGGCAGTAAAAACGTAAATATTCTGTAAAGGAAGAGATCTGAAAGGAGCTAAAATTGAAACTAGGAAAAAAGGCAGCAGTTATTTCCACTGTGGTTCTGTTTACACTGAACTGGCTGACTGCTGATAATCTCAAGCAGCTCTCATTTCAATCTCATTCAGCAAGGATCTTGCCTTACGAATGAACATTATTACGTTAGGCTTTGACTCAAAGATTCTAGGCAGTGAAAGGGCATTATGTTTGTTTGGCTCATAAGCTCTACTAAAAATTACACTTGGGAACATACTGCACTTTCTTTTTGCTCTTGTTGCTATGATAATAGCTCTAGCACAGAATGCACGAATGTACTGAAAAATCATACAGTAGGCTAGGTGTGCATAGATAGAAGTCTGCAAAACTGTGCACAGGTTTTTAATTATTATTTTGACTGAATCAATTAAGTTCTTAATAAACAAAGCTGAAATCCAGAGTTTCCAAAAAGCAGCACAGCACAGCTTTCTATGACCTTCAAAATGTACGTAGATTGAAATTTACTTTGCTTTCAGGTAGTCGATTTGGCTTTGTTTGACACACAGAATTTAATTTTAGTCCATGACTAATATTCAGGTTAATGAGTATTACCCAACCTACCCTTTTGGTGGTTTTATCAAATTTAGAATGAGAAAATTTCAATTTAAGGGGCAGTGTTTATTTCATGCTTCTTAATGTTACCTCTCAGAAAAGGTTTTCTGTAGTTCAGAAACAGCACACTGAGATGTATTAGGCTTCTTTTACGCTTATGACTTTTTGATGTTGTTTTTTTGCAGAGAGTGTCTACTATGTTTCTTCTTTGTGCTCCTTTGTTGCTGCAATAGTTTAACTCAGTATCCAACATTTATATGATACTTAATGCTATTCCAATTTTAGAGAGGAATTAAAAAGGAGAAGCATTTGGGTATTGAAGAATTTATTATGGAGGCTAAATAGGACTAATGGAAATGGTCATTTGTTATCCTATGCCATCAGTCCCAGTGTGAAGTTAAGTAAAGAAAGCAGAAATCACGTCCTAAGTGACTGCTGCCAAAGTGATGCTGCCCCTTAGAGTGATCTAGATTAGCCTGTGTCCTGCATCAGCTTACAACACCTTGATCTATGAGGGTTCTGTTAGTGAAATTTTGTGTTGTGGTTCTGTAAATGCTTTGAAACGTAGGTCATACAAGAAAACCCAACTTCACAAAGTCTCTGATTAAAAGTTGAATCTAGATCACTCAGTCTACTGCTGCACACTTGTCCATTGTGTACACAGCAGCCAGCAACGGTCAGTGCAGTTTCCATGGCACAGTACAGCTGAGACAGATTAATTCACCTAATCTTTCAAGTAATCTAATTAATTTACCTCTTGCTTCCTTCTTTGTGTATAATCCAGTGCATGCTTTTAAAGCGGTGAGGGTATGACCATCCTGAACAGTTTGCCTGTAATTTTTCTTTCAGTTTAGCAATTGATTTCTTTTTCATTGGACTAATGAGCTACGAACAACTGTAATCTGACTTATTTCTCTGGGTAACATCTGACTGCAGAGCCTTCAATGCAGTGAGGGTTCTTTTGGAACTCTGGAACTCTGCCTACCAATTGTGAATGCTGTACTGCAAATGAGTCATTATTACATGTCTCTGAGCATCATATAGATTTCCATATGAAATTTCATGCTGTTTCCAGTCCCCAGCATCCACAATATCAAGCAAATAATTAGGTTGTTATATTTGGAACTGTTAAAAAAAAAAAAAAAAAAAAGACTATGTACAATATAAGATTTTAAATTGTAGTTCAGTCAAATGGAAACATTTTTTACTGGAAGTCTTAAGCTAACAAATCTACATCTGTGCAAAATTTTATCTCCACTTCCAACTGTTGAGGAAATGTAATTATTCCAAAAGGTTGCATTAAAGAAAGACAGAACAAAGACCACGTTTTAACATTTTGTATTCAAGTTATTTTTCTCGTACTAAAGAAAGACTTAATTTTTTAAAAGGACATGTTTGGAAAATTAAATGCTAATTAAAAAGCACTTCAGCAATGAACTGCTGCATGAATCACCTACTGTTTTTACAGACCTTATTAAAAAAAAGGGAAGGATATATATTTACATGTGTAAGACAGTAATTTACATGGTTTACTGCAGAACTGTATTTGACAAAACGTGAAATAATACTACTGGAAAATTGGAAAAAAAAGCTATAACGTATTGCAATCTTTTCAGAAGGCACAGAACCATTGGCCACTTCCATTCAGTTATCAGACAGTGTGATCTAGCAGTGCTAGCAAAGGTTTTATTTTTACATCTATGTATACAAACTACCAGACACACTTGTTTTTATGAATGGATACATGTGTACTCTGACAAGTAGAAATAAAGGGGTAAGGGTAAAAATACCTTTTCATTCCCACGCAGCTTGTCATCTAAATCAAAAGTAACAAGCACTAACATTTTAGAGACTCTGCATGCCACAAAAGATTTACAGTTTATTTCCAGTCTTTTGTGATTTGTACTTTTAAGTGTTTCCAAAATGAAGTGTAACATCACTTGACTTAAGGGACATTTTCCTTTTACCTCTAGGCCAATGCTAACCTATTCCAAGGTCAAGTGGAAAGAAATTTGACAAATAAGTCATGATTTTGGGAGGTTTGCAGTTTGAGAAACTTCCATCCCCATAGTTTTAAGACAGCAAGTGAAGAATTCATTCCTAGCCAGTCAGGGGCTAAAATGCAGCAAAAATGACATTGACTTTGCCTTCCACTTTTACAGCACAAGTGAATAAAATCTGTAACGAAAGAGTAAGCTCCTTAGCTGATAGCTATTTTCCTTAGTTTCCACCAACTAATCAGAAATCAGGTGGAGTTGCAGTGGAAATTTAATTCCACCTCCTGCCCAGACTAATGTGTATTTAATGTTTTGGCTTCAGCTTAGAATGAGCTTTCACACTTGACTGAACAGTGTAGCACTGCCTATAATAGATAATTATTAGAGGCACCATAGCCACCCAAGGTGATTGGCAGTGCGAAATGGTGAGAACGTGTTGATGCCAAAACTGATGACTGCCAATTACAGTTGTGTGATTTAGAGATTTAAAGAATCTGAGTTTTTGTTGTGCTAGAAATGTCAGGCGTTGATAGAAATCTGATCATTTGACTCTATTTATTAAGCATAACAGACAAATTCCGTTTTCGCTGACATAGATGTCAGCACACAAAGTAGCAAATTCAGCTTCTATAGCACCTCAATGTAGGGAATGTTTCTTGAGAAAACTCAGTCAAAACTACAAAGACAAAAATATGACAGTTCTTCAGGAGAAAACACGTTTTCTCTTTTCTCCATATACTGGCTAGGATCTTTGAGCCCTGGCGACTAACAACTTTTGCTACACTTGCAGCTGAACCATTAGTATGAATTACAATAAATGAAGTCTCATTGAGTGGTTTTAGATTTATACCTTCTAAGATGGAGATGTTTCCTCTTTCTGCAGTTGCATGTCAAATGCATGAACTGAAACTCCAGATAAGCCCAGTTAATGCAACCCATGACCAAGAAGTCAAGAATCTATTAATGATAATCCTCCACCCATCCTTAGTGTACCCAACCTGTAAGACTGAAATAGCAGGTTGCTCTTCTCCATCCCTATGAAAACACTGAGAAAGAACGTGCGTTTTTTTTAGCGTGTCAAAATATATTTAATTATAAGGCTCTTAAGAATATTTTTCAAGAGAAAATAATACTTTAACTCAGGAGAGTTGGAATATAAGCCAGATTCACAACAGACCTGATCGTTTACCTATTCTTCATGCATTTTTGGGATACTAAATGGATACTGGCACTCATTATTTGATCATATTTCATTAAAAATGAATCACAGAATCATAGAATCACTAAGGTTGAAGAAGACCTCCAAGATCATCTAGTCCAACTGTTTACCTGCCACCAGTATTTCCCACTAAACCATGTCCCTTAGTACCACATCTAAGCATTTCTCAAACACCTGCAGCGATGGAGATTCGACCACTTCCATGGGCAGCACATTCTGGCACCTGACCACAATGTCTGAGAATAAATTTTGTAGAACAGATCCAACCTGAATCTCTCCTGGTGCAGCTTGAAGCCATCCCCTCCAGTCTTATTGCTAGTAACACGGGATAAGATTCTTACCACCACCTTGCCACAACACCTCCCTTCAGGCAGTTATAGAGAGTGATAAGGTCCCCCCTGAGCCTCCTCTTTTCCAGAGTGAACAATCCCAGCTCCTTCAGCCACTCCTCGTAAAGCCTGTGCTCCAGACCCCTCACCAGCTTAGCCGCCCTTCTCTGAACACACTCCAGGCCTCCATGTCTTTCTTGCTGTGAGGGGAATATTTTTCTTTGAGGAAAAGAGCAGAGCTCATAAAACTTTTTCATTTGCTGTTTCATACATATCTTTGTTTCAATACTGAATGACACTGAAGTTCTCATAAAAACAGTGCCCTGATCTTCAGACTGTCACACTGTATACTAACTCCCTTCTACTATCAAATTTGTCATATTGATATCTTACTGCTTTGGGATTTTGTGGGGCTTCCACAAAAAGGTTCTGTTTGAAAGAGAATGCATGTTTTACTAATGCTGCCTATTTTGTATTCAGTCTAAAGGCATAGGAAGTTGTTAAAAAAACAACAAAAACAAACAAGCAAAAAACCCGTAACAACAAACTTTTTTTTTCCTGATTGGACTCTTGGAAGCAATTGCAGCAATCTATCACTACAGCTGACCAAATGAATTAAAAATCACTTCTGTATAATAGCCATCCACATTTTCTCCTAAGATCAGTGTTATTTATTATTTTTTTAAACGTAAGGTAAAGTCCTCTATAATCAGACCTTAGACACTTTCTGTCTTGAATTAAATGAGGAAAGAGCTCCTTCTAGCGGCTGGCAATCTGATTCAGAAATAGATGCTTTATTCTGACAACAGGCAAGTTCCATATTTTCTAATATGCTATCCAGTTACTCAACAGATTAATCAGGATTTCCTTTTGAAAATCTAAAGCATTTTAATAAGAGTCTGGATATTTTTTTTAAATTCAAATATCGGGTGTTTTCACCATCAATGTTTTTAAAAGGTCTTATTTATGTACGACATGTCTTAAAACGTCTTAGCCATCGCTTCCTCATTTTTTAACAATTTCTAGCTGATTCCAAAAATGGGTACTGTTTTTGTACAGGTGAAAGCTGCAAGTAATGAACCACTACTTTTTAAATTGCTTCAGCATGATTTTTCTTCCAGGAAAAAAAGCTATATTTGTGTTATGCAGTTACATAAACTCAGTTACAATATGAAGCACGTACTTCATTGTGTGTTGAAGTACAGACAGCATTATGAAATGTATTATAAATTACTGTTATACTTTATAAAAACTGTGTGATTGTAAATACTGGTGATTGAAATAACTTGAAAAAACATAAATTGAAATCATTTATTTCTGCTCTGATCACTGTTTCCTGTGATTCTGATCTTGTCTGAGCAATGAAAGAACAGACATAGTACGGTAAACCAAAGGTCCATGTATTTCAGTATGTTGTCTTCAACACTTCTTGCAGTTGCAGTTGCAAAGGAGGAAATGAAATGACAGTAAATGACCTGACAAAAATTATTTTTTAAGGAAATAAGTAACTTTATAATTTGTCTCCACAGGACTCTCCTCTAAAAGCTGTACAGATGCTGTGGGTCAATCTAATTATGGACACTTTTGCCTCACTTGCTCTGGCCACTGAACCTCCAACAGAAGCTCTATTGCTAAGAAAGCCATATGGCAGGAACAAACCTCTTATATCCCGTACCATGATGAAGAACATTCTGGGCCATGCTGTCTACCAGCTTACTCTAATATTTACACTTCTTTTTGTTGGTAAGAAAGTCAGGCTTGCTGCATGGTTTAGAGGCACCTAGATCACATAGAGCCAGGTGTCAGAAGGCTTTAAATGTAACCACTCGACACACATACACATAGTTAGGCAGCTAACAGGACTGGACTGTGTAAGGGGATTAGGAACATAAGGGGAGACCCAACAGAGGAATTCAGCCCCTTCACCTTGAGAGGGCTGTTTTGCCTACTAACAAAATGAAGATTGGAGATAATTCCATTTTAAAATGTAACTTGGAAGGTTACATTTTAATTGGAGTATCTAGTCTGCTCCTCCTCCGTTGGAATTTCATTTTGAAGCTTGTTATCAAAAGCAACAAAAATCAAGACTCATTTTACCAGTATTTTGAGAGGCTGCTATCAGGGAACAAAATGTAATTCAAGAAATGTATTCAAGAAATAATTCAAGAAATACTGTTGATTCTGTAATTCAAGAAATAATATTGATCTTAAGTATTACAGATAAGCAAGTAATCGGAATTAGGTGATAAAAATAACAAGCTGTTATGGCATTTAATTTGAAAACGAATATTAAGGGAGAAAGAATTTATCTATTTTCTTATTTCCATCCTGGACTCTTTTTCAGGCATTACTAGAAGTGGATGTTTTTCTTATGCCTTGTATTTGCAAGTGAGAGAGGAAGGAGGAAGAGTGTTTCTTGCTGCAGAGAACTGCAGGCATTAACAACAGACTGCTACTGCTCCGCAACAATGAGTGAAATCGCCCACAGGGCTGATAGTTTTATCAATAGATATTTTGTTCTTGACAATACGTCACTGCAGTTAAATGGCACGTGTTGTTTTTCACATGTTTTATCATTACATACAGAATTTCCTAAAAGCTATACGTTTAAATTGATGGCTTTGAAAATTTTAGGAGTTTTTTGAACTTTGTTTTGAAAGCCTTGCTCCATCTTAGCTCAAACTGAAAGTTTACGTCACCGCAACTGAGGTGGTGGTGATGGCCTGCTTACAATAGAGCTGTTTGAATCAAAATAATTGTCAGGTTTTGGAGACAGATGCATCCTAATATTATGATAGGCTTTTTTTTGAGGAGTGTTATCGCTTAAAATACTTTATAGTGAAACTTGATGAAAAGAAAACCAGGCTTTTCTCACCCAATCCAAATTATTTTTGTGTCTCTGGTAAACCTGTAACTAATTTTCTCAGAAGCCCAGGAAGTACAGCCTTTTCCTTTCTGATCTTTGAGAAGGGTCACTTTTACAGTGAGATGTTCTAAATACAGATTCTAGTAAGATTTCAGATTTCTGTTTTGATCAACTACATCTTTTTGCAGCAGCATCCTTTGCTATGCCATTTAAGTGACACAGTGCAATAAATGACTTAAGGATAGGTACTCTCACTCTTACAGCTATTCGTATGTTTGTGTGTGCACTGAATGAAAGCAAATAGGTGTAATGACTTTTTGTGTGTGTATAAGATAAAATACTGTAATGTTTCTGCCATTATTTTTTCCTTTATATGTATTAAGGAGAGTGTTTTCCAAGCCTTAGTGATCTCCTTGGAGATATGTTATCTGCTTAAAAATCTCTACTCTCTCAGAGTCCAACTTTTATGGTCTCATATTGTGTTACTAATATATTTTTTGATATAATAATATACTTTCTGTCAAAAGGCTATAAGCCAAATTCTTGCTTTAGAACCATGCTCATTATTCCCAGTGACCCCAACGTGAACTGCTCAAATATCCCAAGGCAAAATAAATCACTGTCAACTTAGCTGACAGAATTATGACGTCAAAGGGGAACCTCAGGAAACCTTTGCTTCTTACTTCAGAAATTCTGCGTATAGCACTAGTGGGATAGCAGAAAATGTTAAAGATTTATTTGCTTTTATTATTGCAACACTTGTTATGAAAGTGGGTTGTAGTGTGATAACCTTTACTCTTTATTTCATTCGTTATTTACTCTTTCATATGAAAGTCTCATTCTTACTTCAAATGAATACCTTACTCCTAACTGAGTGTTATCTGTAAACTTTTGTCAATGTGAAATGAGGTCCATCGGGTATTTTTTCAAATCTTATCTCAATTTTACTATTACTCGTAAAGGATTTTATCCTCTTTATTGGTCAGATCTAAAAGTGAAAATCAAATTATCAAAATAAAGAGCAATGCCTGATGTTGTGTTTCAGAGCAGATTTAACAGGATGATGATGATCAAATCTATTTAAAATCAAGAATGCCTGTGTTTTTATCATTAATATCCATGAACATTTGTCAAGAGTCATGGCAAGCGTACTAGCAAATAGGTTAAAAACTGCTGAAGAGTGACTGCTTCTAATTCTGGTACAAAAATGGAAACATACTGACAATGGGTCTTCAGTGCTTACTGCATCAGAAGGAATTGACTTAGAGTATTTACCACTAGGTTAGAGGAAAAATACTATGAAAACTGTGAGCTGGTATATTGAGTTATTAGAGAAAAGTTATCACTGGGGAAGCTTTCTGCTCAGGAACTTTAGATGTCTTTTGCTTTCTGGAGTGCAGAATTTTGCCTGTAGATAGTAAGGTGAGAAAAAAGTAGAGCAAAGCAGGCAACTAAGCTAAAGCAAACAGAGGAAATTAAAAAAAAAACTCCATTTGTTGTATTCTAGTGGAAACCTTTACTTTTGTCTTATACCTAGGTGAGAAAATGTTTAAAATTGACAGTGGGAGAAATGCACCGCTCCACTCTCCTCCTTCAGAGCACTACACCATTATCTTCAACACTTTTGTCATGATGCAGCTTTTCAATGAAATCAACGCACGCAAAATCCATGGAGAGAGAAATGTCTTTGATGGCATCTTCAGAAATCCTATTTTTTGCACTATTGTACTGGGTACATTTGCTATTCAGGTAATGATTTGGTCAAAATTTAATACTACTCAAAAGAAATTTAGGTGACTTTTTCTATGCCTGTT
Source organism: Centrocercus urophasianus (assembly GCF_019232065.1). NCBI lineage: Eukaryota > Metazoa > Chordata > Aves > Galliformes > Phasianidae > Centrocercus > Centrocercus urophasianus. Next base: position 15,818,587 of record NW_024884778.1, on the reverse strand, counting down.
TAATCTAAAAGATGTAGGAGGCACAGGAACTATAAAACCGCCTGGATTAACATACTTCCTTGATCAATATGTTTGTCTATAATGGAAAATGTTATGTAGTCATCCTAACACAACATAAGTGTTGATCATTATCACCAAGTGAAATCTAAAATTAATCTGAAGATGTAACAATAGCTGTCATGGTTTGTTTACTTTTTTAAAGATATTATTAAATATACTAACCAATAGCAACATGGTATTTTACAATAACTCTATAGCATTAATCCATTCTTCTAAGGTTAAATGTCACTGTCAAATCCTATTTCAGGTTCTCAGTAGTGCTACTCCTTGGTAGTAATTCTTCATATCTATCTCAAAAGTTTGTTGTCCCAATCCTATGTAAACATAATTACAGAAATAGACCTTTTTCTCAACATTTGTAATTTTTATTTCATAAGACCTCTAATTCCTCATTCTGCTTTAGTCTCCATACATTTGCTGTCTTCTATCCTGTACCTGACACAATCTGACATTACCTTTCAGACCTCACAGTTGCTGCATTCAACTACTTATATGTTTATGACACATATGACATATACGTGAACTATTTATATGACATTAGCACCAATTCTGCAATGGCATCCTGGAAACCATCAGATTTGGGACCTTTCTCATGAAAGGAATAAAGAGAAGAATAAAGTCATTTCAATCTGGACAACGACAGTTTGAAAACAGAAAGGGAGCCAATAAATAAATTGTTGCAATATTGTGTTGCAACAAACCGTAACGTAAATTACGTGTGGGATAAAGAAAGGACACCATTGCATGGAGGCAGAATTTGATTGTGATGGTCTTCAACTGCTCAAGAACAGGGGTTTGCTAATCTGAACCAGAATGCCTCCAGAGAGGCCTGAAAAATCTTTACATTATTTGTCATGGGAATTGTTTGAGAACATTCTCCTAGTTTTAGTCATTACTGTACTCAATTTCATGCGGCTAAAGAAAAAGTGTTATCTAGCTACTAGCCACATTTCTGAATCTTTTCCTAATTTTACTACTCCCTCCCTGATTTTCTGATAGCAGAAGTATTTCAGAACACAGTTCACAACAACAGATTCGCACTCTGACAGTGAATCAAAAAGGATATAGTGGTTTAAGACTATTCAGGCTGTGACTCTCATTTGCTTTTCAGTCTTAAAGTCACGTAACTTTCCTTGGGACAATAAATGGTTACTCTATTTTTTCTTCTCTTATGGAAATATAACTTTGAATAATGTAGTTTGCTGAAGCAATGTCAGAATAGTACTTACTATTTTGTCTGTGTGTTGTTATATTTGACTGTGTGAGCCAAGCATTTTGTTCTAAGGAGAAGCTGATTAACTCCAGCAGCTTGGTCTATTTAGATGTATGTGAGAGATTGCAGAATTGTTTTTAATTTCATGCCTAAACTTACTATACTCCGTGTGTATTTATTTTTTAGGAGAAATTATTAAGTATTTTGTAAGTACAAATAGCAGCAAAGTATTTTTCATAGATTTACTATTCCTTTTGTACTTTCTGCTGAGTAGAGGCTCACTTCAACTCTGAGCGCAGCAGTTACACTAACTGTCCTCATCCAAAACCTCTCTGAAAAAAATCAACAGCTTTGGCAAAAATTTCAAAGGAACAAAATGGAGACTCTTACAACATAGCATCCAAAGAGTCAGAAAACTCTTCTGAAAGCTCCACAGCAGCTTGAGAAATAAGGGGATAATTATCACTCCTCTCCTCAGAAAAGCAGCAGCTTTTTTTATACTTTAATCCCTTTTTTCTGCTTTCAGAGTAAAGATGTTCATATTGAAGGAAGATGGTTTAAAAGATGAAATACCCATCATAGAGCAGTTGGAAAATTCTTGATGTGAAGTTGTAACTTCTTTCAAATTTAGCATTATATTCACATTTATTTGCCCACTTTTCCCTTACTCCAAACATTTCCTGTCCGCTGCCTTCCATTCTTTGCCCCCTTCCTTCTTCCTGTATATTTACAATTCACACAGAAAGAGTCAGTGTTCACTGTTTGTTCATTGTTTACTTACTAGAAGACACAAATGACTTTTAACTACTGTTATGCAGCTTTTGAGAGTTTAAATATCTGAATTGTGTAGTAAGGGCCATTATTTCATAGCAGTACTGCTAACAAAAAACAGTAATATCTGAATTTCAGTTAGCAAAACATTCTCAATCTAACCAGGCTTAGAAACTTGTTCAGGTTCTATGGGTGCTGGTTGTGTCTTCTGCATAATATGAATAGGTTCTTTTCATGTGTGATTTTCCCACCATCTTTCTTCAACAGAACTACATTTTGGCAGTGTCAGTCTATCATGATAACACATCTGTAAGTGTACAATAAAATATCAGAGAGAAAAATTTCTTGTGCAGAGGCAATTTCAAAATAAACTGCCATCCAAAATAAACTATTTACCCCATTTCTTCTCTGCTTTTCTTTGTAGATAGTAATTGTCCAGTTTGGAGGAAAACCATTTAGCTGTTCTCCCCTGCAGCTTGATCAGTGGATGTGGTGTGTATTTATTGGATTAGGAGAACTTGTATGGGGTCAGGTAAGCATCTAGGAACATGCAAAATATCTTTTGTTTTTATAAACCAGTCAAAGACCAATTTTTTGCCACAAGTCACACAAAAAAGCAGTTCATGACCCTACTATCCTGTTTCCTTCTCAGAACATCATATTTCCCACATGCTGAAATACAAATAGCTCCCTAACTACTTCGATCATTTTATCCCACTTTTACTTTTCATTCCTGTTAATTTTCATATCTTTTCTTTCCCTAAGCAGGGTATGCTATCAGAAAAATCTATGCTATCATCCTCAGTGCTCTGTGTGAAAGACATTTGATTCACAACATATAAACATAAAACCATATAGCAAATGCACTATAAGCTTCTTATAGAGTACCCAAAGCAATGTCTGTTTGGCCATGACAAATTTTTGAAAGTGGAAAGACATTCCAGTGCTATGTCAAACCACACATTGTAACTTGCATAAGACCAAGCCTAGTGCCTTTAATATACGCCTGCAGCAATCCTACTTTTGTGTGCAAAGGACAGAGGAAGAGGTGGCAGAAAAAGGAAATTTTTCCTAGCATAGTTGCAGAAAAGTGCAGATTAATTCACATCATTTATGAATTCTGCTAACACCTGTATCATCATTAGGTGATACCAGGTTATATATACAAGTAAAAACAAGTGTCCATGTGATAATTAAGTTACATGATTAGCTGTCATAGTACAGTTACAACTAGTTTTCTTAAAGTATTACATTTTATATATAAAATTGGATTACAAATACTAGTAGTTTTTTTTTTTTTAATCTTTGAATATACTTTTAATGTCTTTAAGTGGGTGCTACCTGACACATCTTAAGAAGTGCAAAAAATATTAACATTTTGCTTCTCAGATATGAAGATGCATACTGATCTGCTCATTTGCCAAGCAAGAAATTGCTGATGCAGTTGAATACAGAATTGATTTGATTGAATTGTAATGAGTAAATTCTAGCTTTCAAAACTGATGTATTATGGGAAAAAAATTACTACATAAGCTTTTTGGACAGCTGGACCTTTGATTTTTTTTGAAAAATAAGCTCAATTAGAACAGCTTTTAATACACATTTTGCTGAAAATCACCATTATTACATTGTGCTAATGTAGTTACTATCTGAAGGTGAAATTTGAGTTATTAAGTTACGTGGGGAGAAAAAGGAGAGCTATGTTCTATCACACAATCAATACCAAATATAGTTGTTTATATAAATGCTGTCTTGCAAGCCCTTCATCCACATCAGTTTCATCAGATATCAAGTAGCCTCTCTCTATAGAGTACTGGCATCAGATTTTTTGAAAGCTGGGAAGCTGTAGCAGTTTCAGTAAGTACTGCAATGACGAGCACTTACCTTTTATTTTTTCACTCCTGCTCTGTCTTTGCTTGTGTCATGATAATTTCTTTTTTCAAGCTCTTCAGGTTTTCCAGCACAAAGTACATTTTAAAAGGTTTCATAGCTTTGGACATTTCTTTATCTGTCTTTAACAGTGATGTAATAAAAGTAGTTGTGGTATACAAAGTTCAAGGAGACCATCAGCAGAATCAACAGTATGTTCTCATCCTGAAAATATATGGTGCCTCTTCATGCATTTTCCTCCAACTGTCAGCTCTATGGAGTACCTTCAACACTCTTACTTTCAGAATAACTTAGCTTAGTCTGTGCTGTGGCTTATGTGATCTGGACAATACTACATGCTTGACAGCTGCAAAAATCAGTATGACAAACTGAGTAAGACTTTCATCCATCAGACAGCAACTTCCATGGCTGTCGAATGATCGAGAGCTGTAGTTTCTTATCTGCTTATTCTTTTCTCTTCCAGCTGACTCCATTTTTATCCACACATCTAGGCTTCAGTGACTGCTCACTGCTGAAACAAAAGAAAAAAAAAAAAGAAAGCAGTTTTTTTTTTTACTAGACGTGTTTAATAGTTAATTTTGAAGTAGAATTTTTTTAGCATTTAAAATGTTCTAGCTAATGTCATGTTTAAATGGCCATCTGTATTTCTATTTAAGCTGACACAAGAAATCAGAAAAAAATGAGTACCCAAGATAACAACATTGAAATTTATCCACAGTAATCATATTCAACACCTTCTTAATTTGCTATTTACAATTCCTTAAGATCAGTAGCCATCTCTTCTATTAATTACTTCCAATGACCATGTAGATAGCCAAACTGAATAAGAAAATGGGCTGACATAAACTGAATGTATTAGCAATGAGGACAGAGTAAGAGAGAACTCTACAAAAAGTCCAACAGGAAGATACTCAGAGGTGCATTGTTAGAAACCTTGTTTCTGTTACATGCTGAGAAAACTATTTTGATTTTCCAAATCAAAGGGAAACGGAATACCTGAACCAATTTTGCTGTCAAAAGACTTACACACGTGAGATGCAACTGATTTTCAGCTTACATTAACAGCCATTAGTCTGTTTTCAGTCATCAGAAATGCCTAAACACTAATTGCAAAGTATCAATCTTGTTTAGTTTCCTTTAAATAATCGCATTCAAATACCCACATCCCCCCTTAGTTTTTTTGAGGAAGGGCAGTGCTTCTTTCCAGCCATCAGCTTGCTCCACAGCCATGTATTTCTAATGCAGTTTAGCAATGCACATAATGCTGATTGTTTATAAAATGGAGTTGTATAAATGTAAAGTACCGTAATGAATACGCAAACCTGAACCTTTTCTGGAAGATTAAAAATCTCATTAAAATATCAAAATTCTTTTACAATTAGCAGCTTATTGTTTTTGCTATTGAATTATGTTGATGTTTTCAGCAGCACTTTGTAATTTTAGGTCATTGCAACCATCCCAACAAGTAGGCTAAAGTTCTTAAAGGAGGCAGGGCGGCTCACTGAGAAGGAAGAGGTTCCTGAAGAAGAACTCAATGAAGATGTTGAAGAAATTGATCATGCAGAGAGAGAACTTCGACGTGGACAAATTCTCTGGTTCAGAGGGCTTAACAGAATCCAAACCCAGGTATGCTAAAAAGTAAATGCCCCCATTTTCTAGATGTAATCTGTGATTAAGACAAGCTAATGTTATAGAAATCCACAGAGAACACTTCTGTACTGGAACTATGGTACGTGGAAACTGCTTTACTGTTTTCAAAGTAGCATTGCGTGAAATAGTAAAACAGGTGAACTTTAAAATGTGAGTGTATAGTGGGAACTGTAAATATTATAAAAATATTCAAAATAGGAATACCTTTTTTTGACTCTACTGTGTTTTTCTACTTCAGTGATGGCAGCTGAAAAAACAGTACTACTTGGAAAATGCTACCTTATGCTATTGCTAGCAAAACGTTACGAAGGCTTTCTAAAACATGCCATTTTATTTTGCCTAAAATGTATTGTTGGTCCCACTCATGCAATAAGGGAAAAATATTTGGATCAGAAGTGTAAAGCATCCCTTGATTTTTAAAAAGATAAAATATGTTACTGTCATGTATTTACAGATATTTATACATATACACATTCATATGTAACAGGAATTAATTTGTCTTCCCTTTAAGGTCTTGAAAAATCTGATTCTGGATTTGAAGTAGTAAGGGCTTAAGCATCCACTGAATACTGAATTGTGTGCACTGGCTGCTCTGGGTGCTATTTTAGAATTACTTCTTTCTACTTTTCCTAAATACAAAAATCTATGATTTTTTTAAAGCAAAATTAAAGGATTCAGATGAATGGTAAAAATACTAAATACTAAATACTTGCACTGAGCCGCACTATGAAATTTAGTGCAGTTTAGCCTAGTAAGTAAAAATGCTAGAAAAGTATTTGAACTATTTTGCCTTTTCCCTTGCAGTGAAGTAACATGTTTTAAAGCACTTTAGTCTTTCTAACACCTATGACAGCTTGCAGAAGAGAGCAACTTTTAAAGACATGTATTCCCCGTGATATCAGATGATTCCATGAATGTTTTGCATAATACTTACACAAAAGTAAGAGGTGAATAGTTAAGAAAATACTTATTATTTGAAGAATCTTTTAAAGAATATTTACATCTAAGATTTTGAGTTTGACATTTTGGTCTTAATTTGAGATTAATGGTATTTTCTCCCTTTTTCTATATACAAATGGATACTTTTTTTTCCCCGGAGAAAAGATGCAGCCATGCCTTTTAGAAAAATGGGAAGGCAGTTAACTGAAGCTAGGATGGTCAGGTCTACTCAGTGCATCACAGCAAAAAGAAAAGGGAAGGAGGATGGAAACTGCTGTTAGAGAAAGGTTAAGGATTTTGGTAAATTCCTGAGCAGCTGATGATTAAAAATGGATCTTCAGCTTTAGGGTTATGTGTCTTGACTCCTGTCTTGAGTCAGGAGCACTCATCAGCAGAGAAAATTCAAATTGTCATAGTTCTCTTACTTAAAAAGGTACAAACCAGTGCCCAGGTAGTGGCGATCATTTTGGAAAGATGACCTCTAAATGTGCATTCTTTTCTTCCTGATGGCTATAGGAGGAGTGTTGCCTGTTGGCATTTCTGTCAGGATGTCTTTCTGGTTGTGGTGAGTGTAAACAACTACAGAAAAAAAGAAAATTTCATCCTTTCAGCTCTTTTTCTAGTCTGAGAGGTAGCTTTTAGTTCTTCTGCATATCTTTGTCCATTTAATTCACAGAAAAATTATTCTTTTACACTACTTAAAACAAAATGAAATTAATTACGTTTCTTTCCTAACATCCATCTTAGTTTCTGTTCTGCTCTTAGTTGTAGATGTATCCTTGGTAGGATGTACTACTTCCTCTCCTACCAAAAGGCTCTGTGATTTTTTTTCTCATTTTGTTCATTCAGTGACTTTGATTTTTACATTTACATTTCACATCTGTGGAATGATAATGGAAAAAGGAAATGGGCCAAGAGACTCAAAAAGAGTTCCAGTTGCAGTTTTCAGATGTCTGCTGCAGAGCGATGAACCTATGTACAGGTCAAATTAGATACCTTGCTGGATGGACCTCGAGCGCATTTTGATGTGCTGTGTGTTGCGGCCCATCCAAATTAATTCATACACTTGTACTACATTTCCCAGGAAGCCATCTAAAGAAGAGTTGATGGAAGAAGATGAGGATGTCTGTAGCATCCTTGGGGAGCTGGAGGATTTGCAAGAATCCTCTGATGTCTAATGCACTTCTGGAGATGCAAAAAAAGAAGGTAGAGCATCCCCTCACTTTATATATATAAGAGGATGACAGCTAAGATTAGGAATAAGCTGTAGACTCAAATCTCAACAAATTCAGTCTCAACCATCATGCACTTGTGCTGTGTAATGGGTGATGTTTATTTTGGATTATTCTCTGTTCAGACCGTTGTGGACATACAGCTCCAGCATTCAACAAAAGCCTTCACTCCTAAGAAAGTTATAAAGAATCTATGAACGTTTTTGTTTGCTTTTTCCTACAGATAACTAACAGATTTCCAATAAAACCTCATCCAAACTGACAAAAACTTTACAGTAATACAGACTTTGGCCTGGGTTTTTTTGTTGTTGTTGTTTTTTTGTTTTTTTTTTAATTGCACTTTCAAAGCACAGGTTTCTCTAGGCACTAGAGAAAGAATTTCCATTGCTGATTCTTCACACTGAGATGCCAGATCCATCTCTATTTCATGCTGCACGTGCATGAATTTACGTGAAAGAAAAGTGCATGAAAAATGCACACACCAAAGTCACAGACACTGACTGTGTATTTCTGATTTTGTCTACTTCTGTTCGTTTGCGTACTTTACTGTCTTACAGTTTATGTCTTCTCTGGATGAACACGTACTGTCTTCTGATTGGCAGAGTTTCATTACTGCACAGCACTCTCAGAAGACTGGTAACATGAAGTTTCACACATGGCTCATTCTAATTACGGAAGCTTCATGAAGATACAAAAATAGTCTCAAATTTCATTAATGACAGGTCTTTTCTCTGCTAGTTTTCAGCAGTGATTTCCAGTTCTTTCTTGCAGTTCTCAAGAATTCATCATTCTAAGTTCCACGAGTTCAGTGCATCTTTTTAAGTTGCATACTGACAAGTTTCTGTAGTTAGCTCACATTTCAGTAGGAAAAAACATTTACATATGGAAGTTTGAAAACTTTTCAGGTTATATATTCAATTTTCGTAACACAAGGGCTCTGTCCTCCCTCTGCTTCTTTCAGTCTGTAATTCAGAGTCTGTGTTATCTACTTAATGTGGCCAAAAAAAGGATCTTACTAAGTATTAAAACTTTCTAAACTTACTAAATATTAAAACTGTTTTGAGAGCAAAAAACAAGACAAAATAGTTTTATAAATACAGATACCTTCTTAATTGCTACAGAAATACTTCTAATTTTTTTCAGAAATTAACGTGTCTAGAGACTGCTATGGAAAAAAAATATTTTTCTTTGGATATTCCATATAGAGATTTTCATTCATTTCTGAACTAAAACCTTCCCAAGCAAATGCAAACACCACAGCAATGACAGTCACTCCCAGCAAATGCTTTGATAGTTAAATAAAAAGCTAGTACCTCTTTTTTTTTTTTTTTTCCATTTTTTTTTCATTTCATATAGTATTTACTACAAAAAGATTGCACATAATTAGAATGGAAACTGTTTTATTTAATGCCAATTAAAGTATATTTTGCTTTACTAATACTAAAGCAAACTGTTTATCAGAGATTGAGCAAAGCCAATTTCTTCTTAAACAAATAAAATAAATTTTGGATGGAGTTACTGATCTCCTAAGGTCATTAATAACATCAGAACAGCTTGCTGAAACTCTCTTCCATGTTAAGGATCAGAAGAAGATTTTGGCACACCTATCCTGCCAGGACCATTCTGCTGTGCTAAGATCCATTTTTATTCTTTTTTAAACTGCTAATCTCTAACATGTTTATTAACTGTTTGTACATCAAAAATAGCATGGAATTTAAAGAAAGAGAAAAATTTAATGAGAGAGAAAAATTACCGTATGCTTTTTTTTCTTTGCCTGAAGGCCTATAATCAAAACATGATGACATTCTCTGTTCTGTTAGAAGTTTTTCAAACATTTTATGATGTAGGACTTAGCCTTTGCTTTCTCATTTTTAGCAATATGAATTGTTCTAAATAAATACACTCTTCTGTAATTACAAAATCATCTCATTTTAAAATGCACTGTTTACTTATTTATTTATTTGGGCATACTCTTTGCTGTTTTCTGATTTTGAAAGATAAACTCCTTAGTAGGCCAGGATCTTCTCCTTCATTCACTTCAGAGAGAATACATTCCTGTATGTTCCACCTTTAGGATTCTAAAATGGTTGTCATCTTTTTCCTCTGCATTTACTCCATGAAGATCTGTAGTAACTTTTTTTCAGGAGAAAAATTAAATTACACACCAGAGAATTTTTGTTCTCTGGAGAAAATATTAAATACAGAGCTTCCCTTATCTTTTCATTCTTATGCTAGAGTCTTTCAGTTAACAGGAAAGGCTTTTATACATCCCAAAATGCCCTTTGGCTTTGGATCTACCACCTTAATCTTCCACAGAGCAGTTCATGCTCTCAGTGAGTGCTTTCAAAATCTTTCTTGAAGTTCTCTTCTGAAGAGTGCTCTGTTATGTATGTCAGATAAAGAAAACCCAGGATCTTTAATGTAATTCTGCTTTTGTATAGTAAGCATTTCAGGTAAGTATTTAACATGTCTTCATAAATAACCAGTGCTTTGAACCATATGCTGTTTTCAAAATGCCACTGATTCACTTGTATTCTTGTTCCAAATGGCAACACATTCCATATTGTATTTTTATTTTTTTATTTTTTATTGGACATACAGCTCAAAATAAGGCTGCTGCAGAAAACACAGAGAGCAAAGCTGCAGAATGTTGTAATGACTGCTTTAAACTGCACATCCATCAGTGTGCACATTAAACGCACGTTGTATTTAGGGGTCTTACTGGAAAAGAAAAAAAGGGTCAATGAACAAGGCTGCTTCATGTTTGTCTAGCAGAAGTACAGCATGGTGATCAAAGCAATAACCTTTGATTCTTTTTACAGCTGGCTTTGACATGGTTATTTCTGTGAAAACATAAAGGAAAACAGTGATCTCCAAAGAATAAGCTAATGGGGGGGACGCATCCGTATCGTTAGAGATGAAGCCATGTGAATGTATTTATTAGTAAGACTGGCTGCACTAGAAAATGTTACCAAATTTATTATAATGCTTTCAACTTAGAAAATTTAGGAGGGCTTATACCAAGGTTTGTGCTATTTAACTTGATAAATATACCGCTTTACCTTTTCCCAACTACTTTCTAGGCTGTAACTCTTAAAAAAATCTGTGTTGCAAGATAAAATCTGGAAACATTGGGCTTGTTCATACAACTAGATGGGTGAAATCTGCTAACAGATTCTGTTCCTGTTTTGTTGTGTTGTGGTTGTACGATTGTAACAAAGAAGGCATTCTGTTTAGGGATTTGTAGCTGCTATCTACTGCCAATCCTTGGCTTTAAAAACATTGGGTATATAGAGCCTGCTTTATATTGTGTAATGCCGGTGACATCGTGAAATACCTCCTTTTTAACTTGTATTCTGAGTTCATGGTTAAAAGTACTAAAGGAAGATATTCAGCAAAGACACATCTAACAGTGGGTTACAATATGCATATGGAAATGACAAGTAGAAACTGGTCGTTCTGTTTACTGAAATATTCGGTCCGGTTCAGCGCAATTTTGTGTTTAATTTTAAGCACCATATAAATATAAAATATTAATATTTTATTCTGTAATTAGAATAGACCATCATTCATTATCACTGCTTAATTTATACAAACTTTCATTATAGAAAAAAGTAAAATATCAGAATATTTCCCATTTTATCAAGCTAGTACGCTGACAACCTTGTTTTTTTTGTAGACAAAATTAATTTGCATAATAATTGTAGACAAAATATTTGTAATATTTCTTTAGGCTTCCCCCCCAAAAATTAAATAACTGAACTTTCCTCCCCCTGGAAGAATGCCTGAAAAGCAATAGCAAAGCAATTTTATTCTCAGTAAGAAGAAGTAGACGTTAGCTAATTCAACTATTCAGTTTATTTACATATAAATAAAATGGTTTAATTTTGCAATATTTTTATTTCAAATATGCTAATTGTTTGAACTCATGCAGCTTCATTGCCTCCTATCGAGCTGCTTCATTTTATTCAGCAGAAAAACTGGACCATTTCATATTTAAAACGTTAAGAAGGACTCTAAAAAAGTATTTACTTCCATAGAAATTAAACTGCGTGCACGATTGATTTATTGTTTTTCATTATTATTCCTGTTAGTTTTGCAACTGTATCCATACTTTAAGCAACTTGTCTCATTCTTTCCTCCATTACAGATCGAAGTAGTCAATACTTTCAAGAGTGGCACTTCCTTTCAGGGGGCTCTAAGGAGACAGTCCTCCGTCACAAGCCAGACCCAGGATGTAACCAATATTTCTAGCCCTAGTCACGTATCGTTATCCAATGCTCTTTCCTCTCCTACCAGCACATCTGCTGCTGCGGCTGGGCGTGAGTGTGTATTCTTAATGCATCAGATCTACAGAGATGCCAACTTACGTAGCAGTCATTTGAGACTGAGCTACTTTGCACTCTCCCATTTTGCCATGTGATATTAGTTTACACGTACCCAGACACACGTAACTGGATTACTTTGTGTACAGTAGATGCTCTTCATCATTCACTGCAGGTTAATGTTAACTTACTGTTAGAGCAGTAGTTTTTATCCAGTGTATGGAGACTCTGAGGTTTCTGTGTTATATTTTCCTAATGCCATTCTATGTTTTTCTACTGCTTACAAAACATATTCTCTAAAAAGTACTGTGAAAATCTTACATTAGACAAAAAAACAAACGAAACAGCTCCAGCTTATCAGGTAAATGATCATTACATTTGGAAGACTGTGTATAATGTAGGTCACTCATGTTCAGTGAATATGTACTCTACTTGGCACAGGTACAGGAATGAATAAAGAAACAAAGAATCTGGCTTATGATGAAAGGCTAACGGATTATGGTTTATGTGAATTATGAAAGAAAAGCACCTCTAAATTTGACGAGAGATAAGCATTAAGGAAGGAGGTAGACAGGCAAGTTAAAGGACAGTATCAGTGCAACAAAATAAACTAATTTGCTAGAAAAACTGTATTCTTAAATGCTGAAATCTTGAAACGGCTCTCCTCTACATGTAAGTGAAGCATCAAGTGAAGAGAGAGTGAACAGAAAAAAAACTCTGACAGGACTACTTCACTGTAACATCTTCATTAGTCTGGGAAGACTCTTAGACATCTAACTTTGTTTAGCATTAAACAAATATTTAAATGTATAGAACTCACTTTATAGAGTTCTTCCATACTTTACAAAATCATATAGTATACGCCTGTTGCAAGAAGTTGGTCAGAGGGAAGGCAGACAGAGACAAAGCAGACGAGAGAGGAAAGTAATGTTCCAGAGCCCCTGGAGAAGGAAAGGAAGCTTGACCTTTCCTTTCAGTTTGAGTGCAACCTCTTCAGTATTTGAACATCAAGAATAAAGAAATTTTAGACATGCATTAGAACCTATGCTGGAATTAAATATCAAAGGAGAAACTTTACTTTTGCTAAGAACCCAAGAAGTCATTAAGACTCTAGCTTTGATGATTTGCTCTTAGAGAAAATTTTTATCTTTTTCTATCTTGGTGAAAGTTTGTCCTCCTGACTTTTACTCCAACAGCATCAACAATTTCAGGGTAGCAGCATGACCGAGTGAAGCAAAGGCTGCATGCTACTGCTGTGCCACAGGCACTACAACCTCCTACAGAGAGGTCAGAGCCTGAGTTGCCTCATTTCACACCAAGCTGTACACAGAACGCTACCGACAAACCCAGCTTTTCATTCAGGGAGAAAGTCTTTAGTAACATTTCTGCATTTGAGCAGAAAGCAGAGAACAGCTCATTCTGATGTGGGAAATGTTTCATCAATATCCTGAAGCCAGTGGTCTGAAAGGATAAATCTAGCAAATATAGAACAGTTAATTTATCTTCTTCCTTTTCTCTCCAATGCAGCAAATCAGCTAAGAATTGAATAGTGCATCCTGAGAAAGGACTTATTAGGTTATGAGCTGAAGTTAATTAATAAGGGAAGTGTAGTCTGCTATGGTGTTTGCTATTTGAGAAAATAAAACATTTCTGCAGGGAAAAAAAAAGACTGAATTATTGAGCTATACAGGGATATGCATCTCCACTGCAGAGAGTAAGTACAGATTGATGCTTTTAAAGTGATTCTCAACTGCTGTGTGGAATTTTGCTAGAATTTTATTACTGCAATGTAATGATTTTTCACTATTAAATTGATGTTTCCTTCAAATTATAATCCTTAGGGAATGTTTTGACTTATTAATACAATAACACAAATTCAATGACAGTGAAAAAGAAAAGGTTTATTCCCAAACTGCTTCCATTGTAAATCTCTTCTAGAACCTGGTGAAATTTTCTGAATCCAAATTTAATTGAAATACTTTTTGGGATTGGCATTTTCTGAGAAAATATAGGCTTACACATCAACTCCTTGCTTGAAACATGGAGCGAAGGACTCAGATGCTCAAAATAAACAAAACCCTAAATATGATTTGTTGGGTACTTACACATAAATTGTGGGGTGAGAGGAATAATAAGATAACTGTACCTCTGATTTTGAAGCCTTTCTTGGAACTTTTTAAAATATTCCATATGTGGATCTCACACATCAAGGGAAAACCTTAAAGGTACAGCAAAGACAAAAGGGCATAATTCTTGAGGGCTGCTAGTATGAGATGCTGTTCGTTTTCAGAGAGCTGCTGCTCAGCACACTGCACCTATAAGGATACTTCAGTTATCATTTTGGGTGTCCAAAATACAGACATTCTGCAGAAATAAGAGCATCAAATGGTGCTCTGTCATAAAAATATATAAATCTAATTTTACCGAGCATGTATGCAGTTCTTTACTACTTGTATAACCTTTTAATGTAACACTTTGTTGCATCATTTCTTCTGCAGTTTATAATATCAATTTGGAAACAAAAATCTTGTCATTGTCTATTGTTGCTGGGCAGGCTAATGTTTGATTGAAATAAACATTCAGATTTGTAAGTTATTAATAACTACACAGAATGTTACTGCATGAGTAAAGATACAGCTCCCTGTCAAATGCTGCCTATCTTCAGTAGCTGTAAAACAGGTAGCAAGCTATTACCTGCATCATCTTTCATAGGATTGCAGAATGCCTTAACTGAAAGTAATTTGTATACAAAGAAATGCTTACTGTGATACTAAAACTTCCCTAGTTAAGCTGATATTGTTCAGATCTCAGTATTTCTGCTGAGAACAAATCCTGTATTTCTGGATGTCAGTGTTAGTTTATAATAAAGTCTGCCTTATGAATGCCTTATCACTTCTGAAAAAACCTTATGGCTTTAAACACAGTGAAAGCTTTTGCAAAAATAAATCTGGCATTTTATGTACTCTAGTAAAAGTAGAAGATTTATGCAAGTTCAAACTAAATATGTAATTCATATGGACACCATTAAACTACAGCAATTGAAAACGTGAGATTAAATCTGAATTCAACGTGGTCATGGCCATTTTCTCAGATTTTGCTGTATCATATGCATGAACACACACATACATACTCAGTCTTAGGTCATCGTTACAGGTTACATGACAGTGTCAAAAGTGGTTTTAGATACCAGGCTAAGCTTTACCAGCTCTTGAGGATTGAAAGTAAAATTGCTGAATATAAGAACGTGTATTTCCTTCTACTTTTTATTTTGAGGAAGCAAAATCAGATGATGTGGAGCAATGACTGTTTTTTTTTTTTATTTTAGAAGCTCAGAATTTAGAACACCAAAGGTCAGCTTATATGTAAAATCAGGTATATGCTTAAAACCTTTGCTAGTTCATGGCTTAATTAGGCAGAGGATCTAACTGTACACAAAGTAAACAAGTTATTCTTTATCTATTTTTACCTAGTTGTCAAATGCTGTTTGTATTTTCAATAGGCAATTCCTTCAAGAAAATATGGTTTAAAATTTGTCAATGCTCTTTGTTCTTCCCTCCGTTCCCATATAGACAATATAGTTAATAATGTTCCTAAGTGGAAGAAGCTGCAGATCTCTTTACAGGAAACAAACAAAAAAAAACATACAAAAAACTCTTTCTTTAAAGTTTATATAAAACAGAAATATTGTTAGCTATAGGATACATCTGGGGAAAAACAATCAAAAGAAAAACTACACCAACAAGCAGCCTCCCACACCATAAGCCTGCTGCAGTTTTTGTGCCTTTGGGTTCCTTTGGATTTGTTCCATTGAAGGCTATCATATTTGGCTGAGATTTTTAGAAGTGGATATTTCACTGAATCAAACTTTTTGCAATATTAACATTAGCAGCAGTGGCATCAAACAAGCCACTTGTACAGATGACAGACAAACACACAGATGCAGTGATGACTCAGGAGTTTCTAGCAGGCAATTAAAATCTTTTCCAAATTATCACAAAATATTCTTAGTGTTTTCCATCACACAGACTTCTTTTTTGAAAATTTATTTTTAAGTGTTTTCCAGCCAAGAAGAAAAAGTAACTGGAAAAAAAGCATAGCATTATAAAGGCTGGGGTCTCCATTTCTTAGAAGTGGCTGATCCAAGGTGTTTTTCATTGTCGCTTTAATTTGCAAGTACCTGAAATTGCTCAGACTCACCAAGAAGCAATAACTTCAGGTGGAAGCTTTTGGTCTGCTGCTCTTGCCTCAAGAACGGGCATTAAAATCTGCAAATTATGCCAGAAACTTCATCACAGAACATTCAGAAATCTTGATTCTAGCGCTTAGTATGACATTTTTATTAATAAAGATTTTCAAAGGGAGAGTTTGGCTTAGCTTTTTGTGATCTGTTGTGCATGAAAATCAGATACTCTTGTACTGAGAAATTATCACTGTTCAGCAGCCTTTTCTCATCTATTATTTCTTACTTATTTAGTTTCCTATAAATGTAATGATTGAGCTGGACAGCCATTACAACTGAAACTCAAGAGGTTCTTTGTTTGGATCAAATTTTCTCATGAAGACAAATGGGAGCTTTTTTTTTTTCATGAAAAACATCTAATTTAATAAATGTAAAGCAAATTTACTGTCCAATAGTGGTCTAAATTCAGATCACAGATGGTTAAGTTGGTGGGCAAACCAGCCTGACTGAAACTGCCATATGTCTTCCAGAGCAACATGGTCACCTGAGGAAATGGAGCAAGTAGAAAATGAAACCTACAGCTAAAGTGATGTTTATAAAAGTTTCAGCATTTAGGGACATTATTAATCTGTTGTCTGACAGAGGCAGAAATATCATGGTAGAACTTGCAAGTTTCCGCTGGTTATCACAAAGATTGCTCCAGTCCACTGGGATGTCCAAAATCTTAACTGACTGCTGTGTATCCTTCCTTCAGGAAAATAACTGTGTTTTAAGTCTAAATATAAAGTCCAGTCCTCAACTGGAGATGCACTGTGGCAAGAAGATATAGACTCATAACAGAGAAATCTTTTCTTTAAAAAGATTGCATTTTATATTTAAGCTTTGGCAAATCTGATAAAAACCTGTTAGGCTCCAAAAATCTGGAACAATTCTGTAATAAAGGAGATATGCTAAGAAAGTGGAAGACACACTTCTGATCTCATGCTATAAAATTCAGTGGAGTAACAGACGTGAAACTTTGTGAAATGAGGATCAGACTTGAGGTTTTCATGGATGATGTGGTTATTATATTCTGCCCTTGCTATGTGTGGTTTGACTTTTCAGCAGTGCTTACTGGAACTATGGCATATTTATGTAGAAAGAGAATATCCAGAACATCCTAGTCATGCATACACGTGACTCCCATATATATTATCCCATATTATCTTTTCCTGTGATATCTAATCCAATCTGATACACTTTAAACTCAGGGGATTCAAAAATAAACAGGAACAAACACACTGAAGATATGCCTTGTATCTCCAAGCTTCACATATCCCAAAGTACTTGACCAAACTTTCTCTAATTCGTATAATTATACTATTGATATAGAATAGTATCAGTTACATGTAAGAGTTGGCATCTCTTTGCAAAATTGACATCTTGTTTACAATTTTATACTAATCACCTTACTGATCTTTCAGTATAGAATTTATTTGCTTTTGCAGTGCCCTACTCTCTACTGTCTGAATATTAAATGTGTTTGTTTTCCCAGAGGGCTAGAGAACATTGGACAAAAGGGTTCAGCAGGAGAGAGTGAAATAAAAAGAGGTTGTGAGTCTTTAACCTTGAGCCTGAAATGAATGTGAACCAAACTCAAGATACTTGGCTTATAAGAAGCCAGGTAAACATTCGAGTATAAGCCCACATGCTACCAACCATAACAGATGTGCAGATGATAAAGAGGCTTTGTGTATTTTGCCTATATTGTTGTATTTAAGAGCGAGATTCTGAACTTCATCTTTTCTTCTGATGGGGAAAAAAATGTAGTATCTAAATTTCTATTTCCTTTATTTTTCTTGCCTAATGCAGTATAATAAGTATAACTGTCAAGGTGGGATGAAACTCAAGTTTTTTCTGTTACAGCTACAGAGAAGAAAGAAGTGGAAACTTAGAGCCATGTCAAAAATGTCCTGAATTGTTGTTCCCACAGTCTTTTGTTTAAAAGCAGTTCATTTTTTTCTGTTGTCTCCATTACTGTGAGAAAAGGGAGCTGTATCACACTGTTTGTCTTCCCTTGGCATTGTCAGCATCATAAAGAAACCTCATTTACATGAGCTTCACATAGTTCATAAAAAACATGTTCTCGGTTCTATCCATCATGGGTATGTCCCTGCTTTTACATGCTGTACAACCATAACATTTTTTGAAGTTCATCAGCTATAATATATCTTTAAAAAAAAAATTATCACACTATGTGGGCTTTGCTTCAGTAGAGCCTCTAAACATTTCAACATTAGATATTACTTCAAATAACCGTGAACTTCATTAAGCATGGATTAACAGAATTTGTTGCTGTTGGGCCATGTAACTCTGGGTAAGCAGTATCTTTTCAGTTCTTAGCTTAAATAGGGTATTGTTACTGCATTTGAATTAAAATGCCAACTTTGTATTCAAGGTGGCAAACCCCGAATATGTATGGAAAAACCTCTACACCACTCTAAAACTGTAGAGAGATGTTAAGAAGGCAATTTTCTACAGATCCTGAGAGAAGAAAACTAACTAGCTTTATATAATCTCAGCTTCAGGGATTTGCCCAAATTTTGCACTTATGTTACAGCTGCATTCAGCAGATCGGTTACTTACATATCAGTAGTTATAAAAAAGTTTTAAACTATTATATTTTACCAAAAAATCACTATGAGCATATAGAATCTTTGCCCATCATGTCTAAATGTTCCCACAACATCTCCACACAAAGTGATGCAACTGCTAGCTGATCATACATTCTGAAATTATGTGTCTTCAGACTGCTGTGTAAACACATCTAGTCTAAGCAAAAGATGTTGCTGTAGTCTTTTCTTTCAGTGGTTCTTCAGCAGTCCCAGCAGAGTACTGAATTCAAGCCATGGTGGGCAGGTTTTCATTCACCTTGTTTTCAAACACAGTCTGATTCTGTAGCTTTCCCCCAGCTACGTGTGATACCAGCAAGCTACTTAGATTGACTGAAAGCTTGGTATTAAATGTAAATTAGATTCCAAGTCTTGGAAGTAAATGCAGTATAGATGCACAATTAAAATCCATACTTGCCCTATAGTATCATTTTCTGAGTCAGCTTCTGCAGTTTTATTAAGCAGACTACCAGTGGCTTCAGTGGTTGTTTCTTACTGCAGAACTTGCAGTCTCACTGTATGAAACTAAATTCCTCACTTGCTAGCCTGCAAAGGCTTAAACCTACGGCCTTTGTGGCCTGAAGAAAAGCTTTACTTTTATTGAATCCGACAAAATCTCCACCAGTGTAACATAATAATCCAAGCCTGTATTTTTAAAGTGAAAATTTAATGTACTTTTATTTAAAAGAATCTAGCTGGCAAATAGAACCTAAATCTATGTAATAAAATGTGGAGATATTCAAGAGAATTAAGGATTCTGTTTAATCAGATATGGTGAAAAGCTGCAACTGAATGAGATGATTGCTATTTTTATCCAGAGAGCAGAAATAATAGGTAGCTTTGCAGAAAATACCCCTGCATCAGCCCATATTATAAAGTGGGCATTTCACAGAGCAGTTCCCTGATTTCAAATAGGGCAACGTGGTAATGCCTCAAAGATTGCTTTGGCAAACATATTATCTTATCATTGTTTAGACAAACTACTTTGCACTTTCAAATAGAAGACAGAAAGGTCTAGGTAATGAGGGAATTAGTATGTCAACTCATAGAAATAAGAGTTCAAATCCTATATATTTAGTAATGCAAATTAATCTCCTGTTGGTTCACTACAGAACCATCACAGAGCAGAGCATGACTCAAAGTGGTTCAACTTGCATAAAGCCCCGATTGTAATTCCAGGTGCTCTCTCAAACAGATGTTATGTACACTGTAGATAGCACTGCACAAACCTTGCTCTTCTATGCCCCTCTTATCTTGCACCTGCCAACCTCCTGAAATCTATCCCAGACCTGCACAGGCTATTCTCTACCGTGTTAGTTTTCCTATTTGGAACATAAGTAGTCACGTGAACCTGCTTTTTGTATTGTGCCCTATCCTACCAAATGCATTTATACAGAGAAAGGGATTTATTTGGACTCACCAAAGGCCATGCATTTGAAGGTGGCTTAGGATTTTTGAAAGATGATGAACATTCATATGTAAAGAAAACAAAGGACAGAGTTCAAAGATCAAACTATAAGTCAGCCTCTTTCTCAAATCTGCTGATATTCTGTACAACTTGGTCAGCCTGATCCTGCAGCTGTAACAATGTGAGCCTGTAACTATTAAACCGATCTGCTCATTTAAGGGGAAAATAAAACTATACGAATTAGTGACATATTAAACCAACCAATAATGTGCAGCATATCCACATGTAAAATGACACACATACCTACCACCAACCATTTCAAATGTGCTTGGAAAAGCTTTCACAATGCCTGCTTGCACCTTTTCTGCCTCTGCCTGTGTTTTGGTTTTCCCTTTAAGAAATGCTAAAAATTCACTCATGAACTACATGGAAGTAGAAGGATAGAACTCATACTTAGTCATAAAACATTTGCCAACAGATCACGTTTTTGCCATTCTGTTTTTTCCTCTCTGCCCCCCCACTCCTTTCCAAGCAGTTATGTTTTTTCAGTAGTAACACATAGCACAACCCTTCACGTCTCTTCAGAACTGTAGGTCACTGGGATACGGACTGCATCCCTCCCTTTGCCCACCCACAGAGCACTAGTGTCCCCACTCTGCCATGCCCCTCACTGCTCCTTTCATTTCTTACCGAGAAAGCAATTTGCACTGTTGTTCACAGTCTAATGGGCTGAGCCTCATAGTTTATTTTCACCTGTGTTCTTATTGTCAGGTGGTTAACAACATTACATTTATCCTGGCAGAAGTCTGCTGACCTAGTTTAAAGACTGCATATATGGCATCAATTGTGTCACTTTCAGCTTTTAACTTTACAAAGAGTATTGCGACTGAGACACAGAAAATGAAAGAGCTTGCTGTTTAACAACGCAATTCAATTCAACCCAACAATCAATACATTACTTTATTATGTTTTCTATATATTAAAAAGTTAAATGGCTAGAACAGTGGGTCTATACTCGAGTGTTTACCTCACATATGCATGAAGGAAAAAAAAAAGTTGGTTCAACAATACAATGTTCACATTATCCAGGCTTCCAAGTGTAGTTGTTGTGTGCAAGTTATCTCTGTGGTAACTGTGATTTTTTTTTTCCCTGTGGTAGCATGATTATGCTTAGTATTTTGTCTGCTTGGCTTTTTGTGCTCTTGGCTGCATTCATTTAGATTTTGCTTTGAAACATTGGTATTACTTATAATTTTCACACTTGGCTCCTGTGTGTCTCATACGTACCCATCCAACTGTGTCTGTGTTCTGTGCTTTTCTGTTTGTGGAGTGTGATTTGTTACATGTAATGTTTTATAACAAAACAAAAGAGACTTTTTTTAAATAAAAAAGCCTTCCTACTTACTCACTGCAAAACTATCAACATGCATGATTTTACATTTGCATTACAATTAACATGGCTTGTCTTTTACTAGGGATGTACCACACGAGTGGACGTTCGCTTTCTTTAACCAGTACTTCCCATCAGTTCTTTGATGGCTTTAAACTTGATTTATTTTAATATTGCAGTTGATACAGATATTCAAAATGCACATTACTGAGCCACTCGTTTATGCATATAACATCCAGAGACTATGGACTTCAGCTGCCTGCACTGCCCTAACCATATGCTACATTTTTCACAAAGTATTCTCTAACACATTTTGGTCCCTTAAAGGTGTGAGCTCTGACACCTCTTTCCTTTTCTCCCCCTAGATCCGCGTCGTGAAGGCATTCCGTAGCTCTCTCTATGAAGGTTTAGAAAAACCAGAATCTAGAACCTCTATTCACAACTTTATGACTCATCCTGAGTTTAGGATAGAAGATTCCCAGCCCCACATCCCACTCATTGATGACACAGACCTAGAAGAAGACCCTGCTCTCAAGAAAAACTCAAGTCCACCGTCTTCACTGAACAAGAACAACAGTGCTATCGACAGTGGAATAAATCTTACAACTGACACAAGTAAATCAGCTACCTCTTCTAGTCCAGGAAGCCCAATACATAGCCTGGAGACATCACTTTAGCTGAAAAGGTCACTGCAAAAAAAAAAAAATAATTATAATAATAATAATTAAAGTAAAATAAAATAAAATAAACAACCACAGCAACCGAAATCTATAAATATATATATTAAAAAACATTGCTGGCTGAAAAGCTGTTTGAACTCTTATTCACTCTGAGACAAGTGAATGAATTGTTAATCACAATGGTTTTGGGGAAAGAATGAATGGCTGATTTACATACCCCCCTCTTGTTCCCTTCCAGAAAACAAAACAAACAAAAAAAAATCCTGCATGAATGTACTGTACACTTCTGGCCCTTCTTTCTTTCTTTTTCTTCCTTTTTTTAATTTTTATTTTTATTTTTTCCTCCTTAAGCAGGAACTGCAGAGGACTTCTTTCTGCGGCTATTTATCCAATTCACTGGTCTGTGAGTTTTTTGAAATGCTTGTGTGGCATGGACTCAATTGTATAGATTAATTTAAAGAACTTTTTTGAAGTTGCAAAGCTTAACTTGCACAGTAGATTTGCACCAGTTGGACAGAGGAACTTAAACATTTATGAGACTATATATAGAGATATATACATATAAGTATATACATAATTAATTATATATATGTATATATCTATATATATATATACAGTTATATATATATAAAGTTTCTTTGTTGGCATGTTGCCTTGTTTCTGCTCAAATTGCTCTGACTATTTTAACTTATTTATGTCCTAAAAAAGAATGTAATTTGTTTACAAACCTGTAGATAATATCCTTAACTATTTGTAGGGTTAAGAAAGCACTTCCTGCCGAAGTAGTATAAAAATGGCTCAGCTCAGCTCATTGAAAAGTCTGTAATATCGCACCCTGGATATTTTATTGCAACTGCATTCTGATTTCTGCCTGTTTTTTTGTTGTTGTTTTGGGTTTTTCTTTTTTTTTTTTTTTTTTTTTTTTTTTTTTTTTGGTTAAATATTGTAGATATTGCTAGTAAATAACGAAAGAAGCCAAAATATAATAACACATTGGATGTAGCATTGTGATCCTATATACAGGGAGGTAAAACAGGCTTCCTTTGTTTCAAATAAAAATCAGAATGATCAGGTTCTCTCTTTTTTTTTTTCCCCTCTGATAATCTGCTTGAATTTGTTTTGGTGCAACATTTGAAAATGGAAGCTATTTCATTCTTGAAACATATGGCAATGGCTTCCAAAAAATATTTTTAGACAGATAACATGTGAAACTGAGTTGAGTTTATAAATAACAGATTTAAAATAAGTTATATCTGGTTTGTCTATATGGAGATCAAACTAATGTTTAAATATTGTGACATATTGTGTTAATTCTTTTCAGTTAGTAATATAGGCATTTATTTCTTTATTACTTATGAAGTACAGGCTGTTGGCATTTTGGATGAAAATCACTGTAGGTTGTTGCTTTGATTTTTTTTTTTAATGGAAAATATCATTTCTGCACTATTAGATCTGAATGAAACGATATTAACTGTATATTGAGATATTCTTTGTGTGATTTTATTTTTAAAGAAGCTTGTCTTCCTGTAGTCACAAAGTATACTGTAACACAGTACAGTTTTACCTTGAGCTTTCTACAAAGAAAGCTACTGTGAAAACCTGCAGTAAGGAGGGTGAAAAATATTTTTCAAGATGGTAACAGCCCTAATAACTTAAAATTTATGAGCTTATATAATTGCTATGTCAACCACTTGAACGCTAAGCACTTTGTGGATCACAGATTTTTCATAAATAATTTTTGTATTTAATATAAAGTTTGCTTGGAGACTTTTCAGCATATAATCTTTTCCATAATTGTACAGTGCAAAAGATATTTTGAATTACACCACTGATTATGCCAGATGTATTGAAAAACTCTCAAACTAGCTTGACAAATTGATTTGTTAAGGTATTACTGATTGTCTTAAGGTTGGCTAATAACATGGTGCATCTCTGCAGTCACAAGAACTAAACCAAGCCAGAACTCTCCTAAACGGGATTAGACTCATGGCCAAACTGCAGACTGAACTGACTAAAACATTTTCAGGGTGCATCAAGACTATTCAGCCAGGTAAAGCTCAAATCAGCTTGAATTGCCAGCTTCCGGACTCTTGTGTAGAAGCTTGAATGTTTTTGGCTCAAACTCGTAGTTCGCTATCTGATCCAAACTTTTCATTCAACAGCAGAACAGGTCGTGGGAGGTGTATACAAATGTTTTCAGCAGATAGTGTTACCCGTTTCTTAACAGTAAAAAGCTAGCATGGAAGCATTATTATTTTAGCTAATTCCTAGCAACAAAGTGATTGAAACTCAGTCAGGATTGTTCTTCGCTTTGTAAATACGGTGACTTACCTTTGTATAACATGTATTGGGTTTCTATGGCCTATTTGGGATATCATATTCAGAAGAAAAAAACAAAAAAAGTGTTATCTATTTACAGGGAAGCCTCTAGCTTTGGACTTGAACATCTACAAAAGTTATTAATACTGGAACAACTTGTTTTCAGCATCTTAACACTGACTGTTTGCCTTTTTATTTTCAAACTTCATATTTTTTCTTGGTTTCATTTTTTTTTAAATTTTCCTGTAGGAGTATCCCTCCCTAAAGTACCATTTGCAGACTTGAAAACTGTTAAGAAAATGAACACTGCATTCTGTGTATATATAGTAAAACATATATAAACTGAGATGCATAGATAACTTGGGCTTTTGTGAGCAGAGACTGTGCTTTATGTATATGATAAATGATAGATTTTTTTTAAAGCAGAATAGCTATGACCTTTCAACTACAAGTCGTGCATCACAATTCCTTTCTTTTATTGCTTGACCTCTCTGTGATGGGAACAATGGATCAAAAACCAAAATGATCAGTTTGTTAAATTCCCTGCAATATATAAATGCTCGCTCTCAACGTACTGTACTTAGCAGCATGAGATTTGTGGACAACAATACAGTGGTACATTGGCAATCCATCCCACTAGGGGTTATTAATATATGTTCATTCATCTGTTTTTATGAATTTTTTTATCTAGACAATAATTGTAAATAAAGAACTTACTCTGTCTGTTCATTTAATACTATGCAAAAGGTTATGCTTTCTATTGTTATTCTTATTCCTACAGTGTGATGCTGGAATGTTTGTGGTTTCAAAACAAAAAAAAAACAACAAAAAAAAAAAGACAAAAGTAAGTAAAATATGTGATGTAAATTATTTTATAGTTTGAAACAAAATGATAAAGTTTTACTCTTGCTGCTTACTGTCTTATAGATCTCTCTTGGCAGGAGCACAAGTGGAAAATTTAAAGAAATAAATTCACAAAGCAGCATGAACAATAATGGTCTGAACGTAACAGCTTTCTTTGTTGTCACCTGAAGTTATTAAATCCAGCTTTGGATTCCCACTGGCACAATGTAAACATGTATGTACCTGTTCTGGATTGGCACTATGAAGCCTGCTTACCACTCAGAGGTTGCATTGGCTCCCATAGGCTTTCCTGACACCCAGTTGCTAAGTCAGCCCACAGTGCTTTTGTACCTGACTTGGAGTCAGTGAAACAAAGCTGTGGTGGTGCACTGTGGTGGGAATGGCTGATGTGAATGCTGTAGTGAACTTAGCTGAAATGAGTAAGTACAGAATAAGACAGGTGATGAAGATAAGACAAATGAAGGCCCTGCCATTTTGTGTATGAATGTTAGTTCAATGTTGGTCCTAAGATGAGCATCTAAGTCTATATTCCTATCACTTTGGCCCACTGACATATCCCTCTACTGATACTATTTTCTGCATCTCTTTCCCTCTCTGTCGCTATCAGAAAAAGGAGCGAAGCCTTCTAGAACTGGGGAGTTAAGTCCAGCAGTCATGTCCTGCCAGACAAGACCTGCCCTAAAATCTCTACATATGCAATGCAGGGGAAAAATGAGGGATTTCCAGTTTTGCTTCTCAGACCCTCAGCCCAGAATTTCTACATCTTGAAGTGTAGAAGAAAGAGAACTGGGATTGTTCAGTGTTTTAAACAAATACATACATATGTTAAGCTTCTGCCAGTTTCAGAGATCTGTTTTAGCAATTGCACCTTTTCAAGAGTGTTTGCAACACGTTTTTTGCATTGCATGGAAGTGAGTTGTAAATTCAGGAGAATATAAAGGAGGAAATTCCTCACTATTCTAACTTCTTTCCCTCTGCACCAAACTGAAGATTCAGAAAGGCACATAACTTACCAGTCCATCACAGGGAACTCACACCCTTATTCAAAATAAGGACGCAGGTTTTCTTCTTGCTGTTCTTTTACGCATGCTAAGTATTCTGCTAGGAAGACAATGAGGGAAGTCATACACTCACAGATGATAGAAAATCAGGTACTGACCATGCATGCTGATGCTACACTGAGTGCTGCTGCGTGAGATGGGCTGGAGGAAATGGTTCCTAAGTAATGGACGAAAGAGAAGCAAAAAGACCAGTAAGGAGAAAGGAAAAAGAAATGCAGGTGCATTTATACTTCCCTATACACTGAAGTAAAATTCTAAGTGGTTGTTATTAGTTTGACTGAGGCATTGAGTTCTAATCCAGCAGATACTCAAGTAGTGTTCTCTGTCTTTTCCAGCTGAAGTCCAAAATCTTAGACTTCATGTCCAGTAAATAGAATGAGGTTGCCACAGTGAGGTTTAGGCATCCAGATGCAAAATCCTGATCTAAAAAACTCTTGCTCAGCTATTACCCATAACATGAGATCTGACCAGAAGATTGACCAGAAGAAGGAAATTATCTCTGTCATTGTCTTCCAAATTATTTTTTTCAATGATTCTCTGGTACGAAATAAATGTCACAACTTGTGGTACTGGTTAACTTCAAAGCTAGGCACTAACATAGGCTGTGGGAAGGTTGGGGTTCAACACTTCACACTTCCTCTTGGTCTTACGGTATTACTGTAAGTGCTTTCGAGAAACCACACAAAGGTAAGCAGCAGAGATTTCTTACTTGTATTTGTATTCCTGCAGCAGTGGGAGACGCTGGCAAAGACTTAATACAGTTTATTCGTGGTCCAGATCTGGACCAGACTGACATGTAGATTGCTTTGGATTATAAACTACATATATTCATGTCTCTAGTTTTGTATGTACATGAAATCTGCACAGGTAATGCTCAGTTTTGTTCAACTACACACTGATGACAGTTACTGAATGAGAGAGAACTGATTGGTTTTTTTTATTCTTACAAACAGCCATTAATATATTGCAATCTAATTTTGTGCAGTTGTATAGCATAATAACTGGGTGGTACCTGTAATCAAACCACTTATGTGTTAAACAAGACAGGCTGTGGAAAGACAAAACAAAGGAAATATTTATGACTTTCTCCAGCATCTTCAAATAAACTTTCAGTAACTTTATTTTATGCTGCCAATCTGGAAGACCATTTTTGCCTGGTACCAACTGGAACATTAAATTCCTAGTAAGGGAATGTACTTTTCCACTTATTCTTTCTGTGATTAATTTTTTCTGCTTTCCAAGCAGCAGAGCATCTCCCTGTCCTCTTCCTGTTTGTGTGTTTAACAGTGATAACAAGTTGAGCTGGTACAAGCAGTGTTGATGCTTAGTAAATTAGATGACTTTACTTTTCTACAACATAGTCTGAGCTTATGAAAAGCGAGTTACTGAGTTTTCTTGAAAAATGTTTTGAATATTTCTGTCATCTCAGAGACATTATAAATAATTTCCTAAAAGATTAAAGAAAACAAGATTAACATTTGGTGAAAAATCATACGAATAAGTTAAAAACACTTTGCCATCAAAGTATGTCAACTAGGAAGGTTTTCTTATGCTTACTTTGCATAGGCATAATCAATAATAATTGTTAATTTGACTGTTTGAAAGGCTTTCATAGAAGACGAAGTTTACGAGAGTTACAATGACTACCTGCCATTGGGAATATAAATATCTACTCAGTTTGGCAAGTAATGGATTCAAATAGAATGCTTTCTGTCACTAATACACGTGCCCAATACTTAGGACTGCAATGCAAAGGTACTTCAACATAAAAATTCTTGCCACATCACCAAAAGGTTTAACATGCCAAGTCTAGAGTTTATTATCTAGGGTTTATGTAGTTACATGGTGAACTGGATCAGACTCTGAATCTGCTGAAAACCGTTGTTGATGCTGCTGTACAATTTCAGCTGCTTTCCAGGCAATTTCATGGGTTGCTGTATCATATGGTTTGGTGAAGGCTGGTGCCAGGACAGCAGCAGCAACAGAAACTGACAATAGATGGAGACAGGAAAGAATAAATCAACAATTATTTCAGATGGAGAGGACAGAATAAAGCCACAATTATTTCAGATTAAAATGACAGTTCTAGCAAGCCTACATCTAAGGGACTTGAACAGATGTCTCTAGTTGTTCTTTGTTTTCACCAAAGACAGAGCATTCAGTACTGTCTGCCTTACTGCTAAGGTACCCAATGTGTCACAGAGAATGAGGATTTCAGAAGCAAAAATGCAGAGTCACAAAACTCTGCTCGATGGCTGCTGTAGAGCAAGCTGGCTCTCCGCTAGGCAGGTGCCTCCATCTGACAAAATGCCATCATGCTTCACTTTAACTGACATTTTTGCTGGAAGTGGGAGCAGGGCTGGGGAACACTTCCTCACAGATCTGCAGGATATACATAGGTCACTCTGATACTAATGCCTCCTATATACTTCCTTGGGAACTAGAACAGCTGGAAAGAGCACAGTAACACTATTTGATAGAGCAAATTCTCAGCCACAAAACACTGTTTTTCAACACAGTCAACACCATTAGCTCTGCGTTTTTACCAGGGATGTCTGTGTGCCATGCTCATAAAAATCTGCACCAGAGGAGATGACCCACTGTTTCACAGCTGCTACGATGGCATTACTGATAGGAAAATGCTGCCAACACAGCCCAACATTCACTGCGCTCACATCCACTGCCTGGTCCCCATAAGCATTCAGCAATGATCAATGAATGTCAGTGGGTGCCATGTTTTCTACATGGAGGAATTCAGTGGCACACCTCTGCTCCATACACACTTCCATGTCAGATGCCATTCTGGTAAACTGCCCTTGTGCTGCCATCTCTTTTATGGCAACAACATCTCATGGAATACTGGCAGCAAGGTTCAGCCTCTACCACCATGCCACCAACAGCTACCTCTGATGTTGTGGGCCAATATAATATAACAGGAGGCATTGCTTTTTGAGCAGCTCTTGCACAACATTGGCTCCATCTGCAAAAGCCATTTCTGATTACATATATGCTTTTTTGGTGTGGTTTAATTGTCAAGAGTTTAAATCACTTAAATTTGGTTTTATTGTCCTATTTTCCTCTGGTGAGGAATTTGGTTGTTTTCACTGTTTTTCTATTACACTTTAATGCTGTTTCCTATAAGCCAACGTGATGAAAATGCTTTTAGTGAAATATGCATTTTTACCTACATATTAGTGTCCAATAGTTTCCTACATACCGTGACGCCTGGGTAAAATTGTGCTTTCCCTATATGAAATTACACAAAGAAAACAAATTGGTTGAGTATGCTTTAGAGATTATTCAACTCCCTTTCTTTCCATTTTCATGTTTAAGGCTAGAAGCACTAGCTAATAATGATGGAACACTTTGTCTCCTTAGTGTTCCTGCCCAGCTGATGCTGTCATTACATTTTGTTCCACAAAATTTGCAGGTTGATCTATGCTATGCCACTGGCAAAGCTTTTCCTAAGCTAACTGTGAGTTGGTACGTCAGAGAGGAAATCTGCTGTTCTTTCAAACACCAGACACTGCAAGTTCTAGCAATCTCCTGATACAACTTTGAGCCAACCCACATCAGAGAAACAATACTTTGCTGGCCAGTTACAGTCACAGAAATGATTACTTAAGATCTGTGTTCATAAATAGAAACTGCAGCAGACTCTATACTCAGACTGTTCTGTTGTATCCTGAAATGGGACAAAAGTGTTATAATTTGAGAGTCTGATCAGTAGCTCATGTAATACACTGCTGTATTGCACAAATCACATCTTTATTAAAGAATTTAAATGAAACTTTCTTCAAGATCCCCTGCTGATTTTGATGGGGAACTCAAACAAACATCATATTGAGTGATCTCTCCTTAAAAGTTATTTCCACAAAACATAAAAAAAAAATCTAATCAAAGAAAGGGAAAAGTGTATAGCTTAAGAAAATAGCAACTAGTTATCAAATTATTATGGGCTCAGAAAACATCTAATTCTGATGTTAAGATTTCATCACAGAGGAAGCATCACGATAATGCCCGCACAAAGCAGAGAAGAAATGCTGCTTTTACCATGACAGCAGTTTTAGATACTTTATATAGGTCCCATGTTTGTTTTCTGTAGCTGTAATTAAAATGGTGTCAACACAGTGCTGTCATTTGCTCCTCTGCGCTCCTGGGACAATCAAGGAAATGATACATCAAGAAACTCTGAAAGAATTTCTAAAAAGAGTAAGGAAATGCAAGTGGTTACAAAACTCCTGAAATAATATGAAAGTTCTCTTTATAAAAAAGAAGCCAAAATGTATCTACTGTAATAGACAATTAATTTAAAATTTATGTTGCTGCTCCTTTTTTATTTTTGATAAATATATTTTTAATAGCATCTTTACAGTGCTAATAATTTCAAAGGCTACTTGAATCAGACACACCCAACTAAGAATGAAACTCCCTGTCATACCTTATAACACACTCAGTTTTGATATAGTTAATAGACACGAAAAACTGAAAAGTAACTTTCTCATCTAGTTTAAACAGTGGCTTTCTTAAAACGCTCTGTTATTTCAAAACCAATGCGGCTCAGACCTTGATCAACATAATTTCAACATAGTAAAAAGAAAGAGTTATGAAAAAAAAATAACTAATTACAAAAAGCTTATACAGTCACAAGCTTTTTAAGACTTAAGTGGCTTAAGCTCATTTACAACCAAAACTACAAGTGTTTGAAATCTTGTTGTGAGGACTATTGGCACTTCCCAATCAATACACAAAGCAGGTGCAAGATGGGTGCCTTTGGAAGTCACACTCTGCAAGAGCACTAGCTATTCAGGATGTGTAGCATCCTTGATAGTCCTAGATTTGTAAGCAACTACCAAAATCAAACCTCTGAGGTCTGTTAGT
This sequence comes from Centrocercus urophasianus, assembly GCF_019232065.1. Lineage (NCBI taxonomy): Eukaryota > Metazoa > Chordata > Aves > Galliformes > Phasianidae > Centrocercus > Centrocercus urophasianus. The sequence continues at coordinate 15,787,073 of NW_024884778.1, read as the reverse complement.
TCTGTCTGGTGCCAGCTATTTTAGTTACCTACTTTACAGATAAAGTAAGCATCAAGTCCACTGAAAACTAAAGGTTGGCTTGAATGGTAGTTGCAGGTGTGGGAGCTCCTTAAGATGAAGCCTTGAAATAACAGCAAATGAGCACGTTAACAGAGAATGCGTTATGGAGCAAGAAGGGAAAATGATTCTACTTTGTGCTAGTGTAATGAGCCAACTGCAGCGTGAGCAGCTATGCACTGATTTGATGATAAGGTAAAGTGAAATGCATGGTAAATGAGGATGTATAGTTTTTATTTCTTGGAAAATCTCAATTCTATTCAAATGTTATGTCCTTTGAGATTATTATTAACACGTACTGTGTTACTGAGCCAGCTGGGAGGACACTACCACAGTGCTTCTGGTGAAATTTATATATCCTGTGACTGCACCAATAGATAACCCTTGTAGTTTGACTTAAACAGTATGCTTGCCCTTTTCATTAGTCTCTTATTTCGTTGCTTTATTCTATGTTGGTATGTAGTGAGCTATCTCACAATTACTGTTTATTTCACGTCTGATAAATTTTTTATTTTAATAATCATCTTTACTCTACTTTGACTTCAATCTAGTGTGATCTTTCTCATTGGAGCTATACTAACTCTCTGTGACCTCACTGGCTATTCATGCTTTTTATTCATGTTGTCTTTCATGTTGCTTGATAGACAGAAGGCCAATTAAGGATGCAGTAAAATCTGACTTACACTTTAATTCTGTAGCTGTTTGCTTTCTCAGATATCCTCGCTGTATTGAAAGTATGCAGTATCTCAGTGTGAAAAGCCATGTTGCGTGGCTAGCAATAATAATAGCTGATTACAAACAAGACACAGATTAATGCTTTAGTAAAGGGAAAAGGGAAGTGGTTGTTTCCTTTTTTTCTTTCCCAGAACCAACACTTTCATAGTGAGTTTGTGTTTTTCTGCACTGATATTATTCAAACTCAAGTCACATTCTGTTTGTTTGAGGAGCTTCTGTGTTACATTTTTCAGCCTGTTATTCAGATTATAACTAAGAAATGAAGAAAGTATGCAATTATTTTTTGGTTGCCTATTAGAGCAATAAAGGCTGAGCTAAAACTGTATCAGTACAGTGAATTGTTGCTACAGAGTTAACATCTTTTGGTTCCAGGCAGAGAGAAACATCAAAAATGGATTTTTGAACAACAAAAAAGCTAATTTCCAGACAGAACAAACATATGTGCTTTTTGACATGGAAAAGCTAGGTGGGGGGAATTATCAGTGTTATATTTCCAAGGATTACAGCAACCTACTTCTGTCCCCACAGTTTCTGAATCTGTGCCGTGATGAAAACTGTAATGATTCCCTATGCTCAGTTTTTAAGATGTAGATTCAATCCCCAGTGTAGGCACTGATGAGGGGAGAGGGCGTTCTCAGCAATGTTAACGGTCTGTTTTATTAGAAATGCTTCCTTTCATACTGAATTGAAAAAGATCTGGTAGCAAATCACCAGGTTTGAAGAACGTGTTATGAATAATGATGAAGAGCAAGAGTGTGAAATCAGTAGCAATCAAATTCTCCTCAGGTCCCACAGCCCACATAGCACAACATGACTGTGCACTGTTAGCAAAGTGCACGTTTTTCTCTCTGTCTACTCCTCTGCAGGTTTAATGAATGCCCTACGCATAGTAATTACTTCCACATTATCACTTTCATATGAGAATAAGTAATCTACGAATTATCCGAGTCTCAACTTCGGAACAGATTTTAATTTAAAAAGAATGGAAACTGTCTTCATTCATTCTTGGTGCCCTCAGCAGAGGTTAAAATACAGCTACAAAAGGCATAAGAGATAGAAATGAATCTCATTAATGTCATTTTTACAGTCCTTCACCATCACAGAACCAGCAAATTATCACTTGAAACATCCTGTGTTCAAGCTTTAGTAATTCCCAGAAAACTGCAGAGCTTTGAAGCAATCCCTTAAATGTTAAAGTTATTCAGATCAAAAGGATGAACTATTTCTAAGAATTCCAAATTGCTTTGGTTTTCTATTTATTTTCCTCTTATTTCTTTTTAAACTGATGTGGGTGGGATTATGTTTGTTGCGTTGGTTTGTGTTGTGTTTTTTTTATACTATTTTTGTGGCAGATGGATCATCAAAACAAAACTAACACAGAAAAATTAGTCCGTTAGCTTAAGCACTTATTCAGGATATTTTTTTCTCCTGAAAAATGTCATGCTCAATACCAGTGCAGATGGTCACAAATACAGTGATTAAAAAAAACTAGTTTTAATAAACTTCAATTTCCATTGGGCTTAAATATGGTTGCAGAAAAGCTTAACAAAGTGATCTATTTTTAAGACCTCAGGAATAATACTTAAGTATTTTCTATACCAATGTTCATGAAATTATCTACCTTGAGGGTAAGAAAAAACTAACAAGTTCATCTCATCATTCTTATTTTTACATGAAACTGAAATAATAGCCCTTATCATATCTAGCAATTTCTCCAACTGATTCACAATATATTGGGGGAGCACTGCACCTTCTGGTAGCAGAAGTAAGATCCCATCTCAAATACAACTCTAGAGAAGGGAGTTTTCTAACTTCTTAGCAAATGGCTACAGAACACTCAGAGTCATGACAGGGAGAACGGACTAAGAAGCTCAGGAAGCTGCAGGTTAAGTGGTTTCAACACAGAACAAGTGCAGCAAGAGTCTGGGTTGGATGGCTTCTGAATCCTTAAGAGACGTGCTGGTTCTGAAGGAAGCCCTGCAGCTCAGTAAGTTTCTGGGAAAACCAAGGAAGTATAAACACTATTAATCTGTCTCACTCATAGCTCAGGTCAAGGGGAAGGAGAGGGGAAAAAATAAGCAGGATTCTGTGATACAAAACTACTTGAATTGCACAGTGCTGCCTCAGGTGATACATGGACACTGTAGCAGGCTCAGACTGTTTTATGCTCCACGTTTTAAAGGCAAATGCCTGCAAGTGGAGGTGTGAGATAAGGCTTAGGGGAATTTAAACTGATGGCAACTGTCATGCTGCAACGCTCACTTGGAGGATGCTGCACACACTCTCAAAGTTTATTCCCCAGGTGCATGGGAACTGTTGATCACAGCCTGAACCTCTGACTGCCTGAGGCGAGCAACAAGTCAGCTGTGACAGTACAGGTGAAGGCAATTCACCTGTGCTACAGAAGGGGTGGAGCCGGGCTGCACCTGTCCTAGATCCCATTTAAGGGCTGACTGCCACTGAGGAAGGATCTCTCTCTGGAGATCGCTCCTTGTGGAGTTTACTGCGAGCCTACAACGCTGGTGAGCATTTCCATTTATTTTTTTTCGCTTTGATAATCTTAGCCTTACCTCTGTGTGCCTACTGATTGTACGCTCAGGTGGCACAGTGCTGCATGCTGAAAAACCTTACAGAGGAACTGATTTGAGTATTGAAAGCTTCTGGCTGGCACTCTGCATTCAGCTTTGACTCACATAAATAGAGTTTTCCTTGGACAGAGGTTAAGTTCACAGCCTGATGATTGTGAAATGTTATGGAGCTGAACCAGTGAAGCTGTGGATTTACGAGCTATGTTTAATTCAAGAATGTGTGCACATACAGAGGTCTGGTTTTATTGGCAGGATCAGACAGTGAATGCGTGCATCCCTGTGAAAGGAGGAGGCAGAAGTAATACAAATAAAAGAAACAAAGGTCTGAACAGTTGTTCCAGGGGGGAAAAAGGCATGGAACTCAGAGGATAAAACTAGGGAAAATGAGTTTCAAGCTTAGTGCTATGAAGAAAGAAGTCAAGATGCTGGAGAAGGAATAGCGCTTCCTGTTTTTTTCCTAATAGGCTCAGGAGAACATAGCTTATGATGAATTAACAGCAATTCTATGAATTCAAGAAATCCTATCAATGCTTTTTCTCTTATAAAAGATTCAGACCACAGGCTGAGTGTTCTAAACGTTTCAAGGCAGAACTGTGGGTTCACAGTTTTTGAAGTCCAGTGATTTTTCTATGAAGGTGATAGTTACTGAAGTTCAAACGAGCTCACTGTCTTATACTTCAGTCTTAACACTGATGTGCTCTAACCTTGCCTGTTCACAGCATGTTACATTGATTTCATTCTGAGCTATTCCAGGAGATAACTTGCAATTAAAACTTCACTGCTCAGATTAGCCACAAAGTGTCACCCTAGACCATAAGAAAGCTAAATAAAAGGCATTCTGCCTAATTACTACCATTGAGAAATGTGCTAGAAATAGTCTGGAGAAATGTTCCTACTTCCTAATAAATTAACAAGCTTCTCAAGGGATCTATTTCAACCTGTGTGCTAAGTCTGTAGCTAGAATCCCGCTGTCTTCAGGTGCTCCTGAAATTTTGGAGCTATCTCCATACTCCATGCCAATCACCACCGATATGGATCATGTTTGTTCCTATTTTCTGCTTGAGATATATGAAGATTACAGATGCCAATTTTACACTGGTGTTTTGGTTTTCTAGTGATTACATATCAAAAGCATGGTTTTTTTGTGTGTGAAATTTTGATTTTGAAGGTATACATATGTATCATTAAAAGCCTAAATACTTTATTCCTATAAATAACTCCATTGAAGCTTCAAAGTAGTTCCAAAGCAAAATCTGATATTTCATTTTCTTATTTTTGGTTTCTGAAAGTGTATGGAATTGAGACTGGTTTGTATTCTAGGGTTTGCATTTGTCCCATATGACTTTCATTTTAAAAAATGCATCCGAAGTCCAGATTTAGTAGCAGATAATACAAGTTCTCTTAAGAGTGATAATTTTCAAAATAAACAGTTTTAAACACAAGGCCAAACTACAAAGTATCTTTGAGACCCGAAAGAAAATACCTAAATCCAAAATACCAGAAAATTTTCATCCAAAACTACAGTGTCATTACATGCATTTGCAGGCACAATGGTATGGACATCTGGTTGTGCAACAAGTTGAGATTCAAAGCATGTCCTCTTCACAGCATACACGTGGTAAAAATAAGAGATTATAGTTATCTATTGGTCTTGGTTTAGTTTTTATGCTATCCCTTGGATGGGGTATTTTTGGTGGGGAAAAAAAATGGTATGTGAATTGAGTTTGCAGCAGCAAGGGCAAAAGTCCACAGAATGGTGGTTAACTGCATCGCTGAAACACAAAGTGCAACAAGATATTCCTGAAGTCTGACACGGAATTCAACTCTGTAAAAAATACCTGAGCTGCAAATGACCACAAGAAACTGATCTTCCTGTTCTTGCTGTCATTCCCACCAACTTTTGTCTTCTTCTGAAATCTCTGAAGCGCTGTTCTGTTTCCATTCTCCACTCCGGCCTGAGCAGCCCTGCATTTTCACCACAGCTAAGCACAGAATGAAAGCTTTCTCCTTGCCTCCATGCTTCTCTGGTCTGGGTTGCTAAGCTGCTTCCTGACCTTAACACCAGTCTTTGTTGCTGTTATTCTGGGCTGGGCTGCTTTGAAAATGTGTATGACAAATTCCATTCTAAGTCCTAGCTACGATGAAAATATTGGGAACAGTGGAAGTGAAGCAGTATGAGAGAAGTCCAGGGATTTTATGTGCGTACTGGTTTGCCCCAGGAGCTGTGCCCTCACTAGTTTTGCTTCCTAGCTGCATTGCCTCCCTTTGTGATTCCTCCTTATATTCTTCCCATCTCACCTACTCAAATAAAACTGCATTTATCTAACAACTCACAAGTATTTAAATATTCTGTGTCTGAAAGCTCATGGTCTATCTGCAGCAGTGAACAGGCTAAAAGTTCATGAATATGAAACTACACTGCACAGAATTAAGACCTAAGATGTCACTAGAATTGTCACATTCAGGGAGTAAATATAATTAATTACCAAAAGAGGAGTTTCAAATAATTTGAAATCGATATGTATTGGAGCGCTCACAAGATATGGCAGGAGTGCTATTGCTCATAGGCAGAGTTCAGGATGTGCTTAGGTTAAATAAATGAACTAGCTTTGGTAATTTTTGTACTTTGGTAATTCTTGTTCGTCCAAGCTTTTATTGCTATTCATTTTGAATAATTTAAGTATAGAAAATAAGCTTATTTTTGTTTTCCTACATTTCAGTCTCCAAAAAAAAAAAAAAGTGAGCTTGTTGGCTTTCTCACTGATTCCCCTTTACATCTGTTGGCCTTTCCTAAATTACTTGAGTACTCAACCTAGTCTCTACAGCTTGATTTGTTCTGGTTCTCTTCTAGCCTGTCCAGCCAAGCAGACTGAACAGGTCTGAGCTTTAGTTAATATATATATATATATATATATGAAAAAAAAGCTCATATGTTATAAACAAGGTAATTCTTAAAGGAGGAGTCTTTAAGAGTAGCTGCACCTGAGTCTTTTTGTACAATAGTAAAATGTTATCCTCCTTCCCTTTCTATTTTTACTTACCTGTTAGGCATATGCATCTAAAGCATCTCTGAACAGCACTTGTGAATAGTGAAAAGAAATGGAAATTACCTACTATGATCAAAGCACACCTTAGAAGAACACTTACAGAAAACACAACCAAGACTAAATCTGTTTCTTTTAGAACATAATGAAAATGTAGCAACCTACGTGAGTCTGCTCTTATCTAGAAAACCATACAGCAGGCCTGGTGTTTGCAGAATGAAGCACTTCCTGTCTTGTAGTGTATTTGATTTGAATGGCACCAGGGAATTACCAAATTCCCTTCTTATAACTCTCCTGGCATCTTCTAGTTATTCTTCAGAACCCTGTTGCAGTTTGTGATTCTTCTATGTTTTGAAAGCGATCCAGATTTGGTACATTCCATAAAACTGGGAAGTCTAAAGATCATTCAAGGTAACAGTCAGCAGGATAATTGTTTTGACAGGGGGCTCTTGCAACACAAAAATGAATATAGTTTGCTGTTGGTGGTATCGTCGTAAAGCTGACTAATTCTGTTTGTCCTCAGTAACTTAGAAGTTCAGAAGTTCAAAATGAAATGTCTGGGAGTGTTTATTACTGCAACAAATTTCTTAGTTGGTACTACCTGTGCTTACACATCAGGAAAGTGTTTTATACTTGGTATCAGAAGTAAAGAGGGAAGATGAAAAAAATTGTCCAACAAAGACATGCATCAACTTCAGATCTTACTGCATTACATCCATGCATAAAATTTTCTAAAGGAAAGCTTTTATTTACTTAATGCACAGTTAAAATCATGTTTAGATTTTCCACGTGGTCGTCTTTTGAGCAGGAAAAAAAACCCAACAAAACATAAAAGTCACCACAGCTCTCCATGGAATTATCAATCTGCAAGTAATTATTCTGCAGCCGTAATTCTGCTTAAATAACTCTATAAAGTTTTGAGCTTTGAAAGGTTTCTGATTTCTGTTCCACTGCACAGAATCATTTTCCAATTTCACGTTCAACCTTAAATAAAATAGGGTGAAAAAATTTAGAGCAATATTCCTAAGAGCTTCACAAAATGTTGTAAATTTCATGCATGTATCTCTGCTTATGAACAGAATGTAATAAAGCAAGAATTCATCTACAAAAGATGTTACAGTTTTCATCACATAGGCTTCAATATAGACGAAGAACTTGATGAGAGGCTCTTTTCTCAGAGAAAAACTGAACTAGATGGCCTGACCCAAGCACACATCTTTGCTGAGAATGACAGGTAAACTGTATGCTTAAAGATTATATGTTTAAGTACTGTGATTTATGTTCCTTCCTAAAAAGAGAATTCTAAATCTGCTTTTCCTGACTGCTAGTTAATAAGGGACACTTAATATTTACTACAACATCAACTTGTAAATTGGAGGCAAGCCAGGAAGCATTTGCAGTCAGATGTGATATACAATAAGAGCAGAAATTCACTCTAATACTTCTTGGCAGACATTAATTTATTGAATAGCCTCCTGTGCAGCATTCATCTTCCTTAGAGAAAGACAGGAAACTTAATTTAAGGCTGAAGACTATATGTATTGTAAAATATAAACTGAATCAGCCTGAAACCTGCATGGAGTTCTGTTTGATTTTAACACGAAGAAACTACGATTATTTTCATTACATGCAAACATAACTAACCAGCTTGGTTTGTTAAAATCCTTGCTGCTATAAAAAACATTACTAGGAAGCATCATTATAAAGATAGAAGGAAAGGGGGGAAGGGAGGAGACAACAAAATTCTGGGTCAATAAGAAAGATTTCTGAGTCATTAAAGAAGTCTTCTATGAAAAAAGAACTAGGAAAAAATGCATCTCCTGGGAAACCAAACAAGTCGTTATTGGTAGAGAAGCTAAGCCCAGAGGTAAATCATCTTCAGATATGTACTATAATACCTTCACAGAAGGCATATGTCATCAGCTTGGCTCATGAGTGCCAATCAATTATCAGGGTATTGTAATTGACAACTAAAGATGTCTTAAAGAAGTCTTGCTGTCATACTTTTATGCTTGTGAGAATCCTCTTACAAGGTATCCCTGACTCTTACAGCTAAAACAGAAGTGAGACTCCTTTATAGCACATTACACACATAGATGCAACCTTCCTTTTCCATGTGGGCTCACACTGAATATGGCTGAACAGAATGTCCCAGCTGTCCAAGTCTGGAGAAACATGGATGGCTTTGATACAGCCCAGGCTGAGCCAAGTGAAAAAACTGCATTTTATCTTCATACAAATGTGCCAGACTGGGTATGCAAACGAGGTAATTACTCACTTCATTGCTCATTCTCTTGCCAGTTTGAAACCAATAACCTATTTTTGCATTTAATTCTGAGCGCTAGCCATCCAACAGGATTTGACTGCCCACTCACTAGCACTGGATAAGGAAAAAGTTTTTCTTTCAGATGCTAACTTTACAGGCAAGTCCAAGTTACATCTGAATCTGTGTATGTCCGTTTCATTCCACTTCTCTCATGAGTTGTGGTAGGTATTACACTGGTACTGGATGATTTCATCTGCTGGTAACATAAAAGCACTATTTCCTATCTTCACAGCTCTGTTCACATTTTCTGTCAGTTGATGCTGACCCTCAGAAATATGTTTACCTCTAGGACCACCCAAACAGCTGTCAGAACCACAGGCTATGATAGCTAAATGCAAACACTGTTCAGGTGGAAATTTCTTTAATCCAAAACAGTTCCATTCAGAAGGAAGGCATCCCAGTTTGTGTCCATTTCTGCACAAAAACATTCCCGGGTGCTAGGCTGGTTTCTACTTCTGATCTTAACAGTATTTGTTTCCTGGCTGTAAACAGATTATCTGTTAAAATGCGTGAAAGCTTGGATATTTCACTGTCCTCTTAACAAATGCTCCTAAAAACAGAATTTGTAAAATTGTCTCTTTTCAGATTTATAGACTCATTAAAGTTCATGTTCGGTTCCAATCTGTTTCTTTTTCAATAGGTTTCTTCTCCTTAATTACACTATGGAATATTTAATAATGTTATTAATTGTACTAGTGATGTTCATACCGGGGGGGAAAAAAAAAAAACCACAAGCAGGCTGGAAAGAAATAAATAAAAACCTACAGTCCCTTGCATGCAGCATCTCAGCAAGCAATCTGCTAAGTTACTGCAAAACTGTGTCATGTTTTAGACTTCAAGGCTGAAGGCCTAAGCGCTCCTGAATTAATGGCTCTCTAGCAACTGGAGAACGGGCACATCAACTACTCTGCTAAATGCCACTGGAAATCTTTTCCTCTTTATTTTAGTGGTCTACACTGATAGACAGAAGTACCATCTTATTCACTGTTGTCATCCTTTCTATTAAGATTATTTCTAACTTTGCAACAGCAGCATCCTGCTACCCTAGCAGCTGGATCTGGGTGATCTAGATGTACTTCTGGAGTCAGCTGCTGATGAAAGCAGAACAATCTGAATAGTCATTCATCATAAATATATGTACGTATAAACATACCTATATAAATATATGTAAATACGTATATATAACATCTTTGTTCCTTTGCACATTGTGTTGTATATATATTGTTGTAGTTAATTTCGAGATAGATTAACAAGCCCTTCTATCTCATCGTAAGTTAATATTATATGTTTGTAAACACAAATCTATCTCAATTGCAGCAAATAATTTCAGATTTATGTATTAAAAATACTCTGACAGGAATAACACCAACCAATGTTCATCATAGCAACTATGTGTTCAGCATCACAGTTGTTCCCTTAGAAACAAGGAATCATACGATGCACAGTGCTAGTGGAGCATGCTCAGTGCATAAATAAAGCAGACTAATTTTTCTTCTTTTGTTCTGAAACCTTCCCCAGATTTTCAGCTGTCAACTGCAGCAGTGGGAGCTGCTTTATTTTACTCATATGTAAAAGCACATTGCAGGTGATTACCAGTGTTGTGTAGTGCTGGTGCTAAAATCTTGATTAACGTGGAACAAAACAACGTGTGCTTTTTCCTGTGGGAAAGTTCAGCCTCCCTGCACATATACTTTCTAAAGAAATCTCAGCAAAGTGAATTTCACCCAGTTAGAAGGGAAAAATAAGCTAACTGAAAGATCACAGCAGCAAGCTTTTATTTCTCAAAAGAGATAAACCAAAATTTTTCTCCATCGTTTCAATTCTCTATGTGAACTATTTATTTTTCCCTGTTTACAGTCCCAGTATTCTGTCAGTACTTTAAATGGAAGAAAAAAAAAACCTATTACACGAGAAAAAATTCACAAAATAGAGTACTCAGACTTTGCAGGATTTCTTTTGGTATGGATTTCAGAAAGTAAATCACTGCTTTAAGGTGGAAAAATATCCTGATCTGTATACTGCAGCTCTGTTGGTTGGCATTTGTATCTAACAGTGTGTCTTGAATACATGATGAGCCATTCACAGACTCCCACAAGCTGCTGAAGTTTAAAGCTGAATTTATTCAAGTCCATACCCAATCTTATTTCTCTAAAGAATAAGATCTCTGTTGGAGCTAACTTGAATCACTCTTGTTTTTCCTTGTTAAACTAAGGTAGATCTTTCTGATGGTGTCAAACAGCAAAAATTATGGCACTACATATATTTACATAAATCTACACGTAAGCATAGGAATGAGTATAAAGTTCTGTTACCTTATGTTTATGAGGAGTGATAACAGATTACAGTCTTTACTAGCTCTTCTAGGAACATCACCATACCATATGTCTGGATTATAATACAGAAACATCCTGAAAAGGATATTTTTCCTTGAAAAATATTTTGTTGTTATTCAAATCTTCCTTAGAAGTATATGCTTTCCTGCTGCGTGCAAAATGCGTGGTTTTTTGGGTGGCAGAAGCAAAGCAATCAGGGAAAACCGTGCCTTTCTTCCTGTCCCAGTAACCTAGCCATGAGGGCTTGTGTATTCAAAGGCTATTGAAGGTGCTGACAAGAAAAACTGAAAAGTTTAGTATTGCATAATACCCACAAAGCAGGGAGTTACATGAAGGCTACACAGCTCAGTGTAGAGGCAATTCATCACATGTCTATGTACTTGCTTCATGGAGATCCCTGTTCTGTAGTGCAAGCCACTGTCATTCTTTAGAGCACATTGAATTTATGCTGTAAATAGGAGTACGATGAGCAGCTAAAAGGAGCAGCATCTCCTTATGTCTGACATTGTATCCCCAGTTCCATGAGCCATGTTGTTCCAACTGCCTTGCTCGTTGCTGGGCTAAGGCTTAAGAGAAACCCAAATGAAATGCTTGGAAGAAAATAAATGACTTTAGCTGCCACACCCACCAACCCACACAAAGCTGATGACAAACACCATCTTTTATTTCAATGTCCCATCTAGTTACTTTCATTACACAATCAAACTGGAGAGATATGAAGGGGGGAAAAGGTTTTAAACTTTGTCTTGATTTAAATACTTTTTTTTTTTATTTTTTAGTGAAGCTACAGGAACCTAAAAGCTGTTATACTACAGAACTTTGCAACAAGTAAATGCATAGCAAAAAAAAAAAATAAAAAAATCGAGAACTATCAAAACATTCTGCATACCCTACACTGTTCTGTATGACAAAAATGTAAAAATGGAGCAAGAGAAGCTTAATATATCTCTACATCAATTAATCACTAAGGACTACAGTTGTACTGTTGCTCCAAGTTTCTCAAGTAGTTATGCAAAGCTCCGCTGCTATACTCAAGGGGCACAAAACACCTAAAGATCGATAAAGCTAATAATGAAGTAACAATTTGTGATGCTAGCAGTTCAGGCTCTAAATTTAAGTCATTCATGAGGCTGCAGAGCTCATAAGGCACGTCTGCTCTTGCAGCTGATTTTCAGTTTTCTTTCTTACGTAGCTTCAATGATTTGTTCTGCAGATAATTACATTGTTCTGTGCTATCTGTAATGACACCAGTAATTTTACGAAACTATTTTCAATTTAAACTTATCATCATCAATGAAAACTTAAATTGGACATATTGGAGGGCTGTGATCTTCAATACAAAAATGAAAGCAAAGGAGAATTAAACAGACTGTCTAAAATAAACAGCACAACAGTTTGGTTAATGGAAAGGTCACTGCTTTCTGTCAATGAGTTTCTGAGTAATACGCAGTTAAGTCTTGCTTTGTCATAAAATAATTCAATCCAATTGAAGAATCAAACTATTTCAGTTTTCAAACAATAGATTATCTTTTGGGGCTTTTAAAATTCAGTTTACAGGAAGAGCACAAATTTGTTTTTAAATATGAATGACTCTTTCTTGTTTCTTTTCTTTGTAGTACTAAGCTTTACGCTGCCTAATGGTATTAGTACCTGGTTTAATAAAGGCAATACAAACTATGAGGGCTGTTCCAAAAGTAATGCCTGTGTCATTACACTGACCCATGATATCAGAGGTGGATGTTGGTGATATGACTAAAACGTGGCATCTTTGAGTTGTTTTCCTGAACTGTTATTTTCACCACACTCTATTTTGCCAGCATGGGCCATATCTGCCACTAGTTAGTACTTGGGCAACAGTCAACTCTACCTAAGTCAAATGCCTTTGCAAGACTGTAACTCAGCTCAGGCTCATCACTATAGGAAAAACTCCGGGAAATGTGCACAATTACAATGTTTGTTTCTACTACTTATAACTGAGAAACAACTGCAAACGAAGAAGTGGGGGAATCATAACTGTGCTGGATGGACCCTAATTTGAGGATGCATAGATGTGATTCAAAAATGTCTAAATTGGAATGATTCAGAAAGTAATGTTATGGACACTGGAACATTTCTGTTAGCAGAAAATGTCAAGATTTTCTAGTGAAGAGAGTGAAACAATAAACCAGACAAGAACTGATATCTATATGACAAAGATCAAATCAGTGCTTGGCAAATATAGAGATATACAAGCAGGCTTAAAACCTAACGCCTAAAGGATGACAAAACTACTTTTCCTGAAATTAAGCTCAAACAAAAAGCACCGGGACTTAGATGATGTAGTAAGTGTTGAGAGCCTCTCTTTAACACTATTGCTTCTCCTTGGTAAACAGATTGCCACAATCACTTTCTCAATTATTGTGCTGATCATTCATCTTTAAATCCTGCAGAGCAACGCTGCGTGAAATGCAGAGATGAGATTTATGGTCACCTCTAGGAATGGTATAATTCTGCCTCTTCCATCTGCCTCAGTTTATAAATATATTCTCCACTTGAGCTGTACTTCCCTTTAGCTCATCTTCTCTTCAAGCCTGTGCTTACAAAAATTAACTGATGTATTTGCAAGCGCTTCTGAATTTTGCTGAATAATTATTATACTGAGACAGACTAAAGGTAAAGATTTGGAATAAGGACTAATTAAAACAAACAAACAAACAAAAACACCAAAAAAGAGAACCCAACAAACAACAACCACAAGTCAGAACTAAAAAATAGGGGAAAAATGGAATGAGATTTGTGTATGTTCTTGAAAAAACACTGCTGCCCCTGAATGCTTTTTTTTTTTTTTTTTTTTTTAAAGTTACATCCCATCTATTTCACAGAGAGATTTAATCTATCCCTAATCTATCCCTCCTCCTTGCTTATTATAGGGTCATTTCTCTTTCTCTGCATTTAGAAATATGATACTGGAGTTTTTTGCTGGATAAAAAATAATGTCTTAATGGAAAACTAAATTGAACAGCTACAAAAGTCACATTTAAAAAAAAAAAGAAAACACAAAGGAACAACTTGCCCATGAAACATCACTCAATCCATGTAAAAATCATGACGTTCTGTCTACCTCTCTCACACTTGTAAGCTATAATCAAAATAGATATATATACTTTTTAAAGCTGGAATATAATTCAGTGGTTCATTACTCACTTTGATGCAGTAATTACCAACAAAAAATAGATAGCTGCGCTACCAACTTAGGTTGTCAGAACAGCTTATCATATTCTGGCTATAAAACCTACTACTTTAAACTTTCACAATATAAATACAGTATTCCAGTAACAAACGCATGGGAGGAATGTTGTCATTGGAAAAACCCCAGATACATTTTTGGGAAGAACTGTAATTTTACCTGGGTCACGTCTGGTTTTGCTCCTAATGTGCTTGACTGAGGTACCATGCAGGTGGTGAAGGCAACATCAGAGCAGCACACCACTGCAATGACCTCATAGTGCTTCAAGTGAGCACAGAGAGACTGCATGTGAATAACAGAAAATATTCAGAATTTGTTTTGCTCTACTTTTTTTTTTTTTTTTTTAAATGAGCATTCAATGAAGGGGAATTAAAAACTGAGTAATAGCGTATCTAGAAATTTAAGAATTACAAGTGCAAAAAATCCCCACATACAACTCAGGGTAGACTTGGTCTGGAAGCTCTGAAGACTTGCACTGAATGGCACTAATGATGCTGCAGTCATCCTGCCTCACGCAGAACTGCTTTTATTCTTACCGCGACCTTTTCATACAGGTGGGAGTAAGTAATGACAAATGTAAAATTTCAGCTGCAGGGTCTCTAATACAGCTGTGTACAATGAGGCATGAAAAGGTAAGGTCACGACAGTCCTAAGTCCTGAAAGCAAACTGCAGCCCGTACTGCAGGATGTATTTTCAATTTCAATTTGGCAGGCTACCTGCCTTCTGGGTGGCCGTAACTTCTCCCAAGTTCTCTGGCAACGGAATGGACTTTTTTCCAAAGTAACTGGCCAGATCCTCTTTTTCAGAAGTTATTATTCAGCCATTTAGTCCTTCCAGTTTTACCCAGAAACTCTATTCTTAGTGTTTAGTGTTTCTTAATTCAGATAAACAGAAAGTTTCTAGTCACTGCATTATGCAAAATCTTCAACAAGTACAGAGGGAAGGAACAAGTTAAACACTGCTCAGAGAAGGATGTTTTTAAAAGTCTCTGGACCGAGCTCTGTGGGAATCCTTTCAATTCTCACACACTCCCTCTTACCTGTATCTCTGAAAAAAATCACTTTATTTTTTGCTGCTGTTATAACTGAGGTTTCTTCCAAATATTCTGTTAGCATTTGGATGATGGGTGCTGCAGTGTCTCTGGTTCTCAAGTCTGTTTATTTTTATTTAATATTCGTGTTTATTTCCACTATATCAAGAACTTAATAATACTGCATGACCCAAAGCTCTCAGATTGTCTGATTGCCCTGATCAGCCTCACCTGAGGCTTCCACTCCCTATCCTCAGGCCCAGGATCCTTTTAAGCTGGGTTCTGCTTAAGCTCTAAGCTACGCTGCAGGTGTTTGTTTCTATGGTCCCTGCAGAGCAGACCTCTAGCCTGTGGTCTTATTTGCCAGCTTGGCCTTGGGCCTTCCTAATTTACTGTAGATGTGCCTGGAAACTCCTGCTTATGTGCAGCTCTGCTTCTGGTAATCAGATTCAACTTTAACCCTGATGCATGAATCTGTGTTCCTGGCTTGCCCTGGACCTACTTTAACACCACAGATTTGTATGCTGATCTAAGATTTTAGCTGGCCCTGACTCCCATCTCCGGGTCTGTCCTGCTTGCCTCGCTCAGCTATGGTGGGACAGAGTCCCACTGGTGAAGCTCCTGTCCCGTGGGGCATGCTTTGCATCCCTTAGGGATCAGTCTGTTTTTCCAGTGCCTTAACGCCATTTTCCTTGATGCCAGTTCTTACAAAACGATCTTTATTCATACAGTCTACTTTCCCTTAGAAACCTTGAGCTTTGTAGTAATTATAGCCTCTGTGTTTTTAATTCAATAGATACTGCAAAAACGCTACACGCTAATATTTTTTGACATAGATTTATATTCCCTGATTTTGCCATGTTTGCAATTACCCAAATGTGTTTCCACTCTAATTTGCGTTTTGCTGTCTATGCTGCTACGTTTGGATTCTTATCAATTCTCCTTCTCAGGTGGTGAGTAGCCTGGTTTCATCGATGCAGGCAATGATTATCCTTTTGTGTGTTTTTGTTTTGGTTGGTTGTTGTTGTTGTTTTTTTGTTTTGTTTTTTAATAACAGCACATCAGAACTACAAACTTATCCTTGCAGCACGTAACAGAAATCAGAGGAAGAAAAAAAGAACACGGATGCAAAAGAGTCAAACTGGGGAGGTTGGAACTAGATGATTTCTGCAGCCCTTTCCAACCCAAGCCATTCTGTTATTCTGTTACAAAAAAAGAAAAGGAGGAGAAGTCCCCTGGCATATACTTCTTTTACGTAAAATACTGTGTATTGAATTTGGTGAAGAAAGAAAATAGTTATGACAGAGCAGCATAGGAATTCCTGACATAGTGAAGATCGTTATGCGTTTCATCTGCAATCTATGTGGAATCAGAAAGAATGCAGAACAGATTCTTATTGTAGTAAGACAATAGAATTCGGGAGTGGATTCTAGTCATAGGAACTGAATGTGAATCTGGTAGTGTTCTTCTTCCCTGTGAGTTTTAAAACTCACTATTTTTGGCAAGGTTAAGTATCAGATGTGCATTTTATATAGCATTTGCAACATCAACTCTTGGCATGTATTCGATTCTCTTTAATCATGCATTAAGGCAAACAATTCTTCACATCTGTGACTTAACAGCAAAGAGCTCTTTCTACTACATTTGCATTAACAACATTGACACAGCAAGGCTTAATCCTGCTCTGCCTTCTGTTTACTCAACTGACCATGAACATCTTAGGAGTAGATACTGTTTATTCCTCTTTCTGGTCCTTAACAAAGAAAATGTCCAATTTGCCTTGTTTTCCAGAAGATGTCCCATGTATGCAGTAAAAGGTGAGGGCTACACTTCAGGCCTTACTCAGGGTAAAAAGCAAATAAAAGCCATTAACACAAATGTACTTGCTAGTCTGTAAAGTGTGATTTCATGGTAAATTTGCAAGGATCACATGGTGGTACATCACTGTACAGAGTAAAATTGGCTTCGTTTCTTGCATTAAACCTGCAAGACTTGGTGGAATGGCCAAGCAATAGAGGGAGCCTAAAATAGTGAAATGCAGTGGTCCTGATAGCTTACGTTCTTGTTCTACCTCAGAGCTAACGCTCTGACTGTCCCAGAGTAGTGACAATTACAGAATCCTTTCTGTCGCAGCCAATTTGAATATCCAGAAGACATTTTCTTGAAATAAGCAAGGAATTTTACATTAAAGTTTCAGAAGAAAATCTGATTGATTTCTTGTCAGTATGTGAATCAAGGGGAATAAAAAGCACCTTAAATCTTTATTATTTTTCTTGTTGATTTTTTTTTTGTTGCTGTTGCCAAAGCTATTAATAAAGAAAAGTTCAGAAGAATTAAGGTGACGTAAAATGAGTATTAAGTATCACAGTCAGAAAGTAAGCATTTCATTGAAGCCTTTGACTCTACTTGGTTTCAAGGTCTCTGTTTTGCTCAGCTGGGAGCTCAGTTTGATGGAAGACACAGAACCACACAGCTGTACTTCAGATGGGGATGGCAAAACATAGAACATCAAAAGACAAAAAAGTAATTATCAAATATTCTGCAAACAGCAATGGAAACTTACCATAGTTCGATATACTAAATGGAACTTAGTAGGGAAATACTTTAAAATTCCATATGCCCGTGAAATTGGAGTACTATTAATATTTTGAATTTCTTTTCTCAAAAAGAACCATGAAATTTTGGCAGTTGTTGAAACCGGATGTTTAACTAAAAAGGTTAGAGATTTCTAATCCATTTGTTTTAATTCCAGTGCAGCTAATTTGCCTTTTTGCAAGTATCCTAGCAACCATTTTTTCCCCCTTCTCCAGTACCGTAAAGGTTAGGTAAGGATTCTAGAAAGATTGGCCTAAAATATAAAACAAACTGACAGAAGAACATTTCTTAAAGGCACAACTTGCTCTAATAATATTCTGACAATTCTAACATGCGTTAAGAGCATGGAGGCAAGAACCAGAGAAACAATCCCAAAATAACTTTTAACAGTTTGAAAGGCTATGCAATACTTGACTGAATAAGGGCAGAAGCTTCACAAAGGGCTACTTGAGACCTGGAGAACATTCCATGCACAGCCTCGAGGATGAGCCCTTTAGTGCAGTATTTATTCAAAAAAAATTTCAAGCAAAAAAAAGTGGGGCTGTATTCAGAAACAAAGTTCGTTCTGCTATAACAAAATATCTGCAGCCAAAATTGGGTACAACCAAATTCTTTCTTGTTTTGGAACTGACTGCTTGGGGAGTTCCAGAAAGACTGATATCAATAACACAGCATTTAGACGACATTAACAAACACCGCTTCCTCACTTCTGCCTGTGCAGGCACCATGACTCTGTCAGCTTAATTCAGGTTTCACCAGTGTCACATGAAGCCTGGAGTATATTGTACCAGACGTGCCACAGTTACCTGTGTCAACTGAAATGCTCGCTTCTGACCAGCAACAAGGTGCTAATAGTTTCTCAGTTCGGAGGTTATATTTAGAGACGTATGAATTTTTGACTACTTAAGCAAACTGTGGAAGGTCTTGGATATGTCCACATGGGATACAGATGGGACAGCCTAGAATGCGTGCAGGGAGCTGTGTAATCGTGTTAGTTATGCAATTATCTGTGCTTTCGCTATGGGATTTCTTTAATAAGAGATGTTGTTGAGCTGTAAGATACACTCAACATTGATGCATGCCCAAGAATAGCTTTTGCAAGTATTTATGCTCTTTGCTTGTTTTAAGTCGTCTTCTAGTCTCCAATTCTCCATTCTAACCTCATTTTATTCCTACATCTCTGTAAGTAAATGTTTGTTTTGGGACTAATTTTCTAAATACACTAGGGCTGGAATTAAAATTCAGCATAACTTATTTCAAGTGTTTATGTTACTTAATAGTTACACTTCTTTTACAAAAGCTCTAATGTAAAAATTGAACATTCCTGATTACTTCCCTGGTTTGCATAACAACAAAAAACCTCTTCAGTTCTTGAGATTTTAAATTTGCTCATGGGAGAAACACTTACTGATCAGTGCATTTCAGGAGACTTACAGTGCTCTCAAAGACAGTTATTACTCGACCTGACCAACTCCAGTCCACGGGACTGCACGACTTTTGACGGAAAAAGCCCATAACTAGCGTTTACGGGAAGAAGCCACCAGAGGGAGCCGACATTGCTGGACGTGCAGAGCCTTCGTGCCCGCACACAGAGCAGCCTGTTTTGCCATAAGATACAGCACGAGTTCTGCTAAAAGCACTTCCTGTACTGTCAGCCTTTCTTTGTTACAAGTTTGCAGACTGTGACAACTTCATCAACACCCAATTTTTGTTAGTAAATCATTTACTAGCTGTTCCTAACTCAGACGTTTACCCTTCTGGGCTGGTAAGCAAAATACCAACATGAAGAATCAGATACATGCTGCTGTTCCTCCAGAAATCAAACCCTTAACTCTTCCTGCAGTGCTGTTTTTCGACTCTTTTACCAACAGTCAGGAGGTAGCGTGAAAAACCACCTGGGAAAGACCACACTTCCAAAAACAAATTGGGAAAGCTGGTAACATGCTTTTTCTTAGCACCTTTTGGTAAAGGATAAAGTACAAACGGGAGTGCCCTGATGTAGCCACAGCACAGGCTGTGAGAAGGCTTCCACCCCCTCCACGTGCAGGCTGGCAGCTGATGACAGGGTTACTCACCGAAGGGAGATCACAAAATCACAGTATGGCAAGGGTTGAAAGAGACCTCAAGGATTGTACATCTCCAATTCCCCTGCCACATGCAGGGCCACCAACCTCCCC
The DNA here is from genome assembly GCF_019232065.1 of Centrocercus urophasianus. Classification (NCBI taxonomy): domain Eukaryota; kingdom Metazoa; phylum Chordata; class Aves; order Galliformes; family Phasianidae; genus Centrocercus; species Centrocercus urophasianus. The sequence continues at coordinate 15,766,961 of NW_024884778.1, read as the reverse complement.
ATTTAATGCTAGACCAGGCTGCCCAGGGCCCCATCCATTCTGGCCTTGAACACCTCCGGGGACAGGGCATCCACAACCTCTCTGGGCAGTCCGGTCCAAGCATGCACACACCAGAGAACCCCAGCAGAGGAGTTAAGAGCAGCCATATGCCAAATTCAGCAAGGAACTGCCCCTAGTCTGTTTGCTATGACGGCTCAAATGCCACGCATTAATTCCTGCCTGGCTGAACCTGCATGGAGATGATAATGCCTTGGATGGGTTGAGTTGTTCATTTGCTTTTCCCACACCTATTTCTTTTTTCCCTAAAGAAAAATGTGTGGGTTCTTTATAGATGCAACAACTTGTCTGGGCTGTGAGGGAGAGAGTAGCAGGAATCTAGTCTCCTCAGAGAAGTAAATACAGGTTATATTTAATGAAGAAAACAGCAAAAGAGGCTGAACTCAAGACTTTTTCTACATATTTCATCCACGACTTCTTTTTTTAACTACCATACAGCTAGCAGGGCTGCTTGTAGCTACTGTGCAGCAAACTTAACATCAAAAGTACAGAAAAAAAAAAAAAAAAATCAATGTTAAAGTTTGCAGTAAAGTTTGGGAGAATTAAAAACAAAACCAAGAGCCCCTCCTTCCCCCAATTCCTCAGGTTAATTGGCGTAATTCCAAAACCGTGATAATGGAGCACCTGAGGGGCCATGGGAGCTGATGGCCGTCTCTTTGTTATCCTAAATGCACAACACGTGTCCTCAAAGGGCAGCGAAGTGATTATAAAACCCAGAGCTGCACCCTTTGTTCCTTACTGCCTCGGGAGGGGAGTGGGTTTGCAGGCAGCTAGAGCCAAAGAAAAAGCACTGAAGGGGTCAATGGAGAAAGTTATACCACAAAGAAAGGCTTCAGGCACAAAGAGTCGTTTTGCTCAGCAAACCTGCGTTCAGGACCCTACCGGCAAAAAGGTTACAGCCAGCAGAGCACCAGGAATGTCTTCCCCCTTGCAGCCGGGAAGCTCAAGTAAGTGCTTTCCTTGGTACGCCTTTAATATAACCAGCCTTTTTTCATCGGTTATCTCACACAACACAACCCTGAGCAATATTTTCCTCGGAGTTTGCACTATCTCCACGTTTCTCACCTCGGTTTCCCAGCAGAAAGGCGCCCCTCCTCCCGAGTCCTGTAGCGGCTGCGGAGCACCACGCGGCGGGCGCTGCGGAAGGTTCCAGGCGCTTCTGTGTGGGCGGGGGCTGCGCTGTGGGGGGCTGCACCTTCCCACAGCAAACATGGGCTCTGTGGGGTTTGCTCTTGGTTTCCTGGGCTACTGATGGCGGCCGTACTCGCCTTACGATGGGATAGCAGTCACGTTTTAACTCAGAACAACTCGGTTGAGGGGCGTGGGGAGGAAAACTGTTGTTAGTGCACAAAAAGAGATGTAAGTGGTGAAAGGTCTTCTGTTTCTCTGCACGTTTCTATGTGTGGCAAGCAGCTGTTCAGGCATGTTCATCTTCACCAGGAAATATAACTTATATGGATTGGGTAAGTCATTTTTCACCCTAATTCCACTTAATAAATGCAAGTGGACGTCCATGGGGGTTTTATCAGTAGAACAGAGGAGGCGAATCAGGTCAGCTGGTCCAAAGAGAAGGACTAGGACCTGCAGTGCTTAATTTGGGAATTTTGATTGGTATTCTGTGTGCAGCTTTGAAAAATAAAGGGAAGAATCGGTGCCACTTAATTATCAGTACTTACTGCTACATAATAGCTTGTGCTTGTGTTTGATTATAGTTATCATGTAATTCATCAGAATCCAAGCAAGTATCCCAGTCTGGGAGATGATAATGGCTCCTCACTCTGCAGCATTAAAACTGAAAGTGCTGAATCTCCTCGGCTGGTATCCCATGCAGATGTCAAAGGAAGTACTGAGACCTTTATGCTACTGAATATAGAGTAAAGTCAGCTTCTAGGGAGACCCATTGGGTTTCGCTACACGTATTAATAATGCTAACAGATAATTATTACAGTACTTTTAACTAATACTTGAACTCCTTGCTAAATTTAAAGTTCTAAGCATGTTAGCTGGAATTCTCCTGCTGTAAGAAGTGGGAAGCACTACTAAGGCTTGCCTGAGCCTATAGAGCCCCAGAGGCTGAAAGGAGCCCTCCTCTATAGAAGATAGAGCTCTGACGTGAAAATTTGGGCTGCAGAGATAAGTAGTGTCTTGGTGGTAGCATTAATGCAACATTGCTGTACTTTAAGCGATGTTGCTCCCTGTGGAATCAAGTTGTTAATTACGCACTGGTTGCCATTCTCACTGCTTTTCTTGTAATGTGAATTCAAGGTCCTATAACAGTTAAGAGTTTGTTTTCTTTAGTTAAATGCCTTTTCAATGTTACTGGAGACCTATCCTATTGGTAGCTGCTTCTCTTCCTGCTTTGAAGTCAAATTTTATTTTGGTTTCTCTTCCTGTAGCAAGTTAAGTCTTTTCTACCTTTGTCTCACTGATCTGGCTAATACTTCATTCCCATCCTGTTCTTCTTGATGAGGACACAGATGATTTATGAAGTAGTCTGTTTCAACAGTTATTTTTCCTTGTGCACGTTTTCTGCCTCATTTTGTACTTTCCACTGTAGCTTTGCTGTTTGGTTTCTGTGCTGATATGCACTGTCACTGGTGGATCCTTGCCCGCAGGCTTCAGAAATGCATCCAGTCTGAGACTGACATATTGTCTTGGCTCTGGGAATGCAGAACAGACTTTTCTGGTGATATGTTCAGCTTCTAAAAATAACTACTCATCAGGTAGCTAGCTTTTTTTTTTTTTTTTTTTTGCAAGGCCTATCTCTAAAACATAGCAATGTGATATACTGGCTCCCTGTAAAGCTGTGCCTTTTCTTCTTTCTAGAAAAAAGAGAGGGGAGAAAATATATTAAGATTAATATAGCTGTTACTTCTTGTCAAAGAGTAACTTTGCTGTTTAGCTTCAGCCTCTTTCCTTCAAGGTGTTAATCCTTGTAACAGATGTCTGTGAACTGCGTGGCAAATTTTTTACTAAAATGATTGCAAATAATAGAAATCCTTCAGTCTCTTCTATAAAACAAGCTATTGACCAGTCTGGGATAATGGCATAGATGGTATGAACAATGCTAATAAGCTTTATTTTGAGGCATTGAATGGGCGCTTTTAATTATCGTCTAAAATTTCTTCTCTTTTTTTTTTAGAGATATTTGTTTTAGGCAGTGTCTTTGAGTATTTACATTATGTGTAATAATAGAAACTTGTCACTGAACATTAAGCTTGAATATAAACAGGTGCGTTCTGTAGTTACTAGAGAAGAATTAAGCTTTAATGCTGCTTTTATGACACTGAGATTGGATATTTCTGTAGTGCAGCTATTCATGCCAAGGCTGAGCAATAATCCCCCTGTCTTACTGAGTGTACTCTCACCAACTTTTGTCACTTACTATCTTAGTGACTCATGATTTCTCAGATTCATTTAAATTAAAAAAAAAAAAAAAAGTGACTTGATTCCTAAGCTTTCCATGTTGGAAGATCAGCTTATTCTAGGAGGAATACTGCAATATGTTTATTTTGTGTAGATGTATGTATCAGTGAGGTGTGTGTATTTTAATGATATAGTAGGTAACTTACTGATTTCAAGCCCTTCTCCTGCTTGGTGGTATATTTAAATTCTTTCTCAAAAGACTGCTATGTACTGCTTTGTGTTCCTGAGAAGAATTCTGTGAAAGAAAGCATTCCTTTTCCTGATCTGTATTTAAATGCAGTCTAATCTCTAGTTGCACACTGCTCTTCACCTCTTATTTTTACTTATAGAAAATCCCTTTGTGATTTGTGGGTTCAGTTCCATCTGTGATTATGAGAACATGTTGAAGTATATGTTCATCTTTATAGTGTCAGGTCTTTCAGTGGAAAGCAAATACTAACATTTCAGTATATGTGAAGGGTCAGTAAATGCACTTAGTTCAATGGCAGAGTAGTTCTGCAACCAGATTCTGCTCTTCCTTGGTCAAAGGGGAAAGTTTCAGGAAAATAACACAAGAAAATGAAATAATTAAAAATAAGAACTTATAGAAATATGCATATGTATATATATATATACACACACACACACATATTTAAGGTAATTAAAATGCTAGACAGAGAACCTGCTCACTCAAGCCTGGATTGAGGCCAATATTGTTTGGGATTCACTGCAGAAGCTGCAGGTAAAATACTGCTCTAGAATACTAATCACATAGCATGTTAATGTTCAAAAGGATGCATATGAAATGAGATTGCACAATTGTGACAATTGGCAAGCACTTAACTAGGCTTTTGTTTATAATGTCTTGTGGTTTACGTCCATGTCCTTGAGGAGGTTACAACTTATTGCAGACAGGCTGATGTTACCACAATGGATTTCTAAAGCAATCAGTGGTGGCCTGATGTCCCTTGGTAAAACTGATGGCAGCATTACCTCCAGATGTGTTGAATGTATTGTTGGATTGAAGCTGAACAAAATCTCACATATATTTGTCTTTCTCCCACCAGTATTCACCAGTGATAGGGCATTGTCCATGCTAAGTTACACTTTAACTTGTTCAAATCGTTGTCTAAATACTGCTTCAAAAAGAAAATCTGAACGGGTCAGTCTTGTCTTCTAATGGCCTACTACTAATTTCAGCCACTGTTTGTTGGTTGCAGAGAAAATGACAGCTTAAAAAGAGCATTATGATGCTGGTTATTGCATTTTCTTTATTGCTAGCAACAGAACTTAGAAATTTTTCTGTAGTGATGTGAAACTACAGATGAATTATTAAAATTCTCTCCTACGGTTTAACGAATGTCACAGATCTAGACTGTATTGTATTATAGATAGCCAAGGGTTCACTGTATTTCATGGAGTATTCATCATCCAAGTTACATGACTCAACTGGTTTAATATATCTCACCTAAATTTGTCCAAGCAGCTTGATTTGGTATGATATCTTAGCCAGGCACTTGGAATATCTGTGTCCTAATAGCCACAACACTTAGTGAATCCTCAGTGAACAGTTGTTACATTAAAAAGATAATCATTCCATTTTTTCCCAAGTAGAGAAAACTTTATCCACATATTGCTAAGTTTTTAGTGTGCTACATCAATCTGTAAGACTACATACAAGAGCTACATATAAATGTAGATTCACATTTTATTAATAAGTTTTATTATTAAGAATTGCTGTGTATCTGAAGTAACTGTTTTGTGCTAGGATGAGTTTGGGTAACTCAGAAGCTACCAAAGAATAAGTGAATCATGTGTTTGTCTGTAATCACAAATCTTTAGATATGTGGAATTAAATTACATGGCTTACATTAATGTAAGTAATGGACTTACATTAAGTTACAAATGGATCAGATTATTTTTATTGTGCAAAAATGGCCACTTACTGTCCTGTGAAGAAATGAGCTTGACACATTTTGGGCTGGAGAATAACTATATGTAAAGCTTCTCAAGCTACTCAAATATGCATGAGCTTGAGAGTATTGCAAGAAATGTTTGGACTTAGAACATCCATCAAATCTTGCTCAGCACTAGCAAGATTAACTTTGCACATTTCCCAGATGAATACGAGAAATGAAATTCTTTTTTTGTTGTTTTTCAGCTGGAAAAAGCTACAAATTTCGTAAGCATCAAATGAAATAACTGCCATATTCTAATATTTGGCAATGCAATTTGCTTTAATTGCACAACCTGCTAATTTTGTTTTGTTGCCTTCTTTTTAATTTTTTAAAAATAAAAATAATAGAAAATGTTTTGTTACTTGCATATATTAATGATATTATATATCCTATATGTGACCCAAGACAATTTCTCTTTGCCCTTTGTGACCCAGGCAAGCCCAAGTGCTAGACACCCTTGATTTAATAGTCAACTGCTGATCTTGCCTCTTCCCTGTGCGTGCAAACCTGCTGCAGCTGAAGCTGCAATGCCCCTTTTCAAGCTGTGCATTTCAGAACTCTTAGTGGTCTCCAGCAGCTTTGAGTGCTGACACTGTTGTGTGGAGATGTCCCTGAGGTTCCTGTGAGCCTCACTTGATTTCCATCAGGCCTTTGCACACAGTGTCTAGCTGTTGATTACACTGGAGAAGTAGTATAGGTTATGAGGCTTCCACCTGCTAGCTGACATTCTAGTTCTGCTGCAGACTCTTTAACACTGGTCTCACTTGTTTGTTTAGTCATCTAGAAATTCCCTTCAGCGTTAATGTCTCATGCTGACAGTCTGGATTTCTTCTTGTCTTGACTCTTCATCTTGTGCTTCTGCCAATGTGTCAGAGTCACCACAGACACTGACGTTATCAGTGCTCCACTTTTTAATGGCATTAGACAGCCTCTCATTCCCAGCAATCATTCTTATACATCTTAGTCTATACTGCTGTTCTCAATTTATACTGTCCACTTTTTGCTATTTGGCTTAACATTTTTCATTTTCATTATGGGTTAGATAACCTGTCAGTCAGAAGGAGATTGCTATTCCTTCCAACTGGTGTGAACCCTGTCACTTGACCTTGCAAGTAGTACAAGGATTAGCATATTTGTTGTGTAACAGTTATGGACTTCCTTTGTCAAACCAAATGAAAATAAGATGCCTTATCTGGATGTAAAGCAGAAAAGATTAGTAAAGTCTGTAAAGATTAGTCTTTCAGTCAAGAAGGGGATTCCTTCAGGAATGCTTAGTGTATGTATATTAAAAATATATATATATATATCATATTTTGAATGTGATCTTGTTTTGATCTAGCAATGTTATGGTTGAGAAGTAGGACAATTCTGGCTGTTGTACCCTGGTAGGGGTAAAATACCTGTATCTTCTTTGCTCATGAGCCACAGTGTCAACTTTTTTTTTCTTCTCTGTCATTTTATAGCTATTGTACCTGTTTCCTGGCAGTTCATGCTTTGTGCTTCTGGACTCCCCTTGTAATAGATTTAAAAGTACCTTAGGAAATTCTAGCTTTACTCGATTAAACACTTCTGACTTTGCTTTGCAATACAAACTCCAGGTGTGAACTTCTGGTCTGAACTTATCCCCATGTAATTTGAAATCTGTAGTAATACTACTGAAAAATATTTCCTTTTATTCCTTAGTAGTATTTGCACAACGTATACTTGTCATAAGCAGACCAAATACGTGAGGCTATGGTAATCTGATAAGTCAGTGTATGTTTATGGTTTTAATATTACTTTGCAAACCAACCCTAGTACCTCCTTACTTGTCATTTGAGCTAATGTGTAGAAAAATTAAGTTTGTTTTTGGGTGTGCTAGAAGATGTGGTTTTGAATACTTGGCATTTGGTCTTGCATAAATGTTTAATCATTTGTTTCTGGTGCAGGATGAAGCAAGTAATATTTTCAATGTTCGGTGAGGGCAGAAGTGATAAAATATTACATGGATTAGTTATCGGTAAAAATTCATTTTCTATTTGTTTTAGAACAGGAACTCCTACAGTGGGAATTATTGTCTATGAGCATTCAAAATAGATCATTACATATAGTCATTATTATAGAACAGAGCAATCTTTTTTTCAGTTAAGGCGATGTATGTATTGTCACCTTAGAGGTCTGAGGCTGCACTTAGTTATATCTTATGGAAAGATGGTGTCAAACACATCAAGGAAAGATGAGTCTTATATAGAGCAAGGCCCCAGGGTAATTTGGTTTTTGGAGAGTTTGGTAAATTCATAATGGTCTTTATGAAAAGCCTTTGGAAAATAATTCAGGAAAATAGCCAGAGTGAAAGTAGGCTGGTTGTTGTTTGCTTTTTAACTTCATAGATCAGTCATGCAAATGGCTGACATCTGACAATGTGTTGTAGCATAAAGCTATGAATGTGAAGCAGTGGGAACTTGGGCATTACTGCATTCTAGCTGATGGAATCCATGGATAGTAGCTGCTCAATTAAAGCTCTTATTAAGAATAAGAGTAACAGGAAATATGCAGTACTGAAAAACAAGTAGAATAACAAGTACTTGGTTGTAAAAGTGAAAACATGGCAGCAACTTGTCAGCCTGGGAATTCAGCAGGAGGTGGGATGTTTGGGCACGGGAACTGCCTGTTCTAAAACTCTGCAGACAAAGTGCACTCCAGAAGCAGTGTACCTACCAGAAAAGTGTTTGCGAATGTTAATGACTTTTAATTGGTTTAATTGAATAGGATGTACTCTGGTCAGTGTGCAAGAGGTTGGTTTCTACTTTTACACACATTTCCGTTAGTAAACGGATGTAGCAGAATACTAGGTGGTCCATGATTGTCTGATTTGCATTGATACTTTAATCTTCCTAGGAAGTAGAAAAAGTCAAACAGTTAATTAGGGTATTCTAAGGAATATCAAGTCCTGTTCCAGCCTGATATTCAGCTTTGACAACATTGGGTTGCTGAGCCAATGGCGTGTTTTGTTGTCATACCTCTCCTGCTGAGAAACCCATTTTCTAAATAATAGCATGACCACTCAAGTACAGAAGGGGACTGAGGGAGGGAAGGCCACTTTTAGAAAAGGTCTATGGCTGGAGCAGTGCTGAATAGCAGCACGTAGCAAGTAACTTCTGCTGTATTGCTGTACATCCTGCGGGACCTGTCTGTACTGCAGTGAGAAGTTTTCAAGGGAATGGGAGTGGTATGACCTGTTTTAATGGCTGTTAACTTTTAACTTCGTTGCAGCAAACCACGGATTTGAAAACAAGAATACCTTTCCATTGTGTCAACATGCAATAATCAACGATGGGAAGCTTTTCACTTTCAAAATCAACGACACAAAGACAGCTGTTAATTACAGATCTCAACTCTTCTTTGAAAGAACAGTCATGGAATAAATTTTGTAAGCTTCCATGGGCAGTGAGAGGTTTAACCAGATTCTCTGGAAATGGTAATGGGTGAGTTGTGCTGAGGCTCTTCTGGTTCACCTGAATGCAGAATGCCTTGGGGGTGGGGAAGCTCTTCTGAGCATCCTTGCTGCTACCTCTCTCCATCATCTCTTGTTAATCAGTATTTCACTTTGAGAAATTGGGAATTCTCTTACTACATTTATTTTCTATGTAAGTGAGATTCTTCAATCTGAGTTTTGTTTTGATATTGAATAACATCAGAACACCTATGTAAAAATTCAGCTTCAGCCACTGAGGTGCACCTGATTTTTGACACCAAATTTTCTGTCTGCAGAATTCCCTTGAAAGGTTTATTAGATCAGGGCAAATCTGGTTGGAGCTCATAGCTAGTAATGAAAGCAGGCAAGCTTGGCTTGGTTTCTTTTTTAGCTGCCAAGAGTTTGTTCATCTCTATGAATCACTCCCCACAGCAATTGGGCATACTGATTCCAAGCTTGGAACATAGTAAAATTTTAGTGCTGATGCAAACATAGTATATCAGGAAGCTCATTCTGTAGAAAGCACTCATAGGAACAGTGTAGAATAGTGTAGAAAACTCGAGGATTTTTCCATATATAAATAGCTAAGTATTACATTTAGAATCTGGTGCAAACACAGTGACTAATCTGGAATATATTGTTGTAAATTAGGTAATATTAATAAATAGCAGCAGCGTAAATGGGCGGCTCATTTTACTGTGACCACAGAATACATCAAGTCTAGATGTAGAGCTTGAACGCTGACATCCTTTCTCATTCTCACAGTATGTAGAATACATTTTGGGCTGACCTCAAGTGAAGAAATTAGTTAATTTGAAACCTAACTTTCCATTTAATTTCTCCAGGATGTGGCTTTGGCCCATTTGGAGTAAGAACTTCTTCATCTACCTGACCAAATGAAATGATGCTGTTCTAATGAAAAGCATAAATTTTAGAGCAGATTTCAGGTATTTTCTAACACTAGTAATCTGTCATGTAAAAACCACACACCAGGAAAGGTGTTGCCTTGACACCAATGTGCAAAATTATCTAACAGGTGTTTGTACTTAAATTTGAAATTAACTTAAGCAATGAAGTTAGTTAATATGATTATGGTGATAGAGTTAAAATTGCAGGGAAAAAAGTGTAATACTTTGTTGAAACATTATTTTAATATTAAACAATGTTAAATATGCTAAGTGGTAAGAAATAATAGAAATCTGATAATGCTGATTAAATAAATATGACCCAGTGAGATTTTAAAATAAAATAATTGAAAAGATGGATCAATTCCATTGCATTCACATAATCATGCCTTGGAAGAACAACAACAACAAAAGTACTCTTACAGGTGTTATCAAGCATGAGGAGAATGAAGGCAGAGTGCTGATGGGGCTGTTCAGGCTGAGACCTGGAGACCTGGAGATTGTTGCTTATTGCTGCTGGCTATCTTACAGCTTTTATGGCACAGCCTGTAATAAATTACACATTTGTCATGTTATGTTGACCACACTTCAGTCACATTTTCAGCAGTTGGTTTTGCCTGATCCCACTCAATATATTTTTTGTGTGATTAATCAAAAATTAAAATTTATTTGGTAAAATTGGTGTGGATTTTGTGTTGTTATTTTTTTTATTAGAGTAGACTGAATGAATCTCCTATGCATTGGCTGTCTTATTTGGATTGATAACTGACTGACTAGGCCATTAGGCACTAACAGTGCTTTCACTTCCTGAGATTGGGACCTTCATAGAGGATGTGATTTTTCAAGAGCTTTTGAAATTCAGTTGCCTTAAAATGTATTCTGAAGATCTTTATGTCCCGATGCTTTTGAAAATCTCTGCCTCAAGCTTTCTCCCAGTCAGCTTCAAAAAATATTAAAATATGTAATCTCATAATATTTAAACTTCAAAATAATGAATGGAGCAGTTTAAAGGATATTAATTTAAAGATAATTCTTATACACAAAAAAGTGAAAAATGAATAAAATATTCAAAGAGAAGGAAATAGAGGCAAGCCTTTATGATGTGAATGTTAGTTGTCTAAGCTGTGTAAGCTTTTTATTTATTGCTGCTTTAAAAAATGAAAACAAACCAAAAATAACCCCATAGCCTTAGGAAATGTATTAGCTGACTTTTTTATGTCAATGATGGGCTAACATAAATGTCATTGATGTTATGTCCTACTATAGCTATTCATTTTTTATTATTGTGAATTCAGAACTGGGATTTGGAACAACTTTTTCTATGCTTTTGAGGTGGATTAGTGTGTAAGGATGGACTTTTATTGAAAGGTAATTTTATCAGGAGCTGCTCTAAAAGAGCTTTAGGAAGAAAATTCGGATTGAATCAAGATCTAGCTTCTTTAATATGAGAGGAATATTGTTTTATGTCCAGAATCAATAAAATATAAGGACACTTTTAAAAATTATTTAATTCTAGCATATAAGATGAATTATCTGCTTTCTCTAAGAGACCTAGACTTCTAGATTTAGATAGAACTTGGGGAACAGAATGGGGGTTAAATACATCTCTAATTTTACAAATAATGAGAAGTCTACCACTGCTGTTAATTATTTTAGCAGAATGAGAATTAACTGTCTGCGAGGAATTAGAATAATGTTTTGTATGTTGCAAATAGTGGATTTGGACAGACCTTCAGATGTCTTAACCAACTTGACAAGAGTTGGTAATAATATTTTTTGTTAGAATGAAGTGCAAAATAATAATTTTCATGAAGAGGAGAATATTTGTGGGGGGAAAAAAATATGAACCATAAAGCTTAAAAATGTACTAAAGTTTCCTTGCAGTTAACTGTTCCCATTTGGGTTTTTTTTTTTTTCTTGAATGCTAATTTGTGCTAATATGAAACTGTAATTTATATCTACTTCAGCTAGGAGTAAAATAATATGGTAAACTTTGAAGGTGATAAAAGGGAGTTCCAGTGAGCTTTTAGTCTGCCGTTGTACAGATGAGGTGCCATTCTCTATGGTATTTTGACCTTTCACTTCAGATTTTGAATGCAGCTCAGAAACTTTCTTTGGCCTCTTCATTTTAATGCAGCCTAAATCCTTCCTGAGCAAGCCATTAGCCAGCAGCCAGATTTTGTTTTAATCAAATGGTCTTGTAGGTGGGTTGTTTTCTGTGTTTGGCCAGGATTCTGACTTGCAAACAGGAAAGGGGACGTAAAACTTCAGGATGCTGCTAGTGAAGTAGGACTGAAGCAAATAATTTGAAGAATCATGTGGAGCCATGTGTTGAAAAAATTATGCCTGCGTTAGAGCGGTATGAACACTCTCATGTAACCATCAACATGAAATTAAGTAGGAATGCCTAGCTGGAGAATGTCACAGCACTTCCACTGGTTAATGTGCTTTGGCACAATCTTAAAAACCTTAAAATAGGAATAGTTTTATAATTGAAAATGCATTTAACACATGCATCTGAAACGTCATACACTTTTATCATTGTTAACCAAGGATGAGAAATTACGTGCACTAACAGTCAGCAGAACATGCAATGCTTACTGTAGAGACAAAAAAATCAAAAGAGATCCTTTCACTTGAAGCCCATCTGCCTATTATTGATGGGGTCCTCATCCTTAGATATGTGGAATATTCTACAAATGGCCTATTGAGAATTCCTACTTTCTGTTGGAACACGTGAAGTCTAGCATTTATTCAAGCTGAAGGCAAAAAAAGCAAAACATGCAATGTCTGTTGCAAACGACTAACTTGAAATTATATATTATTATTATGGAAGTAGGAATTGAGCGATTAATACAGTAAAAGACTCTGTACTTTTCAGATACTTAAATTTACTAAAAGGAATCTTCATTTAAAAAAAAAGTTTTTTTTCACAATAATAGGAACTATTATATAATATTTCCTGCTTTTCTTGTGGGGGGGAAAAAACAACCCTGCTACTTCTGTCGTTAATAAATAACAGAAGATGTATAATTTATACATGGTTTGTTCTACTTCTGGTGAAAACTTCATATAGATTTCCCTGGCGTTCAAAGTTGTTTTCCCTTCAAAGGAACGAGGTGTAACAAGGTGTAACTGCCAGTATGCCTGAATTCTTAACTGAGGGAACGTGTGACAATGAACTTACTTCACAGCGTCAATTCTAGCAACGGCTAAAGGATCCATTTACTGCATGGTGACAATGCTTGTCTCTCTTGGGAAAGTCACCACATGGCCTTTTCACCGTGTAATCCTAAAGAAGAGCTTCCTACAGATTTTCAGTATGGCTTACAGGGGGCAGTAAGTTTCCAGTGGCTCTTCCAGGTTTGAAAAATAATATTCTCTCACACAGGGAAGACTTGGAACTCCAACACAACTTTCTTCTGAAGCATACTAGTGTAAGCAAAGAAATGAGGAAACTCTCTCATTTTCCGGAAAGATGAATGCAGTTATAGTCACAAAGCTGTATGGTAGAGCCATATCATCTTAGCCTTGGCTACTTTAATTACAGATGTTATGGTTACTGTTGTTTTCTTTCCACTTCAATTTTACAAACGCAATTGATGTTAGTGTGCTTTGCAATTTTTCTGTGACCTGCTTCTGACTGTTTGCCTCAGTATTAAGTTAATCTGGCCTGAACGTTATGCAGGTGATGGGATGGTCTTTGCTTCCAGGTGAGTATGAGTTAACATTATGGTCTGTAATAGCAGAAGCATCGAAAACTGCTATCCCAGCCTAACTCTGGAGACCAGTTAAGATTTGCAAAAACTTTAAGTGACTTAGTGACTGTAAACTCCTGTTCTAGCCAGTAGAGAGCCTTTAGTATGCAGTAATAAGTCTGAAATTTGCAAGCCTCTGTCTCTATTGCCTTTGTATGAATAGTAAAGCTGTGGAAACTGTTTCTGAGTACAAAAGTTTCAGATGGATGCTCAGGAGTACATGACATAACTGTAGGAGTTGTTCACAAATTACTATAGGTGAGCAGTGAAATGCTTATCCTGTGTCTGGCCGATGGCCTGCTGCCTTGTGTGACTATGCAATGGAGCATAAAAAGCATGACAGAGCAGTGCTCTGCAGTTTGTTTTATTGGCTGGAAGCTCTTGCAATCATGAAAAAGTATGTATTCAATATATGATGTTTAGGTAGAATTGTGCACTGAATGAATTTAACTGTGCTTTGGCATAAATAGACACAGTGAACATGCAATTCAAATAGCATTTTACTATAAGTTGCTATAGATCATAGATCTTTCTATCAGTCCTTTTTTTAAGGTGCACAAGACCCTTTCAAACTGCAAATAACTGAAGAAGTCTCATATTCAGTTACACATCATCAGAAAAGGAAAATCTGCCTTTGAAATTTACCTCCTGGAAATGGTATGTTGAGTTTGCAATGTAAGGTTTGATTCTTATTTTGTGACAGCTACTTGGCTTAAGCCTTGATTCAAATTAAGTTTAGTTAGAATTATAGAATATCTTGAGCTGGTAAAGATCCCACAAGCATCATCAGGTCCAATTCCTGGCTCCACACAGGATTAACTAAAAATTTCCTATTAGAGAATGAATTACAGACAGAGCTTCAATGTGCTAAAGGTTTTTAAATGATGAGCTTACAAAAAAAAAAATCCAAGTATTTATCTGCAGCACATTATTCAAATATGCAACTGAGTGGCTGTGAATATGGATTCCTCTGCAGATCCAATTCTTGTGCTCCTCATTATTCTCTTCTCAATTTAGTCTCAGTACTAAGTGGAGGCACTAATAACCAAATGCAGCATGGAAGTCTCAGGGCTAATAAGAACCTATATTTGTGAATACAACATTTATGCCCTTACACTTCAGTATATATTAGTCTACTTTGATTCCACCAGTAAAAACTTCTTCAGTGGGACTGATACAGGGTGGCACCTAGTGAGTAGATATTAACTCATCGGTGATGATTGTGTAGATATTCTTTCTTGTCTAGAAGCTCTTTCTTAAAGAAAACATCAGGACACAATGACTAGAACGATATTCAGAAGAGGCAGAACCAAACTGTTGGAGTTGATGCCTAGCCTCCCACTCTGTAAGGAATTATTCCTGCAAAAAAAGAAAAATATTTCTTTTTTTGTGACTCTTCATGGTCTTGCTATGCCTTCATATCTTCTCCATTTACCATTCTTGTGGATTATATTCTATTAAAAGGTAGTAGGTACTTCCTCTTTAGGATGTGGAAAAACAAGTCCACACACCAGGTCTGGCGTATGATTGTAGTTTTAATTAACTATCATGAAGCTTGACTATTGTGTATTTTGTCTTTTACAGCATGGAGCTGTTGCTATTTCTGGACATAACGGGTTGGAGTTTTACAGCAACTTGTTTTTTCTGGTCTTCTAGCTAAGTTTCATTTTGTCTGAATCACAGAATATAAATCTACACATGTTGGCTTGGTGTCAATGGTCAGTTGATTTCTCACATCTGTGAGGAAAGTATTTTAGTCAGAGGAGTTTCATATCTGATTAATACATATATATCTGATTAAAAATAAAATGCCAAAAAGGAAGCAAAACATTTAGTTTTGAACAGCTGTGCGCGGAAATGAAACTGGTTGAAGCGTCTGCAGCATCACATCACCTGCTCTGCAAGAGTCTTGTTGAAGGCAATTAAGTGTTAACTAGCAGCGTGCTGACAGCCAAAGAAAGGATTGTTTGCTGAGTTAGTAGTTGTCCTATGTGATCTATGTGATTGAGCAGATACAGTAACAGTGTCTGTGTAAATACTAGGCCTGCTATAAGAATGTAGGCTATGGTACTTTATCTAAAACTGTAGGTATTCCTGTGCTTAAACACTTCATGCTGAAACATTAATACTGAAGATAATAGGTTGGATTTGGTAAGACCTGGGGAAAAAAAATTGTGCTTTTTATTTTCTAACATGCAGAGTCAAACAAAATGAACTCAAGAAAGGAAACATCTTGAAAATGACAGATCTCTTTTTAAGATTATCTTTTTTTTTTTAAAGCTTCTGAGATTTTTAAATTCTGAGGCAGTGTATTGATGTTACACTCCATTTTTGAAAACAGAAAATACCAAAATAAAACATGAATTGGCTGCATGCATTAGCTAAACTATTGAAGTGGTCACTTTAATTGACTAGAAGCATAGTTCACATTCTCTTATGCAGAAGTAGAGCAACTCAAAGTTTCCAGACAGAGGCATGAGGATGGCTGTTTGTTTTTTTTTTAATAAAAATAAATTCATGCTTACTGTTCCATTTCTTTCTACTTTTATTGTCTGAAGTACTGACAGAAGTAAAAATGTTTTTGTTTGCTAAGTCATCAGACGTGACTGGCACAACATAGAATGATCTCTTCAATTTCAGTAGATGACTGCTAACTCTGGGAAGATGTGTATGAACCCTGCTACTGAAAATTCCCTTCTAGTGCTCTCTGCCAGTAAAACTCATGTTTAGGAAGGTCAAGATATTTCAAACAATATTAGCAGAGTGGGGTATACATAAAATACAGTGGAAACAGTGCTTGCCTTTATGAGGCAGCATGGAGAACTCACAGACTGTGGTACCTTGTCAGTGGAGCATTGGATCACTTTAGTTATACAGTAAAAAATAGTAAATTAAAAGCAGGAGCTGATTGACTGTCAAGAAAAGACTAACTGTTTAGGCAGGCAGTGAGGAATGCTGCAGAGGAGCTGGAACTAAAACTTTTAAAAGCAAGGTGCCTCAGAGATGGTTAAAGATGAAGACATATATTAGTGCATCTGTAGTGGAAAAGCTGTACGGTGGAAAATAGCACCCAGTCCTGCATCAAAGATACAATATCCTGAAGGGTGAAATGCGTCTAACAGAAAGAAAAGATGGATCTCAGCCTGACAGAAAGGGCAAGAGAAATCCCCCGCAGGGCCACATCAATGGATGTGATAGTGGTTTCAACAGTTCTTTCGAAATGTGAGTTCAGCATCTAAACCGTTGTCAGTCATGGGGGATAAATTTGAGAGAGAGATCTACGATGATAGCTGTTAAGCCTCTCTAAATAGGAGCCCAGCAATCAGTTGTTTAACTTCAAGACAGGTTTTTTTTTTTTCTATTTCAGAGACTGATCAGACAAGATTCAGAGAGCTTGCTGCTGTTAGACTTAAGTCTGTTCTGCAAAAGCCTAGCTAAAGATGTCTTAGTTCACAAACTGCTTTATGATCTCAGTCTTTTGATCCAAAATGTTGTGTCAGATCTGTATCACTAATGACGTTCTTATTGTATTTCTTCTCTTTTGTGTAGCTATTTACACATGAAGGGCCTAACTTTGTGAAATCCTTACATAAGACTTGAGCAGATTTTGCTTACATCAAATCTAAACTAAAACTTAAATCTGGATATGATTGTTTCCCTCCATACCCCACTTCAATTGCATTGACATAGGGTTACTGAAAGAACAAGAAATCAACACAGGCACTGTGGTTTAATAGGGAGTAGAAATGGAACACAGCCTGCTTTTCATTTCCAGATCTATATAATGTGTTTTTTGCTCACGTTAAACCCTTGAAAGTTGCATTGGTCTTGCTATTACAAAATCAGATATGTTCACAGTAGCTTTAATATTAATTAAAATTATTTTCTGTATAGCTACTTACAACCTTTTTTTATTTATTTTATTTAGGAAAAAAGTACAAAAATAGAAGCATCTACATGAGCCAAAAGATTTTTGTGGTGTAGTAGAAACTTCATCTTATCTGAATCAATTGCTACAGAAACTCAGGCATCCTAATAAGGATCAAAAAGCATAGGATGAGCAGAGCATCCTGAATTCCCAGAAGAGCCCAGAGCATTAGGGAGTCAAAATGTAAAAATGTCTCAAGCAGTTTTCTTCGTGTGCCTTCTGAATTTTGTAGAGGTAGGACAGAAAAAAGGGAAGAGAGTTAACCTTCCTTGTATTGGTATGTCTTCACACTAGGTGTTTGTGCCTTGAAGATATGAACTGATCAGATGTCCCAGAAGAGTATGAATTAATAGCCTGAAAGTGTTCTGCCTGCAGCCAGGGAAGGTGCAGCATGTATTCCTTGTTACGTCTGGGCAATGCTACTGCCGTGCATTTTAGCACCCTGACATATCCTGTGGAAACATGGCTTTTTCTTGGAGGTTCTTTTATCAGCATGGTCTCCACATGTTAATTTCTTGTCTTTATTAATTTTAGTTTATGAATCTAAATATGATTAGTTTTAGAACATTTGGAACTTCACACACCTTTCTTTAACTGGCAGAAACATTTGTCTTCTGCTCACAGTCTACTTCCTACATAGAGCTTTAATGGTTTCCTTAGGGGTTTGGAGATAAAATCTGAATAAGGCAAATGAATTATTTTGCTAGGTAACATCATTTTAGTGTGGAACTCAGGAGGAATGGCCAGGAAATTTACTTACGGTGAATGGGTTGGAGGTAAGAACTCCAAATGCTTGTGCAGATCAGGAATGGAGCAGACAGCGCAGAAAAAATCTTCTTGGACATAACTAGATTACTTGAGATTTGTGATGTGGCTAGCCCCTCTATAGAACATGAAGTACGCTTTAGATAATTAATGAATGTTTTAGTATTAGATACTGGTTTTACTAGGAACGGCCTGCTGATGTTGGTAACTATGTTTTTTGTCTTACAGTTCAACCATTTCACAAGACTTGCTCCCATCCCATTCACTGTGTTCTTCTCTGGTTTCATGCCATGTGCAGATCTCCCAGCAGACTGACAGAAGCAGACGTGAATTCATGATGAGGAGCACGCAGTACACGAGGTTAGTGCACCAACTGAGATGTAATCGAGAGAACTGTTTTCCTTGCAATAGAGGAGGCTTCCTTGGATTGAAAAAAGAAAAGGGATAATCAACCTTTTATAAAATTTTGGAAGCTTTATGTTGCAAACTGTGTTGGATTTCAGTATTCACAAGGATCATCAGCTAGCAATTATGTTGTAAGCTCTTCAGTTGTCAGATCAAATGGGAATCAGTGCAAGAGTACATAGTGAATGAAATATTTGTCTTTGCATATTTCTGATTTCAAATACTAAGCAAATCAGCAGTGATTAAATACCTTTTGCATCTGCCAGTCATCTTATAGACTGTTCTTTGGAGCAGTCCCCTTCAGTCTTGTGTTAGTCTATTTGCATCAGAAAGCTACTCATGGTATGACTTGCTACAAAGAACACTAGGCAGAGTATCAACAGGGTGACACTGTTCTGATACATTTAGCACTGGACAATGTATTGGGCGCACTATATAGAAGTGTAAACTTCCCTGTTGGTGAGGTAAAATTTATCCTAGATGAACATAGAAGACTGTTCCCTCCATGTTATTGTATCATTAGTCACACATTTACTGCCCCTTAGCTTCCATCCATTTTTAGAGCTATTTTTAGTAACGAGATGAGAATTCAGTATCACCTTTGATGTTTGTGTCCTGTTGAGTCTGCTCAGCCTGGCTGGAATACAGAAAAAACAGTGCCTGTTTTGATCCCTGTTGGAATGTAGATGAAAGGTGGGGTAAGGGAGAATCTAAAAACTGAGTTTGATTTGTACAAAGCAAAATTGGGAAAAATATGCATCTGTTCTACCTTAGTAGATACCAGCTGCGTTAAAACCAAAAACAAAGTAACAAACAAACAAAACCCTGATGCCTCCTAACCTTACCTCTCCCTACTCCCACACCACTGAAAAACGAAAGCGAAAACATATACACATAAAAAAATCCTCCCTTCCCCATCCTTTTGATAAAGCAAACCCATGTACATATATATAGATAGATAGATAGATATTAATTCTTCCATGTTAGCATAATGTTTTACCATAGTTCTACCATTGGCTGTTTTTCATTTCATAGTATAGTAGAGACCAGCACTCTCCATATGGGTATCAATTAGCAAAGAAAGGACCTTATCCTATGCCTGTCAGATGTGCGTATGAAGGTGGCAGAGAATACAGTTAAGTACATTTGACAGAGCGTAGACTGAGGCCCCAACACCCAGTCTTGAGGCACGCATAGTTCAAAAGCCAAAATAAAACTTCAGCCATAGCAGAAATTTGAATATGTAGATGTACTTAGGCTACAAGTAGGGTATAATCAGACTCATTTCTAAAGTCAGGTTAATATAAAAGTTAATATAAAATCTGTCCATGGGCATTTTTCAATAGGTGTTCAGTAAGCACTGGATGACAGTTTTCCTGACAGTGTGATAAACCATGGAGTTATAAGGTAATGGGGAGAGCTCACAAGGAAGAGCTTGCTGTCTCCAGGACAGCATCCTCCAGAGTGCTTAAATTAATCCAGGTTTTAAGAGATAGTGGTCCCAAATGCATCTCCAGGGGCTGCAGAACGAAATATTGATGATCACAGCTGCCACAGAGCACATGGATCTGAGGGAAGATTTAGAATGAAAATGTGAGCCGTTTTCCAGCTGTGGAGATGAATAATGGAATAGGCTGAACAAAACACAGGACTACGTATGTGTGTGGAGATGATTAGAATGGGGGGAGAAAAAGATGATTTCGAAATATTTCATTCAATCTGAAACAGAATGGTTTGTATTTTCTTATTTTTCTATTCTTTCTTCCATTTTACACTTATTCAAATCAAATTTTAAGCAAAATGTTGGTTAGAAATGCCTATGTGGGTTGCTTCTACATTTTCCAGCTTGACTAGAAAGCGCCCATAGCGTGTCCACACCTGCCAAATGTTCCCCCAACATTTCTTTACCCTGTTCTTATTGCCTGTACCCTGCCTGCTCCCTCTCCCCCAGCTGCAGTTAATGTTATCTGCTTTAAGCTGGCCTCCTTTCTGATGTGCCACACCTGAGCTTGAAGGAATGGAGGAGGAGAGGAAAAAAAAAAAAAAAAAAAAAGGAAAAAGAAGGAAGAGAAGGCAGCAAACCAGGCTCCGGGCTGCCGCCTGAGCAAGCAGCACTGCAGCGCTGCAGGTGTGCGGGAGCCGCGGGTCCTCCGCGAGCCGCATGCAGGGAGTGCGGGGTTCGCTGCCGCCCGGTGCTCGGCCCCGGCTGTCTCACCGGCGGGCGGGGGAGCGAGTAGCTGGGGATGCTCGGGCGACGATGCCGGGAGGAGGGGGAGGAAGAAGAGGAGGAGAAGAGGGGAGCTACTGGGACAGCCTGAAGTGGGCGGAGGGGAGAGGCGGGTGTTATACCGTCGCTCGGGGGAAGGCTGAGCGTTTGCAAATTGCGGCTCCGAGGCTCGGGGCGCATCCTATCGCCGCCGGCCGGCCGGGCGGCAGCCGCAGCGCAGGACGAGGCTTCCCGGCTCCCCGATCTCCTCGCGCTGCCCGCGCTATCCCCGCCGTCCCCGCCTCTGCCTCCGGCTGCCCTCAGCTGCTGTGCCCCTCGCCTCCTGTGCAACAGAGAGGAGAACGGCAGCACGCGGAGGTGCGCTCGGAGCCGAGTGTCGGCTAGAGAGCCAGTCCCTCTCCCAACCGCGCAGACATAAGCAGAACCCTGGGTGAGTAGTCTGGGAGATTCCCTGCTTCTCCAGGCAGGCCAGAACCGATCAGGCCCCTTCAGCACATCCCTTTCTTCCTTTCTTCTTGGTCTTATGCCTGGAACGTGCAGGAGATCCCTGTCCTCTGTGAGGTTAGTCAAACTTGTGTACCTGCTTGGTGAAGGATTTTTGAAAGGTTTTACTACCCAGCCATTAGAATAACATTCTACTATGACTGTCCCAACTTGAAAACCTTTCTACTTTCATGTATGAAATTTTCTTCCTTTTTTTAAAAAAATCTTTTTTATTAAAAAAGTTTGTCATCTTTTACAACTTTTTTGGCCTTATGGAATTGCCCTGTTCCCTTTCACCTGTAAATTTATGTAGGTAACACATAATTTGAAGCTAATGATATGCTAAGGAGTTTCTTAGTCCTTGAGTGTTGTAATTAACAAGTGATATCTGCATATTTGTCTTTTGCTTTCTTCAGGCTGAACAGCCATGACAGCTGAAAAGACTATTCCTATAATTAACGGCAAGCCAGAAGATGTTTTGGATCCAGAAGCTTCAAGTACCAACCTCGTCCACAGCAATGATAAGAAAGTTCATGAAAGAGGTCACTGGAACAATAAGGTTGAATTTGTGCTTTCTGTGGCAGGGGAGATTATTGGGTTGGGAAATGTATGGAGATTCCCATATCTTTGCTACAAGAATGGAGGAGGTAAGATGGCGTCATGTGTTGATTTGCAGCTCACTGTAAACATCTGGGAAATAAACACTTAGGGGTGTTTCACAGTGATTTCTTGCGCTAGTAAGAGGGGTTCAGGACTTGTTTGTGTGTGTAGGTAGGGAAGTATTAAGCACCTGAGAATGAATTAAAAAATGTGATGTTTCCTTTACCTTCTTCTCCCCAAATACTACGTGGTTTAATTTCTCGAGGTTTTTCTTTGGTTATGGGGTTGCTTGTTTTTTTTTTCATTATTAATATATTTATATATTATTGTTGTTGTTGTTTTTTAAGGTAGAAGAAACCAGTTAGAATAGAACATTTTCTTGTGCATACAGAATCGAGCCTACTCAACAAAGTTTGTCTGACAGAGAATAAAGTAGCAGTTTATTTTTCTGAATAGCATACTTTAGGGAGGAAATATTGTTTCTGAAAATGCTACCTTTTTTATGACAAAAAAAAAAAGCCCTTTAAGTCAAAGACACTTTTTTTTTTTTTTTAATCATTACTTCCCCAATCAGTACAGTAAGGGAGGGTAAGATACAAAGCTGACTGTTACTAAGCCAAGAGAGCAGGGTCTGTATACCTTAAAATAAGATGGTAGAAGTCTATTCTTTTCTCTCTCAAATCACAGAAGTATAATGTATTGTATGATATGTATTACTTATAGTCAGGTATCATCTAGGTAAGATACATGACAATTAAGAGTAAGCACATCAGCCATGTCTCACACAGAAATGAAGGAAGAAAAGACAAAACCTTAAGTTTAGAATCCTGTGAGCTAGATTCAACATTCTCCCACTTAATGTCTGAATCGGCAGCCCTAGTGTAAACGTATATCCTTCAAGAACAGTGATATGCTCAGTGACTGATATATGCAAAGATCTGTTCTTAACAGGTTTGTTTGCTAACAGTGCTATGCCAGATTTCTTTCCCTCGTTTGCACAAAACTAGGTGAACTCAGGGGTGGTTTTGGCCATTTTGTCTGCTGTTTCTAAAGACTACTCTTGTGGTAGGTGTGTTACTAGTTTGCAGCTCCTCTTTAACACATTTGTACTGTGGCAAAACTAAGATGACAAGAATTCACTCATTTTAGCATGCTACTGTACTTTTAGTCTCTAATCAGTCTGTTGGATGACTTGCTGAACAGTTGCTGGCTTACTTAAGTATCGTCATTAATCACTACAGCAGTCTTTAAGAATAGAATGAATGCATGTAGTTTGATTGGCCATGTCCTGGTACCATGGGAAGTTTGCCATTAACTTCAGTTTTCTTTGGTGAGGTCTCAGTCTACGACTTTTGGCTAACACCTCTGTTTCTGTAACTCTCTAGACTGCTGAACTAGAATTAGACTTGGGTCTTGTTTGTTGCACTGAATGTAAATACTGGGAAATACTTCATGTGTAATGTGTAATCATAGTGAAGAGGTATATGAGCTAGTTACTAAATAGAATGCCTGCTAGGTACAGAACAAATTCAGAAGCAGGATGGGTACTTCAGGTCTAAGCTCTCTCTGGCACTACCAACAGATAATGTAGGCATAAGCTTCTGTATTTCTGATTTGCTCTTATGGACAATTGCTATTCTTTTTTTTTTTTTTTTTTTTCTTTTTTGGAAAAATAGTTCACTTATGTTTCTTGAATTAGATATTTCATGGAAACTAATTGGTTTGCAAGCAGGCAAACTTGGTATACTCTGTTGTTTCCTGATGGGTATCTGTTGTAGAGGAATTAAAAAATATATATTTAAGCCATTATAATAAGTTTCATTAAGTTGCTATGTTAAACTCACTGTGCTTGTCCATGTGAGTGAGCTAAACTTGTTTTCATGCTGGACAGCAGTTCTTAAATCATGGCCTGGAAAGATGTTGTCTTTCAGGCCATTTGCATAAAGTGTTGTTCATTAATGATCAGATCAATCTTTAGGACTCCTGTTGAAGTAGGAATGTTAGTGCTCTGAAGAACTGATTGATGTATGCAGTTACTACATCTATCAAAACTTTTGTGCAGTACTTCACTGTGTTTGTCTGATTAAACCAGTGGAACTTTGTTTACTGGTATCAGTAAAAATGGCCCAAATAGTTATTGTTTCCTCCTAGTATTTGTATTCTTCCTTCCTTGTTTCCCCCTAAATCAGTGTAGTTAGTTGCTTTCTATCTCATCCTTTGGTTTATTAAGAAATCTGAGTACCAGGGGAATGAAGGAAAAAAAATATTTTGGCCTTGTATGTTAACAGGGTCTCTGTGTAGTGAAAAGGCTGTATTTCATTCCTTCTTATTTAGGTTCAGTTCTAAATCGAATACTTAAAATCTACTGTATTAGCAAGTGACAATGTGCCTAACAGGTATCTTCTGTCGCTTCTCTGTTCATACTTCAGTCATGTTCTCTGTCTGCCATACCTAATAACATGGTTAATCATGAAATAATACAGAATTTCTGCTCTGTGTTAATAAGAGAAGAATGGTATTTTGTTGAAGGCTTCAAGTTGTACTGCTCACTATCTTTGCTGGAGTTTACTGTCAGCATGTAAGAAAAAAAGCTGATGCTTTGTAAATTTCTTACAATTTCTAGATAGCAATGCCAAGTCCTGTTTTCTTTCTCTGTGTAAAAAGCCCTAAGGTGTATTTTGTCATTCCCTTCTTACGATCCTCGTCATTGGTCTTATCTAAATAACATCACAGTACTTGGATTTCATTTCCATAATGCTTCTTCATCCCTGCTTTTCTCCTGAGAAAAGAAAGTAAGAGAAGAGAGGGTAGAATGATTTGATGATAATCAGATCAGAATGGTGTGGCTAAGCAAGAATGTGATCTTTCCTGTGCATGAGATAATGTTCAGCAGAATTTAGCCTATTCTGAAAAACTTAAGTATGCTTTGTGTTTTGACTGGGGATGGGGTGGTTTTTGTATTGGTTCTTTGTTTTCAGTCCACAATAATGGCTTAAGAGTTAACTTTTAATATTTGGTGCCAGAAGCAAACACTTTTTGCACTTTAAGCACTGCACCTGCAAGAATTAGCTAAGGAATGAAAATAAATTTTTTGCTAAGCTGTCAAGGAACTGTGTTCGTTGTAACCAATACCACCACAATGTTTACTCATAGGTGCTTTCCTCATCCCATATGTGGTTTTCTTTATTTGCTGTGGGATACCAGTTTTTTTCCTGGAGACAGCCTTGGGACAGTTTACTAGTGAAGGAGGCATTACGTGCTGGAGGAAAGTTTGCCCTTTGTTTGAAGGTAACAACCTTTTCTGTGTTCTATTGCATTAAGTTTTAAATGAAGGAAAAAATCTTACAAAAGTTGGGATGTACTTATAGTATTAAGCATTTGTTCTTAAATTATCTGAAAAGTGAAAGTTCTTTGTTCTCTCTTCCTCCTCTCCAGGCATTGGATATGCTACCCAAGTTATAGAGGCACATCTAAATGTATATTACATCATTATTTTAGCATGGGCTATCTTCTATCTGTTTAACTGCTTTACTACAGAACTTCCCTGGGCTACGTGTGGGCATGAATGGAATACAGGTATGACCTTGGTGGGAATATTTGCTGTACAAATAATGACTTCCAAGTAATAAAATGAATTAGTGTTGAGAACACAACTATTGTGGTAGAAAAGTCTGTGGGAATGGGCTGATCATGTCAAACTGTGATGAAATGAAATCACAGAATCACAGAATTTTAAGGGTTGGAAGGGATCTCTAGAGATCATCTAATCCACCCTCCCTGCTGAAGCAGGTTCTCTAGACCATGTTGCACAGGTCGTGCAGTGAAGACTTAATCATACCTTTCTGATTTAGGTCATTGTATAAGCATTTGTTCCTGTGAAATATAATGTCAGATGGGAAAAGAAAGCTTTTGCCTTTGTCATTTCTGTAAAATATTCTGGCTAATTCCCAGGACTCTCATTTTCAATCATACCCATTCTCTCAGAATACAGTAAGTGAATTCAACAGAAGAGCTCTTCTTCTTTATTTGATACAAGTTAAAGAGTGACTTTCCACTTGCTCTATTAAACAAAGTGGAGACTTGTTGGTTGTTTCATCAGCCAATTGTTGCCATTGGCCATTGAACAACCACTTGAAGAAGTATTATGTTGTAGTTCCTGAATGATTGCCTCAATTTCTCAAAGCTTCTTCGTTTAGCCTCAGATGTTTAGTTGGCCCTTGTCATTGCCAAAGTGCATTTAGAAAGTGTAGGAGTGTGTAGAGTACTACATGGATATTTTTCTAGCCTCTGATCTTGTGATCAAAATACTATTACAGAAGTAGCAGCTGGAGGATTTTAGAATATCTAGAAATCCTTTTAACCATGTAGAGGATGATATAGTAAGTGGCTTTACAAATGCACAAACTAGAATTTGGACCAGAAGAAATGTATGTACATGTCAATATAACAACTTTGTTGTTGTTTTTATAGAAAACTGTGTGGAATTTCAGAAACTTAATATGAGCAACTGCAGTCAAATCTCTTTGCAAAATGCTACGTCTCCGGTGATGGAATTCTGGGAGTAAGTGCACATAAACAATCTGCTTGATCTGACTGTTCATTATCTTCCAATTTTTGTTTACAGGTTATTAGGTATTTCATAAACTGATAGCACTTAGTGATATGAGTTCAGCTGTAAATTTTCTCATATAGTCAAAAGATTCAAGATGAGAAGTTTTAACTCTCTTTAGAGGATTCAAGGAAAAGAATTCTATATTCTGAAAGAACATAGAACAAAGTGTGCCACTTACTTGGGATCTTGGCTCCTGTTGCTGGAGGAAAGAACCTCAAATACATACTAATGAGGCAGAGGTGAAAGAGGATGATTTTAAGTGTTTCTTGTTGTTTGATGGTGGTTGTTTTGTTGTTTTTTTGTTTTTTTGTTTTTGTTTGTTTTCCCAGGGTGTTTGCTCTCTTTTCTTCCATAACAGTTGCATCTTCATCTGAGCTAACTAATATTTTGGAGTCTGTACATCATTATATTTGAATGGACTGTGTTTGTTTTTCAGTTAGAAAAAGAAAGCTTAACACTCTTGCGTCTCCTTGATTCTGGTTTCTAGTTAGAGTGATAAAGAATTATGTCTTCACAAAATTTGGACTGCTTTTGTGATGACACATTTTTTCTTACTATAAATACTTAATTAGTAAATGTGTAGTTGCATACTTGTTCTTTGCAAGGCACAGTTTGTATTAAGACAGTCACAGAACTAGATTTTTAATGTTAAAGTAGCTCTTCTTAATTTAAAGGAGTGTATTACAGAGTTTCTGGTTACTAAATATTCTTGAGATCCCATTCTAATTACCAATTTATTATTTGGAAAAGTGTTATTGTGGAACTGCAGTTGTTTTGTTGTTTGTTTTTTTTTTCCCCAAACTGCAATAGTTACCTTTGAAAGGGCTATAAGCTAAGACTGTTCTCGAAGGGAGAACTCTGCATTTGGCATCATTTTCTTGAACATTAGCATATGCTTTTGTCTTTGCCTCTGGTCCACCTAGTCTTGCTAAATAAGTTATCTTAGTCTTAGCAGGTGGTAGTTATTGTTTCAGTAAATAATGTATTAAAACAATATTAAATTGTACAAGTTTTCATGTTTCTTTTCTGTTAAAATCAGAATAACCTAAGCACTCAGTCTGCTAAATTACAATATGCCTACTCTATCCGCTTCCCAGGTAATCTTTATAATAAAGAAGATTTTCTTATGTGGCACCTCTTATTTCTATGACTTCGTTTTAACACAAATTATGGTTCTTTAGGACAGCTGAAACTGAACTTTTTTTTTTTTTTAATTTAAGGGGCATAGTTAGAGTAAATGAACGAAGTATTTTCTCCAGTACTAGCCTTATTTGCTCACTGTTTTTATTTACTTATTCAATTATATTCAAAACTTGGCAACTGTAAGTATCTCCAGCTATCTAAGGAAGCAGGCAATGTTCAGTTGATTTCTAAGGAGGGCACAAGCTAAGTTCTTATCTCCCTGTGTGTCTAGGTGTTCTGTTTGCTGTTCTGTTTTTTTTGTTCTGTTTTTTGTTTAGTATTTCTGTAGTATGGTTTTTGGGAGATTGTCTGATTTTCGATGTCAAAGTTATTGCAACCTATGTACAAGGGCATTTCAAATGCATTCTTTCTCAGAATTCTCTAAAAATGAAGCTGCAAAAGATTATGTAGCTGAACTTGGATTCCTGTTACAGTACATTTTGAATCCTTCAAATTCTGGATGTATTTGACTACCTGAGTTAGGCTGAATTAGGAATGAGTTATGAAACCATAAAGGCTGATAATCAGATTAACTTTTTCTTTAACGTCTGTTACAATCGTGTATGAAAATGCACATTCTGGACTTCCTGAAGTCATTAAAAAAAAAACCTCCGAACCACTTCTTGTTATTGTTTTTTTGTTGTTCTGTGGAAAAGCTTTTCATAATAATAACAGTTTTTACTGACCAAAGTAGCTTATGATATTAAACTTATCTGCTTTTGGTGCCCAAGCAAAAGTGGTGCTTGACTTTCCAACCTTGAAAACTGAATATATCTACAGCTAGGTCAGGTTGCTCAAAGCCCAGTCCTGGCTGATCTTGAATGTCTCTGGGGGCAGAGCATCCACTGTCTCTCTGGGCAACCTGTGCATCACTGTGTTTATTGCATGTATAAAAATGAACAAAAAACAGCCCACCTTCTTCCTTATGTCCAATCTAGATCTTTCCTTAGTTTGAAACCGTTTCCTCTTTTTCTGTCACAGCAGACCCTGCTAAAGGGTCTCTCCTTTCTTGCAGCCCTACTTCCCCATCTCCCCCCCCCCCCCCCCCCCCCCCGCGTTTGACTACTGAAAGGCTGTTCTCAGCTCTCCCTGGAGCTTTCTTATCTCCAGGCTGAACAGCCCTAGCTCCTTCAGCCTAGCCTCATGGAAGAGTTGTTCCATCCCTTGGATTATTTTCATGGTCCTCCTCTGGACTCCCTCCACCAGTGCTATGTTTCTAATGTACTGAGGGCTCCTCACCTGGACAGAGCTGAAGTCCAACTAAAGCCGAGAAGAGGGGCAGGATCACCTCTCTCATTCAGCTGGTCATACTTCTTTTCATGCATTTGGTTTTCTGGGCTGCAAAGGCATATTGCTGACTCATGTCCAACTTCCCATCCATCCACCAGTACCCTCAAGTCTGTTTTGGCAGAGCTGTGCTCTATCCTTACATCTCCCAGCTTGAATTGATAGCTGGGATTGCCGCGATCCAAGTGCGAACCTTGTACTTGGAGTTACTGAATCTCACAAGGTTCACCTGGGCCCATTGCTCAGCCTGTCTAGATCTCTCTGGATGGCATCCTGTCCCTCAGGCTTGTTGACTGCACCACACAGCTTGGTGCCATCTGCACCAATGATCCTGCTGTCAGTGTCATTGTTGAAGTTGGTAAAATGTACTGATCCCAGTACTGACCCCTGGCTGACCCCACTTATCACTGATCTCCATTCAGACAGTGAACCACTGACCACCACTCTGGGTACAATCTTGCAACTGGTTCTTCATCCATCAAACCCTCCATCTGTCAAACTCATATCTTCCTAAACTGGAGAGAAAGATGCTGTGTAGGACCACATTAAAAGCCTTACTGAAGTTCTGTTATGCTTATACAGAACTCCACTAAGGTGATCAGGTATGACTTGCCCTTGTTGAAGCTATGATGGTTGTCTTATACCACCTCCCTCTGTTCCCTATCTTCCATGATAATTCCCTTGTTAAAATTTAAGAAGGTACACTGCTGCATGAGTTCCAAATTCAGAATGGATATGATAAACTATTTGAGAAGTGGAAGAACAAACTTCACATACTGGGATTGGCTTTGCACTAAAATGACCATCTGGAACTAAATTTTATAATTTAGATACATCAGGTACAGTAGAGCTCTGTGCTTAAAAATATACAGTGCAGATCACAGAGTAGTTATTATGTAATAAATGTACCACCAGGCTAGTTAATTTGTGCAGTAAGTCAACCTGCAGCTAACTGTTTCCAGAAGTGTTAGCTAAAAGCTTAGCTAAAAGTCTTGTTCACAGGATATTATTTCACTCCTTTATAAATGCTAGTGTCAATAATCTTAAGTTTATTGAAAGATTCTTCTAAAAACAAAGTTAAAAAGAAAGTTGATGGGCTAAACTGGACAGGGCAGATGCTAGCTGTTAATTTCAGAACTCAGAGATAGTGATGAAGCCTTTCACACTGCAGTAACCAATCACAGGACTGAATTGATTTGCATAATGACTAGGTTTCTTGCAGTTATATTACTTGATGCCTGTGGAGGATGGGAGAGGCGCTAGTTTTCTTCTGAACAACATCACTATTCAGATCCTCCTGTACATTTTGCTTTTTGCAGTGTTGAAACTGCAATTCAAACTTCTCTAAGTTATGGTCATGATAAACACAATTTATTGTGGAAAGGGCTAGCTGGGGTAAAAAGTTTTTTGAACTATTAGCATCTATTCTTGAGACAGTTTATGAATCAGAGTGGTAATTATTGTGAGTAGTCATCTAATTTCAATTGGAAACGAATAGTGCATTTGTTAATTGTCAAGCTGATGTTAAGTTTTTTCTTTGGTAAGCATATAACCTCACTACAGTCTCCAATTGTATTCACAGTATCTTCAGACATTTTAATTGTTCTAATTTAAAAACTAACAAAAAAGAAAAAAAAAAGCAAAAGGTACCCCTTCATTCTTGGAGACTGGAGAGGAAGAAACCTATGAACTGCATGAGTTATCAGTGCCATGTGTTTTCTTCAGGTCAATTGCTCTAAGAGTTAATCACAATGAGGAATACAGCGGTTGCTATGTATTGCACAGCAGACTAGACTGGCACTCTGTAAATGCCAGCAGAGGTTAGTAGCAGGGCACAAGCTGGATTTGTGTGTGCATAAACGAATGCACAAATCCTAGAAGGGATGTCTTCAAGAGTGTCTTTGGAAAGGAGTAAATTTTTTCTTTTCTCCTTCCTTTAGCTAGTACTGTTATGTCTTTTCTTCTTTGATTAGACTGGAAGTCCCAGCCCTTTTTGTTTGTGATTGGAAGCAAACTCAAATCCATAGGTGTTTTGAGGACTGCAAGTAACGATTTCAGCCTCTCTGCTGAAATGTTTCTAGCTTTTATTACTTCTGTGGACTTGACCATTCCTAAAACTATCACTGCAGTCAAATAGCAGCTTGTTCAAATGCAGTGAAAACTACGAGAATGTTTTGCAGTACTACAAGGCTACGAAGGCATGTGGGCTAACAGTTATCTTTCTTCAGGTCTGTCCAAAGGATACTGTCTCCTTGTTACTCTAGCAGGTACACAGTTACTTCCTCTGATAATTTAACATTCTCTACCAGCTTTGATGGCGGGGTCATGCAGTAGATGAAAACTTCATTCATGTCTAGGATGGATTGTTTGTTTACGTTATAAAATAATAAAAAAAAAAGCAAACCAGACTGTGGAGATAAGTATTGCAATAGGTCCTAGGTAATATTTTCCTCTTCTTATATGTAAAAGACTCTCATTGTAAGAGCAAGGATTGTTATATATATATATATTTTTTTAACAGTGTAATTGATAATTACTTGTAGCTTTGTGGCCATAATGGCCTGATGCTGCTGAAGGAGCAGCATGCAGAGTCTGAGGGATTAGATTCACTTTACTTGCTTTCCTGCATAGTTAAAAAAGTCTATCCCTGTTAGTGTCTGTTTTAAGACTTAATTTGAGTTAGCTGACTTGTCATTGACTTCAGATATCAGTGTTGACAACTCTGGGAAAAAAATCAGGAGCTTAAGGAGGATTTCTTACCTTCCTTAAAAAGATTTGGTAATTTAGGGTATTGATTAGTTTCACATTCCATATGCATATACAGTTTTCAAAAGTAAGCAAGTGAATTGATCAAAACTCAATTTTTAAGCTTCAAACTCATTTTACAAAGGACAGACAAGAGTCTGAAATTTCTTTCATTTAATACTGGTGCCCAGGATTCAGAGACTGTCCAGTTAATTACTGTTTTTCATCTCATCCTAGAAGACCAGCCTGATAAAAGATTAAAAAAAAAAAAAAAAAGTAATTTGAAGGTATGCCACAGGTAGGTTTATTTTGTACAAATCTTAAACGGTAAATAGCATAAGCTGCAGTAATAACAGAGGTGTTGATCATTTTGGGTATGTTAAAGCAGACCTATGAAAGAGATAGGTAGCCACAGATGGGGCTAACTTTATAGCCAGGGAAGTGGTATAGAGATTAGAAAATAAACTATTCCATTGTGCTGTGTGTTTTCCTAGGTGAGGAAGCTGTCTGGTAGGTATAGGGGACAGCAACTGTATCTTTGTGCTCCTTTGACTGTTATTCCGGTCTGCCACCGTGGACAGGAATTTGAGATTTCTTGTGCCTGGGAAGGGAGCTGGACAGACAGAGAACCCACGGTTTTGTGGTTGATTCCACCTCAATAGTTTTTTATTGGCTGTATGACAACAACTTAGTCCTCTGCTAAAGAGGGTCTAGTTGTTGTCCTGTCATTCTCTGAAGGGAGTGACACATCCTTAGCGTTTCCAAGCAAAAAACCTTTTTTTTTTTTTTTGTTTAGGGAAAAGAAAAGGATTTGTCCTCAGCAAAAAGGAGAAGGCACAAACCCTTTCCTTGAAAAGTCAAAAAGAGTTTTTCCTGTTTCATTCAGTCTGCAACTGACTGCAAGAGTCACATTGTGCTTAATCCCCCCTATCCTATGAAAAGTCATTAACAAGTTGGGCTCAATCCTGCAGTGCTCAGTACCCAGAGACCTTCAGCACCTCTCAGAACCAGACCCTTTGTGCATGTCTTGTCGAAGAACACTGAGCTGTGCCAGACTTGCTTGTTCCAGTTTAGTTCAAGAGAGGCCATGTGAAAACAGCTTTTTGTTTGGATTCGCATGAGCTCTTCATCTGGTTTTGCCTCAGAACCACAAATTCTGCCTGATTTCAGTTGAAAGAAGGAAATGGGGTAGGTCTCAAAGTGCTAAGCCAAGGGTAAATGTTAGCCTAATCCAGACAGATGAACTTTCCCTTGATTTTGATTTTATCTGGAATGTTTTGTGTAACATTTCAAATACACAGAAAAAATTACCTCAAAATCATGTACTTGAATAGTACAAAATGCCAATAGTAAGACTGTGCTACTATAAGTTGATATTTTATATGAATTTGATTATTTTTGGTTAAAGAAACACATAATATTCTTTTCAGTAGAACTGAAAAGGATGGATAGGAAGAAAATGCCATCTTGGTATTCTGTATTTTGTTATTGTTCTCTTTGTTCATTTTCCTATATTCTGTAATCTGTTGACGAAGATATTGATTTAATCAAGGCTTTTTAGGGTGCTCGTAGTGTCAACAATTTTGCAATCATAGATTTCTTGATTACCTTCACATTCATTTATCTTCATAAAATCTATGTAAGATCTAATTATTCCCACTTTACAGAAGGGGCTCTGAGCTACAGAGTGCAGAAGTGCTTAAGTGTCAGAGGTCTGATAATTGTTATTTAATGTTCTTTATTGTAGAATAAATTGCTGTAAATTAGCTGTGCTAGTTTTAATTCAGTTAAGAAAAATGAATGTACATGAGTCAGTGGTTCAAATGTTCTCCCTGTGTATGCAAATAACAATACTTGAGTTTGGAAGGGACCTTTGGAGGTCATCTTGTCTAACCACCTAGTGAAGCACAGCCACCTGGGGCAGGTTGGCCATGACCACGTGCAGGTCGTTTTTCAATAACTCCAAGGAAGGAAACTCTGCAACATCTCTAGGTAATGCTGTGAGTCTGAATAATTATATTTATATCTTAAAATAGAATTTGTTAGGGAAACTTAGTTCTCCAGTGAAAGTTAGGAGCTACACGTTTGTGGTTTTGAAAAGTAATTGTATAATGTTGCAAATTCTTCTTCAGTAGTTGTAGGAGCTAAAAATAATGAACTTCGTTTTGTCTGATTGTAAGGGAGCCATGAACAAATTTGATCTTTTGTTTTCCAAGTTACATGGATTAATATCAGTATTTCAGATAATATTCACAAAGCATCTATTTCATTTTCCATGATTGAAAATATCTTTGTAGCATTCAGTGGGAAGTGTGGGAAAGTTTTACCTGCAGTGCTACATTTTTGTAGCGAAAATCACATGTGAGCTAAAATCACCTCTTGATCACACAGTTCTTAGAGTTCTAGTAAATATGGTATTGCATTTTCTAACAGTTGGAAAATGCGTGCAGGGTGCTGAAAGACATGCTTGTAAAGCTGATGTCTTTGGAAGCTGTTGAGTTGGGTATCTAGTTTTGCTGGAGTGCTAAACCTTTTTTATTTTCTATTTATTTTTTTTATTTTGAAGTATCAAAAATTTCCATATTATTTTTAACATAGGAGTGTGTGTTTAAAGACACACCTCTGTAAAAGGTATTTCTTGATGTTGAGCAAAACAGTTTACTTACAGGGAAATTGAAAATAATTACATTTAAAAATTGTGAAAGGTCTACAACAACAAAACCTTACTTGTGTCGCATTAAGGTTAATGAATCAGTCGATTCAGAGCATGCTAAAATAACCAGATGTGGTTTTTTTCTGACTTTGCTTCAGTTTTCATTTACTTTATATATATATGTAACTTTGTTATTTGAGGGAAGGCCACTACTGAAAAGCCTTCTTTCAGTATTGCCAGATTTTGTGCAAGTACAAAAGAGAAAACATCCTCTTTAAGATAACAACTTCAGTAAAGGATGTGGATATCTTTGCTTTACTGGAGACCATACTTAGTAAATGGTTAGGGGTTCCCTACTTTATGGTAGAAAAAGGGAAGTACACTGACATTCATCTGAATACTACATAGTCTTAAAAATAATCCTTTACATGACTTGATCTTTCCTTCTTTAAAGGTGGTGATCCAAGTTCTAATAAATTTTTGGGTCACAATGCAAGGCCACGGTACTTTGAACAAATATCTGTTTTACTCTTTAGCAGATTCAAAGTGGAGATATCATGTAGAAATACAGATTCTTTAAGCTCCCCAAAGACTTGAGAACCATTCAAACTAGTCAACAATATATGATGTTGAAAGCTGTCGTACATGTTCTTCTACACTTGTAACTGAGCAAAGTTCTAAATCTTCTAGAATACTGAAGGTTACTGAAACTGAGATACTGTCCAGGATAATTGCTGTCTGAAGCCAAGTAGTCCAGTAGCTCTCCTAAAGAAACAAATGTACCTTTCACAGTTGAAGCTGAAATGTTAAATTTCAGTTTTACAAGATTTGAATGTGTTTAAAAACCATTTGGATGTGGTGCTCAGGGACATGATTTAGCGGAGGGCTGTTAGCTAGGGTAGTATGGTTAGGCTGGACTTGCATTTGCAGGTCTTTTCCAACCTGAGTAATTCTATGATTCTATTGTCTTCACTAGTTTATCATGGAAATAAGAGCTGCAAGACTAGCAAGACAAATAGCATGCAGCTCTTCTGGGACATGTTTCTTCCACGTATCTAGAATTCTTTAAATGTGTTTTTATAAAAATTAATAGACTACCATTTTTTGCTGTCCAAGAATATGTCCATTAGATTTGTTCACTGTCTTGGTATCAAAATTCTTAAGGACACTGATGCAAAGAATTTTTGAGACGCCAAAGTAAAAAAGTTAAACAGGTCAATAGCATTAATCTTCCTCTTGGTTATCTATTAGTGTGGGTACTGCATAAAGGAAATGGGTGCGTGCATTTCAGCAGCCTGATATTGGTTTTGGCTTTTGAAACAGTGCCATTGTAGACCTTATTCTCCACAAAAACAAAGCAAAGTCAACTAACAACAAAATTGGGTTTTATTTGAATTAAAACACTTTTTAAGAGTATTTTCCAACTACAACTTTGTGGACTCAGGGAGGTAGCTGAAAGGGTGATTGTTTAGTTTAAAGTTCCTAAAGGAGAGATGCTTTAAATGCGCAAAAAAACGTTTGGTAGGTTTTTCACTCTTTTCTGCTATATTCTAGTGGGGCAGCAAGGAAACTGAGTTTTAGTGTCAGGAGGTTTTCCTCAGAAAGACTCATTAGCTAATGTTATGGGTTTCATGAGTTTCTTATGAAGACTGAACAACTTCAGACAGTGCAAGCCTTCAAGCAACCATGTAGGCACAGTTGTCCTGCTGTGCAGAAACAGAAATTGGCTGTTATGCTCCTGAAGTCCCCTCCTCAGATATATTTTTTTTTTAATGATTTCAACTCTCCTGGCTATTGTTTTTAGTAAACAAATGAAAAATGGAGCCAGTTGAATTTACCTGAATTTAAGTAAGAGTCATGTAAGTGTTGCAGGAGGGTCGTGATGGTAATTTTGTGAAGATTCCATAGTTGTGAATGTGGACAAAGGAATCAAGACCTCCCAAAATATCTCACTTACAGTATTCTTACTTTTTCTCTTTTGACCTATCAACTGTTCTTTACTGCCTTGCATCCCTGCTCCTTTGCTTTTTCCATTCTTAGTTTCCTTTGTAAGTACAACTTAGTGCAGGGCCAAGAACTCACCATTGAGGACTGTTTTGCATAATCGGGGAATGGTTCTCAATATTTTTTTTGGTCTAAAGCTGTTCTCATATGAATGCTTAAAAATGAGCAATGGAATACAAGCCCACAAACTGCCTAAACAGCTCAACAGAAAATTTGAGAGCTATCAGGTTGACCTAAATTTCTTCAGGTGCCACCAGTTCACAGCTACTGTGGCCTGAGTGCTAAACTAATTCACATCACTTGGTGAATGAAAACAACGTAGTATTTTTGTTTTTGTTTTACTTTTTTAAAACACTGTATAACTTCTTCATAGGGCAGTAGGTGGAGTAGAGGATAAACGTCACAGGGACTGAAGGTTATGAGAGAATACCAAGAAACTGTAGAGTTGAGGTGAGTGGAATGATACAAAAAAAAGGTGATTTGATAGAATTCAACTTTGAGATTTGGTTAAGAAGTTGTTTCCATGACTTCAGTAAAACAGGTTGAAGGAAAGTAGGTCAGAAATAGCTACAGGAGAAGCAAAATGTTCCGAGTTTATACATCACGTTCTCTCTAGTTGTAAATACACAGATACAAACAAGTTGGTGCTGTATGTATATATATATATACACAGTAGTTGCTAAGTGATGTCTCGTTCAGGTAAGTACTGTCTTCATTGAGACAGGTTAACACAAATACTTTTAATTATTTTCCAGCAGCACGAGAAATTTTAGAGAGAAGTCTGCTGAGGAAACTTTAATATTTTAAGTTTTGGTAAGTTTAAAAATGTTGGATAATGAATGGTGTAACATAACAGTTTTAGGACTTCAGAAGGAAAAAAAACTAGGCTGAGCAGCAGCAAATGTAGCTCAAGTAGAAATAATTCTTTCTGATATGTGTAGATCTCAGAAATATGCTGTAAGAGGTAAATATTTCATAGCTGTGCATAATTCTTCAGTCATGGGATTCTCACTAGTGTGACCACTGGGAATTATCTGTCTGCTGCTTTCTGAAAGGCAAGTATAAAATCCAGTGATATTCAAGAAGAGAATTCTTACAGTTTGAGAAGATTTATTATAAAAGAAATATTATGAGAATTATAAAATAAACTGCTAACCATTTGATTTTACAGGGTTTTATGTCTTTACCATTTAGCATACTTTGAAAAAAATTACAATGGGACTATATAAGACAGTGAAGCACACTGCCTCAATTTTTTAGCATTTTGTATACCCTCTGTAGTGTTCTTTTCTTTCATTGTAAGAGAAAACCATTCTGTATTCAAGGAAAGCATGTAATTTTGGTGAACTTGTCTTTTCTTAGCTTTTATCTCTTAGTACAATAACTTGTGTGTCCAGTTAGTAAACTGGAACAGCTCAGAGCCTTCTCTGAAATACCACTGGCTGTATGTTTATATATTATTGTTAGAAATAAACTTCTCTTTATTCCACAGAGAATAAATCTCTGGAAGCATCCAAGGCCAGTTTGGGTGGGGCCCTGGGCAACCTGTTCTAGTGGTAGGCAGTCCTGCCCACAGGAGGGATGTTGAGGCTGAGTGATCTTCAAAGTGCCTTTCTACCTAAGCCATTCTATTTTTTTTTTTTTTGCTTGTTTGTTTCTCTTTACTTCCATACTAGCATTTTTTCAAGCTTTAACTCTTCATAGGCTTTTCCACTTTTGAGTTGTGTGCTCCAGATGAATTGATTGGTCTGCTTTCCAAAATATCAAGCAGTTAGCTTGTAACTAGACAACCATAAGGAAATGTTGCAGCTCTCTGTTCTAGAAAAGTTTCTGTGCTGTTCCGTAGAGCTTTGTGTTATAATAGAACCAAAATATCAATTTCAGTACCTCAGAGATCCTTAAAGCTGCTCCTAATTGCAAAATCTGAGGAAAGAGGCTGGTTAAGCACTGACTAGAGCAAACACTCGCAGCATTGCTGCTTCCTAGAAAGGCTGCAGGGTCAACTCTTCTTTTTTTTTTTTTTTTTTTTTTTTTTTAAGATTATCTCTGTCAGATAGCGGGAAAACTGAAGTGACTTAGATAATGAAGAACGAATATTGCTGGTGGAGAAAAAGCTGAAAGCAGCTTTAAGTTATTGATGTCGGTATGTAATTAGCTGAAGTGTCATCAGTAAATAATGTGTCACAAATGCTCTTTGTTAGATAAACAACTTCCTCTGATCACTGTGAGAAAAATAATGCTACTTTATCTGTCTTTGTGTCCCAGGGATGCAAAGACACCTTTTTCGGTGTGTCTGGAATACTGCAGTCACTACGGTTCTTCCAAAGAAGGCTGACTTTATGACTGTTAACTACTTGAATAAGCTTTTGGCTGTGTGGTGGTCCACAATGAGATTGTCCTTCTGCAGCTGCTTACTAGAATCTTAGATGCTGGTGACTCTTTGGCCTGGTAATTCAGGTATCTACAGAGGATCCAGGTACACAAAAACTGAATCCCACCAGTTTTAGATTAAGTTTCTGAGTGTCAGAAACTGTATACTTGCACACAATAGTCTAATAAATTTGGGTATGAAACACTCAAAGCGATACATTTTCACAGAAATCAGACAGTATCAGCTACATAAAGTTGAGAGATAAAGAAAAATGAGAGTTTAGAAAATGTTTTTTGATGAAAAACTTCTGCTTGGGAATGGAGAATGACTGAGAGTTGCTGGTGCTCCTGAGCTGATGGGAAAGCTATGTGGCACTGCTGCTCAAATCTGTTACGCTGTTTGCACAAGGAGCTCGGTGACATGCAAGATACATAGACAGAGTGTGAAAAATCCACAGGTATAAAAAGGGCTTATTAAAACATGAAAGCAAACTGCACCATAACACTACTGCAGCTTTAATTCCCCACGCAGTGCACTGAGGACAGAGTCTGGTGTGCAGTACACAGACGGCATTGCCACCTATTTTCCTGGATAAACAGATGAGAAATGACCTCAAGAGGCTGCGTTCTCTACTTTATGTATTTATTTTGTCAAAGAAAAATGTCTTGTAAACTGCTCCAGATCAGAGAGGGAACACAAAGGGGCGTTTCTGTAAAAAGATTGAATGCACTCTTCAGCTTTCCAAACCGTGAAATAATGCAGTAATTACCTCAGAACATTCCTGTCAATAATGCGTTAGTAGCACTTAGTCCTCTTTCTCTTCAAGAGCTTGCTACAGCTCTGCACATTGGAACGCTTTAATAAAGATGCTCTTTCTCCAGAAAAGTATTCTCCCAGTCCATGGGAAATGTAGTGCTGTGGTTCCTGTGTCCCAAGAGAGTGCACTTGTAGAAGCAGCAGCTTTCAAACTGTTTTCAATGTGGATGAAAAGGTTATTTTTAGCTATGAGTAGTCAGAATAATCAGTTACTCTATAGTATTCCCATCTGCAGCAGTTTCAGAAATGTAGGGGCCCTTCTTTCCACCTGGTCTACTGAACCACTAAATTAAAACGTATTTTAGGAAATCCACAAACAAAAGAAATTTCATTAAGTAAGTAATACTTTTTCACTCGATTTCCTTTCCATATTTTTTTAGGGGAAATATATGAAATGATGTTGATTGAAAGAAGCAAGGTAACCATTAGCAGCAGTGTGTTTCTCAAATGTAGGTAGCAAGAGGTCATCAAATGATGCCTGGTTACTTGCTGAGGTCTACTGAAAACATGCTGAGATTTCTGACTCTGTACTCTCTCTCAATCTCTACTTGTTCCTTTATCTTATACACGCTACTTTTTTGATTCAAAATGAACTGCCAGCATTTGGCTTACAATATTTGATCCAATAAACTGTAACCAGAATGAAATTGCCCTCTAAGTAATAATGCCATGATTTTGTTCAGTCTGGATATAAATGTCTTTGTGACGAAACATCAGCATTTCTGGAAGCTCAAAGGAAGCAAACAAAGTGTGCTGCACTTCAGATATATCCTGTTATTCCACTTACATTTGTCTTTTCTTCATTTGAGGCTATTAACTTTTAATTTGTGTTATTTCTATGGAGAAAAAATAGAAATTATTCTTCAGTAGTAGTCAAGCTATATGCATGTAGCAAGAGGTAGTGAAAGGCTTCTGTGTGTTTTTGAATGTTAAGCGTGTTGCAAATCTGCTCTGGTTTAAATTCAAAGAAGAGATCTTGATTTTCCATTTACAAGCAAAATATCCTGTGTAGAGTTAATATTTTGCTACTACTGATAGAAAAACTTTGGTCTGGCTTAATCTTTAAATTCCCAATTAACCCTAATCCAGATGGGCATCTTCCTTCAACATTCTCTTCTAGATGTTCAAATGCCATCAATCTTCTGGCTTCTTTCCCGGTTATTGGCTGGTCATGAAATTGAACTGCTGTGTTTAAAAGAAAATATGAAAATGAAGTCCTCACAATGCTTCTGGATTTTTTTGTCTACTGCTGTTATGGATGGACATGCATTATTCTTCTTGGAAAGAAAAATTCAAGCAAATTCTAAGAGGCAATTACTAACAATTATTTGTTTTGCAGTATGACTGGTGTTTACCTGCACCTCTGCTGAGCTGCATGGCCACTTGCATCCTGATACCACCTGGGATGCCAGATTTGACAAGTACAATTTTTTATCATGCAGAGGTGTTTGGAAAGCATTCCCTAGTTTTCTGATTCCCAATAACTGAGTTGAACAAATCAGTCAGTTGTCGCCAGTGCCTTCCCTGAGGCTGTTCAGCTGGTATAGTTATCTAAACAGAGCACTTCTGGCTAAGAAATTCATTGCTTTTCATTTTTACTTGTAGTATCACCTGATAAATTAGCTTATGAAAACTTGATCAGTTTGCAGCTCATGTAAGGATCTCACTGTCTCCTTTCACAAGACCACGTAATAGTTTATACCAAGAGTTTCTTAGGGCTTCTTAGGATTCCTTGGGTCCTCTGTTCAAGAATCACTTCGCTCAGAGGGACCACAAGGCACTCGCAACCTCTTCTCATCTCAATCTGCATAAATTATTCTGTGCACGTATATTACTCTTCCATTCTGTTCTGCTTTAATATGAACTATCAGAAGTGATGAAGCACTGGAACAACCTTCACAGATGTGACTGTTCCTGGGCATCTTAATATAGAACACTTTCAAATGGTTGTTACTCTAAAATAAACAATATTACTTTCTACATTGTTTTACTATTCTTGCTCTTTCTCTATCTTTCTTCCCATGAAAAGATGAGATGAGGAGGATAAAATAATATAGGACGTCTTGCAGTATTAAGTGAAGATGCTACTTCTTTCTGCTGTCTGGGTAATCTATTCAAGGTCACAGCAGCTTTTAGATAGAAGTTGGACTGCTGAGGAGTGAGAAGCTGCAATCAGCTGTCGTCTTCCAGTCCCTGAATACATCAGCCTCACTTAGTTGCAGGGTAGGGTCATGTATTTTTTAAAATGCTCCCCCCTTTTTTATTAATTTGTGTTGAATAATGAAAGGACGTATATGAGGGTGTGCACAGTCAGACTGAGATGAGGCTTTGTGAACAGAATTTCATGTTCTGAATGACTTCTCCTTTCAGTGCCTAACCTCTGCCGCTGCTGTTTCAGCCAGTTTCAGAAGGAGAGCTAAGGTCCTCACATGGTGCAGGGCTGCATGATGCCTCCTCAGGAAATCACTTATTGCCTCTGAGCAAGGCTTTCTCTTGGATGTATGTGGCACAATATATGTTATAGTTTAATTAGATGTTTCAGACTTGTTGCTGCTCGCTTTCTATGGGAAACTTTAAACCTTCATTTTCTTAAACAAAGAAACCATGAAATAATTTGTAGTGCTTTAATATATTTAAAAATACTCACTACAGTGCTAGCAGTTGAAATTGTTTGGCACGATGTGTCTTTTTTAAGTGTGAGAAGCAGGGCTAATTGTTTGGAGGTCATTAATCTGCCATTTACAAAAGCATCCCACCAAGGTTTCTGGATGGGAAAGGTATGCATCCCTGCTATTTGACACTTCTCATAGAGCATTCAAAGACTGAGCATGGGCATTGTGTGGACAGCTTCCAGAAACTAGTTGCTTTCAAAGTTTCTCAAGTCTTCACTGAGAATTGTGTTCTTAAGACAAAGTTGCCTTTGAAAACTGGATGTGGATTATGGCATGTCTAATACTGTTCTGCAGACTTTGAGCCCTGACTATTTCAGCGTATCATCTATATACTTTCATTATAATTGCTATTTTGCACATTTCTCTCTTGAGACATTCATGGGTCTGGAAGTTGAGTAGTGCTTGTAGCCCTTTGCAGAGCTGTAGGCAGGACGCAAGCATGGAATGTTTCAGTGCGACTGCATAGTTGGTACTCATTGGAATTAGTGACTGGTGTGATGCAGTTAATTGTCCATATGGATGTGTACAGATCTCCAAGAGTAGAATCAGATCAGATTCTTCTCCAGCTGTCTGCAACACCTAGCATGTTTTCTGTCTGTAATTAGGGAATGCAAGAGTCTTCATGGTGAGCAGTCGCTGCTGATGCATGGAAAGTGTTTCTCAAGACCTTGTAAAAGAGAGAGTGTAAGATGATGTGATGCAACCCCCTTTTTATTTAAGAGAGGATAGAAGAAATGACAGCAACAGATAGAAGGGTGCTGGCAGAATCTTAATTGTGCTGCCTTATGAAGAAATTTTGCAAGAGAAAATAGATAGGCAGCATGTGTGCATATAAAATTGACTCTGCCCATTGGCTTGTTGTGGTCACCTCCTTTCTGAAAGCTGTGTAGCCACACGGTATGGATTGTGAGTCAAAAGCCTCAATTGTCTGCCCTGCTGCCTGGGAAAAGGAGTTGCTTATATTTAGGGGTTGTGCAAGCAACACCTAACAAAAATTTCAAGGGCATTTTGGATCAGTATAATTTGTGTAAGGCTGAATGCTGGAAATTTATGTATGAATTTGTCTATGTATATACAGCATATAACACTGCCAGCATAGTTATGGAAACACAGATAAAATGAGCTGTGACCAGACCCAGCTGAGATGTGATTAAAGGCCACAAAAGGCCTGAATGGCTGATATTAATTATTCAGAGTGTAAAATTAGCAAATGACTAATTGCTTCATTTAAGTTGATTAGGGTTTCTTTTAGGTTAAAGAGCAATTGAAAAAACTCAAGGGAGTTCATGAAAATCAATGAAGTTTATAGGAGTAAGTTTGTACTTTCACTTTTAACTCTTTATCCAACAAAATCCGAACTACCTGTGTTTTATTTACATGCTGGTAAAGAATTTACTTTTTTCTTAAACTGTGTGCTTATCTAAAGCAAAAATCAAAGAGCATGAAAGGAATGTGAATCTCCCAGATAAGCGATTAATTCTGAAGTTTGGTCCCACAGGTTTCCTGTCTGAATACTAGCAAGTGACTTTTATATCTGCTCACTCTTGTTTTATGAAAACAACAAAATAAACCCCTCTCTGTGTTGTTTACTAATGTAGTAAATCCTTTGGCTACGGGGATGTGAGGAATGTTCCTAAAATGGGAAGTTAAGTTTTTAGATCTGAGTGGCCTTCTCTAGTATTTTAAATATGCTGTTTTGAAATAGTAAATGCAGTATATATTTTTATTGATTGCTTTTCCCCCAAAAAAGGCAACTTAAAAAAACATTGAAACTTTCCTCCTGTTTCCAAAATATGATCCACCTGAAAGAAGGTTGACTTTAAATATAAAAGTTGTAAAATCATAGTTCAATTTACAAAAGGGCATTTATAAAAATAGGTTTTACAAGGCAAAAATAAAGGTTTCAACTCAAATATTTCTTATTGGAAGAACAATAAAACTGAAACAACAACAACAAAACAGAGCAAAAAACATTATTGGAGTGTTTTGTTTTGGG
The DNA here is from genome assembly GCF_019232065.1 of Centrocercus urophasianus. Lineage (NCBI taxonomy): Eukaryota > Metazoa > Chordata > Aves > Galliformes > Phasianidae > Centrocercus > Centrocercus urophasianus. The sequence goes on along the minus strand of NW_024884778.1, from coordinate 15,722,678 downwards.
TCTGCATCTTCTGCTGATGATTCAGAGAGGAAGAAGTTTTGTTTTTCTTTCTTTGACTTTTCTTTTGTACAAAACCTTCCATGCTGAATCTATTTAAAAATCTTTTTGATTTTTTTTCACTGACCTGTGAGAGTCACACGCTTGTTTATTTTTAACCTGATTTTAAACTCACTGCCAATATCCCCTTTTTTCCTGATTTTAAACTCACTGCCAATATCCCCTTTCTTCCCCTTTTGTATCTTTATGCCTGGCATGGTCCATTCTTTCTAGTCAGTAACCAGAAGTCTTCCTGGTTGAATATGGTTTGGTTTTAGATCAGTGTTTTGTGTGCAGTACTATTTTGTTTCAGTATTGTTTAATTTTTCTCATTTTTTCCCCCTTGGCAGACGCAGGGTGCTGGCCATATCTGATGGCATTGAACATATTGGGAATCTTCGCTGGGAACTTGCACTGTGCCTCCTCGCTGCTTGGACTATCTGCTATTTTTGCATCTGGAAAGGAACAAAGTCGACTGGGAAGGTAGGATTGAAATACTGTGTATCAACTGAAGTATCACTCTCTTGTGTCCCAAACCTGTGTGTTATTATTTACCTTTCCTTACACTGTAATGGTAGAATTTTAAGTTCATTTTACATTTTTCTAAGTAGCTGCATTTATAGAGTATATGAAGTACTAATACTGAGTAATTAAGAATTAGTCCCATTTTTTTTTTTTTTTTTTTTGCATTGGTTTGTTCACCTTATTTCCTAATTCTTTTATGTGAGGCTGGTTTTTTTTGTTGTTGTTTTCCCTGTAGTTGTTTTGTTCTTTAGCAGCCAGCCTTTGAACCCTGAGATCAGCAAGAGTTGTGTTGCTTTCTGTACACGTGGTATTAAAATATGAATTTAGTCCTTAACTGAACAGGGTTGAAACTCTCAGTGACACAAACAAATTACACAAACAAGCAGTGCATTCAGAAATACCAGGAAACTATAATAATGCTGAGGAAAATAAAATTGATCAACAAAAGCAGAAAAAAAAAACATTAAAAAATAAAAACTCAGATGAAGATGGATGTATTAGGCAAAAATAAAAAATTCAAAATAAAAATCCAGCCATTCTATATTGGAAACCCAACAGAGCAATACAACTTCACATCCTAAGGAAGTCCTGGGACAATGGAGGGGTTACCTCGGTGTGGTAGCAGACATAGATCTGAGTAGAATATGTGATTAGTTGAGCAAGCAGAGAGAGGAAAAGAGTAATTGTTCTGGTAGGAACCTGAGAAAACTCAATGGTTTCTCATGTGGAAGCCAAAGAATACAAGAAAAAAAATGCTGGATTGCTGAAACATTTTGTTTATCTAATTTTTGGTTGTTTACTATATGGTTAGTTTGTAATTGTGGTTAATTTTTTTTTTTGTTTGTTTCTGTTTCAGTAGGCTGCACTGATAAATGAAATATTTGAAATACAGTGTGTAGTTTTTCTTTTTATTATTGTTTGGAAAATATTGAAATGACTTTTTCTAGCTTTCATGAGCACATTCATTCTTCTTCCTCTCAAAATTATGGCTGCAATTATTTGCTGAATTCTGTTTCTATCTGCCAACTGTGTCAGTCAACCTGGCACTGCATTTTTCACCTAAGCAATTTACACAGATGGATTTAGCCCTACTTTTATCAAGTTGCTGCTTGAAAGAAGCTGAGAGGCATGTCTAGAGATACATATAAGCAATAATAGTTTAGAGGAAAGAGGGGGGAAAAAGAAGACAAAAATATAGAGGCAAAAAAGTGAGATAAAGGTATGGCAAGGTAAATATATATATATGTCTTTGAAGTATGTACTCCAGGGAGGTACGAGAGTGGTTTAGAGCTACAACAGGCAGCAAAGAAATGAAGTTGAGCAAAACCAATCTTTTTTTTTCCATCAGAAAGAATGTCTAAAGATGGATATCTATTCTAGCGTGGAATAATCTTGTCCCAGAGGTGAAGGAAAAGCATGTATTTTGAATGCACATATGTGTGTGAATACAGGGCTGTGCAAAACTGTGTACAGCACTGAAGAAAAATAGCATTGGTAGGAATGATCTGCTAATAGGAGTCTCTAGTGATCTTGGAGGGGATGTACTTTCTTTTAGCATTTGTGCAGTTTACATTTGGATTTTTGTTATTCACCATGCACGTATCGCATAAGATTCCTGCAGTTTATACCACTTGCCCAGAAAAAGGTCTTGCATTTGAAAATGATTCAAGTGAAACTGTTAGATTTTTTTCCTGACTGCTTAACTAAAATCTTAGCTCACTAGGAAATGTAATAAATGTATTTTTCTTCAGTTTCATTTTGATAACCACCTTCCACATGAGGTTAAGTGAAATAACCTGAGATAAAAACATTTCTTGCCCACTTGAAACAGGATGATACTATTTCTGATTTCAACTAACCAGAATTAACTTAGCTGTCTTGCAAAAGAAATGCAAAGAAAGTGAAATCGGTGCTCAGTCTTCAGCTTTATTGGTCTCAGAGGGGTCCTGCATGAAGTAGATTCATTATATATTTATACTACTGAGATTGTTTTGCCACAAGCTGCGCTTTTATCTCCAAAATCATGAGGAAGGCAACTGATTCCTCACACTAAAGGTCTGACACTCTGGTCTTCAGCAGTCTGTCAGAGGATCTACTGCTGTTGCAGTAAGATTATTTCATAGCCAACAGTGATTCTTTCTTATTTCATTTCTGCTTCTGTAATTAGTAAGGAAAGCCTTTTAGTAGATCCATGTGTAATAGTGCAATTGGTTTCAGCGATACATTTTTTTACCCTGTTAATTCAGGGTAAAAATTACTGCTGAAAAAAAAAAAAGATGAATTAAAGTTAATTCATCTTTCAGATTTGTTTCAGAATTTTAATATTCTTACGCTTGCCTCTTATCACTGAGAAGGTCCCTGCAAACCTGTGCCATCTTACTGCTTCCTTAGACTTTCTAAGCACAGATTTAGTAGTCAAATGTTGTGGTGTTACAAAGGATCAAAGTCCTCAGAAATAGAGATGGTAGAGCAGTTTTCTGGTCTGAGTTTCTGTGTCTGATATAATGGTGTGTTTTAAAAGTTCCTAATTAAGTTAATCTATCTCTAGTCTTTTGTGCTAGATTGAATTTCATTATGTGTTTATTTCCAGGAAGCATTTAAGATTTTTCTCTAGATTTTTATTGTAATATTATTTTTTTCTTAATGCTAGGCTGTTAAATTTCCTATACACATCAGCTGGATTGATTATTTTCAATGAAATAACACATTTATTCAAAGCAGAAAATGTCTTGAAATTTTATTACTTTTGAAGACATATTCAAAGTCTGGTTTCTGTGGGCCAGAATATCAGGAGAGAAAGAGGAAGGGGAAAATGAAGATGAAAGATAAAGGTCAAAAGAGACATAATGTTTTCAGATAACTATGCTCTATATGAATATGTGAAATATTCAAGAGGTCAGTTTATTCCTTTCCTCTTTTTCTCTGCATCCTAATGCATGATGGCAGGAAAAAAAATCTAAGCAATAAAAGTTGTCATTAAATCAAACCATCATTCTCTGAGTAGCACTAATACAGAATTCATCTACTCAGATTATGAATTGAATGTTTAATATTTTAAATTAATAAATGTATTAAATCTAACATACAGCTTAACTCCAAATGAAGTTCCTGTGACACTGTTAATGAGGTGTTTCAACCTTTTCCACTTAGAGTTCTTGAAACTCATCGCTTTCTTGTAAAACCTTTTAGTTTTCCATTCCAATTAATGTCTAATATTAAAACAATTTCAGGTAGTTCTGACAGCTAAATATGCCAACAGAATGTTATTCATATATTATAACTTACTGAGATTGATAACATATAACAATCTTGTCCAAAAATGCTCTCAAAGTTGAGCTAAGAACTACCTAGGAGACTGATAAACATTAATTTTCTGAACACATTAGGTATTATCCTAGACTCTAACCATTACCTCTTAGTTTAGTGCTTCATCTTTGAAAGACATTTATGATTAATAACTATGGCAATTCTGAATATTTCTGTGATGTGTACAGCTTGCATAGCAGCTGGGTCTTGCTAATTTTTGATATTCAGATAACATCTGTGAAATCTTCGTGTAGCAATGAAAAGGATACCAGTTCTTTTGTGGATCCTAACTGTCTGTTTATTAATTTGACTAATTGCCCTTGAGCTTTAAACTTTGAGAAAGGGACATCAGAACTTCCTACTCAGTTCTTCTGAGAGTCCTTTCTGACTATTAGATATTTTTCTATTTTTTTTAATATTTTTTCTTTTTCTAATGGCAGTACAAATATTTTTTCAGATAGAGATCACTCCTATGACCTCGTAGTGACTCCTTGTTTCAAGAAAGATGTCTATACTAATCTATATTTTTCATGTGCAATATCATTTACATTTCCAAGAAAATAATGTAAGGATGCTCTCTGTCTCATTGCAAAGACTTGGGCCCAATGAATGAATAATGCAAACTCTGCTGCATATTTCAGTAGGTCTGCCAAAGGATATTGTAGATATTATAGATTGCTGAAAGTCATGTTTTGCAGAACATTTTTAACATACCAGGTAATATTAACATAAGAATTTGTGCTCCACCATTTCCTTCTTTGCTTATAACTCCTTCTTGATTATTTTTATATAGGGTCTACTACAATTATAATGCTAATAGGATGCATTATTCAATTATGGTTTAGTTACAAAACCATAACAAAAAGCAAACAACTAATGAACTTATATTCCTTACCATATTAGCAAACTATAATAAAATTTAGAGTTCAGTCCAATTTGTACTCTGAAATCTTCCCATAAATTAGACCAGTAAGTGTGGTTATTTCTCCCAGTATATGGCTGCTATCATTTGGGTAATACTGATTTGGAGAAAAAAAAAAAAAGAGGGTAGGTGAAGGAAAATTTCTATTGGCCAGGGAAATTTCATTTAGTAAAGAGATAAAAATAAAATAGCCTACTATAATGCTGTAAGCCAGATTTCATTGTTTCAATGGACTCGACATGCAGTAAGCATTTTCTGATAGGAAGTGTTAGAATATTGTGTATCAGCAGGATTTTGATATTAGACTATCGTACTGTTTGTAATGATCACTGAGACCAAGACTCATGTCGTTTTTGAATCATCACAAACGAGTTCTCATTAGTACCATGAAGAATCTTCTTCTATTATGGACAAAACCAAACAGAAAGTTATGTAGCACTTTTTTTTACTTCCACCTGACTCCTCATGAAAATGTGGTAGAGCTTTAGGATCAGTTGGAAAAAAGAAATCCCATAAGAGCCTCTTTATTTTTAATTTTTTAACTAATTTATGCATCACAGAGATGGCCTAATAATCATTGAACAGTATTTTTTCTGACTTTGATCTCTCAATGTTTTATCCCTTCCTAAATTTTGTGTTGAGTTCCCTGAATTTCAGCACACCCTAATTTTAGTTGTTGACCTTATGCGGTTTCTCCACTTACACTTCAAAGCCAAAACATAAGGAGATGCTAAAAAAAAAACAACAAAAGAACCTGATTCAGAAATATAAGATTAGAGATATTGTACTGACTTAGCACCAGGACTTTCAGGAGGGATCAACTCTTTCACAGTTAATGAGTGCCTACAAAACAATTGAGCTCAGAGCTCCTAGACACAGAGCTCCTACGTTTTGTCCTGTAAAAAGTTGTGGATATCCCTCTAAAACTTGTTCTCATTGTTATTCTTGCTTCTTTTTGTTTTTAGATCATAATCGACTTTTAAATGTCTTGTACGCCTTATCAAGCTTTGTCTTGAAAGCATGTCAGAAAACATTTTATGGTTCTGTTTATAACTTGCTAACTACTTCAGCTCTGTGCATACTCCATTAACCAAAGCACAGAAATTGTTGCTAAAAGGTATTGTTGTGCTCACGTGTATAAACAGTAGTCAGAATAGCCATTCACATAGATGCCCTCTCTACATATACATGAGTTGTATAAGGTGCTTGATTAAATTGTACTATGAGTCAAAGTTTGGAAGAATAGCATAGTGATTACATGGCATCTCCTCCTAAAGCTTTTCTTTCTTTTCTCCTGATTTTTCATTCAGTAGCCTCACACTATCCATTACATCTTTAAAAAGGATATTGTTTGGTTAAGAAAATAATTTGCGATCATTTTAAATTAATAAATATGAACTCACTGCATCAATGGACAAGGGAAGAGCCCCTAATGTTCCCTATCTCTACCTCAGTAAGGCCTTTGACACTGTACCCCACAACATCCTTCTCTCCAAATTGGAAAGATACAGATTTGATAGGTGGACTGGTCGATGGACAAAGAACTGGCTGCAGGATCGAGTTCAGAGAGTGGTGGTCAATGGCTCAGTGTCTGCATTGGAGATCAGTGACAAGTAGTGTCCCCCAGGGCTTGGTGCTGGGGCCAGTACACTTTAATATCTACATGAGTGACATCAACAGTGGGGTCGAGTGCACCCTCAGTGAGTTTGCAGCTGACACCAAGATGTGGGGTGCAGCTGACACATCAGAGGGATGGGATGCCATTCAAAGGACCTAGACAGGCCCAGGTGCACCTCATGAGATTCAACAAATCGAAATGCAAGATCTTGCACCTGGGTCAAGGCAATTCTCACTGCCAATACAAGCTTGGGGATGAAAGGATTCAGTGTAGCTCTGCTGAAAAAGACCTGGGGGATGGGAAGCTGGACATGAGCCTGGACATGAGCTAGCAGTGTGCTCTCACAGCCCAGAAAGCCAACCGTATCCTGGGCTGCATCAAAAGCAGCATGGTCAGCAGGTCAGGGAGGTGATCCTGCCCCTCTACTACTCGCTGTCAGACCTCACCTGGAGCACTGCATCCAGGTGTGGAATCCTCAGTACAGGAGAGACATGGACATGTTGGTGTGCATCCAGAGGAGGGCCACAAAAATGATCCAAGTGGTGGAACAGCTCTCCTCTGGGGACAGGCTGAGACAGGGCTGTTCAGCCTGGATAAGAGAAGGTGACCTGACAGTGGTCTTTCAATATTTAAAGGAGAGCTGCAAAAAGGAGACAGACTCTTTAGCAGTGTCTGTGGTGACAGAACAAGGGGAAATGGCTTCAAGCTCAAAAAGGGTAGATTTAGGTTAGACATAAGAAAAAAATATTTTACAGTGAGGGTGGTGAGACACTGGAACAGATTACTTAGAGATGTGGTGGATGACCCGTCTGTGGAGACTTTCAAGGTGAGGCTGGGTCAGGCCCTGGGCAACCTGATCTAGCTGTGGTGTCCCTGTTCATTGCAGGGATGGCCTTTAAAGATCCCTTCAAGTTGTAGGAATTCTATGATTCTAGGACTTTGAAAGCTTTCTCTGTAGTTATCACATATTAAAGTATGAGGCATTCTGAATTTTTTTTTTTTTTAACCGGTTACTTCAATTATTCATTTAAGTATTTTGTTTTCTATTATGATATCTTTGGGAAAGTTATAAACACTTCAGCAAAGCTAAAAACTTGCTTTTTCTAAGGGAACAGCAGTATTGTTTAACCTACCAGAAATATGCAGTGTATTGGGTTGAATATATGCAAGCGATGGCATAATTATTTCACTCCTATGCTGTTATTTGTTTTCTCTGTATATATACATAGTATATTAACCTGTAAAAAACCTGTAAAGGTTTTTTTTGTCTGCTTAATGTTCTGATAAAAGCCTGTCTTACTCTAAATGATATGTTTGGCAAATTTGGTTGGGTCCCATATAGACGGATTGTACATGGTTTCAGGGTTTTATTTACATATAAATCTTTAAGTGTTTGAGGATATTAAGCTGAACTTTGTGAAATTCATGTTTTGACAGCATGGCTCTTGTCCTTTCCTATGCTTTTCTATTTCTGACTCTTTAATTATTTCTACTGATTCATTTCATCTGCTGAGATGACCAGAGTTTGTGGCCATTTGAGTGTAAATTGACAAGATATTCAATAGATTCTAAACTTTATGTATTAAAGAACCAGAGACAGGAGAAAGCAGCCATGTGTGAGTGTCTCCAGCCATGCCAAGCCTGGACTATCTTGGCATAAACCTATCAACAAAAAAAGCATGATGGTTTTGTAGGTAGTTCTGATATTAATATTAATTTGTAAAAATTGATGGACAGAAAAGAGTCATAAACTGGATGATCATCTAGAGCAAGTTAATAAGATAGCCAATGAATTGTGCTACTGTACAATTAACATCTCCAATTAAGTAAGTTTTAACTAAAAATGGAGGATCCTGTGTTTGCACTCTGTGGGAGTCTTGAAGACTTCTGTCCCAGGCTGAAGTTCTAATTGGCCTGAATAGTTTAATCTGAAGTTGACACCTGGGCTTTTGAAAGTTTATTCTAACAAATCAAGCTTCTCAGTATGCATTAGAAAAAGGTGACAATTTCACTTAAATATTGGTTATGTATTATTGTTAATTTTTCTGTTGAGGAAAAAACATTGTGTGAATGGTTCAAGCTGTCAACAACAACAAATGTTAAGCTGTCAGACTGCTTGACTGAGTATAGTGTCATCTTTCACTACTGAATGCTGTACTTTCTGATGTTACTTCCCTTTTTATAGTTTTCCTCCCTTCTCCTGCATTTTCTGTGCATGCCTCATTTGGTTTGCATTGATGATCTTTACCTTTTCTCAGGAAGGTCTCTTCTTTGTCCCTGTTGCTCCTTTGCTTCTCTCGCGTTGTCGACCTGCCTAAGGGTAGTTGATCATCCCAGAGGGAGAAGTGTTTTGTCTTTCATGCAATTCTGGCTCTGGAATAAACTACAGTGAACACATTTTGTGTCTAGCTTTGTCTGAAGTATTTTATCATAGTATTTAGTATTGGAAGGTGTGAATACTGCTTTTATTTTTGTCTGCTGTAATGCGTGAAACTTAGATGTTTCATGGTAGTGCAGCTTTGCTGATGTCATAGTGCCTTCTAATTTACAGTTGTGTAAAAAGGATTGACATATGGAAGTAAAACAAGGCAAATAGAAACAAGGAAAACAGTTGAAAAGGGTAGACTGATCTAGTAGGAAATATGGGCAGAGATGCAACTCAATGTGTCAAGACCAATGAGTGAAATAGGTAGGGGGTGCATATGAAAGCTGAAGAAGGACTTTTTATTAGGAAGTGTAGCAATAGAACAAGGAATAATGGCTTTAAACTGAGTATAGATTTAGATTTAGATTCTTTGCTATGAGAGTGGTGTTGTGCTGGAGCAAGTTGCCCAGAAAACCAGGATGGATAGGACTTTGGACCAGCTAACCTAACAGAAAGTGTCCATATATCTGAAAGGGAGATTGGAACCTGGTGACATATAAGGTCCCTTCCAACCCAAAGTGCTCTATGAAACTGCTAGAATTAGAAGGTTAGCAAGACATGGGAAGGAATGTGGTGTGGTTTGAGACCTGAAAATCAGAGGTAGACAGTTTCATATCTTTTACACATTTATTTCTGCCCTCCCTCAAGGAGTTAAGCCTTGCTTGCCAGCAGTTAAGGTTCAGTCAGTAGTCTCAAAGAAAATTTATTTCTCAATAGCAGGCTATGTAAAAACCTTAATGGGTTCAGTGAGGCAGAAAGAAAGAGTAAAAGGACAGAAGGAGAAGATAAAAGGGAAAGATGTATGGATGAAGAAAAAAAAAAAAAAAAAAAAAAGGACTGGAGCCCATTGTGAGGAGCCCAGGAAAAGGAACTGGGCAGCAATGATTATATCTCCTGAAGTGTCTTTTGTTTTAGCCTAAAGTAATAGCAGAGAATAGCCCTTCACTGCAAGGCTTTAACACTCTGTCCAAGACTGATCTCTGTATTCAAAGAGAGAAAGTAGAACATTCATGAGATGCATGCTGAGTTCCTGCTATCCGCCTCCTCTGTGTGAGGTTTTAAAACAGCTACTGAGATTTTTTTTTTTCACTCTCCTGTGCACTGAGCATTTAAGGACACCTCAGATTTGTTAGTAAGGGAGATTTTTGTGCCTTTCAGAGTGGTTTTCTCAAGCTTTTCTCTAGCAGCTGAGAAGAGTATCAAGTAGTAAACATAAATCAGAATTGCATCTGCATGATTTCATTCCTTGCTAGGTGAACCTTAACACTGCAGGCCCGTTTTCATATCAATCTTTTGTTATTCTGGATCTGAGCCCTGGTCCACAGCCTAAGTGAAGAGTGGATTTCAGTGCAGCTCGGGGACATGTGTGTGTGAAATTCTGGGGCAGAGAAAATCACTTATTCTGTCAAGTTAATGTATAGAAAAAAAGCAAGGATAGAAAGGAACAGAGGAAGGCTGCCTTTGGTCATTTTAGTGATAATTCACAGAATTTTCTGGAAAATTAAAGGTGAAGCACAATGACATAGATTAGCATAGAGATATCTATAGGAGAAATTTACTAATTGGCTGCAGGTAATACATAATGGGTTATTCTCTCCTTGAAGTTACTATGCACTCATGTGATTTCTCCATGTTTTTCTACTTACAGCACCTGCCCTTCTTATGAGTTCTTTTATTCCCTACCAGAAGAAATCAGCTAACAGTGCATAACAGAAGACAAACAGTTGTTCAGTCTTTGCTGATACAACTGTGTCAGGGCTAAAATTTATTACTTTCAAATATATGACACAACTGCATTCTACTAAGCTCATCTGTGCTTTGTGATCGTTGAGTTACGAGGCTGTTCGTTTGGTTTGGTTACGAGTACACAGAAATTCCTTTTGGATACTGCTTTTTTTGGGTCTTGTTTTTATTCATCAAGAACATGCAAAAGAACTGCTTGGTCTTGCAACATAATATAGAACCATGAGAGTTGATATATTTATAGCACTGTCTTTCTTAGTGATTCTTTAGTTTCATATTTCTTCTGCCGAAGTAAAACAGGTAAAATACCCTAATTCTCACATGGGTGGTTTGTTCTTGGGTAGTGGGAGTCTATAAAGCATCAGGATTGGCTCATTAGCAATTTACAAGGCAGTATGTAGGTAACCACACCCATGGCACTATATGTGAAGGATAGTACTGTATCAAATTCCTGCCAGTGAGAATGCACTCTCTAGGTTGTAGAGTCAGTTTATCCATGACCTAAAAGTGTCTTTGTAGTAGCTCTGTTTACCAGGCATCACACATGAGAGATTTACGAAATTTAATTCTGTGTGCCATCTCAGTGTCATGGATTGAATCCAAACTCTTTCTTAAGAAAACTTATTGAAATAAATTTCTACACGAGCAACAAAGGCAGCTTCAGCAGCTGCTGGTGCTATATTGGCTACTAAAACACATCCCAGAGAAAAGAGTTGGCTGCAATGCACCTGCTATTCAATTTGCCTTTCAAAAATATAAAATAAAATAAAAAAAGAAAATAAAGAAACTCAAATCATCCTGTATAAGCTTTGATTGTTGTCATGTCATGTGTGTCAACAGCATGACACCAAGAATTCTGCAAAAAAAGATTTCTCTTATTTTCTGTGGGTAGAAAAGGTACATGGTTCTATCTGCGATAACTAACACCAATTGATGTCAGTATTTAACTTAATTTGTAAGTCACTTGTTCCTGAAGTGCCTTACTGAGGTAAAAACCACATTATTACAAGTCTTGGGTGAACACAGTAAGATGCCTATATTCCCCAAAGAGCTTGTCCTTACATCTGATTTGCATAATGGGCAGTTGGAGATCTCTGTTGAACTCCAGGTATAAAGTGAGGACAGGGAGATGTGCCTGAGGTAGAAGGATGAAACTGGAGCAGAATCATAGTTTCAAGTCCAGGCCAGTATCTTTATTGTGTGGTTCCTCTCCTTTTCTGATGCATTGCATCAAATCTACTTCTCATACTGTGAAGTTCAGCTCAAAAGCAGAATTGATTTGCAGCACACTGTGTCAGATCAGCATTCTGCAAGAGGGCCATGAGGTGATTTAAGGGCTAGAATTAGAGTCTACAGAAGTAGGAAAGTTAAGTGCAGTAAGCCTTGAGGTAAAATACAGATGTGACTAACTGCATTGTAATAAAAGTAGTAGCCACAGGGAATGGAAATGTGGAGAATGTGGGACCTGGAGGATAGTTTAAGTGGTAAAGCTATTTATTATGTTACTGGAACAGGCTGCCCAGGCAGTTGGTGGAGTCACCATCCCTGGAGGTTTTCAAGAAAATGGTAGATGTTACACTGAGTGAAAAGACTTAATGGGATGATTGTGATGGGCTGATGGTTAGACTGGACTAGTAATCTTTCCAGTCTTTATGATTCTATGATTATATATAGCTATTAATAATTACTATACTTAATAAATACATAGTATTACAAATGTTTTATGATGGATATATCTCTCAGCAGTCACCATGGTGATGAAATTGTATCATCTTGTGGCTAAACAAACACAACTTTTCAGTAATAAATGATGAGCTCTGTTTTATCCTACAAACAGGAAAATCATCTCTTGTCCCCTGTCCTGTTCTGACCCTTGCATCTTTATCTGCTTCATAGGTTAAACATTCTCATAATATATCAAAAACTACTGGATAGAGCCTTCAGTGAGATCTGGACAGGCATGTCTAAATTGGCTATAAATGACGTCCACTTAGTGCCTTATTTGTACCTCATTTCTGTCATGTCTAAACTCAGTAAACTGGAAATTGAGGTGCTCAGTAAGGGACAATTCTGTACATTCATTTTGTAGAAATTGAATTGTCTTACATCAGAATCATCAGAAACTCAGCCCATATTGAAAGCTATTTAAGAAAATTTCAGGTTTCTATACCTGTTTATAACTAATATCAGTATCTGGCTTGCTATGTATAGCAGAAAACAAGAAGTCTGAAAGGTCTGGAAGGTTCTGAAAAAAAAAAAAAGCTTTTATTTATAAAAACTTAAAACTTTTTAAGAACCTTTAAAAATTTTGGGGGAAAAAAATCCTCAGTTGATTAATTAGTCCTAATTCATATTTAAAATTCTTCCTGACTGATTTTTAAAGTTGACTTTTACTTGATTAAATAGCAGTCTTTGATTTTGAGATATTTGTGTCTTTGCAAATTCTCTACTTGATGGGAGCTGCACGTAAACACTTTTGCTTGCAGTAATGAGCTTAGCGAAAATGTTTGAAGTGCTTCCTGTGTTATTGTGAGGAAGACTGGAATAGAACAGGTCTTTCTCTTTGTGCACTAGGTTGCTAGCAAAAATAATAAAAAACCCATTATTCTAGATAAGCATAGTTTGAGTGCATGTGTGTTTTATTTGCTGTTCAAGTTCTATGCTGTCCCATTTATGGCTGTAATAAAATGCTCTTCAAGCAGGATAAAATACAGGACACTTGTCTTGAAATCCCTGAGACTGTATTTGTTACTATTTAAGTTTAGTTTCTCATGGTAACCTAAGAAATGAATGTCTTTGGGTAGTTTTATTGACTAAAGTAGGAAATCTTATACAAATAAATGGAAGTAGAACTTTGCATTTGTCCTATGCAATACATTTTTAAAATTCAATGTAAGATCTGTAGGCCACACCAAAATAGCCAACAATCTTGAAGAACAATTTCAGAAGAAAAGACAGATCTTGATCTCAGTAATCCTGGGAGATCTGGAAACAAAGCCAGCTGGTAATAACTTGAGAAAGAATTTCAAGTAATAAATTTAGAACGCTTTATGTTGTTTAAGAAATATGTATGTATGGAAACAGCAATTCATCTATATTTATTGTTTACTTCAGAAGAAACTGCTCTAGTTCATTGTTATTGTCTGTCTTTGGTACTTTTTCTTTACTTTCTTATGTTCTTTGTAATCCTGGATTGGTAGAGTACTAAGATTACACTTAGTCAAATATGTTGCCATCCTATCCTCCTCCTGAATTTCTGAGTAGAGCCACAGAAAATGTTGTTGAAATGAAATTTGGGAAATGCTGCAAAGATCATAAAATCAGACCCAATTTAAATAATAATTGGTACTAGAAACAAATACAGGGGAAAAGTATCTTCACCCATGTTTAAGTTTTAAATGAAGCTTAGGAATGTTAACTTTGGTTTGTTAAAGGTATTCAGTCAAGATGGATCTTCAATCCATTCATTAAAAAGAACACAGACAAAATGGAATGGAATAGATTTTTTTGTATTTATATGAAGTTTTGAGTTTTCATTTAATTCTAAAGAGAACTGTATCAGCTTGACTCTGACATTTATTTATTTATTCATTGCCTTAATTACCTCACACATTAAAATAAGGACTTGCACAGCTCTGCTAAATGGAGTCTTTCCTGTTTCTCAGCCATTGAACTTGGTGTGATCTGAAATTAAAGTTATTTATGTACTTCTGGTGTTACTATTTCATGATTAATATTCTACTTCCTGTAATCACTGTGCACTTACTAAGATTCCTTTATACCTTTCTGAAGCTATCTTTTGCCACCTAATTTTCTACTGTGCCATGCATTCCCAGTGTTTTTTTCCTCAGAGCTAAGAAATAAGCATCAGAAATCCTACTAAAATTTCTTACCTGTTGGTTTTTCAGCTGCTTTCTATACCAAGTGTAACTGTTGTCACACGTTAATAATGAGTAGCTGCAAAAGACTCTGTGTCTTGTGAACAATAAACTGGTCTAAGGGTGATTAAGAAGATTGTTCTGGTGCAGTTTTGTCTCCATGGGTTAACAAACAAGAAAAACAGCAAACGATGCTAACTAAATCTGAAAAACACAGAGAAAATAGAGCCCTCATCTGTTGTGCTAGATCTATCTTCTACCCCACTCATACCTCTTACAAATCCACTTATCTGGTATTTTGTTGGCTTTTTGTTTGGTTTCTTTTCTGCACGTGAAATTTTAGCTTAAAAATATTGGTAGATCTAGAAAATGTGTTTTTCCTTTTTGACATAGCTTTGAAAAAACTTGTGAATCAGCTGTCATTCCTTTGTACTGTTCTTCTTGTAAATCCAGTTAGTGCTGAAAAATCTCATCTCTCTTCTGTTGTGATTTGTATATTCATAGATGGTATGGTGTCATGTCAGCAGAAGAGTTTCAGACAATGATGAATGGAAAAATTAGCATGTATGGTTGTAAAAGAAAATCAACGTTATCTGCTGTTAACATCTATGATGTTAAAATTTGAAAAACTGAAGAATTATTAGTGGAACAAGATGGCTGGGTAAACTGTGGCGTGTAGACTTTTTTTTTTTAAGGGAATATGTGCCTACATTTATAATACATTGGCATATGTACAAAGACACAGACTGTGATGAAATAATTCCTTGTACAATTTTACTAAAATCAGTACTGTAAAGCAGGATAAGAACTACTCTTTTCCTCTGTCACATCACTCAGGCAGTGAAACTTTTGGTTCCCAAGTCGTTTCTCTGCACAAATGTACTGCACTGGAGATATAATTTCATCTTTTTCTACTTTGTAGACAAGCCTTATATGCTACTGATACCTGAGAACTTTAGAAGTCTCTTCCTGACAAAAGAAGTTGGTGCTGTCAATCGAGTTTTCAGTGGTCATTGTGTCCACTAAATAAATAAGTTAAATGACTAGCCAATAGTCAAAAACTCTAAATGAAAGTTAAAGATGGGCAAAGCATGGAGTCACGTCATTTTCTCAATATAACTCTTCTGATTTATGGCAAATTGATGATGATTCCATCATTCCTGCTATTTTCGCTTATCTCCTGAAGAAAAATAGAGGAATTCAAGGGAAATAATGTTCTAAAATATCAAGTGATGCTAAATCTTTATTCCGTTTAAGCTTTTAGACTTCTGAGACTATGTTGCTCAATTCATTGCATGCGGAGCTTCCTCCTTATTCTCGTAGATTTATCAGAGATTTCTTCTACGTTTGCTCACAAGTCACTCTCACTTGAATATCTGCGATTGGTCTTGCCAGACTGTTTTGAAAAGCACCTTTTTAATTTAGGATGGGAAGTTCAACAGTCCTCATAGCCTGATCTGTACCCTTGTACCAGATCTAGGTGTTTTGGTATGAAAAGACACAAACTGGTAGCTAGGTGAGTTTTCATTGTGTAATTATATGCCTACCTATGTTACATAAGCATCTAAGTCTCTTAAATTTCTGCTAATTGAAGTTCCAATGTTTTGATACTTAAAGTTCATGGCAGCCAAAGCTCATGATGTCTTTCTACATAGCGATATGTATAAACATCTTTGTAGATTTCCCTGTTATATTGCAATAGGAGAACTAAGTGCAAGAAACACCATGCCAGACATTTTTATTTTGTTTCCAACTCCTCTAATACTGGCACAGCTCTGACAAGTTTAAAAAAAGCATTTTGAGCATTGGAATGCAAATTAACATACCAAGCAATTAAAGTCAATTAAAACAGGATGTGGTGTAATTAGAAACAGTTGTGTTCACATTTATATTCAGAGAGGTTTATTGTGTTGAAAGAAAAGAAAATGATTTAGGAAACTTTTAATGCCTACAGATGTGATGATGATAATAATAATGACATTTGATTTCTAAAATGCCTCATCCTCCTTAATTTCACGAGCTCTTGAGAAGCATAATAAAACAAGCACAGTGACAAATAATACACTGGACACAATGGAATGGAGTACACCAACACACAGGGATACTCAAACACTAACTACAAATAGTGGCCATCCCTCCCCTCTCAGCACACTGAGTACCTGTTGCAGTAGCAAAGAAGCTACCAGCAATGTTAGCTCAGGAAGGCTGTATCTTTCCTATGTGTACTTCCTTGGTATCTCATTTATTGTTTTGAGTATTTATATTAGCATTTATTGCCAGAAATACTGAACCAATTTTCCTCCCTATTTATTTTTTCAGTGTTGTAGGCAGAAAGGAAGGGGATCCCCACTCTCTCCATTCAATACAGGACTCAGATCAGGACCATGTTCATTCTTTTTCTTCTCGTTAACCCACGTTCTGTTTTCATTTTGAGCCTTGCTATGGAGGACAGTCTCTTTGAGACTATATCTATTTGAACTCAGTCATATTCGTTTGCATTTTCACTAAGTCAATAATAGTAGAAGAAAGTAGTGGGATAAATCTTTCCATTTTGCATTGTGTTGACCTATGAATTAATCAATTCAGAATTCTGCACTTTACAGGTTTATAATGGTTGGTTTGATTTCCTGGGAAAATAATTATTTGTATTTTCAAAAGGGATAGGGGACTTGAAAGATATGTAGGTAATTACCTCCTATTAAGGCCAGGAAGAATGAGGTGTCTAAGTATGACTTGGGCAGATGGACACATTCAAAGATCTGCTGCATGTTTTCAACTTCTTCTTTTCTGTCTGTGCCACGTGAAGCACACGTGACAAGATTTCATATTTGGGATTGTGTATTCAACGTGGCTTGAAAATCAAAATTCCATTCATTTGTCATGAAAATGTGTTTGTCCTGTCATGGATTGTCTGATGTTACAATTCTGAATTTGAGATGTCTGTTTTTGAGGGCTTTACAAGTTATATCTTTTTACCAAATGTTGCTCCCTATTCTTGCAGTTTAATTCACTTTGATTTGTGCAGGTCAGAAATATTAAAGCATCATCTCATGTTAGGGTATATTGGACCTGCTTTGTGCAGATAGAAATAGTTACAGAGAATTAAGTTCAAGTTACAATACTTCTTAGAGGAAATATATTTGTAGTGATGTGGAATCAATCATTTAATCCAACACCAGATTTGAATAGCTATATTTGGCTCTCAGCTAGGTGACTGTATAATTAGAGAAATTCTGCTCATTTTTTCTTTGGAAAATACGACTTCTCACGGGTTTCCAGAAATGTTCAGTTGTTCCCCATCTACTAAAGAACACCGATTTCTGAAAAAAATCTGGCCACATAAGTAAAAACAAAAATGACTGGGTTTCAGCACTTCCTTAGAATGCCTCACTTGATAAGGGTAACACAGCAGATCTCAGAAGGATATACGTAGTATTTATGTATGTTTATGAAATGTTCATTCTTCAAGCACGGACTTGCAAGCAAGGCAGTCATATGACATCAGTTTAGTAATTACTAGGTGGCTGAGAGTTCATTGCATGTGTTGTTACATATTTCATATAAGATAACGCAATGAATTTCTTGTGATTGTGAATCAGTGTCCCTCTACCAGTGTTTGGAGTAGTAGTTGTATAGTGTATGTGTACACCACAATATGCAATGCAGCCAACTGTCACTAACCAGAGTAAATAATAGATTTAGAAACTTCACAGTTTTTATAAAAAATACTGACCTTTCCTGCCAGTTGTAAATCATTTAAAAGGGAATATGGTTGAAGGACAACATTAATCTGTGTGAACAAAGGCATCAAAGGCCCCTTTTCTTCCAGAAATAATTTAAGTGTTTTAAAATCTAACTGGAAGAAGGACGATGCACTTTATTGCACTTGGAAGAAAATGATTTTCTAATGTTTGCTTGTTTTTCCTAGGTTGTATACGTAACAGCCACATTCCCCTATATCATGCTGATGATTCTTCTGATTCGAGGGGTAACGTTGCCAGGTGCTTCCGAAGGGATAAAATTCTATTTGTATCCTGACATTTCCCGACTGTCTGACCCACAGGTAGGACCATGGCCCATGCATTTACTTTCTTCTTTGTCTGGGAAAAGCCGCAAAAGTTTACTGATATTAAAATCTGAATGCAGGTGATTCCTGGATAGATGTTTATTGGTGGAGATTTGGAGTTGTAGATAGAGATTTAAAGCTATCATTGCTTACATTTGTTGGGTTGGATTGTATTACTCTTTTAGTAGAGAGTTACCTTGGCTGACAAATCAGAATTTTCAGACGTACTCAGTTGCTGTTGTTCATTCTGCCACTGAGAGGCAAAGTGTTGCTATTGGTTTCATCAAGATCAAACCTGACTCTAAATTAGCCATTTGAGAGCTGTACCTTTCTGTGCTCATTCCAAAGCTAAATCTCAGTCAAGAGTAACATAGAAATCAGTCATTCAGATCATTATTGACGTTGAAAAAGTCGTCTCTATATACCATGAAGAGATAAAGGTCCAGCAAGACACTCAAAGCATTAACTTTTTTCAGGTATTTCCAGAGTGGAGTTGAACATGAAAATGCTGGCTGAAGTTGAGTTTTTGTGTTTTTTTTTTTTTTTTTTAATGATTGATTACTACAATAAAATAATTAATAATGAGTTATTTCTATGATATCAAAGAGGGAAAATGCTACAAGCTCTATAATAGCTAACAGATTGTAAACAGTGTTTTACTTATCTGGTTTGGTGTTGCAAAAGACAATAGACGTTGATACCACTTAGTAAACGAGGTGATGTTTTTTTTCTTACCCTCAAAGATTAACCAAACAGAAAACACTAGGGGGAAAAAAAAAAAATACAAAAATTTCCAATGAAAATTTAATCTTGTAGAAATGCCATTCAGCCTAAAAGCAGCAACTGTGCTGTGCCTGCATAGATGAGAGGTAAAAGAACAGTTGTGGAAAAGGAGTTAGGAACCCAGTGATGTGCTATGGCTTCCTAACATCTAGCCTTAGCCTTGAATAAATGTATCCTCAGTTCTCCTGAGAAATTAGCACAGTGAGAGAGCGAAAAAAAAGCAGAATTCCTTCATGTACTTCCAATCATTTGTTTGCAATACTTAGCAGACACATACTGTGGTAAATTCACCAAGCCCCATTTCAAGTGAACTCTATGTCTTAATTAGACATGAAATGTCTCTAATATGCTTATCTGAGAACATGGATGGCATGCATTTATTATGTTCAGTTTTAACTAGCGTTTCACTTTATTATGTGGTTCTGACAACTGAAGTTACCTACAGTCTTAGCACAAAGTGACAAGTACTCGTTTCTTGTACATGTTCTTCCACCTGTGATGTCTGTTGACCTCATGTGAGCAGGAGGTAGACCTGCTGCTTAGGTTTTGCTTCCTTCATTTGTCCACTGGCACACAAGAAGCCTTTTAACAGGATTTTGTCTCTGTGGATTTTCCACATGCAACCAACACCGTTGCTGCTGTTTGTCACTGAAGGAGGGCATGCAAACTTAAACAACGTTATTGTCAGTTTACAAGGGGGTTTTTATATGCCTATTTACCATACTGTTTCCATTTGTAAAGAAGTACATTGTTGCCATGACAATTTCCAAAGCATAGTATTACTCAAGGAGTCTGAGAAGCACAATGCCACATGTGCCTCCATCAGTTGGTCCAGCACATGCAGCTCAGCTGACACTGGAGTGTCTTTAAAGAAGGCTTCATGTTTTGGTTTAACAAGCCAATATTTTTTCTCTCTGTTTCAGTGTGATTTTATCTAATAAACTTCCAGGCTTAGCAAACTTTGGAATTTAAAAGATTTATCTCTTTTTGTGGGAAAGATGAAATAGGATAGGCTCCATAGTTCACAACAGAGTTCATTAGCAATAATGTAGATGGCTTAATTGTAGCACAGGTGGTGAAATGGTTTTAGAGCATTATTTGTATTTTGAAAAAAGTGTATTTTATTGAAATTGAGCTTTGTTTAGACAAATCAGCTCTGGCAGAAGATTTCTGGGTTATGGGTAGTGTCCTTGGCACTTCTCAAGATAACAAGGAAGCTTGGCATCACAATTATAAAAGTAGAAGATATATTTTTAACATTTTCTTGCAAAGCAGAACACAGTAATGTTCAAAACCATGTTTCTTTTGCATTAAAAAAAAAAAAAAAATTAGAAAAAAATATCCCAAAACATTCCACGAGCCACTTCTGAGTTTGTTCTAGAAGTTTTTGTCAAGGAGAAATTAGGAGACAGCTGAACTAACCGTAATATTTGTGTTTTCAGTTTTCATCTTCACTCCTTGTTTGTTTGGATCTACTCCACAGTATCAAAGCATAATGCATGTGTACTAGCAGACGTTGTTTTTCTCTTTGCTTAGAGGTCTGTTTAAATGATGTTCCAAGAAGACTGTGTGTCTGTATTAGGAGAGCAGTATTTGAACCACAGTGCCAGCTATGTTTACTGTGGATTGAGTTTCTCTTCAAAGCTTGCTTTAGTCTGAAGTTCTTGAATCTTTTGTTTTTGTGTAATTTGCATTCCATGGTTTGTTACAGCTTTCTAAGCAGCTATTCATCTGTCTTTTCAGTTTCTCTTAGAGAACACAGCATTTGAAAACTATTTCATTTTTATGTTTTCAGCAGACTGGGCCCTCGTGGTCTGAAAATTCCATGTTCTGTCCAGAGTATCTGCAGAGCTCATACTGATCACTTTTCATGATAACAGTAGAGTAACATATTCAAGCTTCAGTGATGCTTTACTTCATCAGCACTAAGGTCTCTATAGCCCCCATATTCAAATTGGTTTGAAATGTGCTCCTTTACCTCCAATCTGGAAGACATAGCTGCTGTTTTTAGATTAAACATGTGGTCCTTCCTGAGCTCTAACTCACACAAAAGAAGTATTCTGAAAAGTTAATAGGATTATCATGCTTCTTATGTGCAAGTCTGACCTCAGAATATGGTTCTAGTTACCTCTCAACAGATGTAAGTCACTTAATATGTAGTTGTGCTTGTGAGTGGTATTCCCTGTTCCTTTCTGCAGGAAAAAAAGTTTGATTCCCTGTAATGAGATTTTCCTAATATTTGTGCGCTGAAGAGATTTTAAATTCTTTGTTAGTGACTAGCAGACAAAACAATTTGCTGTGTCTGAAATTGTGGTAAATTTAATCCCTGCTGTAGCTGTGGATCCTTAAAGTGTGGAGGGAAGTGAGAATAGAATCTCCTTGTTTATTGCATGCCTGTGTGCTGTGTCTGGCTGATTTACTAATTTATTTAAAACATTCACATGAAAAAAAAAAAAAAAAACCAAAAACATACAAAAGTATTGCTTTAATGGAAATATTCATAACGGCATCTGTAGAGGTGGATGTGATTTATAGTTGCAGTCTTTTCTGAATAGTTGGTGTTTACAAAAGTCTTGAATAAAGTTCAGTAACATGGTTTTGGGGCTGAATTTCACAGAATGCAGTTCCATTTGGGGGAATGAGAGTTGTGCTTTACCTGTGAAGCAATTACTCATGACCTTAAATATGAAATATGAATTACATAAAAGACACAACAAAATATGAGCCACCACAGTTAGAATTGTTTTTAAATTCATCTGAACTTTCATTTGCAGTGATGAAGTGTGAATGTTGCAGTAAAATTTCTGATGCCAGAAACATTTCTACGATGCACATCTAGTAGCTCAGCTTTTTGTCCTCTTTTTCCATCTCTGAACAGAGCCAAGGGGGAAAGAAACAGAAGTGACAAGAAGGGTGTTTGCAGAGAGAACCTCTAGTTACTCCGTTGTGATGCTGTGGCAGACATGCTGAAATTTGTCATGACAAAAGCTTAAGTTTCCTCAGTGTTCTGCACAGACTCTTGCTAACATAGGCCAGAATGCAACTGATTTATTTTGTTTTATTTTTAAAAGCACACTGTGTCCAATCTGTTGCTCTACAAAAGCACCAGGTCCTTTTCAGTTCTTAAGTCTGTGTGCAGTCCGTGTTGTTACGTGGGATGATTCTGTCCCAGGTGAAGGACTTTGAATTTGCTTTTTGTATTAATGACGTTCCTGTCTCCTATTTTACTAGCTTTCTGATATCACTCTGAATCCCAGCCCTGCCTTCCAGACTGTAGATCTATCTCCAAAGCTTACAAGTAGTATCATCCAACAACTTGCTGAGAGAGCACTCTCTCCTTTCAACCAAATCACCAAAAGAAAACGTTTGATATTAACATCAGTGCTGATCGCTCAGAGACATCACTGCCCCATCCCTGGAGGTGCTCAAGGCAAGGCTGGATGGGGATTTGGCAGCCTGATCTAATATAAGGTGTCCCTGCCCATGGCTCTGGCTGTTCCCATGCTCTGTGTGAGGAAAAAAAATGTACTACATTGGATATAAGTTGCAGAGAAAAAGTGTTTTTTCAGTAGACATCCACTTAGATTGGATGCAAGTTAAAATGTTATTTTTGCCTGAAAATTTTACTTTTCTTTAAAATCTCCTTGATTTTCTCATTAGCGTAAGTGTATTTTTCTAGTTATTACTCTTTTTTTTGTCATGGACCTGCAATTATTTTCTTTTGATTGTAATTCATCACAGCTGTTAACAATTCCTGTTCATTTAGTCTACATATGGTATGCAAGTGTGTGTGAGCACTGTGGGACACCGATGTAGAGGTGATATTTCATTCAGTCCTGTTGCATTTAAACTGGAAAAATATGAAGGAATTTATCATTCCTGAACTTGTGATTTCCAAGCACAGTTCTCTGTGATGAGAGCATCAGTAGTAACGCCATTCTGATTCATTGCCAAGGAGTCTCTTTTTAGCAGAAATATAAACGACAGAGATTAATTCCCCCTCGCTCCCCTGCTAGTCCATGCAGCCTTGAAAGCAACTATCACAATCGCATCGCCATCTTGAGGCCAAATGAAGCCCATGTTTCTGAAGGCAGAAAAAAAAAAAAATCCATAGCCTCAAAAGTGGAGGCAACTGTTCTATCTAATCAGAAGTCCTAAGGCTTTCTTTCTATTTCACAAAATTTAGAAGAAACAAAAAAAATCAGTATGTTGGCAATGAAATGATGTCTCATATCTGGATAAGTGTTTTGATACTTCTGTTTGTTTGGAATGTTACAAGTGAGAAACCTAATTCTAATGAGGAACTTACTGAACAGAATGCATTCAGTAGAGTACAGTCAGCCTGGTTTTTAAGTATGGTACATAGAAAAAAGGTTCCACAGCAGATCACCTGCCTGCAATCATACCAACCTTATCACTAAGTCTAGTAATATCTTCAGCAATTTACTGCACTTTTCACTGTTTCAAGTAATCATGCAGACATTTAGTTCAAAGAATTAGCTGGGGAGAAAAAAATAAACAGTAGGAATGAAAAGAAGAGAAAGTCAGTTCCCATCACACCTATGCAGTTCTGATAAAAGCTCTGTAATCTTTTTCCCCTGCCACTTCCCCCCCATTCTCTATATTGTTTACATCAGTAGGTATTCACTTTCCAAACCAAACAGTTACGATGCACAGCTGTGAACTGTTGTGAATGTAAAAAAAGAGGAGTGAATGCCAGAAGGCTGTGCAAGGGCCATAGGTATGAAAATCCTGAGCTGAATTTACTGTGTATGTAACTCCAACTCTAATGTGTATTTTTGAACAAGCAGTGTTGTTTATTTGATACGGAATCTACATTTCGAGCTGTTGTGCCTCTGAAAGAAAAAAAAGTATTGCTGCAGTTGTGAGGCTCTCCTGTTCCTTTTAAGTATTAAATTCCTTCCCCAACTTTCTAAAATTAAAACTTGAATAAGAACAGATTCTTCTCTGCGCAACTCTGCTGTTTTCAGTCATACAAATAACTGAGGCTTTAAATCGTAAGGTAAGCACTGTACAAAGGCTGGTGCAATGTTTAAAAACATTTTGCCCTGCCGTGCATTTTGTAATCTGTGTAATGAGAATCTTCCATTTTACTATGCTCTTTGTCTTTTGCATTACAAATTATTTAAGTGGTTTTAAAGAAGAGCTAGACCAACAAATTGCTGCAATGCAGCACTTGCTGAACAGACAGAGATGTTTAACAAAACCATAAATCACTCCTGGGAACCTGTTCACAGTTGCTCCATAGACTGGCTGAAGGCAAGTCTGGGAGCACATTGCGTTAGCCCTACTCCAAGGAATGTATTTACTGCTGTGTTGAATCTGCACTGCGGTCACTGAGCATATGCATTTCAAGATGCATGGGGAGAACGCACTCAGGGTCTTCTCCTGTCACAAAAAAAAGCAATCAATGAAACAAAAAAAACCTCTGCAGTGCATGGAACAGCCCGATATTTGTTCACACACAAGTCACTACATTGTGCATATATATCTCAGTTTGCTGTGGGAAAGGAACAATCAAAATTGCAAACAAAACTGCAGTACTGTTAGTTTGTAGCACTGACTGATGTGGCCGTCTGACTGATTATGCCATCTATGTATATAGATACAGCCCTGGATTTTCAGCAGCTTAACACTGTGAAATTTATGTAGTGTTTTGTTATGTACCAAATTTGATTTCAAAGGTCCAACTATTGCCTTGGAAAATATTGCCTTATTTCAAGCACTGAGCAAATAGTTTGTCTCCTTCCACCCTCCAGCCGCCCCCCTCCCCACTTCCCCAGTTCTTTCTTGGGTTTCTTGCTACTGCTACATAAGCAACAGCAAGCTGAGCAGGCAATAGCAGATTCTGGCAGTTAGTAGGGACTTGTTGAAAGAATGGGGTCATTTTGTAATTTGCCCAGGGCTTTTAGGCCACATGGAATCTCTCCCAGCTTTCCCTACAGCCCCCTAGCAACCATGGCAATGGAGAGACATCACCCGAGTGTCAGGGAGACTAACAGCACTTTAATGTTAGACTTTATGGCCAGTGGGACGTGCCACTGGAGGGAGACAGGGTCCACGCATTAGCTCGCTTTGTTGGCAGAACAGGGTGAAATTTTCACTGTTTACAACGATGGCACCTAAAAAGAACTAGATAAACACAAAGAGCTGTTTTATGTGTAAATTGATTTACATTCTCTGGAACACTTTTAGTCGTTAGTATGGTCAGTGAGTTCAGCCTGTCATCTGCTCAAGACATCAGGTCCCCCAGCAAGAGAAAAGTTGTTGATAAAATTTGTTACAAATTAAATTAAAAAGTGGTGCAAAAATACTAAATGAGCAGTAAGACAGTAATAAAGGAATAGCAATAAGGCATCTTGTTCTTAGTGAAGGATAATCAATAAAGGAAGCAAATAAAGGTTGCACACTGACTCTGGGACAGGTCACAAGTGCGTATATGATATCATAGAATGAGAGGCATTGGAAATATGTAAGTATTGTAAAAATTGCAACAGGATTCTCGGCAAATCCTTGAGGAGATATTCCAGAGGAATGAGATGAGAAAAAAAAGAGCAGGACACTACTGGAACAAATTACAACTTAAAGAAAATGTCTTATTTACTGTCCAAAAGAGAAGTACATTTACATGTTTTTCTTTCAAAGTCTTTAGAACATGCACTTTGTCATTCTCCAGACATTTCTGTGATTATTTCTGTCCTAGAGTAAGAATACAAATTGAACTCTCTAAACAAACCAGCAGAGGAAAGGATGGACAAAACTGCACGCCTGAAAGCAGTGCGTTCACTGCACAAACTCATCACAGAGGTGCCATCCTGCAGGGATTGACTGTGAGATTGGAAAGGTCTGTAGCTAAGACTACATGGAGCACAGTTCACTAGATAGCCTACATGAGATTGGTACTGGAGTTCTCCTCAGGTGTTCTCTGAACCAATGGAAATACGTAACAAAATAGGAGGCAGGCAGAAAGAAACAAACAGCAAAGATAACCTGTCTCCAGGTCACTGTATGTGATGACTAAGGATTACTCTGAGCTGTGGGGCCTTCTGTGGCAATGTCTACGTATTTACCTTACAACTGAACGTGCCTTGCTGCTGCTCTTCACTCTTCCTACTATGCTTTCCTGCAAGTGTACGGTTTGTATGGCAGCTGGTCATACATGTGTGATTAAGTTGCAAGGGCGCTGTGGGAAATAGGTAAAAAATGACAGAGGAGGAGGAAGGTGGGAGGTGACCCATGTCAGTTGCTGGTGCATTGCCTTAGTGTATATGGGAAAAATGAGCTGCCTCTCCCATCAGGAGTCACCAACTGCCAGGTAGCTCCCAGCAAGCAGCCAGACACAGGAGAGATTAGAAAGATGAAGATCTGTGTATCTGCAGCTGTTACTTTCAGATGCTCCCTACTCTGAACGTCTATGCAAAATTATTTCCTTGTGGGTAAAGCAAGTCCACTTTTCATTAGTATTGCTTTTCATTTAGGCCATCGAAGCTGTATTGATTGTCAGCGACTTAGCATACATAACTGCTTCTTCCCTATGCATTCTGTAATGTTTATACGTACTCAAATAATTTTTTATATATATGTATATAATATAAAATATATGCTATGCTTATATCATTAAAATTGCCCATGAAATTAAATGACAGGATGGGATGCTCAGCATAATTTTTAACTTCAGTCTGTTGTGATGCATTACATAATGCGGAGGAGCTGCTCAGATTCTTTTCTCTGAAAGAAGTATTTTAAGAGGTACACTTACTCCCGTGTCGATCTTAATTTTCAAAACATGTTTTTTGATTTAGTGATCTTTTCTGGAATTCCTGTTATTTTAAAATAGATTTCCACATGTTATGATATTTTTCCATATGGTTGTTTATAAATAGTTACTTTAAACACAGACTCAAATAAGCTGCACATTTGGTGGCCATTTGCACCAAAATCCTGGCTGCAAAGATACATACTTTTTATTCTGCCAGAAGAACAGAGGCAATAATCTGCTTTGTTGCTCCAGTGCCAACCAAACGCTATTTACTTCAGTTTAGGACTGTAAATAAGGATAGGAAGGGAAGCATTTTCCTGTCACAAAGAGAGGCGATAAAATGCTTTGTGTAAATTTGTTACAGACTTGGCAGGAAATCATCAGATGTTGATGCACTTTGGGATACAAGTTCACCGCTCTTTCATTTGTTTGTTTGTTTTCAACCCATGCGAACCTTTCAGAGAACATTTGAATCAAGAAAGCGCTGCTGAATTTGTAAATAATCAGAGGCTGTTGGTGATTTTACACTTGAGTTCTGTGTTTGTGTATTGATAATTTGTTGGAGCAAATCGCAAAACATTTAGAATCATAGAATTCTCAGGTTGGAAAAGACCTTGAAGATCATCAAGTCCAACTATAACCTACCCATACTACCTTAACTCTAACAACCGTCCGCACCACATTTCACACAGATTGGAGCTTTAGAAAGTGATTTTAATTTGAATAAGCATTTTCCTTTATTCTTTTAATTTTTATTCCATTTTGAAACAAAACCTTATTTAGGAGTTAAGTGTGAAGCGGTTCATTTAAAAATAGGGAAATAATATTTGATTTCTCAAAATGTCCTTTCAGTTTTTGACCAAATGCTTTAATGTTTGATGCAATTGATAAGTAACATAAATTAAATATTCACTTTTCTGCAGAATTAAATGTGATTTCAAACAATGTCAACACTTTAAGTAGCTCTCCTGGCTTTAACAAAAGGCAGGCACTGAATACAAATCCTAAGCTGCACTTTTTATTCTAGTGATTTATTTATTTATTTACTTTAATATTGAACTTCACTGTAAGTTTCTGCCAATCCATGGTGTAAAGGAAAGGTTTTCTACTGCTCAGCTCTCTTAAGAAAAGAACTAGGCTCGCAACACAATTTTGGTGAAATTTGAGTGGCATGTTTAGTAAGATCTTACAGTTGGGTGTACGGTTCCTGCTGCTCTCGTCACAACTCATTCTTTTACAATAGTCTGAATCCCTCTGTGTAAAATAATAAAACAAGGCGATTACTCTAAGAAATGTTCATGAAAATGTGTAGTGAGGGCAGGCATTTTTCCAGCCTAGAGGTCTGAACAAACTTGTTTATCCATCCATGAAGGTGAGCTGAACGCAGGTAGAAAACGAAAGCTGCAGTTAACTCACTGCCTTTGCCTGAAGAAGGTGTTGTTGGGACACTGGTCTTCAGAGAGTTGCTGTCTTATGGAGGAAAGCAAGGCATGTCAAGCACGGCTAGGGATTGCAGGCTCAAATGTTTTGTTCCGTAGTTTGGTCTTCTCTACAAAGTAGGTTAGGCGGTCCAGACTTGTTTAGCCTTAGGTATAAAACTAATGTGTAAGATTCCTACTTTGCAGATGGTTGCCTCTTTCATTAGTGCCAAACACGTGCAAATAGATAGTGGAGTATCAATATATGTAGTCAAAGAATGTAAGACTGAGTTTGTAGCATTTGGGAAAGATGAATAATTAAATAAAAGCATGGTGCCTTTTTTCTTCTTTCCATACTAAAGTAATTCAAACTGTAGATTGGCAGTATCAAATGGAAGCAAGCTGTTCTTCAGAAGGAAGAGAAGTATTGCAAGTGACTCTGAGGAACAAGTTACAGCATCAAAGACTTTTGTGGCTTGGAATGATGTGTGGATCACTCCATGCTTCTGGCTGGAGATCAGGAAAAATTGCACATCAGTTCTCTGAATGTTTCTGATAAGCGTTTAAAAATAAACTTAGGATATCAGCATATAATGTTTGTTTTCCAAATTAAATTCTCCACTGCAAATCCGTCACAGGGAAGTGATGACAAGCGTCTGTCTGAAGGCCTGAAACTAATTTTCTGTATTACTTTATTTACTTCCTCTCCACTTAGATTTATTTTTGAAAATCATCTAGGGAAGTGATTTTTGTAACTGTTGAACCTCTTATGAAGCTCAAAGTTAGTGATAGGATTTGTAGCTCCTAGTGATCTGAAACTCTTTAAACTGTCAGGTGGCATCTCAGTAACTTCTTGTAGCTGAGAATAATTCCAGAAAATACAGAATGCCTTTTGTCATTGTTAGTTCTTGATATCTGTGGCAGAGGAATAACATAGTCAACCAAAGCTTGCTAGAGATGTCAGAGATTCTTGGCACATAAATCTCAGTGTGTGTCAATTTTGGTTTGTTTGTTTTGACTGGTTCCAAACTGATTCCTGCTACTGTTCATCAGGAATAAGCTCTGAGCTGCTCCCTCAGATGGTACACACCACGTTGTCATCTTCACATTGTTGCAACTGTCACCCTGTCAGCTGCAGTTGCAACTGTGCACTTCATCCACAGAATCACATTTGTCCCAGTCAACAGAACAAGTCAGAAGTTGGTCAGTTTGCCTCTCTGTACCAGACCAAATTTCTTGGGAGTCTTGTGCACGCAACCTTGGTAGCAGCACTTGTCTACTGCAGGTGCTACGTGACTTCCCATCTCCATCTGGCCATTAGCCATTAGGACTGGAGACTTCTGATGTGCATACAAGAGTAAAGGAAGGGTGGACTTTGAAGCTTAGTCACTCAAACTATGGTTCTGTAAAATACCTAAGTTAATGACCATCACTTGCAGTATTGAATCATTGATGAAATTCAAATATTTAAATCATAATTTAATCATCAATTAAAGAGGCTAAAGGAGAAAAAAGATTTTCTGTAAATATGGACTCTTCGAGGCTTCAGTGCCATTTAAAGCCCATGGGTTACCATTGACCTGCAGATACAAGGCTGAGAAAGCACTGGGAGCAGTGCTGGCCAGAAGGTATGTGCTTGGGGTGAGAGAGGTGTTGGGGCTCCCAAACTTCCTGCACTGACCCTGGAAAGAGAAAGCCGCCTTAGGAAAGCATTTCCAATGTGTTCTTCTCAAGTCATTTTAACAGATGAGTAACCTTTTGATACAGCTTAACTGACTGGAATAAAATTGATCCGTGTTTGCTGCAGTGCTTCCCTGAGCTTCAGATTTTGACAGTACTTAAAAAAGTACACTGAGCTGCACTTGCACTGATTGAATACTTTTGTTACATATTTATATCCAAATATCTATTTATGTACATATAATACATACATAAGTAGCTGAAGTGGTAAAATATTTATGTTAGGCTGTCTTTCTAGTAATTTGAATCCTTTCAATTTTATTGTCATAAGTCACATTAAATAGAAGATGACAGTTCTCAAATGAAAAGAGGATTTAAGATGTTTTATGGATGTGGCTAATGTTGTAGATTAAGTGTATGGCATTTCTTAGTTTTCTGGGGCAGTTTTTGCTGAGTTGGGATGAGATTATCCACATTCGTAGCTTTGTTGAAGGCTGTGACTAAAACATGATTAAGTTGTTGTAAAATCATACTTTTTGTTATTTTGGATTGCTGACCTACATTATCAGTGACAGTTTTTAAAGGATTATATTGCCCAAGACATAAGTTCTCTGGGATTGCCATTTTAAAAGACTATTAACTACAAATTATATATTTATTATTTATTCTGATTTTATTATGTTTGTGGAGGGCAATGCTTAGGTTATTGTGTGGGCAACATGAAATCAGTGCTTTCAGTTAAGTGTTTTCAGTTTCAGTGTTTTCAGTTAAGCATTTATTTGTGTAACAGTAATGGGTAATAAATTGTCACTTGGCAACATTTAATTGGTTTATTTTTTCATTAATTTGTTTATTACTGGGACTTTCTAGAGACATTCCTGTTTGTTTTCAGTTTTTTTGGTTTGTTTTTTTTTTTTTTTTTTTTTGAGTGCTTTGCCTCTTTCCATTTAGTCTTTAAACAACATATTTTTTCCAAGTAAATAAACTATAGCAGACATATTCATTGGATATGAGCTGAAAGCAGGATCACAGTTTTGGTGGGTATTGTAGACAATTAATAGATTGTAGTTGCTTTCCAGATAAAAGTATCAATTCATGACGCTCCTTAGACAATTGGTTTGCTCATTAAATAGCAGTGGTAAATCTACAGGGCAATATATAGGAAACAGACACTTTGCTTTCCTTGCTTTCCTTGCTTTCCTTGCTTTCCTTTCCCTTTTCCCTTTTCCCTTTTCCCTTTTCCCTTTTCCCTTTTCCCTTTTCCCTTTTCCCTTTTCCCTTTTCCCTTTCCTTGAGGGACAAGGCTTTAAACACGGTTAGACCTGAAATTAGAGCATAGCCCTCCTGTTTCTGCAGCCAAGGCACCATTGCCTGTTTGAGTGGCAGCCAGCCAGTAACTCAGGAGGTCCTACTGGAACCCTGCCTTGGATTTGGTAAAAGTCTGTCAAAACAGAGATGCAGAGCATTTAGCAAAACATAAAAGAGTGTACTCTTTAACTGGATGAATAGTTAAGTGGTGGAACTCAATGCTAGTGAATGCGGAGGGCAGAAGTATAAATTCATTCAACTCATTATGAGTAGGTCAATTGTGAGCTGTTAAACATGAGTCCACCCACAGCCTGTGGTTCCAGCATGTTTCCATTGGAGAATTTCTATCCAGCTTTTCGGTGCTGGTGTGTCTGTCCTGCAGGTGCAGCCTCCTCTACCCCTGGTCCCAAACACAGTGATGTCTGTGGCAGCTTATCAGAGTGTGCTTATGTGACTAGAAAATGATGCATCAGTGGCTGACTGCTACAGATTCATAATTAATTGGTATCTTTAATGCTTTCATAGCAATTGTTCATAATTTTCATAATCTCATAATGTATTGGTGGGGGAAATTGTGCCAGAAGTTTTATAGATGTAGAAACATAATGGCCCTTATTTGGATACCTGCAATATCAGGTGGGAGAGAGCAGAGAAAGGAATGTTAGTGGAATGGAGAGGAGATGCAATGCAATATTTTTTCTGCAGAACAGCAGGTGTTAAAGGGAGTATATGAAACAAACTTACAGAATTTTAATGAGAGCTTATGCTAAGCATGGTGGTCAGCAGCAGAGAAGGCAATGTATCATTTGCTTGAAAGCGTATAAGATGATATGTAAAGATCTATTTTTTAACTATCATCTTTGCTGGTCTTACTAGCCTAACGTCATTGCTACCTGTGAAGAAACAGAACAGCAGAAGCACATGCTTCCTCTACTGTAAAAAAATGAGTAAAATTATTCCTTTCCCCTTATCAGCCATTTTCAATCTTTTCATCTTTTCTTCGACAAAAACTTTCTTTCTTAAATCAAATATCCTTAGTTTCCAAAGCTTTTGGTGAAAGAATTTTCCAAAATAGTTTTGAAAATCAAAATAATCTTACATCACCTTCATCCATGCAGTTGCTGACCACTACCAAACATTTTAGGAACGATAAACTCTCTGGACTGGAGTTCATCTTTTAAGCAGTTTCTAAACTTTGCTGGTATCGTCTGTCACATTTCCACCACCAAATATGGATGGAACGGATGTGGAAATACATTAATTTTGCCCTGGTAATGCTGCAGAAATTTGATTGGTTTCTGAGTTTTTGAAATGCAGTTGCCAGTGGCACAATTCCAGCAGCTGGGCTGGAATCCAGTGGTGAAATGCCCGTCCACGGCACTGTGCCAGTGTAGTTGAGAAGGGGAAATATGTTCTTTACCTCTGAGCAAGGCAACACTGCAGACTTGAGTTTAGTTTGCTTTTGGATTTTATGCTTTTGGCAGTGGCTAGAGAAAGGCAATGCTGTGGTTTAGAAAGCCATGCTTTTATGACTGTTGCTCCCTGCTTTCCATGAAAAGTCAATAGAGACAGATCATTTTCTTACAATCACTCACTAACTGCAGTCTCTGAAAAGAGAAGTTGCATGAGTAAAAGCCATAGCCATAAAAAGATTACTGAGAGACTCATTGCCATCTTCCCCAGTGCCAGCTGGAAGAAGGTGGTCAGGTCATTTAATCTGAGAAAGTGTGAATCAAGCAGTTAGTGCATTGATTCCCTCAAACAGGATCTAGGGCAGGTGCTGTTACTATTGAAGTGACAAAAACAAGCAAACAAGAGGAAATTATATAAAAAAGAAGAGCACATTTTCAAAGGGAGCAGTTTCCACTCTATAGAGTGCTATAGTAAACATGAATAAGGTTTGGGAGACAAACTTTCGCTTCCCAATTTTTGATTGTGTTGCAGAGGGCTGTTTTTTACTCAGATGGAAGCTATGTTATGATGAGCTTGATTTTTCCAACCCAATTTGGTTTATCATTCTCCATAATTTGATGAGGATTTGTAAATTTTACTTTGCATTTTATGTCCTCAAGCCCATTTTCAAATGTTTCATTAGAATAATAGAATGAATATCAACTCTTTACATATTTCAAACTTTAGCTTGACAAATATTTCTGCCAGCAAGACACACACACACAAAAACAAACAAACAAACAAAAAAAACCATTAAGTCAGTTGCTGAAGTTTTTAAAGGTAAGGAAGTACTTTTTTTCCAGGCATTTTTTGCTCTATTTTAAGAAAGGTTCATAAGCAATTAAATATGATTGGATCAATTATTTTTAGTGGAATTTGAAATGTGTTCTATTTATTACTGGGCATGAATAATACATGGTATTAAGTTGATTCATTAATCCATCTGAAACCTTTGGATCAGCATTCAACTGCAATAATTAAATAATAATACATACACAATATACAATATTTTACTCCCTGGTCAAATTTTGCTTCATTTAGGATTTATGTACCATTCTGTATCTTCATTTAGTACTTAGATGGTGTCTATATCGAAGAAATGGATGGGAATTCCTTTGTGGAATACTTATTTTAATATGTGATGTAGGTTGCTTTCAGTAAAAATTCAAATTATTCCCATATTTCTGTAACACATTTACTCCTGCCTCAAACTTCGCTCTTTAGAAACAGCGTTAAAAATGCAGTTTCTTATCTAAGTATTCTTAAGAAGATTTCTTAAACATAATTCTTGAGAATTAACTTTTTGAAAGATACCATTTTTTTTCTTAATTTTCAAGTTAAATTCTTGGAATAATGATTGATAAACAATACATTTGCACTTTTAAAAAATATTGGAAATCAGGACCGAATACTGTTTTTTTTTAATATCTGCAGTGTTCCTCCAGCTTCAAGGATGCTCAGTGAGAATCTTAAAAGAGTGTCAGGAACAAATAAAAAAACCTATCAGAGAATGGTCTGCATTATTACTGCGATATTATAGTTGAGCAGTTCTGTAATAGAAAGTAGGTACTTTGAAATTATCAATTTGCTGAGAAAATATGCAATCCCACTGCATTTGCATAAAAGCAGCACCCACCACCTCACTGTTTTCACATTCGCTATTTGGTCTCCATAAAACGTCAGCAGGCATTGATGAATGTCAGTGTGTGCAAAGTTTTCCACGTGGAGGAATTCTATTACGTTCATTTACTTCATATGCACTTGCATGTCAGATGCCATTTTGTCAGACTGCTCTTCTGCTGCTATCAACACCTGTCTCTGACATCAGGGGGCAATGTAATAATGTAGGATGCATTACTTTTGGAGCTGCCCTCGTATACTGAAAAGCCTCTAAATGTTCACAGGCACTGCATATGTGGCAACAGCCAAATATTTCTTTCTGGGAACATTTGTTGATGGTCAGTAAATAGGTACACTAATGAACACCCTCATATTTGAAATAAGTTATCTGCATTTCCTGCATTTATATCTAAAAAGGCGACAATCCTGTAAATGTCATTTCTAGGAAATAAAATTAAGCATGCTTATGTCCCTAAACGTGCTAAGAAAAAAAGACCTGTTGTCTTTATGACACTGAATATATACTCTGTATCAAAAAGGCAAAGAAAGCATTCATGCTTTTTCACATCGTGCACAATGAAAACAAAACACTGAATTCCTTAACTGCTTAATGGCTGAAGCTTTATATTGTGCGAATGCATGAGAAGGAATAAATTCTGCTGATTTACTGTGCACTGTGAGAGGACTAAAGACAACTGAAACAAGGCGTTGCTCTAGAAGTCAGTGACTTTATCTTTCCATAACACCAGATGGCTTTCAATAACTGAAAGCTGTCAATACAAACAGACTTCATCACAGAAGAATGATGGAGACTGCTCCTGCTGATATGAACCCTGTACATGTAGTATGCAGTTGCAGAAAATAGATCTTAGTGAAAAGAACAGATGATGTTCTAGTGTTGGGATTGAGTGAGATTTTTTTTGCCTCCTATCAATGTTGATTGAAAAAAAAAAAATCAGTTTGCCAGATTCCCAAATTTAAGCTACGAACCAACCAAAGGCATTTCTAATTTCACAAAGTTTCATTAAAATTAGACCGAAAACTTTCAGAACTGTTTCAGCTACTCATATAAGATTTTTTTTCCTCCAGAAATCATGTTCTTCATAGAAACGTAAATGTTTTCATCCTGGTAAAATCTCCTGAATGTTTATGTGCAGTTTACATGGTCAGTCACTTTATGCATCAAAACTGTAGTGGAAAGCTGGTATATATTTCAGGGGAAAATTCTGTATTATGAGATGACTCCATTCTTACTTGTGTTCTAGGCAGTAGTAAGTACTGGTTGTAAATGAAAATATGCAAGTCTCAACTTGAGGGCTGAAATGCCAATTAGAAAGGAAGGCAACATAAAGATCAGCAATGGAAATAAACAAGCATCTCAGCATTAAGTGTATCTGAGCCTTGTACCTTCCAGAAATGAGTGAAGGAGGAGGAGATTGCTCTTTTAACAAACCGGTTCACTGTATTGCAATTTCATAACAGAGTTAAAGGTGGGAGCTGTTCCTTAGTGAGGTATCTATAATGATGTTACATTTGGGATAAAGTTGTGCGGATGCATGGGGTACACGGGGTGCAGATAGTGGTTCTCAGCAATGGGCCAAGTCAAGGAGACAATTGATAAGCAACAAGTAGCACAGTAATGTAAAACATTTGCAATCTGCTTAGCTGCCTAAGTTCTTGCTAGGTTGCAGTTCATGTATTTGAATCCTACCCTCATGATACGTTGACTCTGGGAAAAGGATTCAAAGCCTCTGGTCTTTTTCTCATCTCCTGTTCTGTTGTGCTGAGTGAGGTAATTTTGAGGATGCTAAAATCAAAACCATAATCAGAATAGATTGCAGGCTCAGAAGACTGTAATGAGAGTAAGGGAATTGGACACTTGAAAACCCACAAAGCCCTGTACCTGAAATCTGTGCATCCATTTGTTCACTGCTCTTGCCACAAACACACATGCATACCTGCTATCTCAAATGAGTGTTCAAGCTGCTACTTATCACAGGTAGCACTAGGCAGAGAAGAGGAATTTTGAATAATATTAATTTCATTGTAATGAATGCACACCTTAACATATATGGGTACACTCATGATTATGAAAACAGAGTAGTAGTACAATAGTACTTTGTGGTTGCTTGCTTTGGAATCTTGCCAAAGCAATTAAGATATCTCCTAAGATTTGGGTTAATTAGTTCAGGAAAGTAAACTAGTCCAGTAACAAACTTTTTTTCAGTCATGAAAGGCAGTCAAAGTGAGTGAAAGAGTTCTTCCTTCAAGTCCCAGAGGAGCCTTGCTATGCCTTGCTCCAGCACCTGACTTCCAACATTGGCTGTCAACACAGAAACATACTACTAGCGCAGCTCTGCATTGAGGAAGGTCCTGTTCCATTTTAACAGGGTGGTACTTGGCTAACAATCATGTTGGGCAAATTAGCATTTAAATGTGTAAAGTAA
This sequence comes from Centrocercus urophasianus, assembly GCF_019232065.1. NCBI lineage: Eukaryota > Metazoa > Chordata > Aves > Galliformes > Phasianidae > Centrocercus > Centrocercus urophasianus. Next base: position 15,685,671 of record NW_024884778.1, on the reverse strand, counting down.
TCTGAGCTATAGTGTTGGCCTCCAAAAACAGCAGTGAATAAACAAAACTTCATGTATTTAGGTCCTCTTCCCCTTTAGCTCACCGTTCTCATAATGAATTTGCTGTATTCATCCCCTTCGTAAGTAACATTAGCAGAAAGTAGGAGAGAGACTGCCTAGCAACCCACAGAGATCCCAAAGAGAGGTGGAAAGGAAGTGTTTTTCATGTAATTATTCACTTTTACAAAAGCTGTTGTCAGGTAGACACTAGAAACATAGCTGTTTTATTCTTCTCCTAACCTACTTTTAATCTTTTGAGAATCACTACTGTTAAAGAGAAGGAAAAAAGAGCTTAATTCAGCCATTTTCTGCCTGGCCGTTCAAGTTGTGTTTTCTTGCTCTAATGAAGGCAGTGCTTTCAGAAGCGGTGTTGTTTAAAAATGCCTGGATAGTAAACTTTAGAAACAAAGTCCAACATCCAACCTTTTTTTTTCCTGCTTCTCCAGAGTACGCAGTTCATATTTTGTTTTGGTTTAGTTTCCCATTTAATAATATTTCACATATAACTGAATGAAGCAGAGATTTTTTTTTATTTTTATTTTTTTCCATCCTACTTCTTTTTTTTTTCCCCAAAAAGTCATGTGGGGATAAGGGCCAGGGGCTAAACACCTCATTTATTTTAGGTAACACAGTCAGTGCCAGTGTGCTTGGATCCAGCAGTTTCTTTCGTTTTCTGAACATGACAACCTTAGCTTTTACTCAGCCACCATTTGAGTTGACTGAAGCTGCATAGAGATAACTGATAGCACCTGGGTATGCCTGGAGGAGTTGTTTCACTTCTAAAACATTGTGTTGAATCTCTTTTCTATTGCTTACTGCCTAAGTATTTCAAGTAGTCTGGAGATCGGCACCTTTTCAGTGAATAGTCTTTGATTTACAATTTCATTTTTCTGTGTCACATTTCTACTTTAGGTTCAGTGAATTGCAGTTTAATAAACTTACATATTGAAAATTTTCTTTTAAAGGAGTAGATGTAATGGAAAATAAGTATATTGAAAGTATGCTGAAATACAATTGGAAGTGTATTGAGTGTTTCTCATTTGCTGAGACAATAGCATCCAAATTTTTAAATTGATCCTATAGGAAAGATTGTTTTAGTAACGAGAAATAAGAAGATATATATAGAGAGATAAATGTAGCATTTAGCAGAAGAATGTATTAAATAGCAGTTTATGAAGCCATCTGGGAATGATTCTTATAGTTGCATGCCAGCCTACACTGAACTGAGCAGACACACGTCAGTCAGGAGCATGCTGGTTAGATTCTCAGTATGAGAGAAAAAAAAGGTTCATCTAAGTGATGTTTTTGTCATTTTTAAGGGACATGGGATCTAAGGCTGGAAAAAATAGTCTTGTAAATATAAATGGTTTTATGCCTCAGCAACTTCAGGCTATGTGATAGTGTTACGTGGAAGTAGATTCCACGTGTTCTTCATTTTCCCAACATAAAAATACTATTTTGAGTACCAGATTCCAGCTTCATATACAATTACAGCTCTTTCTGTAACTGCTAGTTTAAAATGAAGTTTTTTTTTTTTATCAGGAGGGGAAAGAAATGTTCCAGTCTGATCTTGAAACACGGTCAGAATATCTCAGTAGCATCTCCCTGTCCATCTGATTGACCTCTGAATTCCAGGTATAGGCTTATAGCATGAGCGCGTTTTTATGTTGGATTACAGCAGCAAGATAAGCTTGGCTTTCAGTTTCAGCTCCTGCTCAGTCAGGCATGTTAGTAACTGAGAGCAGTCTTTATAAGATGAATTGATAGAAATGAAAAATTCAGACTGCAATGAAAGGATAAGTTGACGCAGGGACTTTGCACGAAGTCATAAGAAACTGCAGTTTTCTCATTGTATTTGGTGCAGCATATATTTTAAGATCTCCTACAGTGTTCGTCTGCATTTTTGGCAGTCTGAAATTAGGCTTATCCCTACCTCTTGTAGAAGTACTTGGTCCTGTAGTTGTCATCACCAAAGGCAGTTCCTTAATCACTGTAATCCAGGAGGTGGATTAAGAGGAAACGAAAGAAACCTGTCAGGTCCACAGCTGGCAGGTTCTGTTGAAAGAGTGTGATTCTGCAAAAACTTCTGTCAGTACTCACCATTGGACAGGTAATTAATTCCCTCATATCTGACGCCCTCTTTAAATGTAGGCGCTACTTGAAGATTAATGTCTACCACTGATACAGTTTCTTACAGCCCTGCCATCCTTACACATACACTACATCAAATACACATATGGCCTCACTGACTCTGTGATAGCTCAGATGTAAGTCACTGCTCACAGGCTCACACATCACGTGCCTCAGAAGCCAACCTGAAAGTGCTAAGCTTTGAGGCCTGGTACAGGTAGAATATTCAGTAGCCAACATGAATTTTGGACATTTTTCACATATTCTCCATATACTGTATGAAACACTGGCACATGACCATTAAACCTTTCAAGGTGTGTGACTTAAATTCTGGCAATACTTTTAGTTGAGACTGTTTTGTAATGAGTTGTTTTACTCGGGCCTTGTTACTGCCTTTAACTCACACTTTTATTTATCATTTCCTGACAGCACAGGATTTATTTGTAAAATCTTTATTTGAAACCAAAGGAAAGCTGCTCTTTAAAATACAAATACTGCTGAGATTCATCAAAATTAATGAATAATTTAAATTAAAAGAGAACTATGAAGTGATTGCTCATTCTCTGACAACAAAATGGGAAGTAAATGACTATTGACATTTGGAATATCATGTTTTAGAGAATGAGTGCAGCATTTAACTCTCCTATGAGATCTCGTATGTTCTCAGATGGAGTGCTTCATTATGGAATTGTCATTAACCACTCTGTAGTTAAGAATGCTTTGAGTTTTGCAGCTGAAGTGAGCGTTCAGTCTCACTGTTAAGAATAAAAAAAAGCATCTTCATGAAATGAATTCCCTTGATTTTGTTAGAAATAAGTAAGCACCTTAAGAGTGAGTACAAATATTAGCAGCCATTATGTGTTTTTCATTTCTAATAGGGCTGTTAACTGTTCATTACAGAAGTCATGGAAAGAAAGATAAGCAGTGTGCATGTTCTATTAAGTGCAAGAGTACTCATCGTGCGTGGTCATTGCTCCAGTTACATGTGGATAAGTGAACTGTACATAAACGTTGTAGTTCTTTTAGATCAGCCATTATTTCAAAACTATCCAAAGTGCCTCCTGACAGTGGAAGTATTATGGTGATTTTATACCACTGAGAAATCTGTGAAATTTAGCTTAATTTCTGACTATCACATTTTAACTAACCTCTCCACTCTGCTCAGAATATCCTCAGTGTACCTAATTAGGTGTCTTACATTTTTCTGTAGACTAACACGCAAATGAAGAGCAATACGCAGCAAGACAGAATAGTGAAATTTCTCGGATATCTTCCTAGCTGTGATACAAAATTAAGTTTTTCAGGTGACCATATACTATTTTTAAAATTACGTACCTCTTAGGAGGATCAGACTGAAAATAATTACTTGATTTTCCCATTTTTCCTAGATATTTGCACCCTTTAAAATACATTCAGTTGATTGTTGTGATGGTTTGTGGAAGTGATGGTTAAGGTCAGCTTATCCTGGGACCATGTTTCCTGAAGTCATGGGAGGATTCCACAATAGCTTTGTGGTACAGTTTTGCTTTGCTTTGAGAGCAGGAAAGCATTTGATAAACAGTGTTTTCCTGATGATTTGATACATGGAAATGACAAGGAATTGGGTTGCAAGGGCTCCCTCCTAAGAGCAGGTGTGTGGCTGCTGCACACATGAATTTTGATCTCTGAGGTTTCCTTCTTCCAATACAGGAAACGTGGCAGAACATTTGTGAAAGTGTTGTGATTTGTGGACATAACATCACATGAAAACTTTATAGCAGCAACATGAAACAAAGCTAATCCTCTGGATCAATATTCAATATTGTTTTCACTACGCTACACATCCTACTTTTTCCTTCTTCATTCATTGTATGTGCTACAGTTCTCCTTGAGCAGAGTCTGGAGTAGTACTGTTATCACATAAGCGAAGATTGAATCCTAGCCCTATGCACAGGAAGACTGAATTAAGGTTACATGGTCATGAGCATTCATGGATATTGCTGGCTTTTGTGGGGTGGACTTTGCAAAACATAATTCTCCATATCAGTAAACAAATGAACGTTTTTATTCCGTTTTGTGGATTTGTGTTGTACCTGTGTAATTCGGTAATCAGCAGGACAGCTGAGATTGCTGTAGAATAAAGCACGAGCAAGCCTCAAAACAGAGAGTGGGGCACAAACAGCTCTGCTCTTCTCCTTCCCACTTAGGAAATAGAACATGAAGAGAATTTGCATCTTCTCATTTCCACCTAGACAAAGCAGGTCGTGGCATAGAGCTGAAGCTTCTTTACTGTCTTTTCTCCCTTTGGGACAAAAGCTTCATCACATAGGCTCATTGATCCTAGCAGCAAGCAGCAAGAATTATTTCTGCACAGTAATCAGAAGAAGAGCAGCGCTGTGTTTGCATTCTTCTGGTTTGCCCATACTGCTGCTAAGCTGGTGCTGGGCCTGGCATGTCAGGACAGCAGCTGTAGCCCAGAGGCAAACTGTGAGCACAGGGATTGAAGGTCGACCCTTTGCCATTTGTTTTTTTTTTTTAATTTTAAGTTATAATAAATAACGTTTCTTGTACTTTAATATTGTTTTTGCCTGGAAACTTTAAGAATATGAGGTGAGGAAAAATAAGAAGAAACAGTTACTTCTTTTAAAATAAGACTTAGTGGAAGTCTGAAATATTTTCAGACCCCGAATGTATGAATGCATGCTATTGAATTGATTTAAATATCACTAACTAAAGGACTTTCAAGGTAAATAGTTTATAAAGCATGAACAGGATGTTCCCTAGTACAGGTTCTTTCCTCTGGAATTTGTTCATGCCAGAAACGCATTGAGCCCAGTCACATCTCAGAAAAAGCATGCTCCTTTTGTTCCAGCCTTTCACCAGCTGCCGGCTCCAAAATCTTTGCTTTGCAGTTCGCTGGCAGTGTTTTCTTTTGTCTCTGTCCTTCAGAATTTCATTGTTCTGCAGAATCCTGCTACATTCATTCCATATACTTGGAAAACGTTACAACTTTTAGTCTAAGCCAGACATTACAAAATTGCCCAGCTAATGCACTACAGCGATTCAGCACTCTCAGCAATAATTAATAATGCTTTTGTTGCCGTAACCCAGCTGGATGGTGCCTGGGTTTGAGCAATATCTACAAGGGGCCATCTGTACCCAGTTTTCATGAGAATGAGCTTCCTTGAGGTACAGTTTATGAATGACTAAGTCTGGGTGCAACTAAGATGAACAAATAATTTGTGTGCCAACAAAACCTACAACTGCTAATGAACATTGCCTTTTAATGCCAAATTTGTCAAATGGTCACCAGTTTTTGGGGCAAGAAAATAAAGAAGTGACATGTAATATCAGCTGCTTACTTTTAAAATGTCAACATCTTTAGGCTTGTGACAAAATAGGAGAGTTGACCATCTCATATTTTTCCAGCTACCAAAATCCTACCTGTAATTCCTGATTCCATTTCCCCGTTTGCTGCTTCCTTGATCAACTGTAGATGTTTCTGACATTTCAGAAACCTGAAATTGAAATATTAGGTAATCACAAATCAAATCTCATTGGTTCTCTGACTCTATAAGCAACGCTACACTGATTCTATTATTCTTTGCAGCAAATGAAATTTCTTCCTCCTGCCTTTTTAAGCATTAGCCACAATTTCTGGTGGAATTTCTACTTTGAAATCTCAGAGTGCAACAAATACAAAGGGCTTTTCAATCAGATGCAACTTCTATAAATATGTGAACACTTGATTACAGAACATTTGTCATGACAACATTAACCATGACAACATTTAAAGTTTTTCCCTCTGTTTTTATATTGATTCACAGTCAGGTGTCGCTGTCTTTAGAGGAGACTCGTTTTCATTAGAGGAAAAGATACCACTTAAGGCCAGATTTTTATCTCTTATTTTCAAACTAACTTGAGGACCTCTAGAAGGATGTGCTCTCTGCTCCTGTTCTCAAGCAGCTCTGGAGTTTCTCACTTCAGAGTACAATTCCTCTTTGACCCCATTTCCACTAGGACTTGCTGTCCCAGGAATAATCAGACTTCGGGAGCTGGCGTATGCCAACAGGAAAGGCTAATGCTCATCTAAGTGCTGTACAATGCCCTGCAACAATGCATTGTGCAAAGACTGAAACGGAAGGAAACAGCAGATTCTACATCTGCTGATCCAGTTTCCTAGCTTTTGTTTATGCTTAAGAGGACCGTGCATTTTCAGTTGACCTGTGCTACTTGCAGCTTTTTGGGAGCTTCCAATCTTGTTAAAGAGCCCGTCTGTCAAAAGGCTTTCTCTGTGCAGTTTTTCCCTTACCAAGTGGTGAAACTTTGGGATGTAATCAGCTGTATCTTATTCAGTATGACAGCAATGAAACCATTTAAGCCATTGATGCAAATCAAATGTGATCTTAATGCTATTCCTAAACAGAAACACCCTCAGCAACTCCAGAAACCAAGGACTCATTTGATCAGATGCAAAACAAGTACATCCCCTTTGTATATTTATGAGGATTTGTTTACTATTATTAGTACAGTCATGAAGTCAGTACCTGAGTAGAATTTCATCTCCTTCCTGTCGCAAACTCAAAGTAGTTAATGGCTACGTAGCTACTGCCTCTGGTTATCAGCCAGGCACTGTTTTGTTACTTCTCTGAAAAGTGCTTCGCTTGCTCTGCTCTAAAAACAAAAACAAAAAAAAACCAACTGAAAAAAGAAAGTCTTAAAAGAGCTCATTTATCTGAGAGGTCAGAAGTGAGAACTTATTGGATTGGAAGTAGTAGTGCAGCTATGCAGGTGTGGATTCTTCACACCACTCTCATGGCCAAACCAGAAGTTAAAAGCATATAATCATCTCCAGTAATATTCCACCCAAAATTAAGTGGAACGATTAATGAAATAATCTGTTTAATTTTTAAAACTTAAAAAAAAAAAAGTTAATTTTCCGTGGTTGCTGTGAGGACAATAATTGTACTGTGTCAGTTCATGCTCTTTTCTCTTTTTCTGGTTTACACTGCAGTTTTTGGTCAGTTTAGGATATAAATGTTGTCACTGATACTATGAATTTATTTATTTCATTAGCTCTACAGGACTTCTATTCTTCAACTGTACAGAGACCTATCACCTTTCCCTAAATAAGCTGTCTTCTCTTTCCTCCGTTCATCTATTTGTGTAGTATATATAAATCTCATATTTTGTCTTTCTTTTCTTCATGCTAAATTATTAAATTTTAATTTAAAAATATCAGTTGAGAATGAGATAAATATAGCTGATTTATTTAGCTTAAAATTATATCTTACAGTGTTAATAAAACCATTAAAGATTTTTACTCACTGGGATTTTTTTTCCTAGAAATTCTGTGTCTCTTTCTACTTAAGGTTAGTTTGAATGTGTAAAGACCAGGTGGGCTATTTCGTGTTTATACCTTTAGGAGGGAGTGGGGAGTTTAACTCACAATGTGTATCATTTTTCAGGTTGCAACTTAGAAAAGTTTTGCCAGATGCAATTTCTCTGCATGGTTTGCTCTGCAAATTTGCAGTCAGTGTAGATGTAACTATGACTCCTTCCTGACCTCTTCTAACCACCCTACTTTTTGTCTTTAGGTTTGGGTGGATGCTGGTACACAGATATTTTTCTCTTATGCGATATGCCTTGGGTGCCTGACAGCCCTGGGAAGTTACAACAACTATAATAATAACTGCTACAGGTAATAATATATTCTATGCTTTACATTTATTTCCAGTGATGGAAGTTTCCGCAGTGCTTCACTCTGAAGTATTTCCCTTTTCTTTCAACAACTCACATGAGTGATTGGATTCATTTTTTGCAGAACCAGAGACGTGTAACTTGTTTTTTCAGAACTCTTTTCCAGTTTTTGGTTTTTTTTTTCATTCCCTTTGATTACCTCTGACTCCTCTACAGCCACAAGTCACTCAGTACACACATGCTCAACTGTACAGTACACAAAATTTCATAGATGCTTGTGTGCCATATTTCATTGTATAATGTTTATCTGCTCTAAAAAAAATTCCGTGAAGAACAGCTATTAAAACAGTTTGGTCTATTCTGCATGTCAATGTTATCATAGTTTACTGATGCCAAAGTAGAACGCATACGTAGCATGTTATTGCAAGTCTGTATAGATATCAGCAAGGAAATTGATAATGACTTTCAGTAGGTTTTAATCTTATCATGGAATCACCAAGGTTGGAAAAGACCTCTAAGATCATCCAGACCATCCACATTTTACCAATATTTCCCATTAAACCACATCCCTCAGTACATCTAAATGCTTCTTGAGCACCTCCAGGGACTATAACTCTACCACTTCCCTGAGTAATCTGTTCTAGCACCTGGCCATTCTCTTGGAGAAGTATTTCCTAACGTCCAACCTGAATCTTCCCTGCCTCAACTTGACTAACTACATGGGAGAAGAGGCTGACACCCACCTTACCACAACCTCCCTTGAGGTACTGGAAGGCTGCTATAAAGTCCCCCCCAGAACCTTCTTTTCTCCAGGCTGAAGAGCACCAGCTCTCTCATCCTGTCCTCATAAGAGAGGTGTTTCAACTTTCTGATTATTTTTCTGATGATCTCTTCTGCACCTGCTCCAACAGCTCCATTCTTTCTTGTGTTGGGGACCCAGAATTGGACATGGTACTCTTGGTGGGGTCTCACAAGAGCAGAGCAGAGGGGCAGAATCACCTCCCTCGACCTGCTGGTCATGTTTCTCTTGATGCAACTCAGGTACAGTTGGCCTTCTGGGCTGCAAGAGCACATTGCCTGCTCGTGTTGAGTCTGTTATCAACTGACACCCCCAAATCCTTCTCCTCAGGGCTGCTCTCAAGCTATTTTCCACCGAATCTGTATTTGCACTTGGGATTGCCCCTACCCAGGTGCAGGACCTTGCACATCTCCAGACAGAGAACTAAAATTACATTTTTTAATAAATGAAATAAATTGTAAAACAGTTCTAAATCAAAAGAAAAAAAGAAAACTGTGGGAGAACAAATCCCATTGTGAAAATATTTAAATTCTAAATTATAGCTTTACTTGAAGAATTTGAAGCTGGTTTCAGAAAACGTTTTCCTAACAGCAATTTGTGCTTCTGTCAGAGAAACACAGAATAGTAGGATCCAGCAGAGAAAGAGAGATCTGGAAACCACAGCCACACAAATGTATCCACCAGCTGAATGTAAACTCTCCAAAAGCAATTAAGGGTACTCTGCCATCTAAAACACTCAAGTAACTTGTCAGCAAAAGTTATTGTTTTGCATGGCTATGAGTGCCAAACTGCCAGACATCTTGCTGCATTAAATAGTGTAAGTCCCAAACACTTCAAACAGTGTTGATGGACATTACTTTCAGAACAACGATAGAGATGCCTCAAAAGAGAGGAGAGCAACAAATGCTCCTATAGAGCAGTGGGCAATAAGGGCTTTCTCTTTTTTTTTTTTTTTTAACAGCATTAGAGATGCTTTAACTAAGAGTGCTCATTCTCTCAGTTATTTAATTTCTTTTGAGTTGCATCCTATTTAGGAACTACCTTTTTACTGCCTCAAGGACTGCAGTAATGTTTTTTGTGATTGTTTTATAACTTATTGCAAAAATCAGGATTTTTGATTTGTGACCAGAAAGCTTATGTAATTTTATTTCCTCTGACAGCATAGGTTGGCACCCATGTGAAGAAGATTGGCAGCCGCTCATTTTTAAAGCTCCTGAGAATGGTGCTGCAGCAGAATAGTTTTTAATAAATTCAAGCTTTGCAATTCAGTTAACAAAATATTTTCACAAAATTCCTCAATAGGACAGATTTGATGGCATCACAAAATAAGATTCTTCAGAAAACTGAGGAAATGGGTAGGGCAGAAGTTAACTGCAGAAAGAGCTGAGAGAAACTAGGCTGTTAACAGATTAAGACATACAGAGACAGAAAAAAAAATGCTGCCTTTTCTCAAAAAAAGAAAGCAGAATTAAACTTACATCCTAACTACCACTTAAAAAATTAAAATCAGGCCATGGTTTTGCCTCTTGTAGTATGTACAGTTTGTTGTCTGATTGTAGCATACTGCTGCTATTCTGCACCCTGTTCTACTGGAGCACAAAGGTACATTGCAGTGGAAAATGATGATGTTACATATTTTAGTGGGAAAAGGAGTTTTCTTACTAGCAACTTGATCCACATCACTAATATTGTAAATTAATTGCAACCAAGTTAATGCACATTTTTGAGCTGGAAATGAACTTCTATTGTCTTTATTAATCTGTCATTTTAATGCTTTAAGACAGTGAGACAATTACCTGAGGCCAGATCCTCTGTGGATTTACAACAGTTCATATCAACAGTGATTCTTCTGAACAGACAAAAATAGTGGCAGTAAAATCAGCTGGCAGTGCTTTCCACATAGTTTAAATATATATATATATATGTACAGAAGTTTCCTGTAATTTTTAGTAAGCTAAGAAACCCCTAAGGAAAGAATTATCTTCAGACTCTGTAGACAGAAGAGAAAAATGTTCTTGTTCCTGCTTCATGTGCTCTGTATTTATAGAACTGATCCAGCTCCCTGCTGGACACAGAGCAGTTCCCCACCGTCGTACTGGGGACTGTACCTCAGCAACATAATTTTTGCATATAAGCCCTTTCGCAATTCAGGAGTTGGCTTCCTTGCTGCTTGCTGTGGTACAGATGAAAAGTCAGCAATTTCACCTGCTGTTAACAAACTGACAACATTTGAAAGAAAAAGAAAGTGTTCTTGATCAAGCTTCCATTCTAAGATTAAAAGAGTAATGTGAATTTGCCTTTAGAGAATGTGTATAGACAAGGAAGTGACTGCAGGGATGCAGAAAGCTCTACAGACTCTTCTCTCTCATCAGAGAAGCTCCTTAAGGAATGTAGAATGAATTTCCAGCAATATCCAGGCTGTCAGGCAAGGTGAAGATAGAGGGTGGAGTCCCTGAATTATTCAGGTGATTGTCAAGACATTCATTTGGAAGAATGTAAAGTTTTCATAAAAATTTGACTGTTTCCCATCATTTGAAATCCGTTAGGACTTCAGTCTGACTCTGATGCCTTTCTACCAAGGATACTTATTAAAAATTGATGGAAAATTAGATAAACTTTCTTTTCTTTCCACTGGTTGTTGGGCACTTGCTTTCAAAAATTCAGTGGCTTGTTAATCAGTGAATCCAGATTCCCTCTCACTTTTCCTTCCCGGAACAGAAAACGAACAGAAACAAAAAATCAAAACAGAAACAGATGTTAATCTTATGGCTCATTCTATGAATGAAACCCAAGCTCTGGCAACTGCAGTATTTCTTATTTATATTTTCAGAGACTGCATCATGCTCTGCTGCTTGAACAGTGGCACAAGCTTTGTTGCTGGTTTTGCTATCTTTTCAGTGCTTGGATTTATGGCTTATGAACAAGGTGTTCCCATTGCAGAAGTTGCAGAATCAGGTAAGTTCCAAAAGCAGTCTTTTGATTACAGAAGAAAGACCCAGAGTTGTCAGAATAGCTAGTCTGTGTCACATCCTTTGGATAAGTTAACTGTTTTGCAGATATTTTGAAAAGAAATCAAATTAAACACCTGTTACCTCTTAGAATATGTTAGAATAATTCCATGTGAAGAGTTCTTACTTATTTGAGAAAACAGCTTTACAGCTTTTTGGAAAAAATTTTGGAAGTCATCTCAACTCCTTCTTAAGATGTGCTATCCAACCACGTATTTTTGATATCTAGACTGCTTACACCATCTCCTAATGTCAGTACCTTTTTCTCTCGAGCACATACATTGAGACACTCACATTGATTAAGTATAAAATTTCTTACTTTAAGTCCAGACAGACAATAAGGCCCATGTTTATAAGAAATTAGCTATCCAACTTACATTACCATCACTTGGACTTAGAAACACAATGAAAGTTAATAGTTCTTTATTGTCGTTATATAAAGTATATAACTGTGTGAAACTGTTTACTTTGTTTTCTTTTGTTTCAGGACCAGGACTAGCATTCATTGCTTACCCTAAAGCTGTTACCATGATGCCTCTTTCTCCTCTGTGGGCAACTCTGTTCTTCATGATGCTCATCTTCCTTGGACTAGATAGTCAGGTATGAAATAAACACACTTCAAATACTTTGAAGTTCCTTGTATGTGTGTGTCATCATCCTTGATTTAAACAGCATTTATCTTCACGGAAAAATGAATTCTTGACTTAATTCCTTGCCTAAAACCATTGATTCAAGTTTATTATTTTGAATTTCATTTATGTGACAATAGAGATTCTGTTATTATTTACCATTGTTTCAGCCTCAATACAGCTTTATGTAGTCTATATTTGGGCATTCACTTTGGTGGCTCTTTTGGAAACCTTGCTCCAGAGCTGTGAGCCAGGCACTCGGGTCTCTGGTTTTCTGATGATTTTTAAAGGTAGCAGGAATGCTTTTTCCCTCCCTCATTAGATATCTTGGGCACTTAATAGCTTTATAGAATGTCTTTCTTCTGTAAAATGGAAAGAGCTTCACCTTGGAGAAACAGTTTCCTTAGAATGAAATTCTGCTGCAGTCCTACAAAAGTCGCACATCATTCAAGCAATGTTTGAAAGATTTAAGTTTTATGTAATCCAACTGCTACAGGGCAAATAAATTCCGAGATAATATTAGCGGCTTCAAATATTTGAATTTGGTGGTAGACTGGAAATCCATAGCTGTAGGCTTTTTAATTCTGAAATGATGTTCCTCTCAGTTTGAGCTTCTGTTTATAGTATCCTCAGGGATCATTCAGTTTTTCTCAATGATGAAAGCATAGAAGGATATTTGAAGTGTTTTGTAGCAAATCCAAATCCCAGGAGTAGATGAGATACATATTTTATTTGTACTTTCTTATCATTTGTTCTAGTTCGTGTGTGTTGAAAGCCTTGTGACAGCTGTTGTAGATATGTATCCAAAGATTTTCCGAAGGGGCTACAGAAGAGAACTGTTGATTCTTGGCCTTTCCATTGTGTCATATTTCATTGGTCTAATAATGTTAACTGAGGTAAGAGGTTCTTTGTTCAACACCTACAGACTAAAGGAAATGTGTGTCTTACAAGAATGACAGATAAAGCACGTGAATGTTTGCCATAGACAGAGTGCACTGTCAGAAATATGACTACAAAATCCTTGAGAGACTGTTATCAATTAATTTATAACATTTGAAACGTGTCCTCAGTTTTATTCCTAAACTCAGTTTTTTGAGTTTAGGAAATATCTTAGCTGAATTTATCTGGCCAAGGAAATTCCATCTGCTTTGTACCAGCCAACCGCATATACTGATGATGATTTCAGCTGACTTACTCTGGGCAGACCAATCTGAAGACAATAAAATGTTAGATGAAAAAATTAGTAAAGATGATGAAGTGAAAAAAAAGCTTAAAATGTGATTGATTTTTATATCATCAGGCCAACCCCATCAGTAAAGTCCATTTCTGAGCAGAAACTGATTTGATAAGAGAAAAAAAAAAAAAAAAATTTTTTTTTTTCAAACAAATCAAACTCTGGGATCTTTTGCTGCTTTTGTAGGATTTTAGTCCTGCTGCTCAGTGCTACCTTTAGAGAGTGACTTGAATAAACAGTCGTCTTCTTTTTTGTTTTAGCTTCTCAAAACTTTGACAATACAGGCAGAGTCCATACTCTCCTCTGCTCATGTTTTTTCACTTGCTCAGACATCAGAGCCTCCCTGCACTAGGGAGAGAAGTGAACAAGTGTTGCAAGTCTGATGAGCTGTGGAGTTAAATGCCAGAGGAACGTGTGTCTGGAGAACCCTGGCTGTCTTAACTGTGAAAGTCGACTATGCGTCTCTTGTCCAGCAGTATCAGGCAGGGTTTCCCAGAGAAGCAGCTTCCCAGGGCTTATCAACTCATCTGGTGACACTTACATTCCTTCTGCAGAGATCCATGGTCCTTGCACCATGTACTTTTCAGTTTGCTTTGTTGCTGAAGAAGAACAAATTTCATCCATACCATGGGAGAAAAATGGAGACTAGGACAAAATGAAATTTGTTGTTGCTTGCTTTCTTTTTTTCTTTCTTGTTGAAGTGACATTTTATACCAGTCTACTCAGATGTCTTTCTCAAAAGAGACCTGACCCTCTGCAGTTGAACAGAAGTTACACAGACCTCAGCCTGAAGGAGCTGAAAACTCACCACAAGAAAGTTTATTAATTTTATTCAGAAGTAAAGGGCTCATTCAAAAAAGAAGATGGTGACTATTGGTGTTAAATGATGCAGTGGCTGAAATGAGATTTATTTCAATTGAAATGGTCTGTGAATCTCATTATTATTTCAGTGTTGAATGCATATGGGATAAGAGATTAAGTATCTTGCATGTAGATTGGTATAATATTATTCGTATAATATTAGTCAGGTTTTCCATAATGTTATTAATTTGACTTTATAGTTTTTCTTCTCGTCTTGCCTGGAGGCAAAGACTCTAGAAAGTCAGCCAGTTCTCTGAGCACCTCTGATTAAGAATGAGAAAAAATACAGGAAATGAAGAAAATAATGGTGTTTTTGATAGATGTGACAATTTAAATAATTAAGCTGTATTCAAGTAATAAGGAAGAGGAAGACTGTCACATAGGAGTAACTGAGACTGCTTGAATCACGGGACCTAGGAAGTACAGCTCCACAGTGCACTGTGCTCCAGCACCCAACAGCCTGCTGCACAATGTAGTGATTAGGAATACTGATAAAACCAAGACAAACATGTCTTGGTTGAGCATGTATACCTTTTTTCATGCTAATTTGTGCTGTGGTACTACATAATGCAGAAAATTATAGGACCATTGATAACCAAGTGCACACTGTGTATGGATTCTGTGCTCACTGAAGATACTGCTTGGTTTTGGCTGCTCTGATTTTTGGAAATGCAATGATGGTTATTTTAAAATAATTTGAAAAAGCAAATTTTTAATTGTTAGAAAAAAACCATTAACGATAAAAAGCTTGCTTGAGTCAGGATGTTTATTATTTCATGCTTTATCACTTAATATAGACTCGTGTAATTAATGCAGCCGAAAGTCTGAGTTATATTCAAATTACTTGTTTTGCAGTCTCTGCCACTGGAGATTCTAGTAGCAATAGATTTTGCCTTCTTTCCCAGCACTTTAACTTGTTTATGTATTAGTGGTACAGACATAAAAACAAACAAAACCCTATTTCTACTCTGATCTGGAAATCAAAATCTCCTGCATTCATCTATCACATTTTGTGTGATAACAAGTGAAATTGAAGAAAAAAGGTATGGAGGTGGATAGCATTTCAGAAACAAGTGCAACGTAGTTCTCTTTGTACACTATTTACTACCTTAAAGCAAATGTGCAGCATTCAGCTGGCATAGGGAACAATCTGAAGTGCTTGAAACAAGAGGTCGTTCACAAAAATCAGTGAAAAATGCATATTCTTTTTTCAGGAAGGAACCCACTTTGACAGGAAGATTGCCAGATAACCAACAGACTGGTTGTGAAATTAAATACATATTTGTTATGAATTATTCATACCATTGCCAACATGACACTTCATTTTGTTTTTTTTGTTTGTGTTTTTTTTTGTCCTCTTTCTGTATCTGTCTTGCAGGGTGGAATGTACGTCTTTCAGTTATTCGACTCCTATGCAGCTAGTGGCATGTGCCTTCTTTTTGTTGCCATATTTGAATGTGTCTGCATAGGCTGGGTTTATGGTGAGTCACTGAAAAATTGCTGCAGTTTTGAGTATTTATGAAGTTTTCTGTTTCCACAAGGAAAACAAACACATAGGCCATGTACGCTTGCAAAGCAGGGCCCTTTACATTCCCATGCTTTCTCCTGGATTTTTTTCTTGCCCTTTCCTGGGACTGACCTTCACTTTCCACTAGCTGCCTTAGAAAGAAATAAGTCCTTCTTCTCTCACAAAATGTCTGTGCAGGCCACGTTCCTTTCTACATCTGACACTCACAGATAAATCCACTTCAAGTTCATACCTCATTAACACAAAAGGGACGTAGTAGTGTTCCTCACTCTGCTGCTTCTGTCAGCAAAGTCAGGAGAAAACCAGCACAGATCCAGGTATGTTCATGGCACTTCTTCAAGCATTTCTTTGCATACAAAAGACTCAGAATGTTATTTTGTAAAGCATATATGAATTTCAGATCTCGTGTGTCGTGAGCTAATTAAGGATTCATGCATGAGCTTGTAGGAAATGTACTTTTCAGCTTGGGCTACTCAAACTGTTACTGACAGAAGTCATTCTTGTCTGACAGCTTGCCCACTACTGCTCTCTGTTGCTATTTGTCAGACATGTATGTAGGCAGCAATCCCTGCCAGAAGCATGGAACAAAAAACAGTTGTATGTGTGAGACAAAGAGATAGCAGCCTCAATTTCTGAAGCTTTGACAGAACCCACATTTTTGTCTGTTCACTTTTAAATGCTGAGCTCTGTAACCTTGTGCATGTACATTCTACATCATCTTTTGCTTTGCTTTTTTGGGCAGGCAGCAATCGCTTTTATGATAACATTGAGGATATGATTGGGTATAAACCATTGTCATTGATTAAGTGGTGCTGGATGGTCTTAACTCCAGGTATTTGTGCAGTAAGTATAGAATATCTGAGCAACTTGTTTTAGATGCAAGGGATATTTTGTGTGTAGTTTTGGAATTTTATTGCTGTTAATAGTTCAACAGTTGAGAAAAATACCTATTGATTTGCAGTGTATGTTTTAATGCAAAAACTATAGAATCTTTAAAAATTGTTAAATTTATGTGTTCTGTGAATTGTTAGAAATCTTTGTATATACAGTAATAGGAAGAGATAAACTCAGAGGCCTAAGTGAACGTTTGCCAATATAAGAGAGATTTTTCTTCAGTGCTTCGGTAATACACTCTGTACCTACCAAGCATAACTCAAACTCCTCCAGACTTGTGTAGGTTTCCCTGTCACTCCCCCCTCCTGTTTCCTCCCCTCTCTTTGGGTGATTAGACATATTCCAAAGAAGTCTGCACATTTTTCCTTCTAGCTTAGATAGTAGAATAAACAAAAGATACGATTCATATGCATGAAGAAGGGGAAGGAGGAAGCTGAAAGTACAGCACTGTGCTTTGGCTACATAAAAGAGACAAAATTACAAAAGATGCATGATCAAGTTGCCCATAAACGTGATCCACAAGATTTTGAATATTAGATACTAAAACTTCTCAGTTTTCCCGTAACAAAGTGATAGCAAGCACAGACATTAGAACACCTGAAGATCCAGGCTCATTGAGCTCAACCATTTTCAAGGTTGTGAAAATTCCTGTCTATTTTTCTCCGACTCAGAAATGCAGAAAATGTCACTTGCTCTTGTACACTCTTGTTGTGACTTTGGAGTAAACACATGGCAACTTTCTGTATTATGTAAACGTAGGAAGTCTAAACTGCTTAATTATACACTGGTTTAATTTATACAAATATATTAGAGCTTCTGAGAGGATGAAAGATTTGGCCTGCAGAACTGCAGTTATGACAGCAGATTAAGGCAACTTTGACAACTGTGGCTTTCATTTTTCATCATGACAGGTGGGAGAGTGTCACCTAATCACAGCTGGTTCATGGTAGCAAAACTTAATCTTTCCTGCCCAGGTACTGTTCGCCATCAAAATGCAGGTTTTATTGTCACTGAGTGGTAAATAGGATTAAAACTTGAAAGGTTGTTAATTTCAGTGCAAGGATCTGAGACACA
Source organism: Centrocercus urophasianus (assembly GCF_019232065.1). NCBI lineage: Eukaryota > Metazoa > Chordata > Aves > Galliformes > Phasianidae > Centrocercus > Centrocercus urophasianus. Next base: position 15,667,796 of record NW_024884778.1, on the reverse strand, counting down.
TGATTTCAGATGTACATAGAAGAATGTATTGCTGTGTTATTTGTTTTTTGGTTGTTTTTTTTTTTTCTTTTTCTGACTGTAAAGCTCTGCTTCCTACCCTTAGGTAGATTGGCCTTGCCTAAACACACAATCATTTTCTTGTTAGACAGGCAGTGCTATTTGAAATACTGCTAATATTTTTCTCTGCTTATTTCAGGGAATCTTCATTTTTTTCCTGGTGAAATACAAGCCTTTGAAGTATAACAATGTATATACATATCCTGACTGGGGCTATGGCATAGGGTGGCTGATGGCGCTCTCTTCCATGATTTGTATCCCTTTGTGGATCTGCATTAAGTTCTGGAAGGCAGAAGGCACTTTCATAGAGGTGAGATTTTCAGTTTAGCAATACTGACAAAGAAGTTGGAATGGAAGTCTTGCTTGCGTAAGACTATGCACAGTTTCATCAGAAAATCAATGCCTTTGTTTCAGGTAGGCTCCAAATATGTTTTCCAATGGTATTTGACTCTTGCAGCCTGGCACTGTCTTTGGTGGAAAGAAGCATCTGTAGTCTCTCTGTTTTCATTGGAATTTCCACACTGCTTTTCTGCCTTCACTGGCTTGAGCCTGTAGTAGCTAACCAGTACTCTAATCTGCTGTTCCTTTTCCTGCTGAATTTGAAATTTAAAATGTCTATAACATTATCTAAATCAAGAAGGTTTATATCAGCCTTTCATTCAAGTCTTTCCATGATTTTGATAATTGATGTTTGTGTCCCAAGGATTTTCGTCCAGGAGCTGGTTAGCAAACACTCACATAGGTTTGCTGGACACTTTCTCCAATTACAGCTCTCTAAGTGAGAAATAGAGGCAAAAATAAATACTCAGTACAATTTACTAAGATTTGGTATCAGGCTATCTCAGGTCTAGACTAAGATTATTAAATTTAAGAAAATTTCTCAAAAGACAGTGAAGATGCCTATGATCAAAGAAACAAGGACATAAATCTTTTTAGCTTTTGGGGATTTCTCATATTCCAGAAGAAGATGGCTCTGTCATCTTGGTGAGAGGACAAGGGGAAATGGCCCCAGGTTGCGCCAGGAGAAGTTTAGATAGTTTAGAAGTTTAGTTTAGAAGTTGTACATCAGGAAAAACTTTACAGAAGGGTTGTTAAGCACTGGAATAGGCTTCCCAGGGAGGTGGTTGAGTCACCATCCCTGGATGTGTTTAAAAACCATCCGGATGGCGTGTTCAGGGACGTGACTTTGTGGTGGGTGTTAGAGTTAGGGTACTATGGTTGAGTTGAGGTTGGACTTGATGACCTTGAAGGTCTTTTCCAACCTGAACAATGTTATGATTCTATCTACAGTTCCTTAGATAATACACAATAAAAGTAGGTATCTCACTAGTACCTTCTTATGTTGATGATCTCTAGAGGTCCCTACCAACCCCTGTGAATCTATGAAACAGGCTATAGCCAGAGCATTGTTCTGAATTTACTCATGAAGGAGACTGTAACTGAAAGTTAGCATGAAAATTCTCTTTTACTTTGTCTTCACCTTCCTTCTCTATCGTTTGCACTGGTGTGATGTGAAAAGAATTGCAATGCAGTCTTGTGGACAAGTCACGAGAAGTGAGACTTCCAAGAAAAGACAGCTTTAAAGTCAATGTTTGAGAAATACTGTGAGCAGGAAAAAGGTAATGATTTCCATTTTCTTGCATTCTCTAGAAATTCAGGAAGTTGATTACACCTAGCTCGGATCTGAAGATGAGAGGGAAACTTGGAGGAAGATGCTACATTGCAGCAATAAATGACTGCGATGCCAAACTGAAAGGAGATGGCACCATTTCAGCCATTACGGAAAAGGAGACACATTTCTGAAAGAACTCTTTTTTTTTTCTTTTTTTTTCTTTTTTTTTTTTTTTTTTTTTTTTGTATAAAAATAAATAAATTCACTTAATTATAGAAGCTGGCTTGTTTTGCACAAAATTTTATTAACCAGTTAATTTTAAAGTGCAAATTGTATACTTGTTTAAAAGTGATTTTTTAAAAATTACTATATAAGTAATAAGATTATGTAAAAGAAAAAGAAATAGTATTATATGATATGTTAGTAATGACTTCTTGTAATATGGTAATTTCAGTAAATGCTTTTTAGAAATTAGAGAGACCTGTATAATGGGCTGTAAAGCTTTTCTACTCTGATTTCTGGCAGGTGTGACGTTGTATAGCTATATGCATTCTAATCTCCAGGTATTTCAGACCATTTCAGCTTTTAATGTATGTATATAAAAAGTACCAGAATGTCCCGTTGTTTATATTGGAAGAAGCTGAGGATATGTTGCTACATTATTTAACACACATGTTAAATGCCGTTACCTTAGAGCTGTCTAAAGTGGGCTGTACCCAAAGTCAACTGAAACCAGCAGGAGCTTTTCCAACTGAGATCAGTGGCTTTTGCACCACGCCGTCTATGATTCAGCCTTTCTTCTCGGCCAGCACAGCTGCAAGACTGAGTTTTGCACCTAACAAAGCTCCTCTTTCAGGGCAAGTTTTGTGAAGCTTGGAAGCACCGCCTCGACTGCTTTTCCTGCCTTCCCTCCATGTTCCATCTCTTTCCAACAGGCCTGAAAATGTTGTGAGATAGCCCCACTTCCGAGTCACTGTTCTTTGTTGGGTTTTTTTCTGGAGATTGGATTAAGAATGTGTATTTTTTAAGAGTTATAAATTTTTCTTTTCTTGCAAGTTAATGCCCTCTGAGATGACATGTACTGCTTCAGAAGACTTCTAAAGCTTTTTCATTTTCTTTAGTGGCTGGGTAGCCAGTACTTCATTTTGGTTGACACTTCCCATCCCCTGAAGTGAAATGTGTTTATGCTTGTACAACAGGAGGAGGTCAGGGTCTCTCTATGTAGAGAGATATGCAGAGATGTTCTAAGGAAAAAAAAGATCAGGTTTAGAGCTCTCCATACCTTGGCCTCTGTCTCTTCAAACATTTGGCAGTCTGTCTGTTCAATCCCCTTAAAAGAAATCAGGGATCCTGTAATCGTGATGTGTAGCACTGCATGGCTGTTCTGATTTTCCAGATACTTTCTAAAAACTCTCAGATTAGGCACTGATTTTTTACTCTGAATGGTATTGAGGCCTGCACTGAAGTTAGAGTAGCAATTTATTTTGTGGAACACCAGAGTAATTGGTCCTTAATTTTTACCAGAGTTCCAGGAAGTAATTTGTACACTGTGCAGATGTAGGAATTAGGGCTGGGAAGTTGTTACTTCTTTGTTTCACAAAGGCAATAGTAGAGCTTTCTGATATGAAGCCTTTTTATTCAATCGGCTGTATTAACTTACTCCCTCTGATTGAAAACAGATTTTATACGAATCCAACTGATGGAATTTTACCATGAGGTAAGCAAATGCTTGCTTCAAGTATCAAAATCTGTGGGTAGACTCTTGGTTCTCTCTTTTTTTTTCCCTTCTGCCAATATTCCAAAATGTTTTTTTCTGGACAATTAATTCTTTTCCCATCCTGTTTTTCATTTAATGGCTGGATGATAAACCTGTGGAGGAATACTGCACAGTATTCAGTGGGGAAAGACAAACAGCCTAAGAGAACGCTGACAAAATGTCATGAAATCTGCTGTCCTCTCTGCAATTCAAGATCAGCAAACCTCAGATACCAACATATGAATTTATTGGAAAAAAAAGTGTCTACTGGCGCTTTAGTAGTGAAAACAGTTCACTGGAAGTCATTAGGCACACCTTAATATTACGTGGAGCTGTATAAGTAGGCAAAATTTCATTATGATCTCGATACCATACCTGTTAAAAAAGCATCTTTCATAGAATCACTGTCTCAAGTGACAGCATTAATTGGTCTATTTTGTTTCACTTCATTTTATTTGTATTTTTGGTGTCTAAAAACTTTCCTACCGCAATTCCACTTCAAACATTCAAAGTCTTGCTTGAATTTGCATGTCTCTATCACTAGGTGCTTAGTAAAGGACATGTTGAAGGAGCCAGCCTTCATAATAGTGCAAAGCCATTATCTTGTGAATGTTGGGCTAGCTCAGGGGGTCTCTTGAGATTGGCATACAGAACTGGAGGTGACTAATGAAAATCACTCTCAGTTGGGAAATTATATATGATAAAGAGAAATGTTCCCAAAACTGAAACTCTAGATTGAGTTATGTAGCTGTAGAAAATAAAATGACATGACTGCAAGCTGAAAACAGTTCCACTCCAGAATCTAGTATTTTTTTTCTTATGTCCAAGTAAGTGACAAATATTTCTAACTTGGTGTTCCTTTCTAGTTTTTCTCTCCACCCAGAACCTAAGACCCCAAAACCATAGATGAGCCCTGTGATGTAAATATCAACCCATTTTCAGTGAAGGATGAGCAAATGTAGCTGCACTATTAGGTCGTGCTTGGCCTTTCGCTGTGATTTCAATGAAGTTATTTTTATGAATGTTTACAGTAAAATGTGCCAATAGGTGGAATCCACACTGGTTAACTGGGCCACCCATTAGGTTCAAAAGGAAAATCTCAGACAAATCAAGATTACCCTTTAAATCATAACACATGTTGCTGTAGCAGAAAAAAAATACAAACCCTGACTTGTGCATTTTGGCTTGTCAGTGTACCTTGAACTGTAGTATTCATCCAAATATCTGCACAGGAACTGTGTGCTTTGTATGGAATAGGCTTCCTGTTCTGCTGCTATGAACCATTTCACTGCTAGCTTTATACACATACATGTGGTTTGACATGGTCTAAAGCATTATACTGTATTGCTAATATGCTGTGCTTGTAAATGTGTGCATTTAATATCTGACTTGTTTAACACTTTACTGATATTTTTAAAAATATATTTCTTTTTTTGGGAGGGTGGCTGTGGGAGGGCAAATTTCCTAGTAATACTGTGATTATTATTATTTTTGTTTTTGAAACAATATGAAGGTGGAAAATGCAGAAAACAACTATATTGTGATGATTTTTTTATGTGTTAGAAACAGTATTGCCCTTTTCTGAAGTATCCACAGTATTATTTAAAATAATTCAATAAAAATCAGTAACGTCCAAGGTTTATGTAACATTTTGATCATAGAAAGATTCTTTTGGTTTTCAAGGGCACAAGATTTCATATGTTTTTGTTTTTAAAAATTAAAGAAAATGGGCAAAATTTATTCTGTGTGTTTTAGTTTATATCTTTGTATTTTATATCACCCTTACCTGACAAATGAAATAAGCACAACTATATTCTTAGAGCAGAAATGTGTCCCTCAATTTTAAATTGGGAATTTATCAATGAGGAAATTAAGTCATTTGAGGTCATGCAATAAATCTGTGGCTGAAACAAACTGAACTGAAGTATCCAGATCTCACAAGTTAATGTCTCTTTTACTTATCATATCCATGTTGCCATGGAAAAGGGCAGATCAGCCACTACTTTCTGAATTCTCCCATACTTTCCCCCTTGTGACTGCATTTTTCTGGGCCCTGCTTTTTCAGCATTGTTAGAAAAGCCATGGAAAGAGCCAGCTCAGGAACCAATCTAGCTGAAACCTTACCCAATAAAAACACACATTTAGCTCTTTGTAACTCTCCATAATGTTTATTACCTGGCTATACAAATATTTGTGCTGAAGGGAGGTACTGCTGCAAGATAAATACCATCTTCCAACTGCTGCATATGTTATGGATTGAAGTGATCAAAGGTGAGAATTTGAGGGAAGAGTAGCAGATCTCTTAATTTTAAAATCTGTTCCTTCTGCTTTTTTGACCTTTGCTCACTGAGAGCTGCAACCAGTGCCAGCCATGTCTAGCACTCCTTCAGCACATCTGAATTCCAGTCACAGTCACACCTGTTTTGTTTGCTGGCCCTGCTCACACAGACTGTACAATGCTCTGCTTGGGCTTTCAAGCTAATTTTATGCATCTGTGACCTTCAACTGCCTTGACCATCACCTGTGTTTGTCCACCCTGTGAAAAGCATTGCCTTGAGCTTTGTTGTTGATACCAGCAAACAGAAATACATGTGTTGTCGTAAGTGGAAAAAAAAACAAAACAAAACAAAAACAAAACAAGAGAAGCATAAAGGCAGCTGAGAGTCCCTTGCTGTAGATGGATGGCGACAATATTTGGGATATGCTTTCAGCTTCTATCAGCTTGCTATTGATGTGTTCAGCCAGCCAACTCCCAGTACTTACTACAAGCGGCACAGCATCCTTTCCTAAACTTTATTGTAAAACAATCTATCAGGAAATCTGAGAGCTCTGGCTGATCTCTTTTTACTTAATTGATAACAGCCATCATAGTACACTCAGATGAATCATTCTTCTCTTCTTCCCAAAGGGCTAAAAACTGCAGTTAAGCCATGCCATGCTCAGAAGAGCAAACCGCAGTTACTCAGGCAGACACCTCCAGGGCCAATTCTAAGTTTGGTTGCAGCTAGTGACGTGGAATTTTGCTGTGCTCTGATCAGCACTGGCATCAGGAAGTCCTGGCATCCCATGCACAAGCGAGAGGTAGAAATGATTAAGACAACACAAACCATTTAAAATGGATGCAGTCAAGACATTGCACCACTTGTGCTTTCACAATCTTTATGCATTGGGAAGAGGTATAATGTCATTATTTGTACACAGCGGGAGACATCAGGGCAGTTTATGTGTTTATATCCTTCCATCTTTGAATCAACACAACTGGGCTTGTCAGCAGGAGCAAATTTTGTTGGGTAGTTAGTGATCAGAGGCTGCTGCCAAGCACCATGCTGTGCTGAGCTCTGTTTCAGTGGGGATGACAAAACACTGTTACTCTTTCTAACCAAGCCCTACTCTCAGCTTGCCCCCAAATTAATTCAGAAGAACAAATGCATGAACTTCAACAGAAATGTACCCAAGAATATTTTTGGGCCTGCAGGCTTGTTTTTTTTCCTTCCATTTTCTAGTGAAATGGGTTTTATTGTCTTTGTTGAAATACTAGCAAATAAAAACAAAACATATAATGCTCTGTAGGTAAAGTGGAAATGAAGAGAGTAATAGAGTCAAGCTAAAAATCCTAGGACCCAACCAATTTCTTCCTGTTGTCTGTCATGAGGAAAGCACTCTGTATCATAAGTGATACTTAATCAGCTTTTATCTACCTATTTTTAGATACTCTTCAGAAAACCAACCCATGATATGTTTAAAAGTTCCTGCTATCAAGTTTTTGCTTCAGATTTTATGGAAAGTATTTTGGGGCTCTTTTAGAATGTACTTCTCTCCAAATTTTAGTTCCTACTGTTTCTGTGGCTGTCATTGCTCCCCTTCTAAACATTTTTCTTCAGTGCAATTTTCTTCTTTTACAGTAGAAGGGAAAGTGATGGCATTGGAGGTTACTGGCTGCTTGAATTAATTATATGTGACAGCACATGATAGCCATGATGGAGAAAGAAAAGGAAAGCGGTACAAGAGGAGGTAGGCAGATAGTATTTCTTAGGAATAGGAGGAAAAAGAGTATAAATGAAACATTAAGGATGATTGCTGGGTACTACACAGCTTTTTTCACTTGGAGCTGATACCATGAATGCACTGCCTGTGGTTAATTCTACCTTCATCAAGGATGTATCAGGTTGGAGTTGTGCAGTGTGAGGTGGATGATAGGCTTTTGTCTCAATTATTTTTCTGGTATTGTAGCTTCCATTATACTGGAGGCTTTTGTGTGCTATTGATCTGAGCTGGCATAACTGTTGTAGGATTTGGACTAACAGAATACGCAGACTGTTTCCCAGTTACTCCTGCCTCTGCTAAATCCAGTCCCTGGAGGTTCATCCATCGTCTGTCCCACTCAGGCAAGGTTCAAACTGTAAGCCTGCATTATGTACAATACTGTCACTGTTCTAAAATTCCTAATTACTTAAATCATTTGAACAAGTTGCTCTGCATCTCTCTTCTTTCCACTGAATGTACTGAGAATCTTGCATGTCCATGCTGGAACTATCACACCTGCCTTGGGCTTGGCACATTCCTGTTACACATTGCTTGTCTTTTGAGTTATTGCATAGAGATGTGGTAAACTCAAGCTTTATGTATTTAGCTGAAGGAGTTTAATCTATCTGTGCCTTTATAGACTGTGTGTCCCTTCTTTAAAAAAAATCAAATGTTATAATAGGTAATTCTGTACTGGAAATTAGTAGTTCTGTTTTGGGAAATAATGTAATAACATCCAGGTGGGATGGAGTTGAAAGCACAGCACTGAGGGCACTAAATCTGCTACTGTAACTCTAGACTAGTTATTAAAATATAAGCTTGTGAGATACCTTCATGGACTCTGGAACTACCTGTAAATACTAAAACTCAGTGAAGTTAGTACTTTTCACACCTGGGAATGTTGTTTTCTTTCAGCAGCTGCCAATCTTTGTTCAAATAGAGCCAGCTGAAACAGATCTTTCTTGCCTTTCTAATTTCATCTAAATTTTGGACTTCTGCTAGCTGAGGGAGAACCAAAACTTGAGAAAATAGCTTATGTAGTTTGTAGCCCCTGTGCTCTGCTATGATGTGATGTCGAGGCATTCCCTGGGGAAGGTTTCTTTCTTTGATGTGGAGTAGAAAAAGAATGGTTAACAGCCTCCTCAGCTGCAAGGTGCTCTAGAAAGGTACCTCTAATGACACTTCTGTGGTGCAGTGGGGACACCTTTTGGTTGCAATTGCTCTAAGCCTGATGACCCTACAAGATAATATTAAAAACGACTTGCAATACTCGCTGCTTGCAGAAAGCAAGTAGAGGCGAACTGTATCATTGGCTCTTTCTACTTCTTTACGTATACTTGATATGTGGTCTGCTGTCTCAGAGTAAAAACACAGCGCCGCAGATCCTGCTTTGCCAGATCCTTCTGCAGCTCCATCCGGTTTTGTTGCAGCTCCCACTCTGCCGAAGATCTGGCTTCCATACCGTTAGGTGGCAGCACGTGCCAGCAAAAATCTCCTTGTCCCCACAGCTTGGCAGCAAAACCGGGCACGCAGAGCCAAGAGAGCTTCCTTTGCAGTCATAGCGGCACGTGAAATTGCATTTATATTCTTTACGGAGAAGGTATATTACAATTTATTTCTAAAAATATGAAGCTGCTGCTGCGGAGCTACTTATTTCAGTGTGACAGCAATGGTTTTAGTTTTTAAAATAATGAGGAGTAATGTGTGCTTCAAGGAAGAGTAAGAACCCATAACACGTCCTGGGGGAAAAAGAGGGTGGACGTGCAGTGTTGAATTTTTCTCAGAGATTCAGGAAGGCATTACTATGTGCCTGATTTATTTTAAACACCTGCCGGCCTTCTCCAGAAAAATTCCTTCTGTGTTGTTTTCTCTGGAGACAACTAAATTGTAATCAAATGCTAAACAGAGAAGAAAAATGAAGTGTCGTACCCTACACTGAGCAGACAAATCTTGAGCAAAGAATCAATTTACCAGGAAACAGGCAGCGAATGCAGCAGTGTAGCTTTCTTAATACCTGTGGAAACATTGCCAGCATGATCACTTCTGAAGAGGTTCTGCCCTTACCTGTGTCTGAGGTGATCAAACTCATAGCTCAACTTAAGCCTGAGCTTAATTCTTAGAATAATTTTATCTTCTGAAGCCACAGTAGGAGGTGTTTGTAAATATTTATGGTAAGACACTTAGCAACAAGCTGTGCAAGTAAATCACACGGTTACAATGTTGGAGTGATTGAGCTGTTTCGTTACTGGCCTTTGCTGGAGGTGTCTTTTCAAAGGATGCTACCAGAGGCAGCTGGCATACCTACACTGCAGCTGTCAACTGGAAGTGTTAATTAGGCTTACATCCTGCAGATTGTTTCCATGTTTTCTGAAACCTTTGCTGTCAAATCACTGTTTGGAATTAATTATTTGTAATCCTCAAGTTCTTGGAATGACCGTGAAATAGATGGCCTTCTACATGTAAGTTATTATGCTCCAAAGTAATTTCTGGGTTCAGGATTGCTTGTGTCCCCATAGACAGTCCTGGATTTTGATGCTTACAGCAATGTTAATGACTATTGTCACTGCTTTCTGCTTATTCGATAAGAACTGTAGGCTGTATCACCCACAGTAGGAGGGCAAGAATACTGTCCTGCACCTAACACTGTTAAAATTCAGCAAGAAATATTTGTGATGCAGTCACTCATCCAATTTGAATTTTCTTCAAGTTAGAAGCACAGAATCACTTGGGTTGGGAGGGACCCTAAAGCCCACCCAGTTCCAACCCCTGCTGTGGGCTGGTTACCACCTACTAGACCAGTCTGCCCAGGGTCCTATCCATCCTGGCTTGGAACAGTCCCAGAGATGGGCACCCACAGCTCCTCTGAGTAATGTGTTCCAGTGCCTCACCACTTCCATGCTGAAGAATTTCTTCCTTATATCTAAGCTAAACGTACCCTCTTTTAGGTTAAAATCATTTTATTCTTAAATTGAATAAATGAAGTTAGAGTTGCCATGTGAAGACTTGTGGAAAACTGTTGCAGGTTGGTAGAAGTAGCTGCATTGCTTATGTTAAATTTGTCAGTATCAGTTAAAACTGCTTTTTGGCTTTCTCCATTCTTCTAGCTCCCTGAAAAAACTGTTAATGCTCCCAAGTTTAATACTGGGATGGAGCCCTAAGCATGTTCAGATAATCTGAATTGTTTTGTCACCTCTGACTAGGATTATTTTTGTCAAATATAAATATGTATTCCTTACAAATTTCACATGAAAAGATAATTACAATATAGTTCTGAATAAAAAGCCTGATTTGCAATCAGAAGAAGGCCTTCCTTCCATTACTGTTAATAAACAACTGTACAAGTTGGTGACTATTTAAAGCTCTGAATTTACTCTGCCTTCCTCCTGACAAGCCTGCACGTTGGTTCTGACATGCAGACTGACAGCTACATGGCATTTTGGAATGTTCCAACTGCATTAAGTATGTGGTACTATTTATTTTAGTACCCCCTTTCCCACATCAGCCACTGACTCACAAGAAAGAGCTAGGAGCAATATTTGGCATTTGCTTCCTGTGCAATACAATTTTCCTGGTTCATTAACCTTCTTTATGTAGATGTAAATTCTGAGCCTGCCATGGTTATTTCTGGGGCGCGTGTCAAAACAAGATTTGTCTGTCTGAGCAACGTTTGCTTTTGAAAATGTTTAAAATTGCTCCGACAATCTTGTCTTTCAGAGCAAATTTTTTTTAATGTATATTAAGCTATGTTTATGTTGTGAAATTCAGATCTCCAGCACCATTGAAGTGACCTGTAGAAGAAAAGCAGGAGACAAAGGAGAGCCTGTGAAGCACTAACTGTGCAGTGCTATCCTGTACCTGTATTACCAGGCACTGCTTGCTTCTGCTTATACAACACGGCTTTACTGCAGAATGATGGAAGCAGAACGTAAGCTCTGTTGTCACTTGTAAATAAAATTGTATTGGCTATGTATATACAAGCATACGTAGAGAATGAGAGCTTTATTTCCATCTAATCCAATCAGAAAAGGCTCTAATATGTCTGTATTTCTCTGTGCATGATACAAAATACAGACAACTGAATTCAGTCCTCATTTCTGCTACGGATCCCCTGTGTGACTCTAACAGATGAGTGAAGGGAGAAAATTTGCGTGAAACTCTTTTGATGCTGCTGGATTCTGTACAGTTCTTTACTTAGAAGAGACTTGAGTTTATCCTAATTCATATAAGGTTTTTAAACCTTTGTGCTGAATGCACAATGCTGCTTGTGAATGTGCTGAAAGCCAGAACATTCTCTACTAAGAGAGTAGCATTGAGATCTGCCCGTTAGCATTCTAGAACCAAGAAATTTGCATTGAATTTATGATTTTTTTTTCTTTTGAGAATGAAGGAATTGATCTATAGCTGGGGACTTCTTTCAAGTGATCTCCTATCAGGAGTAAGATTATGCATTAAATGTTATGAATAACATACACACCAAGGAGAATGAAATGCAGATGTGAGCAAGTCAGGAGCAGTAAATTAAAAAAAAAAATAAAATAGGGTAATTATCAGTGATGGCCTTATTCTTTTTTTAAAGGATCTGGTTTTTTTGTTTGTTTTTGGTTGTGGGTTTTGTTTTTTTTTTCTAGCCACTTTATCAGAGTTTACTGATAAAAAGAAAGCACTGTGCTCTAGGACATAAAACTTCTGTCATCACTGAGACCTCACTCACCAGGGGCTGGTTTTATTGTTCCCCCAAATATCTGTTCCACTTTTTTCCCCTTTCGTTGTGCCAAGAGCTGAATAGAGAAGAGGGGAGGGAAAAATACTTCGGCCTGTTTTGCTGTTACTTTTCAGGATCTCATCAATCTTGTCTCTGATGCAAGCTCTATCTTTCTACTCCAGTGGGTGTTTCTTAGAAGGGATGATGCTCAGCACAGGCAGCTTTCACTTGTGCCTGATGCACACTTGTTTTGCCCAGGGCTCACCACATATTAATACTTCTTCCCTCCCTTCTTCCTTGCATTAAGAATTAGATCTTCAGTGACCTCACTCTCAGAAGCACCAGACAGTCCAGCACATGTGTCAGTCCTCTGGTATGGTAGACTGAATCTCCAGATGCTACCAATGTGTAATTGGATTTGTTTCATCTCATTTTCTATCATGATTCTAAAACTGGACTATTGCTCTAAGTTTAGGACTCATTTTGGTTTTTCTAGTTGCCTGACAAGAATATTTTCAAAGCAATTGGAGGCCAAGATAGAAGGAAAAAGGTGCCTCTAAACTTAGGCATTACATGGTTTTCCCCCCGTGATATAACTTATTCTCAGTAAAACAAGTTGCAAAAATCTGGAAAAGTGAAAGATGAACATAGAATCATTGCTTCCTTTCTTGCCTACTGAGCCAAATCCTCACTTTGTCTTTTTATGGTGCAATATGGATTACTATATTCTATATACTATACATATACACTATACTATACATATATACTATATACTATAGTCTGGTTCTTGGAATTATATTCTCCGTATCAATGTAAAATAATCTTTAAAAAAAAAAAAAAAAAAGCTCAACAGAACATAGTTTAAAACTACATGATGGCAGAACCATGATCTAATGCTGAAGTTGGTCAAGAGATTGGGCATGTATGTTCATTTATCTTATTTACACAAAGAAAATTATAAATAGAGTTCTGAATTTAAGCAAGAAGAAGTAGTAGGCAGTAGTGCAGATTATGACTCTTACTAGAATGGCAAACTGTTTCCAAGTTAGTCCAATGCTGCTTTTCTGCTGTATGACTGATTTACATCAAATTTGAGGCTTTTTGCAGCCTATGTGGAGAAGGGCAAAGATCCATCTGAATTTCATTTGACTTTCTGCAGCTTTCTGACTAGCAAGAAATGATCTGTGGGCTTTCTGTACTGTTCAAAATATGGTACCCCCTTTCCCCAGCTGATCAACAATAGCCTGGCAAGAAGTCCCCAGAATTCTGTGTACTGGAATAACCCGTTAATGTATTTCTAAAAATGAAACAAAACCAAGCAAAGAGAAACTCATTTGGCTTTGGGCTGTGCAGTGTGTGGCATGACTTGTGCAAGCTGTTATCCTTTTGGGTTTTGGCTACCAACTGCATTGTACCAAACAAGCATGATGTATGCTAGTGGAAAGCAGTAGAGATTTGCGTAATTCGATGTCTTGACTTATTCTAAAATTATTGAAAAACTAATTCTGGAGAATAATATCAATGTGTTTATATCTATTTTATGGCTGCAGTTTCTGTGATTCCATCAGTCCTCATTTAAAAAAAAAAAAAAATTATACCAGTGAAACTCTCCTCCTGTGATCTAGGTTGTATCAGTTAATGGCACACAAGTTTCTCCTAATGACTGGGACGTACAAAGGCAGAAAGAGCACGTATCAAATGAAATCACTAGTAATTGAAGGGCCTGAAGTAGTACATGCCTCACTGAAGAAATTTGTTTTGAGCTGGCGCAACTCCTGGGAGAGCATCCAGTTATTTGTGCAAATAGGTACATTCAGGAATTCTGCAAGATGGCTGTCCTAAAGTGAGCTTTGAAGCCAGCAAGCTGGGATTTTCATAGCTGCTAGGTTTGCATTCTTGAGAATTTTTAGGCATCCACAAATTCCATCACAGAGTTCTGCTTTTCTCAACACTGGCAGGTTATCTATGTAGCTAATTTAAAAATCAGTTTAAATATTCAACTTTAGACTTCCCAGTCTGGAAACTTCAGTTAATACGTTTCTTTCAAATGTCAATGTTACTTACAGGATCACGGAAAGAGATGTCTTATAAATTGGAAGTATGCAAATAGGTTTATCTGCTGTATGGAGCCACATTCAGGATAACTTTATGCCACTGGATGACCCTCTCACAAGGTTCAGACTGTTTTGGAAGTACAAATCCTTACACGTTCTGTATAAAACATAAAGTACAGTCTGTAGGACTCTGGATTCCACAGTGAGAGGAGGGCAAAACAACATCCAAGTTGCAATTTTAGCTGGCCCGTGAAAGAGCTATTGACATCTCTGCTGTTATGTCTAGCAAAAGACATTCAGTTTTCATTTTCTTTCCGTTAATCACTGGGGATGACAAATCAACACTGCATACATCTGAAAGGTTTAGGATTTCTTTCTAGAACCTTCTTTGATTGCATGGGTTGCTTTGGGCTAAGATCCAAAGAAAGTGTAACTCAGACTTTTTCTGCCCTTTTGCCCATGTATGTTTGAGAATTTTAGTATTCAAAATCAGCAGAATCTAACCTCCTCAACTTTCTGGTTTTCAAAGAGCAACAAAAGGTTGTTGATAAGTAACCTTCCAGAGCATAATCTATCTCAGGGACCAAGAATGCTACTGTAATAAGCTTCATATATAAAATGCCATTGTTGAGAAGGGACTTATTTGAGTACAGAACAAGAATTAATGGGGTGAAGGAGCTGCAAGGAGAATTTGAGGCACAAATCAGCAAAAGCTATAAACTGAGGTTGGCTGCTTGTAATATGGATAGATAAGCATTCTTTCAGGATTCAGTGGAGGACAGAGAAGCATTAAAGCACACTGGTGGAAAATCTCCCTTGATGAAAGATTGCAATAATCTAAATCTGTTTGAAGTGATTCAGGTTCCTTCTTTGGGCAGAGTGATATCTTTTTTGACTTTATTTGTTAGAATTCTACCTCTACGTTCTTG
This sequence comes from Centrocercus urophasianus, assembly GCF_019232065.1. Classification (NCBI taxonomy): domain Eukaryota; kingdom Metazoa; phylum Chordata; class Aves; order Galliformes; family Phasianidae; genus Centrocercus; species Centrocercus urophasianus. The sequence continues at coordinate 15,652,663 of NW_024884778.1, read as the reverse complement.
CTAGCCTGAAATTAATCTGAAGGTATTGCTTAAACTTGAAATAAACATACTAATTTCTCCAGAAACATATTTAAGATCAAATACACATAGCTAGAAAATCCAGCAAGTACTAATCAAGTCTGAGCTATAGCAAGATAACATTCATGTGTCATGCAGCAGAACATGTCAAAGTGCTGTAGAATGTTTTAGCTCCATGAACCTACTGAGTTATTTAGTTACTGAGTCTATACAACTTTTTCTCCATTAACTTGAGCCCTACTATAGATGACTTTGGCATATAGGTAACTATTTCTTTGTATAGCATTACTTGGACTATTTTTTCCAATATCTTTTGATACTGGTAGAAAGCTCAGAGGGACAGACCTCCTAGAAACAGTAGTCTGGGGCACTTTTGGAAGAGGTGACTGAAAAATGGGTTCATGGTGAGGTCTGCATTAGTGAAGCAAGCTAGCTTCATATGCTGCCAAGAAGAAACTAGATGATTCTTTTTGCCTTTAATGACCTGCAGTTGACTTAGTGGCTACGACTGTAAAGCTCTGAACCCCATTACCCAGCTCATCTCCATGAAATAAATGAATGTTTCCCTGATGACATATAAATAGCTCAGCCCTTTTAATAAATGTCGGGAGTGGTCTTTTGTTTTCCCCATATGGCTCTTGAGTGTTCACAGAAAAGCAGTCCTCTTAAGCATTTCTAAAAGATTATTAATATTAAATGCAAGAAATAGACACAGGCAAAACCAGCAACTCCTCTCTCCCGTTGTCACTGAATAGAGTTTGTATGCTATTTTGAAAATAATCGCAGTGAGATTTTAATATTCCTTCTCTTTATTTGCATTCTGCTAGCTCATGGCTGTGTGACTTTGCTTAAAGAAACTATCTAGATTGATGTAATAATCTTTACTACAATAACAACAAAAAAGAAACCAAACCACAAAAAAACTCCATCTCACAAGGTTTGTTTTCAAATGAATCCGATGAGAAAGGAATGTTGAGAGCATAACAAGATCTATACATGGCTGTTTTGTGATTCAGAGTAGAAAGGTGCTGTTGCCTTGTGCTGGCACCTGGCTTTATCTTTTCTCCCAGATGGGGAGAGATTCAAAAGTGTAACCTGAAAAGGATGAAAGGCTGCTGGCAAATTTTCCTAACAGGAATCAAATATCAGGGGCAGATGTTCAAGGTACTTTTCTAAACCAGTTTGTGGGATGTGGTGTGGTGTGGTGTGGAGGGACTGGAGAGTGGAAACAGAGGTGCTGTTAAATGCAAATACTTATGAGACAGTTGAGACAGAATAAGTGCTTTTCCTACAGTCGATCTTTAATTCTCCCACCACAGAGGTTTTGTTTACTAAATAATTTTTTGTTAACTGTTTTGTTAACTAAATAATGCCAACCTCACTTAATCATAAATGTATTAGGGATATCTTTACTTGCTTTGGTGACTTTCTCTGTAAGCCTTTAAAAAAAAGTTCCAGCTTTCATTGGTTTCAATCCACCCTTGTTTGATTAATACAGTAACAGACAAAAAATAATCTGTAACAATTTGTTATGGATTGTGCTCCATTTCAAGGCAGGTTGGTTAATCTTCTGATTAGATGCTTGATAATATTAGCTGACTGTTTGCTGTATTTGACTGCAAGTGCTACAAGCTACAGGTGGCTCAAACTAATGGTCGTGAATGTCATTATTGCTTCAGTCAAGTAACTTCATAGCTGAAGTCCTTATTAGCAACCCTTTTAGAGAAGGGGATAATTGCTTACATTGTCATTCTTGACATGCAGTATTTTTAAGGCAGTAATTTTAATGCAGTATTTTTATGTTGTTCTTTATGGGATGTAGCTCTGGTCCAAGTTTTAATGATCTGAGGGAAACAGAGTGCTTGCCTGAGATTTGGTCTTCTCAGGTCTGGTCTATGCATGTGACACAAAATCTGCTAAACCCATTGGGCTGGCAAATTGCTCTATCTCTAGTGTAAATCCAAATAATGATTTTTACAGAATATCTAATACTGGGCAAGATTTATCTAGCCACTTTCTTCTTTTTTTGAAGTCTTCACAGTAGTATGGGAACTGCTGAATCACGGCCCGAACCTCTGATTGATCACCTGAGGCGAGCAGTGAGTCAGCCCTGGGAGCACGGGTGAAGGCAATTCACCTGTGCTGCCGGAAGGGGTGGAGCCTGGCTGCACCTCTCCTAGACCCATTAAGAGCTGACTACCAGGGGGAAGGATCTTTTCTGGAGGTGTGCTCTGCTGGAGTTAAGCCCTACAAGTGAGCCCAGGATACAGGTAAGCATCCTATCTTTTCTGCTTTGGTGTAATAACTATGTAGCCAAGCTCTCTGGTATACCTCATAACTACAACATCTGTACATTCATTGATTGTACAACTGTCATACTCGAGATTTGGGCCTGTGCTAAGTAGCTTAAAGCTACCTTCATTTAAACTTATTTCTATATGTACAAACATCCCGAATTGTGATAACAAACACAGCCGGGTAGGAACAAAGTTTGCTGTCAAGCTGAGGCTACCTTCTGCTTTAAGAAATGGATTTGTTCATGTTAGTAGTGCCTGTCCTCATGCATATAAGTATCTTCATAACTCTTATAAATCCTAATGAATGAATCTCCTAAAAAGAAGAAATTTGGCTGATGAGTAGTCAAAAGCTTTCCATTAGAAGCTTCTGGGATATATTCCTGTGACTTCATGAAAATCTGCTTAAGAGATTTCAAGAAAATCTACCTGCTTAATAATCTAGCATTATTATTAAAGCAAAGTGGTGAGATCATTCTTTGGAGCTAAGTTTTTCTTTTTGTTTTTTTTTCCTCTTTTTTTCTTTTACCTGTAGTGAGCTGAGAGATGTTTGATGTGAGGGTTCTTCTAAGTGGAGGTAAAGATATAAACTCGTCCTCAGCCTGTGTAGTTAAAAAGTCAGCAATTGCTTGTACAAACTTAAGTGCAGGTTCATGTGGAGTCTAATCACAGCCATAGACCAAAAAACCTGTTGTAGATAAGCTATGCAAACAGTACAAAAACTTTCCATGAAAATCAAGGTTTGCAGACCCTAGGATCAGGGATCTAGAAAGTTCTGCTGTCCTTCTAAAATCTTTCTGAATTTATAAAATATGTGGATGGTTTCTGATAATTTCTTGAGTTGATGCTCCAGCGTAAAGCAATGGGAAATGTGCTGAGACACAGCATGGTAAATATGAGATTATGCAGCATGAAGTCTAAACTACAACCTATGCAAATCTAGACCTGAATGGCTGATGTTAGTTCAGAGAGAGCGCTTATCTTACTTTATTATTATGTTTCTAGTTATTTGTGGTTTTGGACAAATAGTCCACACAGCTCTTTTCAGTGAGAGTCTGGCAATCAGTGATAGCACACTGTGCTCCTCTGGAGCAAAAATATTGGTTTTGGTAAATTCATTTGTATTGTTGGTGTTGTGTTGCAGCACTTTATACTGCAGATTTTTCTCTCAACGTAATGGAGCAGATTATTACTACATTTTCTTCTCTACTTAACTATTTCTAATGAAAACTTTAAAAAAAAAAACCTGTACACTGTGAATTTAGATCCATAACTTGCTTTAGTTTAGTGTCTGACATCCAAGATCTATACCAATCTATAAACTTTAATTTATTTGCTGAAGGCAGTAGCTCCTTCAAGCTATTCACACTGCCTGGGACGAGAATCAAGCCTTTAAGCAAACCATACTGTCCTGTTCTGATGTCTCCATCTCTGAGCACACTAAGCAACAGTTAACATGAAGTGATATAAAGTGATACAGAAATGAAGATATAAAAAGATGCTTAGTCAGCCTTCTTTGTAAGAGGACGTAAGAGGCTGAAATACTGTTTAGGAAGAAGCATAATTGTTCAATGAAAGCTCACTTGTCTAACCATGGAAGTAACCTAAAGTTTCGCTCGTTTCAGTCAGAATGTTCATCAACAGTGCTGTCAGCTTTTTTAAGACCTCATTCAGACTGAGGCTTAACTTAAAGCTGGTTACAGAAGCAGCCTAGGGTAGTGTCAGTATTGCTTTGCTGTCTAAACAATTACCTACGCGGTTTCCACTGGAAGTTCTTAAGCGATTTCTTTCCTTCAAATAGTAAATCTTCCATGAACTTCCCAGAAATAGGCTATTGCAGTCATTGCTTGGCCTCTGTCTATCAAAAACAAGTTACTTTATTTAGCAATTGCTGCTGTAAGTCTGGTAACTTGTAAAGTGTGACTTAAAAATATGGTGAGGCTGATTTAAAGGTCTCAAATGATAATGTGTTTATTACTTCCCTGTTGAGCTATTCCAAGAATTGATTAGTCTGTTATAATTTTAGAGTGTAATGTAGTATGGTTGTGGCTACATATCACATTTTAATTACAGAGAAGAGCATTTGCAGCTCCTTTAAGTCCTTTTCAAATCAGATTTCTTTGCTGCTTTATGTATTGATTTTTTTTTTTCCCTCAAATATTGAGATTTGAAATTGCTATTGACTTTAGATTAAGTGACCTGATTTGTGACTAGCTTTACAGAAAACTAATGTTGATTGTTTTCCATCAAGAAATATTTTTACCTCGTCAGTACATCCAGGTTGTGCTGCAAGTGCCATTCTGAATGAGATACTGTTACTGTCACTGCTACCTACCAGTATTTCAACATGTGAGTACTGCATGGGAAAGCAAAAATTCTGATTTAATACTTGAAAACGAGCCAGTAACTTAATTGCTACAGAAACCATAATTAGAAATCATTAACCGTTAATAATGTGTTTAGAAGACTCAAAGCATTGCTGATGGTGAAGCTATCATCTACACAATTCATTTACATGCTAGACAAGCTTTAAGGATTTATGCAAGTAGATTCAAGGTGGCAGTGGAGAAGCTAAGAGGAAATAATTTTCTAAGCTTTTGCTTCCTTTCATTTCAACTCAGTTGTTGCCACTAGCTGTATAGCTGGAAAGATTCCTTTTCTACAATTCCACCACGTCATTTCTGAAGAAAGAATTAACAAACTAAGCTTTTTAAATGATACTTGCCTATCTATTAATATTTGTACATCTTTAAGGGTAAGATGTAGTTCTACTGATCCATTTTGGATTATAATCTATATGTTAAACGTAGAACAGCTGGTAATACAAAAGCATTTAGGAGTCTGTTGTGCAGTGGGGCAGGTGAATTTTATACCCAAACTTAGGGTGGACCACGTACACCATTTTCATCCCATCCTCCCATTGAACATGTTGCATATGATTCTTGAGTTCACATGTGAAAGTAGGACAGCATGCCAATTCTTTGACAGACTTCTGTGGTAGATGCACCTGGGCCCCAAATCTTGGCCCCTAACTAGAAACATGCATTTCAACTGGAGTTGGGAGAGTATAACAGGAAACATATTTGAAGATGGCTATAAATAGCAGACAGGTATCATAAATGCTGGAAAAATGATGGGAAGGTGCATAGCAGCAGAAGTAGTCTTCAGGTTCTGGTGGTAAATATGGTCACCCATGCGTAACTTAAACGGGAAATTGCTTTCCGTTGATGATTACTTGCTCATTTCAAAACAAGGAGCACTAGATTCAGTTGCCTACTTTTCTGACTCTGGTCTTAGGATAGTTTTACAGCTGTAAAATCAGAACAATAATAAAATAATGCAAGTTACTAGGATTGGCTCCATGTTTCTATGGTTCTCTTTACAAGACAATAACTTTGCAATTGATTCATCTCTGCATTTGGTTCCTTTCCTCTTTTGATGCACTGTTATAATGCACCCATATCTCAAGGCTGTACATAGATATTTGCAAAGTAGATATGTCTGCTTGTACTAGCCTTATGGAGAGTTAAGATGTACAGCCAAACATACTGCTAATATTCATGAAAGAGTTGAGCAGATGCTTCTGTGTTTTTTTTTTCCCCTATTGTTTTCATTGCTTATTTCATTATACTTTTTTTTTTCCATAAAAAATGAACAGATATATCTGTCTATACAAATAGATGATATAGGGGAAAGAACAGTGTTTAAAGCTGGCTTGCCTACTGGAAACATTGTAAATTGTTGTGCATATCAAGTCAACAATAGGAAGTTGGAATGTGCTAAACTTAGTCATGTAGGAGGCAGCTGTCAGTGTGGGGAATCCTGAAACTCCTAGGAGTTACTGTTTGACAAAACATTAAATTGTTTAAATAAATATATACATACATATATTCTAATATGGCAATGCGTTTAACAATTTTAAATCTCTTCCCTAAATATTCTGCTTATCTGAATTTTAGGAGAGTTTCAAAAATGCCACCTTAAAAATGCCAAGCGAAGTAAATATTTTGCTTTAATACAATATTGTCATGAAAACTGTAATAAAAGGAAGCAAAGTTACAGCTGACATGATAAAACAAAAGACCATCTGAATGATGTATGGTGTCTCTTATCAAGATAAGAAGTCAGAATTGCACAAAGCTAAATAAATATGTCATGCCCTTTTTTTCCAAGGAAACCAAACCAGTTAAGCAAGATAATGATTTTGTTGATAGGCTCTTCAGTTGAAATATAAAGTCACTACTACAAATCGTGAGTTAAGGATGATTAAGATATAACTTGAAATACATAAAAGCAAGGATTATGGAAACTAGCAACTAAGTTCCAAAAGTAAATACAGCAATTAAGACAGATTGTGATTATCTTTCGTTAACTGCCAAGAATGATGTAGAGAGAACCAACCCTTAAGCTAAACCATTCAGTCTCCAGCATGGAGATACTGTGTAGTCTGTGTATGAGTGCAACTTTTGTGATTGTTGGCAGTTTCTAGAACAGAACAAAACCTCATGCACGTACATGGTATATCATGTATATATATATGTATATGTATACATATATGATGGTATATCATAACTGTGAAAGAAAGCAGGCCTACTCTTAATCAAGAAATGAATTTACTTAAATATTTTACCCTAGCTTTGTCTCTGACCTAGAAACAGTGACTGGTTGTTGTGTTAAATATCCAGTGGCTGTGGAGGAAATTATATGCTAAACGTTCTCTAACTGCAGTTTGAAGAACAGTTCCAGAAATAAACTTCACTTCAAATGTATAATCTTCTCACATTAGCCTTCTGCCTTTGTGGAAAGGATTACTTGAACAGAGTAGCTGGGCCTGTGACAGGCTTGCTAGAAGAGAGTGGCAAGTGTGGTTTATGCTCCCAAATTGCCTCCCCAGTTGCTAAGTAACAGATGTTCACTTCTCAAGTGACTGGAAGCAGCTTGATTGTCTGGCTGGAGGAAACTGCTGACTTATGCACAATGTCTTTGGACAGCCATTACACAGAGTTTAATAGTGAGAAAAGCAAAAACCTGCTCTGAAAACAAAATATTTTGTGTGTTGCTTAGAATATTTTATAGCATCACACCGTTCATGTTGAAATTAAGCAACCACACTTTTGTGTTTCCTTGAGTGGGAGGGATACAGTTCTTCCGCAGGGTTTGCTGCTCATTTTGCACATCTCCCCAAACAAGCCCTAGATGCCAGGCAAAGCCAGCAGTGCTACACTTGTAGAGGCTGGAACTGCAAGGTTTTTTTTTTTTTAGCTCTTCAACTCTAGCTTTGAGGCTAAGTACATACAAAGTATGAGAGCTTTCACTGGCCATGATGGTAAGTTAAACTGCTCAAACTTCTTTGAAGCACAGTCATTTGTTCTGAGAGCTCTCCCTTAATAAGTAAATTCAGACAATACATTCTTCAGATTTCATTGTTATTCAGTGATCTTGACTAGCTTAAATTAACTCAATCACTTGGAACATCTTTGGCCATAAAAAGAAAGTAATTCTCACACTATCATCTATGAAGTATGACAGTATAGCATCATCTTCCTGCATCAATGTGTTTGATGGTAGATCTTAATCTTTGTATGACAGCTATGCCATTGCTGATCTTATTAAATATGTATGAAAGACCACAGGCATCATTCAGTGACTTCAGTGGGCACTAGGTCAGCTCTTCCTGAGGGACTCTCATTTACAGAAGGTCTGTGGATTTTAGCAAAGATCTCTTCAGCTGAGAGAACGTTTTGTTTTTGTTGTATATGAATGCAAAACTTTAATTTCTGAAATTATTTTAATAGATGGCCATCTTAACTACAGCTAGTATAATTTACATTCCAAACAGAACAGCAGCTCAGTATCCAAAATGCCAGAAGTCCCTAATTTTTTGAAAGACTGGGTCTTAAGAGTGAGATTCAGTTATTATTGCATCTTAAATTGTTGAAAAATCATTCTGCAACTTTACTCTGATGGAACCAAACACAGTTGACAAAGAAGGAATATAATGAAGTTATAAACTTTTACTGATAGGTAAAAAGGTTTTTCATGGCTAGCTCACCTGCCATGAATCCAAAGTTTATGCACGCCAAATGTCCAATCAGCAATGTACAACTTAGTATATTCTGAAGAAAAATGAAGTTGAACTTTACAGGCCTGTGCTCATGAAAGCAAAAATTCAGGGTTCTAATATGTACAGAACAGTACACTTCTTGCTGTGCAAATTCAGCTACCTGTTCCAGTTTTGCCAGTCTTTCCCCAGATTTTATATTCAAGTGCAGTAAAGGTTTTGCTTTGCTTTTCCAGAAGGAAAACTTCAATACTGCAGTAAATTGTTCCACATTCAGACATGAATAAGTGGGAGCCTAAGATGGTGTTAACTACCTATTCTTGTTGCCTCCCTAAGAAGTTGCCCTCATGCATGCTCTTTTGAGAAGAGACTTTATGTTAATTGCTTTGAAACCACTGTAAGATAATCCTTTTCATTGGGCTTTATGGTCTGTAGTTCTGCGAGTATACAGTCAGACTGTTTCACTGAGATTCTGCTATCAAGTCTGAGAGAGTGAAGATGGAAATGTATGTTTGAAATAAACCTGTATGAGCACTGCAAAGGAGGGACATAATTTATTTTGAGCAAGATGATTGCTCTGTTTCCATGTTCTATATGAACTGGAGGGCATTCCTGAACTCTTGACCTCAACGTGCAAGCAATTTCCAATGAAGCTGTCATTCATTCTGGCTTGTGCTAGTTGCAGAGAATCTAGAGACAACTTCAATAAGAGGGATGATCCCCACTGTTATCTCCTTGCCCTTCAGAAATGTGTACCAACTGGTGTTCAGTTGGTAAATCTTCAATGCACATTATGTGATGACTAAGCAGGAGCTGCTGCTCCCCTAGAGCTGTACATGACCCTGTATCCATCATTGGGATGTTAAGTTTGGAAGTGCAGAAAACCTGTAAGCTATAATTTGATGTACCCCTTGTTTCAAGGGTGATGTAGTTCAGAGTTGTGTAGAACAGCCTTCTCTTTTTCTCTGGACGACCACTGAGAAATTGTTTTTTGAGTATAGAAAGGAAGGGAAACCAAATCCTGAAAAAAAATATACCTGTTGTGAAGAAAAATGGTGAATAAATTATAGTAGCATGTTCTGATTTAACATGCAGTGTGATTAAATACTTTGTGGTCATTTTTGTATTGAGGAAATAAGGACTAAAATTATTTTACAGATTCTGTTTCAGCTGAGAGAAACACTTGAGTATATTCACAATTTTAAGTACATGAATAGGTCCACAGCCCTTCAATTGATGCTCTTTATTACTGTGTAAAATCTTGAGCTTCTTTCTCAAAGCTTTTACTTATTTCTTCTAATCAGGCAAAATTCCCAGTAATTCCATAACACACTCAAGTTGTTATGCAAGGTATTTATAGATGATTTTAACAGAAATAACTTGGACAAATTTATTGTGTGGAGAAAAAAACAAAAAAACAAAAAAACAAAAACCACAAAACTTCCAAGCAGTAGCAGACTGCAGACTTTATTTTTTCTGAATCCACACTGGAAAGAAACTGGAGGGGTAAGTGAGGCAACTTAAAGCCTCTTAAATACCTTGTGAGCATCTGGCAGTCGCTGCTGAATGCTGAGTAGCAGGTTTGCTGGTCTCTGCTCAGCTGAATTGCAAACTGAATTTGCAAAATACAGCCCAGTTTAGAATGAAAAGAGAAGGTTCACCCACATAATAGCATCTCTTCAGATGATGATAGATGTAATCCAGAACAACTTACTATAAAAATAGACTTTTGGTTCTCTTATTTTGGCACAGAAACAATAAGATGTGGGAAGAGGGGAGAGAGCATGAGAAACACTGCATCAATAATTCTCATTTGAGCCTGGAGACAAGCCTGTAAAGTTGTATACTGCGAAGCTCCCTGGGCAGGGTTTTATCTAAAAATGCTGGGTAACTTACTTTCATCTTAAGTTCCCACCAAAATATGTTTTATTGCATTTGGTGCTTGTGTTCTCTTCGTGCCCTTAGCAATCTTTGTACTCAGTGAAGTTCAAATAGACTTGGTAGAGGAATAAAAGGCTAAAGACCTTAAGATACTATTAGGCTTCTGAGTATAAGTAGCCTAACCTAATAAAAATTTTGTATCAAATACAGAAATTGTATTACAAATTATTACAGAATATACAGAAATACAGAGATATTTTATTACAGATTATATGGAATTTAATCATTTTCATCATCACAGAGAGAAAAGCTTCACTACCATCTCTCTGCTATAAGAAAACTGGTATTGAAGAAAGGCATTAAAAAATCCCAGTTGTGGGAAACTCTTATTTATTTTTTCAAATGGTGTCAGAGAAACCAGCCCTGTAACAAACTCTCTGGAAATCTCATTCCTAGAATTCTCATCTTTGTAAGAATCATTTGATGTTAGTTTATCACATTTTCAGTGTACATTAGTAGGAATTGAATGGAAGGAACTTTTCCTTCCCAATATAAATAAATTGCTTCTATGAGGAGGAAAAAAAGAAAAAAACAACATAACCATAAAACAACTCAGATTTGAACTTCTAACGCTTCTGTCTCTATCACAATTAAAGGCAAGTGAGGGTGTGCTCATCTTCAGCTGCAGCATTGATTCTTTTCCATTTAATGGCAAAAATTATTGATGCATTAGACAATTATAATTAAAAAAAAAAACAAAACAAGTTCTCTTTAGGAAGAGAAAAAGAGATAAAGAATCTAGGTTTACAACTTCAAAGCCGAACTCAAGTTCCCACAGCACAAAGGAATCTCTCAAGCCCTGTCTCTTTGTACAGCTGTAGTCTGGGAAAAAACCTACAGTTTATAGTATTACATTCTGCTCAGATAATCATCTAACATGAACTGAAAATTTGATATAGTTCATCTAGTGATTGTACACTTAAACAATTGTATACAACACTATAGGATTGTCCATACTGGAGCAGAATAATTTGTCTACAGTTCTCTGTACTGGAAAAGAACAGTAATTTATCTGATTTGATATCTCTTCTGCTCAGGGACAAAACAAAATTTAGGAAATCTTACAATAGAGACCTACTGAGCACAGGAGAAAGCATTAATTATGAAAAGAAAAAGATAAATGTTTTTCTCCTATCATTAGCTTTTGCTTGTATGATTTGAGGTTTACAAAATTATAGAAAAGAGTAGGAACAAGAGCTCAGAGTGGCTATATATGTACAGTGTGAGTTCAGAGTGACTATGGTTTCTGCACTAGAAACCAGTGTAACTAGCCATTGCCTGTCCTACAACTTTATAACTAGGAAAGGGCCCAAGAGGGAATCTTTCCTTCTAATCATCCACTCTTACTCTGACGCAGGCTGTTAATCTGGCCATAAGTAAACAAGTGAGCTTCCAGGACAGTAACAAGATTGTATAGTTGTGTATAGGTTGTTGTAGCTAATTGTCTATAGTCTAAAGATTATCTTACTTGCTCTTGTGATTCCGTTTTTATGAACTAAGTAGTGCCCTTCAAAAGGAGACCTGGGCACAGCCCACTGGAAAGCTTTTTTCCAAACACCACTCCAGCAGTTTGTATACCCTTCTTGGAGTGTTTCATCTCAAACAGTCCAACACTCAAAAGTTTCCAGGCATGGAACCTCTGTTGTAAAGCATGTCCACAGCACTACTTTCAAATGGCATTTCACCTAAGAATGGCAATTACTGTACAGCCATTGTGAACTGGAAAACAAAAAGAAGACTAATATGCATTTTAGTCACTTTTTGGAGACTCAGTCCAAGAGAACATGACCTGAGTAACCGTGAGAAGAAAGGCTTGGTATGCAAGATGGATGTTTTTGTTTTCTCAAGAAAAAATAAGATGTCAACTACTATTGGTACAGCAAGCAAATAGGAGTGATGAGACAAGAGCCTGGATCATCTGCTTTCCAGTCTACTGACATGTGTAGCGGAGTTCTTGCTAAGGTGGTGGTTATGTGTTGGAGTAAATGCAGACATAATCTTATGGTACCTAGCAAATTCTATCATGTTACTAGAATGTAAGGTTTACCACAGCACGTAGGGTCACAGATTTGTTGTCTAATGCATAACTGAGGTTGATGGTGCTGGAACTCCTCCTAAAGGTGGTGTAGGTGGCTGCATTCTGGCTCTGTTGATGTTATGTACAAATGACTTGTGTGTGTGTGTGTGCGCGCGCGCGCAATACGCTAAACTGGAAGTCGTACTTTAAAAAAATAATACTAATATGAAATATTTGGACATCATCTGAAATCAGTCTGCTTAGCTAGCAAACGCTCCCATCACAAGTCTGATCTTTATGCTACAATGCATTTGTTCAGTTTGTTGCATGCTGTGCCTCAGGGGCAGTGGAGTCTGAGCGTTAGTTGTAGGGTACTCTAACCTGACAACAGCTGACCCTGCAGTGACGATCACGAGCTCTTGCTAACCATTAGTAGAGAGTGACTGGCTGTGGCACCAATCCTGCAGTCCTCATTCTTTTACCAGGAAACAGTCAATCTCTGTGTTCTCTGTGTTTTGTTTTACTGTGCATCTTGAAAGCATTAAAGAGGTGATGGAATCTCAAAGCAGCATTTCTTTCTTATCTCCATAGGCAGCCTTTTTTGTGTGCTTTCTACAAATCAGGTACATTTAAATATCAAATATATTTGGTGCAGTAAGAGAAAATTCATAGAGAAATTCGTATCACGTCTGCATGCGTAGAAGTATACATACATGCCCAATCACACACACATACACTAAGAGCCCATTTTACTTTCCAAATAATTTTTTTAACCCAAAAGCAAGTATACATTTTAGTCTCCACTGTAATTATAATCAGTGTCTTCTTCTAGGAAGATAAAAAGAGAAGAGTGAAAATCAGGAAAAGGGAAATGTTAGAAGCCCTTTCATTAGGGCTTTATGTATTTAAAGAATTTACATTTTTAACCAGTGGCAAATTTATTTCATACTACATAAGCTTTAAGGATCCTTTGGAATAAACAGCATGAAAGCTGTCATTTAGGAACAATCATCTATTTTCTGTTTATTGAGAGTTTGCTTTTTTTTGTCCACGGTGTTTTGCACGTGGCTGAAAATATTTGTTCGAAGTGATAATCATCAAACAGCTTGTTCTGTTTGGAATTGATTTGTTAGAGCTGCTTCTGTTATGAAAATAGAGGGAACAGTGCCAATTGATTCCTTTGCACTGCAGACTGTGACCTGGGAGATGTCTGCCTGCCTAGCAGTTAAGTATGATGTTCTGTAATGTAGTACCTACTAGCCACATATGAACACCAAACAAAATCCTGCCATGACTCTCTGGATTTCAAGAGAGGAAGCCTGAAAGGTGTACTGAGAGCTGTGGAGACCACAACTTCAGCTTCTGTGATTCAGGTTTAAGGTCACAGATGGCCAGTGATTTTCCATGGGAATTAATTAGTTCTCAAGTGGAATTAGTGGATGGTCTCATCACGCTTCTCATCAAATACTTTCATCATTACTACTGCAAAAAACAACCTGGGTTGGATATTTAGGGCTTTTCAATTTGGAATATTTCTTAAATTGCACAACCTGACATCAGCTTGTAAAGAGGCACATTGGCAATTTTTTTTTTATATCACTACCCTTATTGGGAGGTCAGGAAAATTGTAGCCTCCTAGGATCCGATGGGGTAGCACATAGAATGCTGACTGAACTTTACCTTTGGCCCGTTGTCCTGAAGTTCTCAAAAGAGTCTTCTAACTGCATATCTTCTCAGATACTGTCTAGCTCTCAGGCCCTGTCTATGCACGTATCCAAGTACCTGCTGTCTATTACAGGAGCACAAATACCAATGTCCTAAAACTTTGCTCAATCACAGAGGAGCTGCTGAAATCCATTTCACATCTTGCTGGCTTTTTTGGACATTTTAAATTAATCTGTATCTGCCTCAGTCCCATTGATACTCATTGTGTTGGTCATGGGAGATGAGAATACTGAGATTTTTGTCCATGTATTTTGCTATTAGCATACAGATATTCACTGGCTTAACTTTTCTACTCATTCCACCAGAAATAAAGAAGAATAAAGTATGCTCCTTATTTCAGTGATGACTTTTCAATAGGATATTAGTAGATTTTAGATGGCATTGCATTAGGACTTGGGCAAAATGGACATGAATTTGCAGTTTCTTAACCCAAGAATACTATTAATCCTTTTTAAAGATGCAAATCAGTTATGTCTTGAATTCAGTCTAGATTTAAGGTAAATCCCTGTCTGTGTCAATATGCAGTTCCTGAGCTTTATACTCATAAGATTGTTACTGTGGCAATATTGATTAAGGAAAAAAAAATAACTATAATTGAGTTTAGGTATCCTTGAAAGGAAAGGCTTACCAGTGTGTAGTCTTCTGAATAATTTTATTTGATGACCAATGAGTTCAGTTTGTGTTTGTTTGATTTTTGGGGTACTGTAAGTTGGGATAATTCTTTCTTAAAGTTTTCCATTAAACTAGTAAATGTAGAACATGAGTATTACTCATGACAGTCATTCATGTAGTCTTTCCAAAAGTCACCAGCAGTAACTGCATGAAATTGTTATTATTCTGTGAAGTCGGAATCCACATCTAGAGCTAGGTTTCATTGCAAATAATGATGTTTGTGTGGATTTAAGAGGATCAGTAATATCTCCAGGTGCTGTCTGTTTGGAACTTGTGATTCTTATGATGGGCTCCCAGATGTCCAAAGTGAGCTAATAGCATAGTTAGATGTAGAAAGAAGCAACATTCACACCAATAATAGTGATTAAGTTCTGAGGAAAGAAAATAGGTTTAACATGGTGTCTTTAATTATTACAAAGCATCCTTAGGAACCAAAATATCAGAAAAATCAGTAGCAGGATGATGAGAGAAGGTCTAATACTGTTGCTAAGCAACCCTGCACATTAGCTTTAAGGCACTTGTACTGTGATATGATTGGAATAGAAATCAGAATTGCTGTTTTCTTTAGAAAAAATATTGAACATATTTGTTGTGTTTTATGGGAGAGGTAATGAGACTTATCTAATATACACTGCAGCTAAATACAGCACTTGGAAACTTTGTAAGCATTCAGCTGGCATCATTTTGCAGAGAAGCTGATTGCCACATAGCCCTTGATGTGTCCTTGTCTGGATCATGCTGAGAACAAGTCCTCTTTGTTGCTTTCAAAACTAAACACTTCCAAAAGTATTTCCACTGGTACAAACTGTTAGTCACAGTGCCCTTCTTACCAAACTGTAAATACTGTATGCTTGTGCTAGATGTATTCTTCTTGGAGGAGGTTATTCCAAGCAGACATGCTAGGTGATAGCAAAACTGTGAATTTGTTCTGTAACATAGCAACTCTTACTAATCTCATGAAGTCTGTACTGTCGGCAAAGACTGTAGCATATTTTCTATTTATACAAGTGTAACATACATTAAAAAAATATGTGAACTACTGTCTTGGAACAGTAATAAAACAGATTTTCTGCTGATATGTATAAAAAACGTTGCATGTTAGCCTTTGGATATGCATGATGAAATCCTGGATCCACAGACAAACCAGAAGTGTCAAGTCTTAGGTGACAAGTAATAGTATATGGGAATACTTGAATGCAAGCTTTTATAGCTTTCTTTACCTTTTTAACCCAAGTCTTTAAATTTGACGTCAGTTGATATACAGGCACGCTTTTATAGGAAAACAGGTAAGGTTTTGCAAATGAGGTTGAAAATTTATTGTTTCAGTGAACAGGGAAAAGGTAGTTGTTCACTGCCTGACACTGGAGAAGACAATACTTTCACGCTGGCTTCTTTTGTTGCTGGAACAATGAACAACATTCATTGTTCCCCACTTAGAAACTCATGAATCAAAAATCTTCTCAGGGGAAAGCTGCATTATTAGGAGTTTCCTCTCAAATGAAATGGGACAGTACTCATCACTGACCTAGGAACAAAATTGAAGCTATTTCTGACTTAATGTTTTGCCTTATAAGGAAAGCATACTAACAGGAGTATCTCGAGAAGGGTCTGGAGCACAAGTCTTATGAGAAGCAATTGAGGGAACTGGGATATTTTTAGTCTAGAGAAGAAAAGGCTCAGGAGAGACCTTATCACTCTCTACAACTTCCTGAAAGGAAGCTATAGCATGGGGTGGGAGTTGGTCTCTTCTCCCTGCTAACTAGTGATTGGGTAGAAAGGAATGGCCTCAAGTTGTACCAGGGGAGATTCTTGTTGGATATTAAGAACTTCTTCCTTCTACCACATCCTGGGCAACCAGGGAGTCACTGTTCCTGGAGTGTTTAAGGAAAGGGTACATGTAGTACTTAGGGACATGGCTTAGTGGGCAATGTTGATGGTAGGTGGATGATTGGGGTAGATTATCTTAAAGGTCTTTTCCAACTGTAATGACTCTATGATTTTGTATTTATTTTTGCATTAAGACTTCTGCTTTGGAATTAGGGCTAGTGAATATTTGGAATGTCATTGATAAGAATTTGTGATGTTAGTCTGTAACCAGTTTGCTCCTGTAGGTCTTCAGTGAGATTGCAGCAAATGGTAGGATAGCAATAATCTTTACTAGCGATCAGAGGATCGCTCCTAACTGAAGCAGATCTGTCTGCTGGAAGCTGAAGATCTTTAATCATCATGAACAATCAGTTACTTGTTAGATTTGCAGCTTTAAGCTTGTTACAAAATCCTGCAATCATTCCTTCCTCTGTGATTTTAGGAAAGCCTTCACTGCACTCCCTTGAAAAAAAATAATAAACTTGAATCCTTCCAAGGGCCATAAAGTGTTGTTCAAACCATTGAAACCCACAGGTATTGGACAGCTAATGGATTTAATCTAGCTCTGTGTAAATACCATACATCTGCTTCTTCTGTTACCTATTTTATTGTGATTTTTTTTCCCCACTGAACTGCTCTTACTTTGCCATCTATCCAGAGTAACATAAAACCATTTAAAAAAAAAAGTGAATGGATTACTATTAGCTGATTTATGCTGTTTTTCCCAACAAATCACATTCCAGAATGGAGCATAGCTGTAATATTTCACAAGGACAGAAATTAATTTTTTCTGTACAAGATAAGAACATTTTTATATAGCAAGATTTAATGATCTATCCTTGACCTTCAGCACTTTTTTTTTCCTGGCTTTAATTGCACCAGATAAAATGCCCCAGCAGCAAATGAATGCCCAGCTATGCTCTTGGCATTCACTATACATGGCTTCAATACTAACGAGGGAGTGACACTGCTTTTGACAGCTTTGCCCTGTAGGATTGTAGGATTTTTTCTGTGAACTATATTTGTACACTCTAGTCTGTGAGCCATGAGAAGTATTTGCAATACAAAATTTTTCTTGACTTTCTTATATGACAGGAGAATTAGGAGAGGACTTAGTATCCCATGCTATATTGTGAGAAAAGTCAGGAAGGCAGTCTTAAACAAGCTGTTTGGTGCAAGCATGTATGCTGCACTGCATTTTGTATTTTTATATGCAGTGCAGCATACTGAGAGATTGATGAAAGATGAGTGGTATTGGCTCAAGAAAACCTGAGGGCCAGTGTGATGTGCTATAAGATGCCACTGTAAATGATCACAACAGTCTTAAAGAGGAAGTTTCAGATACGTTAAGCTTTTTAAATGGAACACCCTCTGAATATCAGATATCGAATGAGATGAAATATAGGAAATTTTATGCATAAAATGAAAACTAAGACTCTCATGCTTTCTCTTCATGAAGACATTGGTATGGAAGAGACCTTAAGTGAAACATGGCAGACCTATACTCAAAACCGCTGCCAGATTTTCATATGAGTAAAGCTATTGTCAACACTTCTAGGCTGTCCAGGGGCTTTCTCCCATACCTTCACCACAGTGAAGTAGGGTATAAAGGCTTATATGGAGATACTCTCTTCAGGTTACACAAAAACTTATTATGAAGAAATTTTGGTGTGGAGATTATGTAGATAACATGTGAACTTAAATGAGCCACAGCATGTGAACTTAAATGTAGCTAGAACATAAATATCTTTTTTTTTCCCCCCCTGTTGTTTGAGACTATTTTGGAACAGCAGCAGGAAAACTGACACTGTATTTCATAGCTCAATTTATCATCATAAAACCAGATATAACCAGAGTGAAAATCAAAGAAAAAGAATGTTTCTATGTATTAACATGGATTTAATGAGCTGGAGTTCATTTTTAAGCAACATTCACATGGCCATACAGACAATTTTAACCTTCAATGCTGCTCTTGCTCCTCTACCGTGTTTTAATCTTATTTCTGCACACATTATGTAATCTTTGTTCTCACCATTGTCTCACACCAACGTGCAGGTAGAACCTGCTGTACTATTTCATTTTGCCTGTGGGCCTACTAAGTAGTAGTTCTCTTCTGCTTCTCCACAAGCAGCTGAGCTGATATTCCTGCCTCCAACATGACAAGCCACGTGCAATGCTTTGCTTTATTACTTCAGAGTTTCTCACACAAATTTTTGCTGGTAGGTGAAAAAACAAAGACATTTGCATGGGAAATTTGTATGTAATAATTTGTTAGGCATTTAGAGCACTTTTCCAAAACTCTTCTTTCGTCAGTGGGGGCAAGTAGGGGTGAACAGGCCAAGCTGGAGAGGAGAATTAGAAACAAAAGATGTAAGGGAAAAGGAATATAGTAGAGGAAAAACTGATTTGAGATTGGTTGGGGGGTTCAAACAGTATTATTCTATTTTTAATGCTAACTATACAGCACATGTAATAAATAGAGTTTATCAAGAAAGTCTGGGTATGGTCTCTACGTTTCTCTCCAGTAAAGTGAGAGAGAGTCAGAGTTCTGCATTAGTTTCTGCTGCATCTAGCAAATGACAAAACTCTCAGTTTATCAGGGAGTAACTAAAAAAGCTCTGTAACTCCAAGTATTTCCCTCAGATATAAATACATATGTATGTATGAGTAATAATTTATTTCTCTGCTTTTGTTACTAACCAAGGATGTCTTATCAGTGCAGCTCTGCCATGATTTCCTCTTATCCTGTTTTATTTGTGAAGTGCAAAAGAATGGTAACAATGCTATCAACATTTGCCTGCCTTTATGTTTGGTTAATTACAAGAAGATCAGGCCAAGCTTCTTCACATTGCAATAAAGCCCACAGTGCATTAGCCTTTATACTACAGAATTTAAGGGAAAAGGTTAATATAAAACTCAGAGTTGAGATAGCAAAGAATATTGGAAATGACATGTTGGCCATGAGCTCTGCTTTGGGCTCTGGGGAAAAAAAAATAGAACAAGGTTAGTTCTAACCTTGAAATTAACCTTTTTCTATTTTTTTCTTCAGCTGGAAGACCACCTACAGGCCAAGATGTCGCCTTTAATTTTTTGTGTGTATTTCAAACATAGACTTTGTCCCACTTTTATGGTTTAGTCTTTGGAATTATCCAGTATGAAGTGGCCACTGTGCTCATTAGACTGTTTAACTTGGACTGTAGGAAAGATTAAACATTTGTGATAGAACTCTTGCTCTGTTTCAGCAGAACCAAATGTGTTTGTCTTGTATTCACCATGCTGTTTGTTTTTTTTCTCTTGTAAGCCCTCTTTTTTTTTTTTTTTTTTTTTTTTAATTTTTTTCCTGGCTATTTGTTCCTTGTCATTTGCAGTAATCTGATTTCATTTGTTCAGCTCTTGGCATAATATCCTAATATAGTCAGTTGCCTCAATGAATATGTGGAATTTCTGCAATTTGAGTAAATATCAATAGACTATTGAACTTTTATATTATGCATACTTGTAATCAAGTCAACTGCTAGAGAATTTGCACATCTATGCACTTAGATGTGGAAAAAATAGTCTGTTCGTGTAATTAAAGTCTATATCATATTGCACAAAAAGGCCAATTTAAGGTTTAATACCAACACTTCCTATTTAGTGCTTGACTTTGCAACCTAAATACCACTTCGGGTGAAAATATTCTTCATTAATAAGGCACGTAGGTACTAAAAGTAGAGTAATGGAGGGGTATTGAGCTTTCTCTATTATCGTAAACTTTATATCAGGATAGGGACCTCCAAGAAGCAACAACAGGGTCTTGAGGGAGAGGAAGATGTAATATAAGTAGATGGAAAGGGTTTACGGTTAGAGGAAAGTGTGTTTTGAGGAAGTGGAGTCTGGAGACTCCATAGAGACTCTCTCCATACAGAGAGAGGTAATGGCAAGGAGAAGATTTATTAGCTCAGTTGCATTCTACTTCAAACTCTGGTTCTGCTTTTCTGTGTTACTTTCCATGTTTGCTCTTCATCTGATTTTAATTGTGGAGACGCTCAGGACAAGAATTGTTTCATGCTGTGTTTCTGATGCCTTGGATCATCACTACAAAGTCCTATCTATTAAACTGAGATAGAGTGATATTGTATATGGAAGCCAAGAAGAGAAATGCAGCTTGAAACAGGTATGACTGAATTCTGGAATGTGCTGGAAATAATAAGAATGATCTATTTCCAAATAGTACATCTGTAGGCCAAAAATGTGAAAGAGATTGCGAATGTGAAATTCAGACTTTTTGTTATCGTTGTTGTATTGATATCACATTGCTGCACACAAGCTTCAAACTGCAGAATTTCTTCAAATTGGCATCAGTACACACTAAGGAGAATTACACTTTTGTATAGAAACTAAATTGATTCTGAGTTAAAAATGGAGGGGTGAGTTAAAAAGGAAGTAGCTAAAGAAATCATAAAGAAAAAGATCTACATTTTACAGAGAAAAGATAATGTCTAAGTCAAAAACTGTCTTAGTCAGCATGAAGTCAGAGAAGCTGAAACTAGAGAGAAGATGGAAAAGTGCTGCCGTTGCAGTGCGAGTGACCAGAACTATAGACGAAGAATGATAATTGTGCTGCAATTAGGCCATTTCAAAAAGAAATTTAAAGTTCGAGAAATTGTAAAAAATTATAAAATAAATGAAAACTTGAAGGGATTTGAGCTGTTTGTGTTCTTATCTCTCTTACTTGGGATGGAAGGTTAGACAAAATATGCTGACAACAAAACAGAGTAGAGCTTTATTTCTTTCTCTGATTGCTCCAGTATGTAAAGCAGCAGCCCGTATACTGGCAATTCATAGCATTTCATGACAATGATAGCTTTCTGGGGTTTTGTTTTCATTGTTGACTTTATTTTTTTGATGTTTGTTTTCTTTTTCATCGGATGGATGTGTCTAATGTACAGTTTATGTACAGTGATCATAGTGTAGTGACATGGTCCGCATGAAAAACTTCCTATTTTGCATTTTTCTTATTTAGATGTAACCGGGGCATAAGTAATTGTTAAATCAATGGCAACACCACTGAATATGTCACAAGCCTTTGGCCGAGAGAAGAAACTTTCTAAACTTTTCCTGCTCTTCCAGTCCCCATTCATATTTCTTAACCCTATCAGTCCACTAAATTTCACTGAGAAGGAAGGTTATCTTTTGTTGTTTTTGCCTTTCTCTTCAAGGTGTATTTATGCCATGTCTTAGTTTTTTCCACCTTCTGTATCTTCTCTAAAATAAGAGCCATTTTTTTTCTTTTAAAGTGCAGTGTATTTTCCAGTTTCCGGATTGCTCATTATATGCCTTCTTGCCATAAACTTCCATTTTCCTTCGTGAAGATCCAACTGAAAAGGAATCAGCTAAAAAAAACTGACAATACTCAATCTTCTCTCTCAGAAAAAGATGCAGGCATCGCATTCATCACTAGGCTCCGGTATAGGTACCTACCAATTTTGAGGGGTTTCAAAATGAGGATAATTTATCAGAAATAAACCATTTTCACCAGCTTACAGCATCATTTGACTTGATTAGCACTAGCACCAATGAGTGGTTACTTGCATCATCTGTTCTACTGTTTCCTGCCTTTCAGAATGATAGCCTCTATTTAAAATACTCAAGTCCAGGAAGGTGTGATCAGCTTCTCTCTAGTGTCTGACACACTCATTCTCTTCCCCTTATTTCATGCTCTAGTTTGTTTTCTAATTCGGTTCTGCCAGTAGAAGCTACTTCCTCCTTGTGATAGAGAAGCTGTAATGATAATTGTCTTTTGCAAAGCAATTCAAGGTAACTAATCAGAATAATGATAGCAGCAGCTGCAACTTCTAATGAAGTTAGAAACTGTCAACTTGATGATAATCATTGTCTTAAAAAAATTAATAATTCAGTCTAATAAATTATCATAATCAGTGCACAATGGGCCCTACATTCTTTGCCACTTTTGGGGAGACGCATAGGAGTTCTCTCATTTTCTGACAGGTGTATCAAAAGCTATGTTTAGTAACTGTACAACTGTGCTTGCTGTCTGAAACCTCAGCGCTCAAATACCATCCATAAACCACTGGACCGTGTGTTCTGCCGAGTGTACTGTGCTAGGTAGTTCCAGCAACTCTCACCCTTCCAGCCTAATTACTTCACACATCATAAGAATCTAACTGATTTAGGGCACACGTGAAAAGGAGTCAAAGGATCTTTTCTTTAACTGGAATGACTAGTAGGTGGGATAGGGATTGAAACATGTAGATAAAAAATTGTCAAATTTGGTAACTTGCTTGCCTGCGTTCTGGCTTCAAAAGTGGTGTATGATGTTGACTGTAGCAGGAAGGAAAACTGTCCATAAAATTACAGCTTGGACCTTGTGTTAACTTCATTGTACTTTGAGAGGTCCCCCCGTGATACCAGCCAGCTTTCCTGTGCCCCATGCGAGCTACAGAGGTCACGTGAAATGTAACTTAGTTGCAGGGTAATGGTGTTATCCCCCGAACACTGGAGCAGTTGAAGGAACCACACAAGAATCCCAAGAAGTGTAGTCTCAGAATAAAATACTTCACCAGCAAAACTGCACAGAGTTTTTTCAAGTGTAAGCAGATCACTGCTGAGAACATCTGCTAACATGAATGACATTTCATTCTTCTCTTGCTACTTCTTTTCCTGTCCTTCGTTGTCATCCCTGCAAGCTCTATGGAGCTTTAGTGAAGCTTTTTTCCATGGGTTGTCAAGAAAGTGGAATTATATCTGTAGAATGAGAGATGTCTCCAACATGAAGCAAGAACTGCCGTATAAATGTTTCACCTATGGGTTACAAACTGGCTACTGACCTTCTGAATGATGCAGCCCAGTATTCTCTCCTAAACAAATGCAGGTAGGTAATATGCTGGCTTATTGAAGGCTCAAGTGAGTCTGCATTGTCTTGTGATGATGAGTCTCCTTTGAAATCCTAAATTAGTCTGTTTCCAGTGTAAACAATCTGTCTTTAGCTGGAGATACATACAAAGATGCTTTGAGGAAGATCCTACTGCTCTTGCAGTATCATGCTGAGAGTATTTTGTGCTTTTCCCAACAGATCATGCTGTTATTATTGCAAATATTTGCTCTAAAGAATAGCAAACAAAGTTCTGGAAGACTGTAAGAAAAAAGCCATAGCTAATATTAAAGGAATGTCCTCCTGAGGCACTATCTGGTTTTCCCCCGGATTCTTTTTTAGCCTTCAGCCAAAATTATGTGTGAATCTGAATTCTGTTTCTGAATAAAAAGAAATATAACAGGTGTAGAAATCTCTCTTATTTGTATGACAGCTCAAAGGACTGAATGCTGTTTGCTGCCATATATGAACAGAAGAAAATACTTCTCCCAGAAACTGCACAACTTAACAGTAAAAAAGTAACTAATAAGCAAGAGATTATGATCTCCATTTTCAAAACGAAGGAAGAGAAGCAGTTTTTCCCTTCCTATAATAGTAATCTGTTGGACCTGGGAGCCAAATTTCAGGCTTAAGTCATCCAATCGTCATATACGTCTGTGTTAGGATGCTCTTTTCTCTGGCACACTGTGTAAGTAAAAAAAAAAATTCTAATGCAATGTTCAGCTATAGACAATCACAATAATCTATAAGTTATAAAAGGTTCTTTTATATGTAACTTTAACCATTTATTTATAGACTTATAAGCACAAAACTGGTTTCAAAATGAGGATAAATTCAATAATTGCTATTCTGTAATTTAAAATAAATTTAAACATAGAACAAAAATAGATCCTCTCAGACTGGGTGTTACTGCCAAAGAACATCAGTGTGTTTGAATTTCAAAATAGTGAGCTAAACACTCCCCAACATGCACGCCTCAGAAAGGACATTCTAATAATTTTGAAAATACTATTTGACTTGTTAGGGGCGTGACTTTTAAAGATCATGCTTTCAAATTTATTTAATTGCAATTACTATGGTTAGAAATTCATTTCGAGTCTTTAATGAAAGCTGAAATTCCTATGTAATCACTTAGTTTCAGTAGCTGGGCTTTAAGAATATACTGTAAATGCAAAACTCATGATACACCATGAAGACTGGTAAGGTTTCAGAATTAATCAGAGATCACAGATGAACTGATTGCTAGTTCATCTTATCTTTATCTCTTTGCTGGAAGAAATTAACTTCAGTGGCAGCACAGAAGATACTTCATTATTGTCTGAGGAACTATTTCTGCTTACACAAAACTTAATACAGTGCTCTGCCTCCTCCTGATTTCCTCTTTGAAACGACTTGAGCTCCACCTAAATTCAATGAACTGTTTGGGTTTCTTATGCTTTTTGTTCTTTCTGTCCATTCTGCAAAGGCCCCCATCTATGCGGTTGTGAAGCCCTGCTAGAGAACAGCAGGGAAAAGTATTTTGGTTACCTAAATGGATCTTTCTACCACTAATATCTGTGATTCTCATTTTGTCATCTTCTATCTCCAGTTCTTAAAGCAGCTCCCTAATTATAGCACAGCTGTTAGGATGAAGGTTGTTTAAGTATTCTGACATTTTCCCAAGTCTATTGAATAGATTTAATAATTAGACAATGGGATTTTTCTATTCCTGCCCACTCGCACCCTCTTCACTGACTGTTGCTTGTGGTTCTATTATTATCTGGCATATTCTAACAATGTTCTTCCTTTCAGAGGATCTTGAAGCAGGCAGAAAAGTATCAGAGAAGTAATTCAAATGACTGAGCAAAAGGCAGAAAGAAAGGACAATGAACCTTATGTTCATTTCACCACATAAACAATTCCAAAATGCCTCATGCCTTAACATACCATTCTCAAGTAATACAGTGTTACGTGTCCATATTCAGAGCTAGAATGAAATCCCCTCTTTGTTGCTGTTCCTACAAAGAGAATGGACTGGGATGATTTCTGTGGATGAATAAGCACTGTACTAGTAATTTCAAATGTTATTGAATATATGCAGTAGGATTCTATTGATTTGACTTCTCATCTGCTCACAGTGCTTATTTGAGTATCTTCTAACTCAAAGTCATGGTCCAAGAAGTCCAGACTGATAGGAAGAATATGCTGACTGAGCTACACAACATATTAAACATCAATGTCCGTTATGCACAATTATTTGGGAAGTTAATGTTCTGTAAGTCTTACAAAATATCACAGATAAAGCAACCACATCAAGCCTATTTCTCAGTATTGTTTCAGTTGTTTAAAGGTGTCTAATGTATAGTTCATGCAGTGAAACATACAAGGACAGAAATTTATCGGTCTACATATTGTTCTCATCTTCCACAGTGTTGCTTAGTCACCAGCAATGTAATCTCTGAGGCTATTGAATCCATACAGGGAAGATGCACTTTCAGTCACACGTCAGGCTAGTAGTTCCTCCAGACAATGGAGCCAGTGAGAAATTAAGTAAACACTGAAAGTAGGAGTATTTCTTGTTTCTGTTCCGTTATAGCTAAAAGTATCATGCAATATAACTTGTAAATAGGAAAAAAAAAAGTGTGCTTTTTTAAAATTGCAAAAAATCTGCATCCTCTCTCCCTTTGTCGTACAGTCTAAGTCAGCTAAAGTATTAAATGCAAGGAAAAGAGTAAAGATTTCCTGAGTTCAGTTTACAAAACTCTGATCTGATTCCACAGACACAAAACTAGGATTTTAGAATGGAAATTATAGGAAAGATTAGGGGTCAAAAGGAAAATTTACCTTCAAAAGCCTGGTTGGTACATGTCTTTATACCAATTACCAAGCTGACGAGAAATTCAGATTTAAAGTATGTGGGGAAAATAATACATACGAAAGAGAGACTACTTTTCCTTGAATATGAATTATACTACAATTGGTATCACCTAAAACAATGCTTCTCTGACAAGGAAAATGTTAGTAGAAACCTAATGTAGTCAGTTCTATCTGTTGTTACAAACGACCTAAAAAAAGGACATCTCACCGTAAGGTGATCAGTAGAACTGAAGGCGCTGATTGAATTCCCACTGAATTTACTGGCAGGAGATTTTGGTAATGCTTAGAGAAGACTTGTACTGTGAAAATCCTTTATGCAGGTTCTATGGCTCACTTGATCATCCCCAGATGTAAGTTCAGTGTGCTAATTAATCATCATTCCAAAAGCTTTTGATACATGCCAAATGAAGGACAACACTTTGTATTCTAAATGGAGTACATCAGCCCTTAAAAAGATTTACAGAATTCATGAAATTGATTGTGAGGTTTTTAGGAGTTAAGATATGGCAGGTTTGAATACGCTCAAAAGAGCCTGTGTATGGAAAGGAGGGAGAAATATAGGCCCTTTCCTACCCTGGAGGTTAATTATCTACATGTTGTTAGTAAGACTAGATACAGTACCACTGGCAGTACAGCATCTGAGGCTGACATTAACGGGTATGCAGGAAATTGTGGGTATACTTATAAGTTGATTAAAAAGGGAATGTATTCCAGTATTTTGAAGTAGAGGAGCTATACAGAGCAGTATGGATCAGCTAATTGGAAACTGAAAGAAAAATAGTTCTTGATTTGTTTCCCTGGATTCAAGAGAAGCACTGTATAATCAGAAGGAGGAATAAGGAGAATTTCCATCCTTTATTGGATGTGAGGGTAAACATAGTGATGAAAATGAGTATAAGCCTGAGGTACTTAATTCCTTCTTTGCTTGAGTATTTATTAGTAAGGCTGATTGTTCTTTGGGTACCCAGCCCTCTGAGTTGGAAGACAGTGATAGAGAGGGAAATAAATAACCTAATTTAATGGGAAACTGGATGACCTCCTACATCATTTGAACATTCAGAAGTCTGTGGGGCCAGATGAGATTCATCCGAAAGTGCAGAAGGAGCTGATGAAAGTGCACACTGAGCCACATTCAGTAGTTCATCAGTCCTGTATAACTGAAGAGGTCCTGGTTGACTAGAGGGTGGCAAATGTGACTCCGATCTATAACAAAGGCAGAAAGGAGTATTTAGGAAATTATAGCCTGCCAGTCTAACCTCGGTACTGGAGAAGGGTATGGAGCAGGTCATCATCATATAGCACATGTGGGGCAATCCAGATGCAGCTAGCATGGATTTATGAAAGATAGGTCCTTCCTGACTGATCTGATCTCTTTCTAAAACAAGATGATTCCTTAAACATAAGGAAGAACTTTTTCTCTCAGAGAGTGGTCAGACACTGGAATGGCCTGCTCAGGAACGTGGTGGTGTCACCATCCCTGGAAGTGTTCAAGAGGCATCTGGATGAGGAGCTACAAGATATGGTTTAGTGCTTGTGGAAGTAATGGTAATGAGAGGATGGTTGGACTAGATGATCTTGCAGGTTGTTTCCAGCCTTGTGTTTGTGTGATTCTATGATCTTCTTTGTAGATGAGGGGATGTTGTTTACGTGGATTTCAGTAAAGAATTTGACAATGTCTCCTCTGGATTGTCCTGGAGAATTTGGCTGCTTGTGGCTTGGACAGATGTATAGTTTGCTGGGTCAAGAACTGTATGGATGGCCTGACTTGGAGGCATGGTGAATGGAGTTCAGTCCAGTTGGTAGCTGTTCACCAGAGCTATTCACTAGGACTTAGCACCGAGACTGTTTTTGTTTAACGTCTTTATCAATGATTTGGATAATAGGGATTGAGTGACCCTTAGTAGCATGCAGATGATACAAAGTTAGGCAGGACTGTTGTTTTTCTGGATGGTAGGATAGTTTTGCAGAGTGGCTGGAAATTTTCTTGACAGAAAAGGACCTGAGAGTGTGCTCAGGTGGCCAAGAAGGCTAGCACCATCCTGGCCTTTATAAGAAGTACTGTGGCCAGACGGACTAGGAAAGTGATTGTCCCCTGTACATCACTGTGGTGAGAGCACACCTTGAATACTGCATTCAGATTTCTGCACTACAAGAAGGAGACTGAGTTGTTCCAGTATGTACAGAGAAGAGTAGCAAAGCTAATGAAAGGATTAGAAAACAAGACATATGAGGAGCACCTGAAAGAACCGGAGTTATTCAGCCTGGAGAAGAGGAGGCTGAGGGGAGACCTCATCACTCTCTTCAACAACCTGAAAGGAGGTTGCTAGTCAGGTGACAAGAGATAGGACACAAGGAAACAGTCTCAAGTAGTACCAGGGAGGCTTATACTGAATATCAAGAAGAATTTTTAGTAGAGAAGGTGATCGAGCATTGGAATGGGCTGTCCAGGGAAGTGGTAGAGTACCCATCCCTGGAAGTGTTTGAGGTATGTGAGCATGCTACTCAGTAATGGGGCTCAGTAGGTCAGGCTATTGTTGGACTTCATGACGTTGAAGGCCTTTTCCAACCTAGATGTCTCTGGTTCTTAGTGTATACACTAATTACCTCCTAAATTGTTTTGCTTATTTTTCCAAGGTTATAATTTTTTGGAATGTGAATATAAGTTATTCTCTCCTTTTCTGTATCTCTCTGTCTGTATGTTCGCATGTATGTTGAAACTGAATCTCTATTCTTTAAGGAGAAATTAGGATGACTTTTCCGTAACCAAAGGCATTTGCAGGGCAAACCTGTGGTAAAGAGGGAAAAGCTGTGGATGCTGGGTTTCACAGTATCACATTCAGAGCTAGTGTAGCCTATTCTATCTGCATTACTCTGCTATTTTTGATATGCTGTATTCTGAAGATACTTTGATGTTTTGCTTTTCTTATCATGACAGTGAGGAGCATATTCTAACTTTATAGAGACTTAAAAGGATTGTTATTGTTCAGCAACTCTATGAGTCAATAATTTAAAATAGTTATGTCTGTGTGTTTCTGTACTTTTTAATTGCTTTGTGTTTTGTAAATTCAACCTAGACTGCAGAAGAAGAATGGTTCCTTTTTGCTTTGATAGTTCTGTTGAGGGTGTGTATCTCCTATCCTTTTTTTCAAAGAGCTCAGCAAAATTTGTTTTCCAGTCTTCTTTTTCATGCTTTGGCTTCTTAATTAAAAATTTTACAGGGCTATCTTCTTTTTATAAACGTTTAATTCTGAAACAACCCCATAAAAAGAAATTGCTAATGCACTTGGATTTGTAATAACAAAGTTAAAACCTTTCTGCTATAGTATGCTGCAGGTTCTAATTCTCAGTTTTATTAGAAGAGCTAAGCTAAATATATGAGGGATTGTCTCTCCTGAGATAGCAGCACAGCATGATCGCGAATGAAACTAAACTTACTGTGAGTTTGTTTCTATAAAACATCTCAATATTATGCTCTAAAAATATCCCTAGGAAATTACAAAGCTATCATTTTTGACCACCTTTATGGATTATTTAGTTATTTCTTTAACGCTTTCTATTTGAGAAAACCAGTTTTTTCAGACATTATCCAGCTGATGCAGACAACCCATTTGTAATTTTCCAAGATTTTAAAGTGTAAAAGTGCATATGTCTATCTTTTCTTCCCTCTGTCCTCACTTGTGTACTTATCCAGCCTCCAGATATGCACTTCTCACTCTGGTGAAGTCCTCCAAGGGAATAAAATGATAGCTTAGCGGATTGGGACTGTTTGCTCACATTATGGTCCCAAAGCAATTTCTGTATTCCATTCTATTGTTTTTATCTTTTATCACCTGGATGATCTGAAATCATCCTTTATCATTTAGAATTCATTCTTCTTCATATGGCAGTGTGATTAACCAGAAAACAAAATGAAAACCTCAGAGGTTTCACTCTCATGTTTCAATAATCTTTATACAATTACAGTTATTAAGGAACTAATGTGAGAAATTTCTGAAGCAGGTGCTGGAGCAGAATGAAGGCTTTTATATAAACTTAACAATAGATACTCTGTAAGTTACAGGCTTTTTGTTTTTGTCTTAGTGCACTCCTTAGACAAGTAAAAATGAGAAGCACGTATTTCAGTTCAGATGAACTTCTCATTTAGTATTTGTTTAAACTGTGTTCTGTTTGTAGAGGTAATTTTTAGTCATCATGCATTGTATGAGTTGCCAGACTTCACTCTTTAATTTACCTACCAGTTTAATGTAAAGTTTTATAGCAAAATATCTTGAATGATTTTTTGATTACGCGAATACCTGTAGTGCCTTATTCAATATAGAATAGTACACCATTCTCTTTCCCATGCTGTGTCCTTGCTTTGATGCTTCTGGTAGTATAAAGCAAATGAAGCCTTCAAAGCTAATGGAAAAGCATTATGCTTATACCAGCATCCTGAGACCAGAGACTTGTCCAGTTGAACTACATAGACTAGATTATCTTATAATGGAAAAGCTAGATAAAAACTGCAAGTGTGTTGTTCCAGGAAGTTTGATATGGGTTTGAGGAGCATCAAAATCCACCTTGATTCATACCAGTCCTAACTTCTTGATTTCATTGTCACTAGAGCTCAAACTCCTTGGCAGATGATTATTATTCAGGCTACACATGGTCTAGCACAAGGCAAAGCTACTTGTTTGCAATTCAGTGTTGAAATATATTTTGTCTTTGGTAGTGGGTCAAAAGAAAGTAGTATTGGTGCTTGAGCATTCTGTCTGATTCAAAATCTTAAGGGCTTTTTATGCGCAGTGTCTCAGCCTTTTTTAAAAAAAAATTTTTTTTAGTTTTTCTTCTGCCAGATAGCAAATCTAGTATATATTTTGGTTAATAAGTCTATTGCAGATATTGGAGCAAAGTCTCATGAGTTGACTGATCAGGAGTGTGTGAGGTTCAGCACAAAGAGGGAGCCTTCTCTTGGCTATCATTATACTTCATCTTTCATCCTTTTAGAAATTTTAATATTCTTTTTTTTTGCCTTTTGTCTGTCTCCACTGCTGTAGGGATTGGTACTTTGAGGAAAACTTTACTCAGAAACATAATCAATATGCTTTTCATTTTGAAAACTGCTTGAGCAATTCTGCAGCATCTATAGGATCAGCAGCAGGGTACAGAACCACTTGAGTAAATCAACAAAGTATGTTGAATACAATATATTAATATTACATGCAGTGTAATTTTAAAGCAATAAGCTTTTATCTGTGTAAGCTTTCTAGTCATCTAGACTAAGCAATTTCATATGAAGTCTTTTTCTACTTCCATTGAAATGAATGCAAAAGGAAATCCCTAATTTATTAAGTAAAAAAAAAGCCCTTGTGTAATGTCTTTCTAAAAGTAAAATTACCACGTGACTGAGGCTTGCTGAGAAGTATTTGCTTTTGTATTCATTTTCAATTTTGTCTGTGCTATTATAAACAACAACAACAAAAAAAATTAAAAACAGCACCAATACTAATAGATATCCCAAAGAGTAAATGAGGTGGATAACTGGACCTAACAGTTTCAAATTACATAATTGTGAAGAACGTATTCAGGTATTGAGGCTAAAGAAGATACACAATCTTGTTCTCTCACATCATGTATGCATAAGAATTTTGTCTCAGACATCTTGGTGTATATTATATGTTGGTATATAATTATCTGGCCTAGCTTTCAGTCATTACACTGTGACACATGTTCAGGAAATTGCCCGGCTGTGCTGGGACTAATTCCCTCTCAAGTTTCAATATGTACTAGAACAAGAGATGAGAGAGCAATCCCTTATGGAACAAGTCAAGAGGCTGTGCACGCTTCTATTTAGTCATCTTTTGGCTTAAATACTACACTGATTTTAATCTAATGCAGCCTGTTCCAGTGCCTTTTCACTCAGAGGGTGGTGATGCACTGGCACAGGCTGCCTAGAGAAGTTGTAGATGCCCCATCCCTGGAGCTGCACAAGGCTGGTTAGATGGGACCCCAGACAGCCTGATTTAGTCGGGGTAACCCTGCCCATGGCAGGGAGTTGGAACTCATCTTTAACATCCGTTCCAACCCAAACCATTCCATGATTCTAAATATTTGGATTCATTCACATGCACAAATACGGTGTGCAGTTTATATGTTCTCACTGCATGAAGGCCTATTTGATTATGCTTGAATAAGAATCTCTTAATCCTGAGTTCCAGCTGTTTGCTATTGAAGTTTTCTCTAAAGTATGAGGGTAAGGTCACTTGTGTTTTAGAGGCAAGAATCGGCACTGTTTCCTTTTCTATCTTTTGCTCAGAGCATCTGAAGTTTATCCTTTGTAAAATAAATAACATCTAAAAAATCTAAAAGCATTTGTAATAACAAATAAACAAAAGAAGTAATGAAGAAATATGAACATGTGCTTCCAGTTTAACACAAAAGCACTCTCGCACAGTACAAAGGATGAGAGTTTGACTTGTTTGAAATTCAGTTTCAAAGTATTGAGTGTGAAAAGGCAATGGACTTTGATTTCATTCACAGAAAGTTCAACTCTAGCTTAAATTCACACTAAGATTTGATTTGTATATAGAATTTTCTTTTTCTATTTGTCAAACACCAATGTGGAAAATTAATGATGAAGAAAATTGTCTATCACACTTTCACATTAGCAGCTGCTGTCATGTTTCAGGAGGTCTGGAAAACCTGTTTGTTTGTGTATCAGCCCAGTGTAATAACCCCAAACCAAACCAGCTGTAAGTACCTGACTGGGCTGTTTTGACTTTTTTTTTTTTTTTTTTTTTTTTTTTTTTTTTTTTTTTTTTTTTTTGTTATGCTGTACCTTTTGCAGACAACGGCATGGGTACAAGGTCAGATCAAGATAATAATGTGGTGCCAATGTTGTGCAGAGGTAAATAGCTACAGGAAATGCCAACAAATTGAAAATCAAGTAATTTAATTACCAGTTCTCATAAACATGCATTGCTTGCAAATGAAGCTGTATCAAAACTCAGTGAGAGAATGTGAAGCTAAGTAGAGTGATGGTGATGGTTTTTACTTCATAGTAGACACAGATGAGAAAAATAAATCTGATTCCTTAATGTTGTTCAGTGTATCTGCTGTTGTATCTGAGCTTCATAGTAGTTACACAAAGTTAGGGCTGTCTGTGGACACACCTATTTGGGGATTAGAGCATTCTGAATTTGCCTTAATTTGTTTTAGGCGTGAGTATAATCTGGTTTAAATACTTTTGGAGTCAATATTCTTCTACGCGGAACATGTTTCAATTTGGAAGGATGTTTGTTTGGTTATCTGGCCTTCCTTCCTGTCAATTCTTGCAAATATATCTTTATCCTGCTGTGTCTCAGCAGTGACTCCCGAGATGAGAAGAACTGGAGAATTGCATTGCTTGTGGCAAACTGAGAAAGATACGAATGTCTCTGAGCACAGAAATAATCTGCCAAGAGCAAGATAAGAATCTGGCTCAGAGTTCAATGAGACTTGACTAGGAAAATGTCATTTTTGATGCTTTCAAAGTGATTCTGTGGATGTGAAAGCCCTAAAAACTGCTTCCTCCAGGAGCATGTTTGACAATAAGGCAGATATAAGTGAGACAGATGTAGAGCTTGAGGGAGAGCTGGCCTCTACGCTTACTTTTGGTCCATTCTTTTTTGGAAAACTAACAGAAGGGAAGTTCAAACGTGTGTGTTCTGTTTCTTTTTTTCCGAAGCCAGTTTACCTCACAGTCAGACTATGGACTGACCACTGACTACATCTGTGTTCCTAATAGCTCATCCTCGGAGAATAAATCCATCCAACTCTCGAAGCAGTGCCTATGTCCAGATTCAGGAAAACACATCTCCTGGTTATCTCCAAACTAATAAAGCAAACTGATACTCCTACTGCGGAGGTTGCCCTTCTATCGGGGTGGAAGTTTTTCTCCTTCCTCTGACTGCAATGATGACCACTTTACTGCTACCCTGTACTTTGCAAAATGATTTATTGCAATTGGTGGAAATAAGTGGGAGAGCCAGAAGCAGTGGATAAAGAGCTGATTACAAACTTCTACAAGCTCTAGAGTTAAATATATTTTGGAACCCAAAGCAGTTACAAGAGCAGGTCTTCCCTGAACCACCTAAGGCAGAGTTTGACAACACAGGCACATTTAGGCAGTCTTTGAGGCAAACACTGTGATGTAACGGCAATATGAGTTGCTGCTGTTAGCATGGCATTGATCCAAGCTCATTAGACTTGCCAAGCATTGGGCTTATTATCTCCAGCCCTGTGCTATGCTAATGCAATTGCACAGCTTTCAGATCTAAGCTACTTTCACGTTCCCGTGGCTCTGTGCAGAAGCAGCACATCAGCCTGTCTCCTCAAAACAGGCAGGGCAGTTACACCAGCAGTTGAGTTTCTGGCTGGGTCGGGCAAAACAGCTTGAAAGAGGAGAGCTTTGACTTGTGCAGTCTCTTGCAGAATCACTGTGTGTTCTGTAGGCCCTGGCAGCTGTGCAGTGCGTCTCGGCACCAATGACCATGGTGGAATTGCCTGAGATACAAAAGGCAAAGCTGATTTGTTTGGTTACTGTTGAAAATGAACATGCCAGCCTCATGCAGATCTGCTCTGTGCTTTGATCTTGTGGGTTTTTTGCTCTTTTTTTTCCCCCTTCTTTCAATATTTTGCCTGTGTTCATATTTATGGTAAGTTATTGGTATTTTGCTTTATCCACGAGTGGAAGCATATTACATAGCCATTAAAATCCACAGTTTCATTCTCAGCATGCTGAAAGTATTAAACTCTCCTCATCCTTGATCAAGTTTAATGTTTTTTTGGTCTATCAGTGTTTCCCAGACAAGCCAAGTGTCACATTGAGGCGTGATTTGCATATTCATGAAATAATTTGTATTCAGAAGCATTGTTTAATGCTTTTTGGACAGTTTTTCACACTACTAAGTGTTTGACTGAAGAGGCTATGCAGGTAATCTGAAAAATAAGTCTATCACAATCTTAGCAAAATATTACACTTAAGTCTAAAATAAATGAACTCTGAATTATTGCTTTTGTTTTATCAAAGAAGCCACCAGCACAGCAATGAAATATACTTTTACAAGAAAATAATTAAGAATGCTTCTCTTTCTCAGAGACGTGTTTATTTTTTTCTTGCTTCTTGACTGTAGGTCAAATAAATATTGGACTGTTATTTTCAAGAAATTGTGGTAAGTTTCAGTTTGATTTATAATAGCATTTTTCATGCACTGAAAGTATGTACTCTTGCTCCCCAGGCCAAATTAAGTTCTGATTTTTCTCTTCGTGTTCATCAATCAGTAAACTTTTGATGACTCTCTTTTTCTTGACTTTTGTGGTGAATAAATTCTTTTTCTCATTTTTTTAATGCTAAATAGTAAGTGGAGTGCTCAGCTTCTACCCAAAATATGGATGCACCAGTGCAAACCTGCATGTAACATATAGGAACAGATGAGAGCTCACTAGCAGCATAGAGGCTCTCCAAGAACTAGTATCTGTAAATGCGATCAGTTAGCCTTTTATGCTAGATGTTCCTGCTCTGCAGGGACCTGTTCTCATTTTCCAGAAGTGCTGTATGCCTGTCACTTCAGAAGTATTCACACACCTTCATTTGAATACACATGCATTTGTTTTTACTGTCTCTGAGAGAGAGCTGCAATGTTACAGCCCATATTGCTGGTCTCCTCTGTTTAATAGAATCTGCTGATCAATAGCCCAGCACATAAAGATAACACTTTAAAGTTGTTTCCAGAGGTTCCCAGACTAAAGTCTTCTCTTGCAAAGTTTGTAGGCAAATTCCTTGCCTAAGGAATTGAACTGAAGGGTTCATAGAACAATCAGTAGAAAAATACATGAGGCTGGACTTGTTGAAATTGCTTTGAAGATTGCATGATGTTGCCAAACAGCTCAGAAGACTGGGAGGTGACCACTGGGACGTAAGACAGGTGCCCTCCTGAGAAAACCCAAACAATACATAGCTCTGCAGCAATGTTTGTTCTTGTGAAATGCTGAGCAATTCAGGCAGGACTCTTTACAAGTCCAGATGGGCTAGATGAATTCACAGAGAATTCACAGGTTCAGGCAACCTTCAGCTTAACCTACACAAAACTGATTTTAGCATCTGCCTTAAATATCCACAGAATTAAAGTGTTTTTTGATCCAGCTCTGGGTAGCAAAGCACGTAAGGATATTTAGGGTGTGCTTTGTTATATACATAGGTCTGCTATGGGTTGCCATTCACAGAGCAAAGTGATAGTGAGGATACGGGGTCTCTTGGAATATTCAAAACGTCAGGCTGAATACTGGCACTGTATTGATTTTGCCGAAATCTCATGTATTTATGGATGTATACAAATGACTAAATTCAGCCACCTTTGACAGAAATCATTCAATTTGCATTTGCAATTACATTGATTTTGCGTGTAAATTAGATACCTGCTTTGCACATACACTGCTGGGCCTATTTTTTGCTTGTGATTGGCAGAATGTAGGGACCTCCTTTCAGAAGCAGGTTAGTGTTAGAGGAGGAATAAGCCAAAAGTAAAATATCCTAAAAGCTTTTTATTTGATTGCCTTCCAAGCCACAACAGCTGCAAAGGGTGATTAGCTTCATGTGGTGTCAGTTGCAATTTTATCCAGCTTTATTCTGTGTTTGTTTTCTCTTTCAGACATTTGTCCTTGCTGAGACTACAGCTGTGTGTGCCCCATGCAGACCCACCACCGCAGACATTTCCCCTGGAGGAAAAGAACTCAGCTTCACAGAAGGGTAACCTCTGCCACCTTCACGGTGAACTTACTAAGCTTTGCTCTGCCAGAAGAACAATTAAATGCTGACATCCCTATGTCACCCAAGTCAGGTGAGAACTCTCTGGAAATTTATTTTGTGGCCTGCAGAAACAGATGGCATGGCATGCACCATCACTGTCAGGGTGGGACAGGGGGACACCTATCTGCAGTCAAAAAATTCAAGGACATAGATGCTGTTTGGCTCAAACACTGAGCTGCATCCTGGGTAGTTGTACCATCTGATAAGAGGATACTACCACAATGAAGGTGTTAGAGCAGTTCCCATTTTATTACAAATACTGGCTGATTATCTTCCTTGGGTTTCTTACCCCACATTCATTCATTTTTTCAGATCAACGTTCCTTTCTGTAGTTCTTGAAAAACTGTAATGTTTCATGGTTACAGTCCACAATCTCCCTTGAATGAATGAAGGAACAAACGAATAAATCAATAAATAAAGCTTATAGGTAGATCCTGTAGGTAGATCAGGCTGCTTTGAAATCTTCAGAAGGCATGAGAGCATCAGTGCTATGCTGTCAGAGTGAAGCAGTTAAGGCAGCACTGGTCCCAGGATTCCATCAAGTTTCAAACATCGCAGCAGTGCTAGCAGCCCTAGAATCCCCTATATGTGCCTAAGAGCTCCTAAAAGTAAATCTATGACTGATACACCCGGTCAGTATTTGCTGTGGTAACTCCAGTATGATGGAAACAGTAAGTGAGCTGTGTCAAAATGAAAGTGTATTTGCAGAGTTATGCAATTTGCTCATAGTTTAATGGAGGTTGGAAAGTTTGATGTCAAAACAGTACCACAGTTGTACAGGAGTAAGCTTGCTGTCCATGCTATTTTGTTATTGTTGTTTTCATTTGTTTGTTTTTCTGTTTTACTAGGGTAACTTTTTTCTTTTTACATTGCTGTGCTTTTCACTTCAGTTTTCACTAAACAAAGTGACAAGCTGCTTTACAAAGTTGCATAATATCCTAATTTATTCTGCTACCCCAGCCTGTCTTTCAGTGTCACACAAAAGTTTTTTTCACCTCATACTTTTTCTCTGTGACTACAAAGTTCTGTCACTGTAGAACACAGAGCAGGACCTTACTCTCCACAGAATGCGAGTATTTGAAACCGTGGCTGTTTAACGAGACCTTCCTCACTGAACAAAAGTTTTGATTTCAGCTTCTGGTGTAGTTCAGAGTTCTCCACGTTTTTACAGTTCTTTTGTCAAGTGAACTCCCCAGCACAACCTCTGCTGCACTTACAGGTATGTTCTCCTACTGCTCTATTAACATCTCATTAAACTGCACCCCAGTAGTGGCTTTCTCCTTATTGCTTTAAGGACAAACATTTGGAGAACAGTAGCTTCTATTTGCAGACATTTTAGACGACCTGTTCAGAGCAAGTGCTAGTAACTAGCCCATCTAGCTCAAGTGGTAGGAGAAAATTTGATGGGCATGATTTTAAAGCTCAGAGATGGTCCAAGACTGCCTCAGAACCTGATGATGCTAATAATTACTTTACTGGAAATAATGCCACTGTAGGGTTTTCAAGGACATCAGCAATATTTTTAATGGCTACACCAATATTAACTCATTTACTTCTACATTTCAACTTCATTTACCCTTAGCTATTAGTTTAATAAATGTTTACTGGATTTCCTTTAAATGTCCTAATGTTTCAGGCCATTAATAAACAAAAAATGTTGCTAGCCTCTCCTGTCCTCTTATGACTACCATGCAAATAAACGTGGGGAAAAGAAGCACAGCAGTAGCAATGCCTGTGGCGATGAAAACAAGGACTACCAGAGCCCTGTAAGGACAAAGGTGCTCTACAGTTCAGTCACATCAAGCTGCCCATACAGTTCTAGTTTTGGTGTTTTCCACACACTAATGTCTTTTTTTATTATTCAATAACTTTTTTTTTCTTTTTTTCTTTTTTAATTTTTCCATGGCATTTTTTATCCTTATATGATATGCCCAATCAGGATAGGCTGAAAGAGCTTTCGTCTGTCTAATCTATAGACCGAAGAAGCAACTGCTGCCCAGAGTTCAAGGCAGCAAAGAAAATTCTGATTATTTTTCAGCTTACCTAAAGGAATATTCATCTTTAGGAGGCAACAACACATAGTGAGAAACTGGTGCTTTATCTTGCTAGCAAGCAGCCTGCCTGAAACCGAGACGCTGCCCTATCTCTCATGCACATCTGCCTTTGCTGTTCTTGGTCTGCTTATACCAGAACAAATAGCTGCTCTTCAGGAAAACCACAGATCCTGGTGAATACCACAGATTCTGGTGCCCAACAGGGGCCATGAGTTTAATTAGACTTTGGGGAACTATTTTGCTTTTAGGTGCAGGCTTTTGGCTGATGTTTTAACAGAGTTCGCGAAAACTAAAGATAATTGTAAAATTGTTCAGTGCTATCCAATGCCTTACAAACTCATGCCAGAAATTTTGGTATCATTGACAACAGCAGCCTATGTCAGCTTGGCTTTGTTCTGGATTGGATTGAGCACAGGCCTTTCTGAGTTTCTGAAACACAGCATTGCTTTCAGTAGCAGTTGCAAGTGTCCCACAAGATTGTCTTGCTAAATCAGACTGTGGAACCCGTGGAGACTGGTGTTCTGTTTGTCTGTTAATTATAAGCAAATTGTTACAAAGAAATTAGATCTCCTGTGTAAAACTCTAAATCTTTTCATTTTGTTTGTGAATTTCCTATTCCTGTGTCACTAAATGCCTATTGGGTATATGATTTGAAAGATCATGGAGTGAAGCCCTGATCAAGTGAACCTCAGAACAATTAGTTAACATACATACAGGGAGATTTCTGTGAAAATCAGCTCCTAAGAGGTATTTCCTAACTCCTGTGTAATGGGCCACTGTCATCCCTACTGTAAAAGTTAACATGATTTACTTTCAAAGCTTTCTCTGCTGCTTGGAAAAGACCTAAAAGATCACCCAGTCCAACTGTTCACCTATTCCCAATAGCTCCTACTAAACCATGTCCCTCAACACAACATCCAGCCTTTCCTTGAACACCCCCAGGGTCGGTGATTCTACCACCTCCCTGGGCATCCATTGCAGTGCCTGACCACCCCTTCTGAAAAGTAATACTTCCTCATGTCCAGCCTGAATCTCCCCTGCCCTTCTTTCCTCTGCTATTCTGGCCTTCCCTACATTACTTGTCTGCATAGGAGAGAAGCTGTCCCAAAGCCTCAGGAATCATGAAGGATAGGCAATATCTTAAAGTGCAGCTTTTACTAAGGAACCAACCTCATTGCACTGGGAGAGAGATTTCCCTTCTTACATTATTACAAGCGAACATGATTAAATAACTGAAAGAATACAAAAAACAGAAGCACTGAAATATTTTGAACATAAACTGTCAGAAGCCAGGTACTGTGTTACAGTGCCCCAAGAAAAATAGATTTCCTACAGTGCAGGATGGGTCAGTATTTATTTTTTTCTTCAGCTTGATCTTTTCTAATAGCACCTAAATCCTTGTCACTTGTTCTTTTTCTTCAGTCCTCTCTAACTGCTGAAATTACTGAAAAAATTAATACCAAAAAATGGTCTCCAATTCTGTCTCACATGATTTTTAAATGCTTCAGCTTTGATTCATTCATTAACAATAGTTCATAATTATGGAGTTATTTCAGCCAAATACATTAGTGTGCATTAAATCCTCCAATCTCTTATAAGCCTTCAGGGGATGCCACAGACAATGTGTTTCACGGATGGGTAAACTGAAGCAGTGGAAAAGGAAAGCAAGCTGTATTGCTGAGATTATAATGCCAGTATTTTAAGCTCCTACACATAGGTTCTGTGATTTTCAATCTTTTTCAGAGTATGAAGTAGGCTGAGGGGAAAAGAGCCTTCCCTTTCACACTGCTGGGGTTGTTTTTGCAATGCTGAAGACCACAGTGGGGCAACAGGGAGAAAGAGAGGCATAGCAGAGACTGACTTAAATAGTTTCAGCACCAAAAGCAGAAGAATGTTTCCATGCTGCTTCATTCTGACGTGATTTGACAACCTCATTTCACCCTAATGTCACTGGAAATCACAGTCCAATTTGACTGTGGCATAGTGTAAGATATAAAGAGACCTATATATGTTTTGCATGTTTTGCTTCAGAATAGAACAGTTAACATTTACAGGCTTTGCCTAGTATGGACTGCCTAGAGCACCAAAACTGCCTGCTATGTCTCCTCCCAGTTAAAAGAAAAATGGATAGGTTTTACTATTTCTGTGTTCTTTTGCCTTTTCACTTGACTGAACATTACTTGACGCTGTCTTTCTGTCAGTCACATTTCATCTTATCTTTTTGCCTCTAGCCATTTTGGTCCGCAATTGATTTTCTCACCACTTTAAGCAGAAACTGTGAGATCTGTATATTGGCACATTTCTCAGAGCTTTCTGCAGTAGTGGAAGCAGGCTGCATCCTACATGCAGCTGCTGAATATCTTTATTTTCCTTTTGAAGGCAACGGAAGTTACACATACTCAGTAATTTCAGTGGATGCTGAGAATTTTGCATAATCAAATCCATTTTTCATGCTTCGAGCAATTATTTCCATGAACGTGCATGCATATATACATATAAATACATACAAATGTGTGCAGGCTTGTGTGTATCCACATTTGTACATACGCAAGTTCTCTGACTGGAAAATTTTGCTTTATAAGTAAGCTTCTCTCTTTGCCATAGGAAAAATAATAATAAAAGTTATTAGTCCTTAAAAAAAAAAAAACAAAAAAAAACCTTAAGAAAACTGCATTCCAATCATATTCTGTGAGGGTTTTTTTGTTTTGTTTTAAATAGCTAAAATAATTTCTAATTTAATCTGTGATGTGAATAGAATAAGTAATTTCCATGTTGTCCTTCATGTGAATAGCTCAGAGTCGTATGGCAGTCATTAGATTGCTCAGGTAAACTGTGCCTTAGACAACGGACACTCTTTTGCTTCAGTTACTACTGCAGTCCAATCCCTTCTCTAAAATTGTACTGTTTATGGTTTCTCTTTGATAAGTTAAAAAAGCTGTGGTGCTGCAGTAGGCTTCTAAGCTAGAATTGGAAATGCGGAAATAGACTTATTTCCCTTCTTGGATTGAATTAAATAGCCAGGACACTGCACTTTTACAGTCAACGTCAGGTTGCATCCATGCCTGTATGCAAATAAAGGGATCTGTTCGCAAAGAACTCTAAGGAAGTGGATCTTGGATTGAGTGAGAACTTCTGGTTTACAGACACTTAAAAATCATGACTGCTTGAACTAGAGAAAATAGGCAGTAACTTTTATCTC
Organism: Centrocercus urophasianus; assembly: GCF_019232065.1. NCBI lineage: Eukaryota > Metazoa > Chordata > Aves > Galliformes > Phasianidae > Centrocercus > Centrocercus urophasianus. The sequence continues at coordinate 15,610,261 of NW_024884778.1, read as the reverse complement.
TATTTGAATCTCACAAGAATGTGTAGGTCATATCTGTGCAGAGTATCAAATGTGAGAGTGGCTCTTCAAGGACATAATAAGGCATACACACAGTCTCTGGGTCTGAGACTAGCAGGACTAGCAGCAACTCAGAGTAACAGAGCATCTCACTTGGACACGCATTTCAGAAGAGCATTCAAATTATAGCCTTTATGCAAAGAGTACCCTTAAGATGATGCCCCAAGCTCTGCTTCTTTGACTTAGCAAATACAAGATAGAAAAACAAGCAAAGAATATATCTTCCCATCATTACACAGTGCAAACCGGTGTGTCAAACGCAAGTAATTCACTAGAGGAATCTTTCTCCAATAATTTTTAGTGGTTTAGCTGGCATACAGTGTATCAAATGAGTAGTGGTTGTGCCTTCAGCTTTCTTGAGCTTTCATAATCTGTCTCATTTTTTCTGCCAGAAGAAGTTATACCTCATTCCAGCTCAGTGCTATTTTAGACCTTCTAGCTACAGCAATAATGGCAAAAAGAGCAGTTCATGGCTAAACCTGTGTGTGTGTATGTTTGAATCAGTATCTGGGCATGTATGTAAAACAGACATGGTATGTGCATCAGTACACACGTGTATAGACATTTCTTTCAGTTCCATGTACTGGTTGTGAAACTTGCAAATATCACCAACAAAACTGGCAGGAATCTTTGCTAGTCTAATGTGAAAAGAACAATTTGAGTAGCTTTCAGATGCCACTTGTATCGCTTAAAAAGACTGTTTTTATGGTCTTCAGCAAGAAATGTTCTCTACATTGGGTAGCTGATTTATCTGTGTACCACAATTAGATAGCACTCATCCAGTTTAGAACGTTTTCTTATATGTATGTTCTAGATTTATCATTATGGCATGCAACACTGTCCTTCTAGTAGTATTCTTCAGAGAATGAGTGAAGATTTCTGTGGGCAGCTAGAGAGCGTGTGGGGGAGGATCATTTTTGAATACTGACTGGGTACAGAGTCTTAGCAATGCCAAAGGGAAAATACTCTTGCATGCAGGGAAGATTTGATGAACAAAATATATTTTGCTTTGCTTGACTCAATGTCCCATTCTTCAGTTCCACGTGTAACTGACTTCATTTATTTTGTTTACAGTTAATACCATGGAGTTGGGTTGGGGGGTGATTATTACACTGGTACTACTGTGTAAACTTGCTTACCTTAATAACATCTTGCTGTGTTGCATTAGTTTCAAACATTTTTTCCTGGTTAAGTAGCAGTACAGTTTTCTTGCAGTCAGAATGTTTCCTGCAATTGATACTATTTCACAATGGTCTTTTCTAGTTACAATTACTCTGCTTACAGAAATCTTAAACTATATGAATATAGGAGACAAATAATTGGGAATAAAACCTCTGAAAAACAATGATAAAATATGAAGGCTTCAGTTGAGAATGCTTATATGCTTATAAGTGTTACCATGTGGTAATATTTTTCAGAATGCATTTTTCCAAAGAAAGCTGTAACAGACTAGGTTTTCACTGAATGTAAAGGGATCCTGGGTAGTTTATTTGCACAGAGATACCTACTTTGTCCTGCTCTGCTCTGCGCTGTTCAGCCTCACCCCAAGCACCGTTGCAGGTTTGGGTGTCACAACATAAGAAAAACATAAAGCTATTTAAGAGCATGCTGAGGAGAGCTATGAAGATGTTGAAGAGTCTGGAAAACCAGACATATAAGGAGTGGCTGAAGCCCCTTGTTTTGTTAACAAAGAGAAAACGAGGCTGAAGGGAGCTCCTCATGAGGGAAGCAGAGGGACAGTGCTGATCTCTGCCCTCTGGTGACAGTGACAACCTGAGGGAATGTCACAGAGCTGTGTCAGGGGAAGGTCAAGTTGAGTGTTAGGGACAGATTCTTCACCAGAGAGTGGTTGGATACTGAAACAGGCTCCTCAGAGCAGGGGTCATGGCACAGAGTTGCTGGAATTTCAGATATATTTGGACAGTGCTCTCAGACACAGGGTTTGACTTTTGGGTGGTCCTGTATCGATCCCACAGTGGACTCGATGATCCTTGTAGAGCCCTTCTAACTCATTTAGTCAGATCAATTCCATTACTTGTCTCAGTAGTTTTCAGAGATAAAGTAGTAACTAGAATTCCCTTTGCTATATGTATGAAAGAGAAAAGAAATAGCTTTGGTGTGGATGAAGTCAAAACTGAGCTGCCATGACAGATACTAGATCAATTCTTTCTTTCTATGTGATTTCCATGATCCCCAGATGGTATGAAAACAAAAACAAACAAACAAAAACCACTACAGAACAAATGATCTACAGATGCATGAATAACAGCCTGCTGCCTTCAGTATTTTGACTGATGAAATCTGCCTTTGCAATTGTCATGGCTGCTTCCAGGAAACGCACATCCTGCTCTTAGAGAACAAAAGTCACTTGCTTAATTTGAAATCCTGCCCTCTCTCACTGTTTCATGACTTTGCTCAGAGCCTGAATGTGTTCATGAGAGCCTTTATGGAAGAAAATTGTACTGAAAAATGGAAACCGTAAGAATGATCGTTTCATGCCATGAAAAACAGCCTTGCCCCAGGCAGCATTGATTCTATTATCTCTGACCCCATCCAAAGTTCAGCATATATTACAATATCTTCTAAAGTACCCTAGAGTCTCTAGAAGTTCAGTTAAAGTTCATCTTGTGGCAACTTGAACAATATATTATAAAATTAAAACAAACCAAAAGCCCTTATCCCTTCACAGTTTATAGTCCTTAAGGAACGGTAGGATTTAACACCAGTTTCAGACATAAATTTTTCAAGTATATTTTTCATTTTAGGTGATTCTCCAACGGAACTTTTGTTGGAACTTTTTCCTCTACCCTCTATAATCTCCTACAGAAAATAGCATTTTTCAGTCTGTCTCTAAGTAGTTGTCAAGCCAGCAAATACAATGTTCCCATGTTAGAAAGTTTTGTTTTGGAATTATATCATACCTTGTATCGCACATTGTATCATACATACATCATCTCTCTGGTGACCAGTGATAGAACCCAAGCAAATGGCATGAAGCTGCAAGTGGGGATGCTCAGGTTGGATATCAGGAATAGGTTCTTCACCAGGAATGGGGTCATGCGCTAAAACAACCTCCCCAGGGAAGTGGTCATGGCTCTGAACTTGCTGGAGTTCAAGAAGTGTCTGAACAATGCTCTCAAACATATGATCTGATTTCTGGGTGGTCCTGTGTGGAGTCAGGAGTTGGACTTGATGATCCTTACAGGTCCCTTCCAACTCAGATTATTCTATGGTTCTATGATTAATGTGAAGTAACATTTAGATTTTAATCTGAGTTAAGTGACAGATCTACATTTTTTTTTTCTTCAGCCAGATAGAGAAAGAAAAAGAGACACTATTTCCTGAGGCCTTTAAGCCTTAATGGTCCTGATCAGTCCCAAATGGAGCCTCCACGTACATCCTCTGCCTATGGGACCCAGGAGTCCCATTTAAACTCAGTGGAGGGTTAGGAGCTGCAGTTTGTAGTAGTACTAGCCTCTGGTTTGGTCACAGCCACTTTTATGCCAGCCAATAGACTGATTGATCTCTACTTGTAAACCCATGTGTTTCATCACTTTGAACTCACCTGATGACTTGACCTCTTGATTGAGCCTGGCTGCCATCTGTAAGTCTGCCTCCTTGAGTATTGTGGAGTTGGGCTTTGGGTGCTGAGGTTCTGTTGTACTGGCTGTACAACCACATGGGCTTCTGGCTCTTAGGTACCAACTGGACTTTGCTATGCCCTGCTGCTTGGAATGTTGTCTCTCTGTAACGGAAAAAAGAGAAAGGTAAGATTTATGCATAAAACTTTCTAGTAGAGGCTTTCCTAAAATGAAAAATCTTTCTAGTATAACTATGTGGAAACTAGGTAGTTTCAGTTAAGTGCATATATAATTGAAAGCAACACAATTTGCACAATTTGTTTGGTTTTGTTCCGTCTTTTTTGAGATTTTTCTGTGTTCCACAACAGCAAAAGCCAGAAACTCCAGAAATTCTTCTGAGTAATGTTGTAGATGCTCATAATGTATCCATTCCGGCTCACAAACACTGAGAACAAGCCTCTGGTGGTCACACTCTGTGCGCCTGTGTTGGTAGGCTAGGTCTAAATAAGGAACCTCATATATAAACTCATGGACTTATTGCAAGGAGGAATAAGAAAAAAGAAAATGTTTCTCTCAGTGAAATCAAAGGCTCTGATGGATGTGTTCACCTGCATTCACCCAGTTAAAGCTTACTGTCCTTCTGTGTTTGGTGAGCATGAGATTCCTGTGCTTGAAGGAAGGAAGGCAGCAACTCTGCTTGAGGCAGCTTTTTAGCCTTTTTGTAGTACGGAGTGTGCAGGATGTTTGTTGGTATCCTTGATAGTCCAGAAGCACTGTTAACTAGCATATTCAGTGTGAGTCTATTCAGCATGCTAGCTGACTGGGTCTGTCTAGGTCTGTTTTGCTAAGTGGATGACGATCATCAGCTATTATGAAGGATGTTACTGGCAGGTAGAAATAAATTAGTTTGAAGGAGGAAGAAGTCTCTTGGGAAAGATGAAATTCAATTTCAGTTGGAAGTCTATTAATGAATTCTCAGGTTCCTCCATCCAGCCTGAAAGCTTTTCACATCTTTCAGCTTATTATGGATTTAATAGGTTTTTCTTCTTCCCCCACAAAGTTTGAACACCTATGATAGTTTTCTATTTTCCTTCCCTTTAAAATGCGAGACTTATGTCCAACTCCATGACGTTTTTTGTATTGTAATATCCCAATCAGTTTTCCAGCATTCAGTTTCTCATAACTTATATAAAAAAGGAGATAAAAAGCAGAACTACTTGAAATATTTCATGTTTTTGTTGTTATTGTGTTCTGGTTTGTTTTTCTTTTCCACTGGAAAAGAACTGTAACAGGAGAAAGGGATAGAATCAATGGGGAGAAAAGCAGGGGATGACATGAAAAAGAATCACTGGAAAGAGTACTATACTAAATTTGAGTCTATGCTGCTAAGCCTTACACAGCGATTTCAGAAGTTTTCTAGAAAGATAGCTTGAGTGAGATTTTTTTGTTGTGTTTGATAGATGTGAGCTAATGTGTATCAGTATTTCACATGCATCTGTCTATTCCTGGGATGTAGTTTGGAGCCATGACATGATGCAGAATAGCTATCCAGATTCTGTACTGACAGCAGGCAGCCTTCCAATGCAAAAAAAAAAAAAAAGAAAAAAAGAAAAAGAGCTTTAAGTGGTGGTGATTAATTCATCAACCCAACAAACTGGAAAGCTGCTTCTCACAGAATGGCTCATTAACCTAGACTATATTCAGCTGCTAACACTAGTTAGTCACATATAATAATGACTGACACTAAAGGGAACACCAAACTGCACATTCACCACTTATTTGCTCCTTTAGTACTTGTGCCTGAACCATCCATTGAGGCACGGAGGGGTATATAGGCTGGATTGGAGAGGATGCTCAGGAATGTGTAGAAACAAAAGTTCAAGCTTTCATCTCTGTAAAGCAGAGAAACATCCAATATGCTATGAACAGTGCTATCAATTTGACTCTAGATGTGCATGTGATTTCCAGGTGATCAAATAAAAAACGTGCTAACCAAGCACGTCTCTACCCTTAGAAAACAACTGTGTCTGAAAGACAGCTTGATCCAGAAACCCGTAAGACTCACTCATGGCATCTTTGTGCTTCCCTTATCTGTGACCAGAAGAGTTGGCTGTGTTAAATAGTGATTATTCCACTTGCTATCTATGACTGTGTTCTAGTAAAGATATAAGCAGAGTGCAAGTTCTTTTGCAATTACTTCTTTACCATTCCTGTTTGCAGCTGAGTTGACACAAGGGTTGACGAGTGGTGCTTGTTTTTAGTACGTAATTTAAATGAAATGCAGTTTAAAATATATGTCTTGGAACACAAACTAGATTTATTTTCAATGCTAGAATTTCCAGAGACCTAACTATTCTGGATAATTAATTTTCTTTATTTAAATCCAGAATAATATACCTTTGTCTTCCTTCCTTTTGGATAAGAGAGACTTCTGTGTCTTGTGGGAGGCTTAACAATGTTCTTTTTCTTCTTTTATTGCTACTGGGAATATCAGTTACAAGTACTGTTTCTTTCTTCACCTGTACTGTGTGTGGAATTAGACATGTGAATCTCATTAATGCTAAAAGAAAACTTACACCATGGTGTCATTTCCCATCAAGGTGCAATTTGTTCTGTCCTTTTGAATCTCCATGTCCATAAACACTCAGCATTCCAAAACCTAGCCTAGTAGCTTTCTAGCTGTATTTAAATTGAATTTGCAACTACATATGCTTGTAGTCAGCTGAACCTGCAGGCTTGTGCACAGATTTCTGCTATCTTCTTTTAACATGAAATGCTGCTTACATTAGCAAAACCCCTGCTGTCATACTGCCAGTTATTCTTTCTATACTGCATATTCCCCCCTCCCTGACCTGCTTTTATCTCCTGTACTCTTTCTTTTGAAAAAAATCCACGTTTGCCCACAGCAGATTTCATTTAAATGTGCAAGATATCAGAATTATTCACATATTCAGCTATGATTTAAAATAAATACAAACAGCTAGGTCATTTCCTGACTGTAAATAATTGCAATTAGTTCCAGATTGTGCTCCAGCTATCAGTACTCTTCCTCACTGCCTTTTAATGGAGTGCAGCAGGCTTTTCACAGGTAGGCTCTTTAGATAACCACTTGTGAGCAGTATTTATCGAAATTCAACTCCATCTTTCTAATTCACAGCCAGTGTTGCTAGTGGTTCAAGGGTATCGTTCTATTCTACAGATTAAGCACCTGCTGATTTACACAGACTGTGGTTTTCTTCACAGCAGTTTCAAGGCGATGTAAATTTTTAGTGAAATGATTCTCAAGATGAATCTGTGGAGATTCTCAGATGTTGTTCTCCATAATCTTTGGCCTTTCAGAAAATGGAAGTGGGCAAAGGAACTTCCTGCGCATCACACCTCGTGTTGAGGGTTATGGGAAAAATAAGTACAGGTTCACTTTGAAACTGACAATAAATGGCTGATAAAATATGAAAATTCCTATGTCAGTTATCAAAATACTTTGAGCAGGACTAAAAGGCAACTGGGTGAACACAAACATCATCTGTGTCTAATTAGTTATGGAACCAAGAAGAGTTTAAAAAAACACTGCACAGGAACAGCAGAGCTATTGGCAGGATGATGCTTTTCTGTCCCTGTTTGCCAAACAAAGAGACAGTTTCCTGACAATTTAAGTCACTGTGGGAATGCTGTTGCTTGACAATGGTGAATGGAAAATGAAAACATCACCTTCACTCAAAATCTGTATTTTTGTTTGTTTGTATGAGAGTCATAGTGCAGTTTCCATTTAGTAATGTCCCCTTCACCACGAAGGATTTAAGGGTATTTTTGGCAGGCTGTCTTACAACAGTGTTTTATTCTCTGATATCTCCAGATGTATCTCTGCAAGCTTAGTATAAAATGAGGAGAAGCAAACTGTGATTCAAAGATTTTTTTTTCTCCTCTTTTCCTTCATCACAGAGGATAATGCAAGATGCTATCCTGCATCACAGAACCCCCACATCTGAAATGTATTCCCTGATGAATGCGATTTATGAATTGTACTATGTCCCAGCATACTGGGGTGCCAAAATGACAGCCCTGGTTAGGTGACCTGGGCTCCTAAGTGTGTGATGGTTGGAAAAGATTGTAGCAAGGTATGTTCAGGATTAAGAAGAAGGATGGATGATCACTGTGCAAAAATTTGGGAAGGAAATGTCATCAAGAAACATTCACAGGCAAAATACAAAGTAAATAAAAGGACTACTGAGTGATGCTGATGGCAGATGCTAGTTGAGCAGGATGCAAATTGCAATCAATCCTTTACAAAAATAACTGGAACAGACTTTGTCTTCTATTTGGAGAATTATCTTTTTGCATTTTCTGCCATCATTTTTTCCCTTCCTAGGATTTTTTTTTCTTTTTTATATTACCTTAGCAGTACTTTAGAATGTTCCATGTTGACACATATCAGTCAATCAGTAAGTTTATAAGAAATGCAAGAATGAATGTTTTTTCATCTTTGTATTCTTTACAGAGTGAAAAAACCAAACCCATTTTTCTTCAGTGCCAAATTACAACCACTTAAGACATTGACCAAAGGTCAACAAGTACTGAATGTGAGGCCATGAAAAGGCATTTAAAACTAATCTTTCATTAATTTAAAAACGAGAGGGGAAAAAAAAAAAAAAAAAAAAGGGAGGGAATACTTGTTGCTGACTTGCTCACTGTGGCTTGTTTCTTTCTCCTGAAATACTAAGTCAGAGGATTAGCAGTCTAACTAGACCTCTGATTTCAACTATTTAAATGATAATGATCTAGAGTCAAAGCATTCTCCAAAGTCACATTGTCAGTAAAACCTCTGCATGTCCTAGGGTGGATGATTCTTCTTATTTTTCAGAAGTGACTACTTTAGGGCTCTATAAATAAGGACACAAAACAGGGTCCTGAAGTCACAACCCCACGGCGTATCAGTTCTCAGGCAGCTGATGGTGAGGCATCATCATCTAATTTGTGCTTATTAAAGTTTTAGACAAGTTCTCAACAGGCTCAATAGTAGAAAGGAAGTTTGAGAAAGTGTCGTGATGCGGCTGTTGCAAAAAGGGCCAACTTCAGGTCAGCAGTTGGGATAGCTACCAGTAGAACAGTAGGGGGAATTGAAACACTGATTTCTCCTGGAGCAGATTCTACCTATAGGCAGATGGTATTGGCTGTAATAGATATACCTGAGCTCCTCGTCACCTCTAGGGACAGTTGTGCTTAACTGTGACCTCTCCTCTTCTGGCACAGTAAAAGAACACATTTTAAACAGATTATCCATTTGTTGGCATTTTATTCATTTTAAAACTACTTGCAAAATCTACTTAAAATTCAGTTAATCAACATTCCCTCTACTCCCAGAGTTAGAGGGATTGAATTCTGGAAAATTCATCTTGTTCTATTTTCTTTTTAAATTTTTCAAGTAGAAGTTTTAGCTGGATTCTGTTTGTTAAGGATGCTTTAAAAGCAAACAAAATGAGCTGCATGGGTCAAATAAAACTTGTGTGACCTAAACCAAACTTTGTTTACTGAGCAGTGCAGGTATGTGGCCTTGAAATGCTTTGCAGAGTCTATAAGCAGATAAGAGTCCTCCATATCCATAGCGCTTCATATAGCACCATTTTGGAAGACACTTTTTTTTACTAAAAGCATTCATGATGAAAATGAACAGCAACACTAAGTAAGTGAAAGCAATTGTTGAGCATGGTGATGTTTTCTTCTTGCTCTTTTGCACTACTTTGCTTTAAAGTTGTACCAGAGGAGGTTTGGGTTAGACATAAGGAAGAACTTTTTCTCTTTGAGTGGTCAGGCACTGGAATGGCTTCAAGGGAGGTGGTGGAGTCACCATCCCTGGCAGTGCTCAAGAGGAGTCTGGATGAGGAGCTATGAGATATGGTTTAGTGCTTGTGGCAGCAATGGTGATGGGAGGATGGTTGGACTACATTGTCTTGCAGGTCACTTCCAACCTTGCGATTCTATGATTCTGTGAAAGTGAAGTTCCTCACTGGGTGTTTCTGTCACTATCCATGAAGCTAAGAGAACAGATTACATTACTCTAAACAGGAACTACTCTTAAGCTTCTTGGGCATTCTAAGAATGGCACTTCCTAAACGAACAAAAATGGAAGAAAACAAAAGAGTTTTGTATCATCTCCTCATTATACAATGAAACTAGAACAGCTGGTTATGAATTCACTACAAGTAATGACAGGTTGATGGTTATATAAGGATTTCTTTCTGATCTTACTGTCTTCTGCAGCATCTCAGCCCTCAGCATATCAGATAGGCAGCTGTGAGCATTACTATCTCCATGTTCTGTACAGCAAAGCTAGCAAAAAGTTAAGTGACTTGACTAACAGATTGCAAAAGCTAGAAATAAGAGAAGGGACTCCAAAGATAACGTCCTGCAGACTTTATTTGTGTGAGTAACTCTAACTGGTCTGGATCCTAATTTCATGCCTTACTGCCTCAATCACAAAAAAGCCTTTCTCTGGGTAATGAAGGAGCTCCACAGAGAAAAGAGGAACTTAAAGAGAGAAGAGAGAAACATAAAGCGTATCTCACAGAACTCATAACTTGCTTACTGAGCCTTCTGAGGGAAAGAGCTTTTAGGCTTGCTTTCCTAAGCAGCCATTTTGGGACTGCAGGTTGTACTGCACTCAGTCAGCTACTTCTGTCTTCAGCAGGGACTGTTTTATCTTTTGGCAGTTGCTTTTGCTGTGGTTGTGAACAGTTTGCTTTCAAATCAAGTTTACAATGTGGAATTAAAATACAGTGTGTTCAGAATGTAGGACAGAATAGTAATTTAAAAGGCAAGAAAAGGTCTGGAAAGCCTGTAAGGGATATCAGAGAGCAGAAGTGGTTTCCATGACAACAAATCCTCCAAAATCTTTGCATTCATATTGATTCTAGTGATGGATGAGCCAATCTGGGGGCAGGGAATAAAAATAAGGAGAAAAAATGTTTAACCCTAATGAAGAACTCATTTTCTTTAAGGGAAAAAAAATTACAGAAGTCTTTCTTCCTAAAGTCTTTAAGTCACAACCCAGCTACAAGAGATTTAATGTGAGGCATGGCTATCCTGGCTTATTTCCCTGTAGTCTGGTTCAGCTTGCAAGGCATTTTGTTAATTGTGACCCCAGCTGAACTAGGAAGGGGGAAATATCGCTACAGAAAAAGGGTCTGAAACTGCCTGGATAAAATTACAGGCAATGACAGGGATGCACCTCCTCTGAGTGTGACAGATGACAGCACCGTGTGGCTCCTATGAGCAGTGAGTAGTGGCACAGGAATGAGCTGTTTGTGCCACAGTGGAGCGATTTTAAAATTTAAGCTGTATTCTAATTCTCGGAGAATAGTTTCTGCCTTTTTCATCTCTATCTTAGCTATTTTTGAAGCCCATACTGGGCTGTGACACTTACCCCTATGCCATTGTGAGCATCTATGTAGCTTTCATGGCTTTCTCTTGGACTGGCAGTCCGAAGTGCTTTAGGAGCAGACTCAGCTGCTTTAGCAGCTCCTACATTCCTGAGTCATGTCACTGACAGTTAGCTCCTTGTAAATTGCTACATAACTCAGTGCTCTTGAAAATGTGTGCAGTGAAGATTTTTAAGAAGTGTGCTGCTGTTGGTCATAGTTTTGTATATGAGAATGAAGCAAAGGAAAGGACCCCACCATTGGGTCACAAGCTTTCAATAAGAAACTTATGAAGAGACAGAAAAAGTACCTTATTTTGTACTGTATCATCTAATCTGGATGTATTTCAGATACTGCATGTTTTGTGCAGTCTTTGACTCAAAGCAACATGGGTTTCATCAATAAGAACTGATGTTCTATGGGCTAAAAGTACACTGTAGCTAAGTAGTAAATCTGTAAACAACTTATAAAATAATCTTTCAGTAATGATCATTTTAGTCTTCAACATTATACACTCCTAATATGTCTCAAACACTGCTGCTCTTTAAAGAAATAGCCACATCTTTCTTAAATGTATTAAATGCTGTTGCAACAGGACTGAAAATGTCACAGTAATGAAGCTGTGGGGGAGAGTACTGGCCTATCATTTCCACCACATGCAGAAGAAGCAGGGAAAGAAGGTTTGTCGTGCCGCAGACATGAAAACAAAAGCAGAAAAGCAGAAATTAGTGCTAGAGTTGCATGAGGCATTCAGTAAAAGCCCAGTGCATATCTTGTGAAAAATCATTTGCCACAACTTTCTTAAAATCAGTGCCCAGCTTGTGATCTTACTCTACATGTTAATATCTGTTTCTAATAATTCTCCTGTAACAAAGGGATGTATAGACTAACTATTGGCTGCTGTGTCAGCAAGAAAATATGAAGAGATAAACAGCAATGCAGATGCACAAAGATTTAGGCTGCAAGAAAGGTTTTCTGAGTGGACCGTAGGATATAAAATACTCACCAGGTTTCCAGACAGTGAGAGCAAGGAAGGGGCAATGGAGCTTCTGCCCGGAAGAGACTTGCTGAAGATTAGACTACTAGGAGTTGAGCATCTAGCAGCAGGAGTAGTTGAGAGGCTTTAGTTTCGGACAGAAAAGGGCCTGAAAGATCTGGTGACCCAGACATAAAAGCCTGTTTTGTTTGCAAGGCAGTTAATTCAAAAATCCTATATTGAGATTTTCAATTTCTAGGCTGAATTAATTTCAAATCATAAACAGATAATGAGCTAATGTGATGAAATGAGCTTCCAAATGATGCTGAAAAAATCAGGGGTCATGGAGGTCACTAAATGTAGCCTTTGTCATTTTTGTTGTCATGTGCTGAGAAAACTGAAACTGCAGAAAGAACAATTTCAGTCCAATAATGACTGTGGAGCAGCCTGTGGAAGTGCAGGGCTTTCCTGATTGCACTGTTAACAGGATGCACTCTACAAATGCACTCTAATTCACTCAAACTCGAGGTCCATTTTGGTTGGCTTCTAGTGGGGGAAAATGAGGAACGCTGTTAGTAAACAGCTCTTCAAGTTCTTACATTCTTGCTCTTGCCTCTCAAGATACTTGGGTTCTGAGATTTGATCTGATTCTTGCCACATGTACATCTCTAGCTTGAGCTATAGAGTGACTTCAAGAGGAGCTGTCTTGTTCATGTAAGTCACGATGAATCTCATGCCTTTTAACATAATCAACAACAACAACTAAAAAGATGTGACAAGGGTTACAGAAAATACAGTTTGGCTTCCATGCAGGAGCAAGCCTTACAGACTAGGACTTGGAAACTCTTGGAAAAAGAGACAACTGGAAAGGAGAATGATACACAAAATCATAGTATGGAAATAAGCTGAGAGAACAAATGTGCATTTTCTTCATATAAGCAAAGGGCAACCACAGAGAATAGCAGGAGGTGGATTTAAGAGCTACCTTTTTGTTACTTTTTATAGCTAGACTTTGAAATGCCTTACTAGTGCAAGTAACGAGTCAAAAATTATAGATGGTTCTTAAACCAGGAAGTCACTTATATTCTCTTCCTGTTCTTAGAGGGTGCTTATGACTGGACTGGGAATACAAGGCCTAGAGCCATCGTGTCCTGCAGGAAGCACTACTTCCCATGGGTGGCTTGGCATCCCATGTGTCCTGGCTAGGTAGCAGCATTTTGGTCCTACTGAGCTAACTGCCAAACCTGTCCTTTTCTCTTTGTCCCCCATCCTACTTCAGGCATAGCTGGTTTTGGTGTTAAAAAACCACTGTACCCTGTTTAGAATCAGTGGATGGAAACAGTGGATGGAAACATTGCTGTTCTATGAAAGGGTTAACTTTCCATCTATATTTTGGAGGTCACTTGGCTTGCAGTGCTTCCACTAACGTATAAATTAAGTTTCAGTTACATAAATAAAGAAGTTAACCATTAAGTCTCTAATTTAAATTCATATAAACATTATTCTATGGTGGGCTTGTGACTTATTTAACTTTTAAAAGTTCCTTCTGAGGCCAGCTGAAGTGATGAACATAGCATTACATAATCAGTTAGTGTTAATCTACTCTTCATAGTACAGCAACAGCTAATCAGTGTTACTTAAATTTTAGTACAGAATGTGTTCTAAGTAACTGTTTACAATATTCTTCTAGTTAAAAGTCTCTAGACATTCACTGGATTAACCGAGTTTCGCATCATCTCCTGCTATAGTCATGGAAGGAAAACAAAGCAGGTAGAGAGGACTTGTTGAATATCTCAGTGACAAGTAAGGTCCTGCTTGCACCATCTGGATCATTTTATTTTTAAGAAGAGAATGGCCCTTCCCTTCAAATAGAAAGAGATGAACAAGCCATTCAGGTCTAAGCAAAAAAGATTTCAGTGCTTGGACACCCAGTGTCTAAGCGAGTTGTACGCGAGCTTTTTACCCACTTTCTGCTTACAGAGATGTTTACCTTTATGGAACAATTTCTCAGAAATTTTCTAATTAAAAGAGCCATAGAGCTCATCAGCTGTAACGTGACACAGTTTCCTTTAAGTCAGAGGATTTAACTAGGAGAGAATCTAAATCACAGTAGTTAGCACTGCTTTGATATTCACAAATAGGTTCTTGAAATAGATGTAAAAATCACAATTACCTCATGGGAATAAACAAGGGCTTTCAAAACTCAGCAGGCATTATGCAGTGTGTTAGAGTGGTTTCAAGAGTGCTGTTGAACATGGCAATGAACTGACTCAGAGTCATTCTTCATAGGAGCTCTGGAAAAATTTATGGCAGAGGCTTGTCTCAGAGACAACTGGGACAGGACATTTGGCAGGTTGTTTTGCAGCAGCGTTGTATATAATTAATTAATAAGTAATATTAATATTATATACAATAATTAATACTTTGTAAGATATCTTACATCTTAAAGCACTTATCGTAACGGGGAATTCCTCAGTTAATTCCTTGTGAGGAAGTTGGACCGGTATGAAATCTCTATTTCACAGCTCTGAAAACAGAATCACAGAGTGTCAGGGATTGGAAGGGACCTCAAGAGATAATCTAGTCCCATCCTCCTGCTGGAACAGGAATATCTAGACTAGGTCACACAGGAATGCATACTGGAGGTTTTGAATGTCTCCAGACGAGATCTCACAACCACTCTGGGCAGTCTGCTCCAGTGTTCCATTACCATCACTGTGAAGCTTTTACTCATACTTATGTGGAACCTCCTATGTTCCATCATGCACCCGTTGCCCCTTGTCCCTATCATTGGATGTCACTGAGAAGAGCCTGGCTCCATCCTGCTGATACTCACCCTTTACACATTTACAAGCATTTATGAGGTCACCCCTCAGTCTCCTCCAAGCTAAAGAGACCCAGCTCCCTCGGCCTTTCCTCCGTAAGGGAGATGCTCCACTCCCTTAAACATCTTTGTGGCTCTGCGCTGGACTCTCTCAAGCAGTTCCCTGTCCTTGAACTGAGAGGTCCAGAACTTGACACAATATTCCAGATGTGGTCATATTAATTGGTTTGTCCAAGCCTCTCCATTGATTGATGACAGATTACTAGCAGAACTGAGAGCTGCCACTGACAATTAGCCTTACATGCAACACAGCCATAATTCTTCATGCAATTATATTCCTCAGGTGTTTGGTCTCTGTAATATGAAGTCTTCCATTAGTCCTCAAGTATACCGTCTCTATCACCCTAATTTTATTATTTTGTAAGAAATTCTTTCACAGACAGAAACAATATATTCCACTTGTTCATTTATCTGCAAATCAGGCATATCATAGGAAACCTATAGACAAGTATTTGCATAAATAGTCAATGTGGGAAAGATTTGGCCCCAGGGAATTCTCTGTCGTCATTAAAGACAATACAGCTGTGTTTTACACCAGCTGCTGTGTGGGAAACTGCAACTGAGGGAGAGGAGTTAGGGAAATTGGGGGTGGTGGGAGGAAGAAAGATAAACTAAGCTAAAAAAATAAACGGAATAATTTGAGTCAACCTTAACCTAGTAAAAGACAGACATCAGAACAAGGAGTGGGGCATTGTTCATTAGATCTGGTGTTAAGAAAGGGATTGTATAAATGATTGTCCATTTGCATATCTAGTAACACTGGCTGATAATGTGATAATCATGGTAAAGTGGGTTTTGAAATGCATTTTAAAAACTGGTTTAATATCTTAAAAAAAAAAAAAAAAAAAAAAAAAAAGTCCCTGAAAATCTTTGTGAGTTTGTGAGTTAATGTGGGTACAGTGTTCCAAATAGACATGATGCTTAGCAAAATGTGAATACAGTGTCAAGTACAGTCTAATTCAAGTAAGTTAGGTATTAAATCACATTTTTTTCCCAAGCTAAATGTTAGTGGGTTTGGGATTTTTGCTAGTAAATAACAGTAAATGAATTTTGGCCCACTGTACTGTTTTTTGGGGGTTTTGGTTTTTTGTTTTGGTTTTTAATTAAAAAAAAGAAAGGAAATTTGGCTAAGCCAAACACTAGTTAGATGCACTCTATGTGCATATGCATCCACACGTGTGTGTTTGCATTGAATATAATGCAGCAGCATTTAAAATTAAAAGCCAGAAAACAAAAAAAAAAGAGAAATAAGTCTGAATATATTGTTACCCAAAGTCATGAACAGGGCTTTTCAGATCATGAAATATAGTTTTGATATATAAGATAGTATTTAAATGATTGAAATCCATATATAGCACTCTGGATATTAGTAATGATAGTGAGAAGCTGTCAAATTAAAATATTACATCAATGCATTTCCAAATAATTTGCATTTCCTTTAAAGAAGTGGAATCTGTTGGTTTTGCATGTTACCATTGGTATACCCCATAATAATTCAGCAGTTGTGTTGACTATGTATTTATGATTTCTGTGAAGCCTTTTGAAGTAGAGCACATACGTCAGTATACATATTGATGAGGTTAGCTTGGGAGATAATGGATTTATTGGAAGAGTAACCAGGATTCTTTCTGTGTTATTATAAACTGTATTGAAATTGCTCACAGTAAAGGGAGTAGTAAGTCATGAAATTTCAAGCCGAAATCAGTATATGATAACAATACCAGTGCTTTCAGAAAATGGCTATTAAGCAGAGTGCTGTGCAGGTTTCTGCAATAACACTGTCTAAAGCCCCCAGGCATTGAGCACCCTGTGAGAGTATGTAATTGCTACCTTCTGCGGTCCCTAAGGTTTTGGTATCAGTTGAGCAATCACGTGTGCCTCAGCATATTGCCTGGGACTTGAAATTACATTACAGACTCAGAAATGTGCAGCACTTCAAGTAAATCCACACCCAAATCCCAGAAGACTATTTGAGTGTAGAGACATTCCAGATGGGAATTTAAATGCTAAATTTCATGTCATAATATTTAGCAGGTTAGTTTATCCCTCATTTGTTTGCCATCTGTCATTATTTCAGAAAAAATACTCGTAACTCATCAGCTCAAAAAAAAAAAAAAAAAAAAAAAAACCAGAAAAAAATTCCTACATCAAAGATGATTGCTTTGAGGTGCAATTTCATAATACTTATAAATGATAATGACCCAATTAGGGAAAATCTTGCTTTGCAGTTGGTCCTTTTGTTATTCATGACCTCTGTTCCAACTTGATTTTCTTTGAGTTTGTTTTTGTTTTGTTTTTTTTTTGGTTTGTTGAATTTTGTTTCTACACATGCAACTGATGAGATATGAGAGTAAGTATGTCTGGCAGATATGTAGTGTGAACAGATCACAACCAGTAGACATAAAAATAGATCAAGATTACAGTATTTTCTTCACTGGAAAAAAAGTATTTTCAACTGAATGTATCGTTTAATTTCTGTCAGTGCCAATTTGAGAGTGAAATTCTATACTTAAAGCCCTAGTAGATCTGAAAGAAGGGCAGCTATTTATGTACCACAAGATAACAAAGTGCTCTTCACTCACTTGCATTTCATTTTGGAGGAAAAAGATGATGACTTTTACCCTACAGAAAAAAGAATAATGAAAGGAAGAAACAGGAAGAAGGATAATATGATTTGTGTTTATAAGTATTTCTCTACTAAAAAGAAAGAAATGTGTAAACCCCAAAATGTCTTGCTGACTTTGAAAAGTTCAACAAGATAAGCAGTATTTTACTCCCCCTATTTTCCTATGAAATTAGTATTGAAAAAGTTTCTCAGATGTAGCAGTCAGTGTGTCCTTTTATGTCTTTCTTTACGCAGATCAAATGTAAGAATCCTGTTGTGTTACGTTCTTGTCATTGGTCTGAAAATTCAACTAAATTTATTGGGCCAAAGAGACTACTATGATAATCTCATATATTATTTTAGATGTCATTAGATGTCCTCATCTGTGAGATTTAAATACAGCTCTTCTCAAATACAGCGTGGTCAAACTGCCAGCACTGCTGTTGTAATTGCTTAGCATCACCTGTGCTTCCTAACACAACATGGGAAAAAGCCTCAGTATAAATATTTTTGCAGTGATTTGTGCCTATTCACAGAGAGTAAATATCAAAGTTCTCAAGAGTAACATGATAGTGGGGGAAAAGATGGATGTAGCACACAATGAAGCTGCCTCTAGGAAACTGTGAGAGATTCAGGAACTACAGGTACAATTAGAGGAATATATTAAGAATTTCTAAAATAAACATAAAGCTATTCACAAAATGTAGTTGGGGAGTGGGAGGAAGAATGCAGAAGAAGAAAGAAACAGTAAGGTTTTGAGAGTTGTTTTTGTGGGGAAACTTACACAGTGGTTTAGCCTTTGAAAAGACCTTTATCTTTGGTGTTACTATCTAGCAGTGCTGAGCACATTACTTTGAGGTCTATTTAAACTTTGCTCTCATTTATTCTAGTTTACTCTGACTGTCACCATTTCCAATCTGGGAGCATTATATCATCTAACCTGTGCATTACTTACTTGTATTTAGAACAAATGTGATTTATCTTGGGCAGTAAAACATGTATTCATCAGTCCAACAAAGAGAATGTAAAAATTACTCTGTTAGAATTGGGGAAATCAAAGCGCTTAATATATTATTATTAAAATCTGACTCTCTGTCTGCAATGTATAAAGATGTTATGCATCAATTTGTGCCAATTTAAAGGGCACAGGAACTTGCAGCCTCCAAAGGAACTAATGGACAGGAGTAATTCAGTCACATCATACTAATGGCTAGGTCTTCTGGATGCTACACCACCGCAGGAAAGAGGAAAACAATCCAAATAATACGAACCACACACCTTCTCAATTAGCAGAACTGCTTTATTCACTTTCCTCTTTGAATCGTTCTGGGGGTTCTGGAGGAAACTGAGGAAGAGTTCTGATTCATGCATGGAAACCAGTCTTTCTGGACCTCTGTGTGTCAGATCTGCAGGAGTGCACAGTTACATGTTAGATGAGAGCATATAAAAAGCCAAGGGAATCTCGCTCTCCTGGGTGAGGAACTCTGGTGCGTGGACCCAGGGATCCCTGCAATGTACAAGCAGTTAGCTGTTGTCATTTCCCTGCAGTTTGGCAGCCAGCATAGGTTGGTGAAGAGCTGACCCTGTATGGAATATGACACATCACAGGGCTCATTGTATGCTTGCTGACAGACAGTCCCGGCATCCTGGCCTACGTCAGGAACAGTATGGTCAGCAGGACTGGGAAGTGATTGTCTCCTTTTACATGGTATGCTTAGATCAAATCTCAAACATTGTGTTCAGGTTTGGGTCTCATACTGCAAGAATACTGAGTTTTTCAAGCATGTGCAAAGAAAAGCAATGAAGCCTATGAAGGACTAGAAAATGACATACTAGAAGTAACTGAGGGAACTGGAGTTGTTTAGTCTGGAGAAGAGAAAGCTGAGGGGAGACCTCATTGCTCCCTACAACTCTCAAAAAAGAGATATGACAAAAGGGGTCTTATTCCCTTTTCTCATATAACAAGTGATGGGACGTGAGGAAACAGTCTCATGTTGTACCAGAGGAGGTTTAGATTGGATATCCAATTGAATTTCTTCAAGGAGAGAGCAGTCAAATATGAAGCAGGCTACCCAGGGAAATGATGGGAGTCCCCATTACTGGAGGTGTTTAAGAAATGTGTGTGTATGGCATTAAGAGATTTAGTTGACTGATGATATTCAGTAGGCCTCAGTTGGTTTACTGTTGGGCTTTGTAATCGTGAAGGTCTTTTTTTTCCAGTATAGTTGTCCCAGTGATTCTATTCAATGATTCCTCTGCCTTTCTATCTGTGCTTATAACAGTTTTCCCCCCCGTACTTAAACTTTTGCAATTCCAACACTTCTTCACCATATTCCTCTCCAGGATCCTGGTCTTTAAGTTTGTGATCACATAATTACTTCAGCCTGTGCAGATTCATAGCTCACTCACACCTTAAGCCATGCTACTTAAAGATCCAGACACAGATCTAAGGCAAAGTTTTTTCCTTTGTTACCCAAGAGGTAACAAGAAGAGATTGATGTTATATTTGTTGGAGTCACATAAGACTGTGTTTTTTCTGTTATTTCTATCAAGGCAGAACTCAAAGGTAACCTGACCTACCCGTGAAAAACAAATGCTCATACAAATAAAAATTTGAACAAGAACTAAGAGACAGGGACTCCGCTGTCTTTAATTCCTTGGTGCCTCAGATTCCCATCTTCACAGTGAATGGCTATAAAATGTAGCTGGACTTAGCCTAAGGAACAGATTCTGACCATTACATATCATACCAAAATAGGCCAAGTAGAAATCTATCATGAGGTTTTCATCTAGCCAGCCAGCAGTCCAAACTAGAGGAAAGTATCCCTGCTCATAGCAGAGTATGGAACTACATGATCTTCAGAGATTCCTTCCAACTCAAATTCTTCTATGATTCAATATACGTTCAAGTAATTTCTGAATCAGTCTTTGAAAAAGCAGAAACCAATGGAAAACAGTATGAAATTATCATAAACATTTTTTCAAAGCATTATGCATATGGCAAAATAAATTAAATGACCAGAAAACTGGGTAGGACATGGTGATTGTAGTTTCATGCAACTAAGCTATTGTACAGACGGATGCAGAATTAGGGTGTTGTTTAAATAAAAAGGCAAAGAAGGGGGTCTAAGCTGTAATGGAAACAGTGCTTCAGGGCCAAGGACTGCTGTGACTCCAGATGCCAGCAGTTTGTTAAACATAATACAAAACAACATAAAATGTAAAAAATGCAATGGGAACAAAAGGTTAGACCTTCTCACTCCATGCCTCAGTAAAAAGAATGAGAACAACAACAAAGTCATTTGGCAGCTGGGGTTTCTTAAATCTTGCCAGCACTCTGCATTCTCTTCCATTGTCAAAACAGTTATATCAGTATAAAAGCAGCACCCTACTATTAAGCAAATAGTGTCTCTGTCCTCTCACCGTTACGTAAACAGTCCCCTGCCATGGCACAAGCATCCTGTCGTTACCATGCAGCATCTCATCGTTTCAAACGCAGCATCCCGCCACTGTGTTACAAGTCTGTTATACAATAACATGTCAGCAAACTCTCTCAGTAAGTGGTAAGTTTAAGAGAGTGTTACTGAATTAAACAGGCCTGATAGGATTTTTTTGGTTTTGACTTGTTTTTCTTTAAAGCTCCTTCAACATTCTCCCATCGTTGTTCTCTTCTTCAAAGGGTTTAACTGGCTTTGTTAACTGCTGATAGTGGAACGGCTGGCAGTAAGTACGGGTAAACTTGGGTCGCTATGTTCAAAGGTCTTAGTGTCCACTTTGCTTTTCCTAGAACTCCTCCGTGGCTGCTCTGATCATCTGGGATAAGAATGTTCCTTCTGTGTGAGTGAGGGTCATCCCATCTGCACAACAATCAAGTCAGCACTTTTTACAGAGCTAATACTGTTAGCTATAGGCTAGGCCCTTAGGATTTTTTACCAGACCCAATGCCAGTGAAGACTTATCTAAGATGTTATTTGAGATTCTCCTACTGAAACATCAGGTAATGAGGTGAAAGGAGAAGGACTTGGATTTTAAGTTCTGAAGGACAATGAGAGCTCAATGGCTATATTTGTAAGTAGAGCTAAATCTTAAAATTTTGAATTTGGCTTTTTAAAAACATCTATTACCTTGAACTAAAAAAAAAAAAAAAAAAAAATAGTAAGAATTCAAAGCAGCAAGTCATTGCAAATTGCAAAATAAAAATCTAGGCAAGATTTAGAGGAAAAGGCAGTAAATTTTATTATACCAGATGCTATTACTAGTAATCAAGTCAGGTTTTGGGGCATGCAGCTTCTGCTGCAGGTCTGAATCAGAAGTAGTCTTTGACTCCTTTCCAGATGCATCATCTGGCCTAATAAAAGATAGTGTCTCCCAGCATGCTTTGCCTTATTCATGTGTTTAGGCCTCTTCTGCTACAACAAACAGTAATAAAGGGATATTTCTGTACAAAAACGGCACAGTGTTAGTACTTCTTTCATCAAAGCATCATTCAAGAAAAGAGGTAGTTTTTTCAAACTATCTTCTTCAGCAGGCACAGTCTTTCATATGCTGTATAACAATTTAATTTACTAAAAATTATCAGTGTTCCAAAATAACACATAAGCACTGGTAAAATCTGATGATAGTTCTCATTTAGAATAAACTTAAATAGGCTGGAAATTGATCTGATAGAGGAGTAGAAACAGATCCAGCAAAGGCACAGCACAGAGTCTGAGATTCTATGGCACAAAGGACATAGCTAAGACATAGCATTACAAGGGTCAACTGGCAATGTTTAATTTGTCAACAACAGAGCCACCTGTAGCTGAATTACAAAGCCCCATATCTTCGAGTATAATCAAATTGCCATCTGTGATCAGAGAACGATTGTGCTTCAGTATGTCACAGAAAAGTATTTAGAGGTCTCCTTAGGAATATCCAGCACATGTAAATCAGTACTTCTATAATGAAGCCTTTCCACTGCGGTATGTTACTATAAACCACAATATGTGTGCAAATATGCATTTGCTTTCCTCATCTGTCATTTTCATGCTACCAAATGTAAAGAGCATTCTTCCGGGCAGTTCTTGTAGTATTTAAGATTTTGACTATGTACAATATACATAGGTTGCCCTCAAAGTAATGCCTCCTATTTATTTCCATGGAAAGTACAGCAGATACAAAGAATACAATAACACTTCCTGATAGAAAAAATTCTCAGCTACAAAACTCTATTTTTCATCATAGTCACAACCATTAGCTCTGCACTTTTGCCAGTGATGAACAAGAATGTGCACGCTGCACTCGTGAAAATCTGCACAACTAGAGGTGACAACACTGCACGGCTCTTGGAAATCTGACTTGGCTCTTGAATTGCTATTGCCACTGCTAAAAGGCACCACCACCACCTCACTGTGCTCATATCCACTGTTTCATTACCACAAATATTTAGCAAACTTTGATGAATGCCAACAAGTACAATTTTTACCACATGGAGGAATTCAATGATACACCTTTGCTTCATTTGCACTTCCGTGGCAGGTGCCAGCTTGTCAGACTACCCCTTTGCTGCTATCTGTCACACAGCAATAAAATGTAATGGCATATTGGCAGGAAGGCTCAGCCTCTGCTGCCGTATCACCAGTACCCACCTCTGACATTATGAGCCATCATAAAATATGAAGCATTACTTTTGGAGCACCCCTTATATATGCGGCACTTCCCAGTTTCTTATGGAGCTCTCTATACTTCCAAAAGGTACATTCATTTTTTCCTGAGCTTCCACAAAGACTCAGCAGCGAGCCTCTTTTAATATCTTTGTTCTTCCTGGCTTTGTTTTTCACTCCCATGCTAGCAGACACCTCTCATCTCTAGACATCAAACCCTTCGATGCTGCTGCATTCCACCTGTGCCAGAGAGAGATCTCTTTGGTGAAATGGAGTATCCTGCTTGAAAGATTGCAGTACTGGATCAGAGCTAAATATTCACTTAGTTTTTAATGGAAATATGCTGCCTTCAGCCAAACTCCATGGAGTTACTACACTTACTCTATACTAGGTAGAGCCTTCTGTGAGGATCATACTTGCCCAGAAGCATCAGAGTCCCCTATCTAAGTGCGTATACCTGTTACATGGAATAAATTGTTGCATCCCTCCCTCTACTCCCCTAGCCATTTGGTCTGAGGGAGAGATGATTCAGCTCTCTTCTTGCTATTATCCCACTCAACTCTCCATAACAAAATGAGATGGAAGGAGTGCCAAAGTTGATAGGAGTCCTATCACTCTCCCAGACAGACAGCCAGAAATCGTAAAGCAGCCTCAACTGCTGATAGGAGAGCCCTCAAAGCCTCAATGCCTGTGCTCTCACTGAAGTTTTTGATCACAGGTTTGGGTCTGTTTCCCTCTACTGGCCCTTAGGGAGGGTGTCAGAGATATACCAGAGACATCAGCGGAGGCAAAACTGACCGCTCTAGCTCAGTCACTTCCTTCTGCTCATTGCAAAGAGAATCAAATAATTCTGATATTAACTTCATTTTGGCAGGAAGTTACTCATCATTTATGAATGCAGACTACATGAATTGTAATTTAGTCAGTTTTGTGTGTTGTTTATGTATGTGTGTAAAAACGTGTACATTTTCCTGATGAACCATTGGATGATACTTACAAAATGAGACTAGATTTGAAAAAGAGAAAAAGCTCTAAAGAATGCTTATTGGTTTTGTTAAAAAGCATTTCCAATCTACTACCAAAAGTAGAGTTTTCCCTTGTATGACGTTAAAAAAAAAAAAAAATTAAAACAAGGTATTTTTCACCAGATAGTAGATATTAAAATCATATCTACATTCCAAAACATTTCAGAGTACAGTTGCATCTTTTAGAAGTTGGGCTTGGCTGCTTTCATGTTGGACAATCAGGAAAAAAAAATACTGTCTATCTTACTACAGAAAAGTTGAAAAGTTTTGTTATTTATTTAAGAAGGAGCTCATAATCATCCTTTCTGTGGGAAAATCAATTCTATCTGTTAGCCAAATTCTGCCAAACTTCTCTGGCAGATGACCTTGGCTCTCGCCCTACACAGTGCAACCAATAGTGTCCAGTGATACCAACAGTAAAGTGATCCACAAGAGCAGCATTAAAGTAGCTCTTTCATCTCTCTCTAGTGAAAACTCTTCACCCGTGTCTGATACATTATGGGAAACTCCACCCCGAGTGCAGATCTTAAAATGTTTCAATTCTTACCTTCTCCTATGAAGGCCAAATTTGTTGCCAAGTTACTGGGAGATGTTGGCTGGGAGATGGGTTTTTTACTACTGAAATTTTGGTAGTGAATTTGCATTATTTTTATGTTTAATGGCACCTCATTGCCTAGAGTTTAGAACTGTTGTCATTCCTAGTAAGGTATCAACAAGCAGTCCTACTGAGAAGTTAATCATGAAACTGTTCTAATTTAAAAAAACAACAACAACAAAAAGATTGCTACGAGCATCTCATTGGGTGTGATTTTGACTAATTCTCCATTTTACTACCTGCTGTTATTCATCGCGTATCTTTCAGCTTATCTTAGAATGTAAGCTAGGAGCAGCTGTACAGATACATGCTCAGTATCCACAGTGCCCATGACAAGCGTGGGGCCTGAAAGGTTGCTGAGGCTGGCTCAAAGCACTCGGTTTTAAGGGCTGTAGGTAGTCTTGATCCCTTGCTGGAATGTATGGAATTCACATTTTGCTTGTATGAATTTTGTGTGACTAGAGAAAAACAAAGACAACTGTTTTTGAGCTGACGGTCCAAATCCTAGGGAATGAGTTCTTTTGAAGGCAAAACGTCCACAAACTTGCCCTGCCTGAAATAAATCATGAACTGTCTTCTTTTCTAAAGGGGCTCCACCTATATCACCGAACACTAATAGCTCAGTGATTTAAATTTAAAATGGGATTTTGGAATGGATTTCGAATGGCAGATCGTCTTTTGGACACTTGATTGTACAAAATGCAATGAGTAAAGCATAACTGGTTTTCTTATCTTTGTGTTGTACTTCAGTCAACACTTACAAGATAGAAACTTACATAATTTACTTTAAAAAAAAAAAAAAAAAACTAAATTAAATAAATCTATTAATGTGAATAGTAGATGGCCTGCTGCTTTTCTCTGAAAGCTTTGACAAATTCAAATTTTGATTTCAGCATTTACATTTTAATGGAAAAGCACTTATTTTAATCAAATCTCATGTACCTTATCACAGCTAAATCAGAATATCACCACCAGTTCTGCAAAAGACTCTAAGCTGCATTTAGAAAGTGTATTTCTCTAACCTGTTAGTGTTATCTAATTGCATGGCTCTGTATTTTTTCCAGGACGTGCTAACTAGAGAATGTTCTGTCAGGGGAATCAAGTGCTGAAGCACCTGAACAAAAAGCGTCATTTCCACAGTCAGTTAGACTATGCAATTAGAAGGATACCATCCTCATGAACAGGTAAGTGCTTGCATACTCTTGGCATTTCTCCTCTGGTTGAGGAATGTTGTTGAAGTGCAATTGTCAGGACAGTTTCTTTACAGCTGTGATGCAGAAAGTACCACAAATACAGACATGACCTGTGTGTTTTTAAAACGTCTTCAGGGAGAAACCTTATGATTGCTTTTCAAATGGCAGTGACTGTCAGTACTATATAATATGTCATTATGTCTTGTCTCCTCCTCCTCCTCCACAATATTTTCTCACTATAGTAATTCTGAAATACTTCAATGTTCCCTTGCTTTTACCTACAACCCTCAGATAGGTCACGCTGAGCCTATCTTTTCTTTTTTCTCTTTTCTGTTTTCTTTTTTTGTGGTATTGTTCTTGCAGTCTAGTGTTCCAACCATTTACTTTGCTTAAAACATTTCTTACCTGTCAGCTTATTTATTTCATATCTCCAAGTGCCAAGGCACCTGGGGAGGAATTCACAAGCTGACATCCAGTAAAAACACTATCAACCTTGATGATGTTTCTTTGAAACTACCATCTTACCACATTTGTTTTCCCATCACGCTTGCATGTATGAGTGCATTTGTGTGTGCAGCTGCTGAGGTCAGAGAAGGGGAAATAGAATTAACCATCTCTGAAGGAGAAATAGAGTTAAGTATCTCCAGTTCCAAATTTCCTATCTAAAGGTAGTCGATTGATATGATGGCAAAGTAAAGGATGCTAAGCAGAGTGTCAAAATTGAAACTGCACTTCTTAGTGGCAACAGATAGAACAGGATGTTTGTGGTGACCTTGCCCAAAATGTGATTTCACTAGCTACTTAGTGGGGACTGCCATTCCTTACCACAGAGAGAGGTCGTGGGTGTACCTAGCTGCAGGACAGTTTTCCATAGGGAGGGGCATTCTGCAGCCTTAGTTAAAAGCCTGTGATATCTTTCATCAAAGAGTTTATTTATTTAGTGAAATCTAAGGTTTTATTGGTGTCCAAATGATTCCTTAAAGTGAGGTGAACTCAAGATATTTTCTAAAAAAAAAAAAAAAAAAAAAAAAAAAAAAAAAACCATGACAATAAATGAAAATTGTGCTTAGATGTTCTCACCATGAATCCCATTTGACACTTCAGATAGTCTAGTACACAGGAAACAGTCCTAACCATGAGCAGAAATATCAACAGCCTGTCATTAATTGCTGATATTTGCAAAGGTTTCCAGGACAGTTACATCTCTCACCTTCATGTCCAGACCTCAAGTTAGAAACATAAGAATCACTAAGCATTGACTGCAGAACTCCTTCACTGACACCTCTCATAAATGAAATGATAACTCGTGATATGTTTGTTTAAAAGACTGCCATCACCTATGTCTTACCAGACATTATTTTCCAGATGCTGACAGATAGAAAACTGCCTTTTTATACAAAAGTTGGTGTGTTAAGTGATGCCTTAGTGCATTTAAGCCTGGAAGTAAAATTAAGACAGCTGCTAGCAACGGTTCAGAATGACAAAGCTACTTCAGGACTGTGAATTTTAGCTGCATGCAGAACATGCATTTCCATACAGCTACATTTCCTTCCTATAGAGGAAAATTATAACCACTAAGTGAAATCTGAGTAACATTCTTTGTCTAATGCTGCAACTCTGATGTCAGTGCCAAAAGTCTTATGAGCACTAGAGCAGAAATGTATCCAGTAGTTGAGTCCTATGAAAAATCATTGTCCACAGCATAAAGGAAAAGTACAATACTTAAAGTTCCCAGGTCAGCCACTGGAAAAAGCGAGACTGGTTCATTTATTTGATTTTGGAGGGGGATGAGTAAGATTCATTATTATTATATTATGGAATTAGGCATCTTGACAGCTAGCATTACACATCATCCATCAGAAATACATGTAACATTCTTTCTAGAAAGTGATAATAAACTCCTCCAAACAATAACCATGAGGAACAGATGCTTAACATTATTTAATATTATCAGAGAGCACATGCATTTGCCAAGTCTTGCTTATATTGCTTATGAAGAGGAAAAAACACAGGAGTGTGGAGGAAAGTCACTAGGAAATTAAGATCACATCAAACCAAAAATGTTTCAAAAGAGCAAAAATTCTTCTGAACTCTTCTGAAGCCAAACACATTGTATGTAACATAATTCATTCATTTTGAATCTGTCCTGTGCTTCCACATGAAGCAAGGAAACATTGGCATAAACAGCTTTGCTGTCTTCAATCCCTTCACTCACTCTTCCAAAGAAGTAACTGCAGTTACAGTTCTTTTTGTGTTACAAGATTTCTGTGTTTTTTCGTGCCCAATGTAAAGGGTACACACAATTAGAGTATAAGATCTACCAAGTTTATTCATCTGAGGATTGGATCAATCCCAAAATATTTGACTTTCTAAAGCAGAAACAGGTTGTTCATTTTGCCTTAGTTACCAGTCTTCAAAGAAATAGTCCTTATCTGAGAATTGTGAGCTACCTCATCACACTTGAAAACAGCCTGAATCTCAAGCATATTTCTATGTTCAAGTTATGATTCTTTTTCTTTGCTAGAATAGCTAATTTATGTTATCAGTTTAGGTTTCAATTCATCCTTTACCTGCATTTTTTTAACTGTTATCAGAGAAAACTAAAACTGATATTTGTGTTGACAAGTGGTAGAAGTTCTGTTTTCCTATTGTAAACATCTTTGAATAAGTTGTGCGCTGTCTTCCTCAAAGAATTTCTGTCTTGAATCTGGACTTCTGATAGTCATGAAATATGTCCTTAAGAAAGAGGTGAATGGATACTCTAAAGCCATTCAAAAGAACATAGTGATTTGAGCATTCAGCTTGAGAGACTAAATAGTTTTTCAGAGCACTGCTGCTCAGCACTTCCTAGAAAGCAGTTCTTTTCTGATTTGCAGCAATAGCTTGCTGAGACTGCTGGAAAGCGGCATCACCCTCACCTGTAACCTTCTCCTGAAATCTCTCTCCACATCACTGTTGAGATACCTGGGATGTAATCTGTGGCTGCTAGCCACATAGGCTGTACTTTGTAGCTCACAGGATCAAGAAACCTGTTTATACCGACGTGTGGCAACTCATAAATATGCAGGCATTTTCATCAATATCGTAGAAGCATATTTTGGAGAGCATCAAGTGAATATAAGATTGCTGGCTGCAGCAGAGAGGAATGTTAACCAGTATCACTTCAATAAAAATCTCCACCTTAATTTCTAGGACTAGCTGATACGTGTGTATGTGAAGAAAGATGAAATGGATGTGGGAAGAATTGGCTCCTCTTTCTGAAATTTGTAGTAATAGTAGCACAGTGTTTCAGTGCTGTAACAGCTGGCTTGGCTATTGTGGAGAAGGATATAGTTGCATCATGGGTAAATAATTGAGGTCATATTCAAAACACTTACGGATGGACTTAGAATCATTTTAAGACTGCTTAAACAAGCTAGCTTTTACACCCTTTATTCCTTCAAGGGAGGCTACTGTATTAAGATGTTGCTGCTGTTTTGTTGTTGTTTGGCAAGGGCAAGAAACCTTCAAGGAGTTGTTTTGCATAGCTCTATGAAGGATTGACTAAGAGAAGCCACTGCTTTGTTGTGAGGAAGCAAGCTGGAGGCCTATCTTAGATCATTAAGCAGATTTTTTTTTAATTGATTTTCTTAGTGCACAAAGGAAAAGCAGTGCCGGCTTTCAGTGTGCTTTTCATATCACCTTATTAGGCTGCATATGTGCCTGAGTGTGCACACACAGGGTGCTTGTTTTGGTTTCTTTTTTAAGACATATTAGATCTAGTTTGGATAACTTTATATAGACATAAGTGAACTAGCAAAATGTGAAACACTGTGCTAATAGGAATATACAATTGCCATCATCAGTAGAACCCAAGAAAATCTAGGAGTGCATAACGTCTACTTATTCTTCTAGAGAAAATCAATTTTTTTAGCTGCTTAATTCCTGTTCTGCCAGCTAAAGCTGACTTTAGAACAGCTTTTGCAAGGGGTCCCATTTTTATCAGGCATTCACAGACAATTGAAAAGAGCATCAGTACTGTAGTAGGCAACTACTACACTGTACATTCAGACTTTATATATATATATTTTTTTCATGGGCTACAAATATCATATCTGGAGCCAGGTTGCAATATAAATTGAATCTCAAAACCCATTATGGAGGACTTCTATGTCTTTGCAAAGATACAGCTATAAAAGCTTCATAAGAGGACAAAAAATTCTTGAGTACATTTTTGCAAAATGATAGTGTATTACCCTCTGTCCAGGAAATTAATCAGAATGCAATCAAAATATATTTCCAGCTGCTGAAGTTCTCTTCCTCCCTTGCGGATTTTTCTCACATAAATCAAATCTCAAATTCAAATTTGTGTTAACTGGACAGCTGCTCTCCTAAGCTGCATGAAGAGGCAGTGTCTGCTCTTACTTCTGTTGTGCTTTCTGTAGCCCTTGTTGGGACTCCGTATACAGAGATCACACACACAGGAGGAAAAATTTTGTAGAATTGTAGAATGGCTCAGGTTGGAAGGACCTCAAAGATTCTCTAGTTCCAACAACCCTGCTCTGGACACAGTTGCCACCCACCAGCCCAGGCTGCCCAGGGCCCCATCCAACCTGGCTTTGAATGCCTGCAAACAAATGCCTCCACAGCCTTTCTGGAAAATCTGTTCCAGCACCTCACCAACCTCTGAGCATAAAATTTCTTCCTAACATCCAATCTAAATCTTCCCTCTTTTAGTTTAAAGCCATTCCCCCTTGTCCTGTCACTGTCAGACCGTGTAAAAATAAGTCTTTTTCCTGATTATAAGTTCCCCTCAGGTACCGGAAAACCATAGTGAAGTCTTACCAGAGCCTTCTCTTCACCAGGCTGAACAAGCCCAAATCCCTCAGACTGCCTTTGTAGGAGAGGTGCTCCAGCACTCTGAGCATCTCTGTGGCCTCCTCTGGTACGAGTCCAAAAGTTCTGTCTTTCTTGTGCTGGGGGCCCCAGGTCTGGAGGCAGTATTGGGGCCAACTTTTGAAGTTTGTCCATGTCCCTTAAAAAAACCTCCAAACCTATAGCTAATACTTACTACAGCTCAAGCTGAAACTTTGTTAAGAGCCAGTGGAATACAGTTCTTGCCTATTCAGAATTGTGACTTTTCCACCCTATAAACTGGGGTCAATAGAGCTTACCAATCTTTCCTCTGCTGTACTTTTTTCATAAGACTTTGCGCAGAGAAAAAGAACCAAGCCTTGGATATTTACCTATGTCTCTATACACATCTCTGTCATTCTTCATCTTGCAAGAGCCTAGCATGGTTCTGCAACTCAGATTCACAGTAAAGTTGGATTACCTTACTCTCACCACTACAGTTGCCCACTCTGGGAAATTAGCAAGGCAATTTTCAACAGCTAGAGCAGCAACACACAACTCTTTCTGCGTAGAAATAGTGAGGCATTAGAGCTGCAGGAGAAACATAGGGCAGGCAGGTTGGAATACGGCCAGAACACTGGGGCTTAATGTTCTATCTTACTCTTGTGAAAGGAACAACAAAAAATATTTGAGCCACAACAGCCAAACTCTTAAGTTTTGCTTTATCTGAACTACAGCACCTCTCATGCCACAGTCCCCAGCACTGTGGTGGCCTCAGGATAGTATAGCTTCAAGGGAACTGGTCCCCATTGCCTTTTGATGTGTGTTGAGTTTGGTAGGAAGGCTGAGGAAAGAGCCAAATCAGTTCTGAAGTGAAAGCAAAACCTTCTAGGTAATTTAAAGGGACATGTTTTCAAGCTGTAAAGCACAGTATCACTGAAACAGGTGGCTTTTGGGAATTCAGGTGGCTTTAAAAGTTATTTGAATGTCTTACTAGTGGAGAAAGCGCATTAGAGGAAAGGGGAAAAAAAACAGCCTAAGTATTCTGAGCTGGCACTGCAAATATGCAGCTGAGTATAGTAGAAGTGTCAGGAGAAAATGCAAATGTTGGTACATTTTCCAAAATGATGTTAAGTCCAGTAAACAGCTCTACATAATAAAATTAGTTATAATTTTAATGTATTGTTTGAGCTGATATTATGCCTGACACGTGGATGAGAGTATCCCAGCTCAGGAAATAGCACGCTCATTAATCAGAAGAAGGTCAGAACTTTCAGTACGGAAGATTTTGTCACCTGTCACCACTTTATCTTTAAAACAACAGAAAAGCATTGAGAGAAAAACTTGACTTATTTTATGTAGTGATGTCTAATTTCCTGAGGAGTGAAATCTGGGAGCATATTGGTGAGGTAATGAAGTATTGGGAAAATATTACCTTTATCTTTAAAGAACACTACGAATGAACACTATATGTAGAAGTGCATGATGTGTAAGAAATTCTTCTAATTGAGAAGTACATACTTCCTCTCAGAGTAGAAATACAGTGATGCTACTTGTGTCTTTCTAAACCTGTTCAAAATCATGTGGAAGATGGACATTATGCTTACACAGTCAGCTTTTCAGGGTTTGATTCCACCCTGTAAGAGTGAGAAAACAAACCTCTTTCAAAGCGCTGTATAAACTAAGCTTAAGATTCTACTCAGCAACTCACACCGCCGCAACACAGCAAGATCACAGTACCGCAAGCAGGAGAAACATGCTGATGAGATTCAATTAAGCAGTATGAAAGAATTCACTTGGTTGACTTAGTGCATTTCTAAGCACATTTTCCACAAACCAGATCTAGCAGCCCCCAAGAGTGCAACAGTCAATGAGTATAAAACCCTCTGGATTTCTCAAATTCTTAAAATCTGAAGCAATCAATTCTGAAAGATACTTTTAATA
The DNA here is from genome assembly GCF_019232065.1 of Centrocercus urophasianus. Taxonomy (NCBI): domain Eukaryota; kingdom Metazoa; phylum Chordata; class Aves; order Galliformes; family Phasianidae; genus Centrocercus; species Centrocercus urophasianus. The sequence continues at coordinate 15,577,514 of NW_024884778.1, read as the reverse complement.
AGAGGAAAAAAAAATGCAGTAGCCTAGAATGGTTTGCACCAGCCAACTTCCTTGTACAAGTACTCTGCAATAAGATAACCATGTATTTCAATCAATGTGTTTTTACAGAATCACAGTCATAAAGGTCCAAAGGGACCTCTGGAGGTCACCTAGTTCAACTCACCTGCTAAAGCAGGTTCCCTAAAGTAGGTAGCACAGGAAAGCATCCAGGTGCATTTTGACTGTCTCCAACACTCCACAAGCCCATTCCAGTGCTAAGGTTTCACTAGTTACTTTTTGCTCTTCTCTGATAATTTAAGTAGCAGGTGAGAGGGGAAAAGACCCGATGAAGAACTGTTACTTTTCTTCTCATAGCGTATGGAAGTGAGTTCACACTGTACTCTGCCCATACAGACTGCAAACTAGCATCTCTTGTAGGGATTTGTGCTGCTGCAGCACAGTGGCACAGGAGTAATGTGGAATATCACCGTGTAGCAAGGCTATGTGAGACAGCACGGTTTTGTGTGAGAATATGTCTGCTTAGACAGCAAGGTGCTGTTCTTTCCAGAAGAGCATTCAGCACACTGTTAGGTATGGAATAAAAAAATCATTGCTACATTGCTACTAATTTAATGGTTTACAGTCTGAAAATGATAATTGCTTTTTAAAAATAATCTCTCTTTAGCTGATATCAATAAACTATGAAGATCAGTCTTAATGCTAGGATCTCTGATAGCTTGAAGTGTGCTGTTTTGAAGAAAGAAAGACATTTTGAAAACTCTTTTGGATGACAGGAAATGTTGGCACTGCCACCATCTTCCCTGATGCCACCTATTGTCCCTGATGGCTTTTAGTACTTCCTCAGCCACACAAAGCTTCTATAGTCTCTTTTTTCCTTTATTTGAATGCTGTGATGAGGGAGTCAAATCTTTTTGTCTCTGCTATACTTAGAATCTGCCCTTATATGCAGTACTTTGCTTTGCTTTCCAGATGTTATCAAAGTCCAATAACTGTTCTTGAGAGCCAAGACAGATGCATGCTATTTTTTAAAACACAATTCAAGCCAACTTTCATTCTTTGAGATGTAAAAATATAATGAAACATTATGAATGCATTTTAATGCTATACAAATGCAAAAAATAAGTGCTATAATAACCATTAGATTATTTATCATCATCTGTCAAGGCCAAATCCTAGCTCTAATAGCAGTCACCATGGCTAAGCTCCAATGTAATTATTATCAGGGACTGCTCCAAACACCATCATCAAAGTCAACGAGAAAGTTTTTCACACTGAGTTCTGGGTACTTTGGATGAGGCCCTGAGCTGTCTGTGCTTGCAGAAGCTCTCTCTGATCCTTCAAAGCCATCTCTCGTAACACTGAGGTTGCTGTTGCAGCATGTGTGATTACATTTCTTATCCCAGCCCTTGCTAGCCATAACCTTTCAGAGATTTGAGAGCTGATTTGAGACTTAGAACCAGAAGGATAATGTCTTAAGAATTTGTCAAATTACTCACCACAAAGGCTAATTGCTAATGGATATGGTGCTTGGGTTTAGTGCAGAAGTAGTGTAGTACTAAACTTGGATCTAGTAGTAGTACTTTATTTGCTGTACATCTGATATGTAATTGTCAAAAGCTGCAATATTGTACATGTTCATATAAACACAAAATGACAACAACAGGAAAACACTCATCATGGGGATGTATTTTTCTTTTTGGAAAGAAAACCAGCATCTCAATATAAATGCCACATTTTGGAAAGATTATACTCTGGAATTTTTTAAGCAGTTGACAAATAGAATGATCAGAGCAACAGTCTGGTTATCATGTCACCTAGAACAGCATTAAATATACAGCACTGTGTCTTGTAAGGTTTAGATGTATTAAAAGTGGTGCAAACACAGTGATAGCAGCAGTTCTTAAACCTGCCAAAACAAGTACTGATTTGCTTTGTACTTATCAGTGTAACTATCTTCTTCCTTCAGGCCTGCAGATAACAGCTTAGAGTTTAAACTAATTTTTAGTTTCCTCAATTGAACTGTGATATGTTCAAGATTTCTGCCTTCAAACCCCCTAGTACTGGCTTTCTTAGATTGCTCAGACAGCACCAGATAAAATTTCCTTCATGCATGCTGTTACATTCTCCAAGCCAGCCAGGTTACATCAAATTACTGGAAGTGACTCTTTAATCCCACTGGAATGCTTGTCCTATTTGTAAATCTTAGGTCTGTTCTCAGAATTGGCTAGCCAGGGGGATGCTCCACATCTATGTCCTTCTTTCTCAGAGATGTCTGTGTTAGAATGTGCCTTACCATGCTTCTAAGCCTGTGCCCAACCAATGTGTCCTTCAAGGGAGTCAGCAGGCAGTCACACCAATATGGGAACAGGTCTGTGCATCCAGGAACCGGTTATTCAACAGATTCCTCTATATGCATGCTTCTGAAATACCAGTTTGCCAATACAGCAGGTGAAAGGCAACAAATTTATAAACAATCTGTAAGAAACTAAGGGAAAACTACACAGTTTCCCTCACTCACAAGATCACCTTCAAATATAAGCTCAAGTTTTTGAGATATTTGTAAGGAATTGTGCATCATACAGAATCACAGAATGATTAAGGTTGGAAAATACTTCCAGATCATCTAGACAACAGCATTATGAATCAGATAGTGAGTGCAATGAAGAGCTAGATATCTTTACGTGTAGTACCAGGAACAGTAGAGATACCAAGTATCAAAAGCACCACAAGCTTGAGCAGACTGTGCTGAAATCCCAAGTGTACTCTCTTGACTGTTTAGATTAAACTTACTACTTTAATGTTATCTTGGACAACTCTGCACACTTTGTAAATCACTACAACTGCAGCCCCATGTTGTGATGGAACAGTAGCAGACTTTTTCATGTCAATGAACCATAGCATGTCATCCAGTTTTAAGCAGAACTTCCCACTGGACCCTGTCACAGATTACCTAGCAACTAAGTTGGAGATTATGACACTGCCTCCAACACGAATCACAGGCTCACATCCTTCAAAGGATAGTCAGGAAAGTGTAAAGGGGAAGGCTGAGGCGGGAAGGAAGGTAGCATAGGTTAGTAGTTGGCTCTGTGATACTTCATTACTGATTACCAAACGGAATGGGTTAGTTAAAATTACCTTTCCAAAACTCTCATGGAGCACAGCCTGAGCAAACTGAATTGAGATCTCCTGTTTTAATACAGATGTACTGCTGAAATGCAGATCACACACAGTGACCAGCTCATGAGCCACAATTTGGAAAACGCTGGGCTAGAGTTTGCTCTGCACAGTGGCTGCTAATGGAATTTATCACAGAAATTTTTCCCTACCGTTAAATGGAAATTTCATTTAGAAATGCATCAACGCAAAAACACCTCATTCAAAGATGTGATAAGAAGTGGTATAAAGTCTTTTACTTGGTAGCTGCAAATGACTTGTTAGCTACTTTTCAGATGGCAGGTTGACCTTACAAACAAACAAATAAATAAATAAATTCGTCATGGAGGCAAAAGATGCTTAAATCCCAGTGCATTGCAACCAGTGCAGGGGAAGCCTGGTCAGCCACATGGACACAGTATAGCAGATAACCATGCCAGACAGCACCAGTGGAGTGGGTTGTAGTCTCTTCTGTACCCTTCAGCAGTTAGGGCACATCCATGCCCAGAGAAAAGTAGCTCTCTTTTTTAAGAGCCGCTCTCAGGTGAACTGAATAGTCAGACAGTATTATTCTGGATAATGCTCTTTGTCTCAACAACTGAATATATCCTGTATTTTAAAAAAACCCAGTGAATTGGAACCAATACTTAGTCTAAATACAAGGACAATGGGATTGTGATGAAGACAAGGGCTAATTAAGTGCTAATTAGTAACAAAATATATAACCCTGAAGTAATACTAGAAATACCAGACCAGTAGTTATTCCTTGCCACTGTATAAATTAGACAGCTAGAATATCCTTAGCTATCACCTTTTCAGGCTTCACAGGCAAAAACAATTTCTGATTATTACATTGGATTGCAGGACAATCCCATTATTAGTCTCATCATATGTACTCCTTGTAATTAATGAGCAATGGCATTAAACTTTGCTAATGTATTTTCTATATTAAAACTTACAAGCAAATCATTCAAGGTTTTGAGCAATCTGGCAACCTATGCATAATCAGTTGGATTTCAAAATGGCAATTAGCCAATTTTACGAGGTGTATCCTCTCTATCTCTAGTAATAAAATCGAGTGTTTGTGTCTATTGCTATATGATGAACTGTATTAAACATTAGTTCACACATATAGTCCATATGAGGCAACATAGAAATTAAGAAAATTAACCAGAAAAAGGGAGTAAGTTCATACTCCACCTACAGTGTGATAACTAAAAAAAAGCCCTTTGGGCCTGCCTGGAAAGAAAAGGAGTTGTAGCAGAAATGCTAAGTCACAAACTGAAACAGTGATGGAGCACCTGATAGAAAAGCAGGGCCAACCTGGAGGATCTCAGGTGCATGTAATGTACCTGAGTGATGGAAGGGGTGGAGCCAGGATCCAGCCCTTCCCACATGTTATTTAAGGGTTGGCAGGGGGAGGCAAGGGGTCTTGCTGGAGATCCCTGCCTACCTGAGGCTTTGCAAAGGTAAGTAGCTCTTTTCCTTTATTTCTGCATTTATGGCTGCTGCATTTATGGCTTGATCTCACTGGTTGCAGCCAAAGACTTTGCCACCCTGCTGTTGTCACTGTACTTTCTGTCATATTGCAGCGTTATGGGGACTAGATCTTCCTGCCACAAGTATAACTGTGTATAACAGTACAGTGTGTAGTGCTGTTTTTATTACCATGTGCTATCATTAGCAGAGGAAGTGAACATTACTTTCTCTTTTGAACTATAGAGGCTGTGTTATAATGCAGTCACCTGTACTAGAGAGGGCGTGAGCTTGACTGTTCTGTAACAAAAATGGGCACTTCCATTCTGCAGACAGAAAACCCAGCTTACCTGGAAGGACTCTCTGGAAGCCGTTCTTTAAGCTCAGTCAGACTCTGTCACCTCTATCTCCTCTTTAGGCCACCACCTGGGGACATCAGAGATGCCACTCTTTTCTATTCTACTTGCTAACACCGAGTTGCTCTCAGTGCTGCAGAGAAGCACTGTAACAGGGAGGGCGTTTGCTCTGAGGGCTCTGGGATGAGGTACCGTTGCTCCCCTGTGCTGTGGTGACTTTGAGAGGGCTGGGGGCTCCTGACTGGAAACCCCACGGGGAGAAAACTTCAGGCTGAAAAGGACGCTTTCAACTTTGCTTCCTCCAGGGGATGGATTCAAACCATTTACCTTCATACACTTTGAGGTTTGTGAAGAACTTTGGAAACGACTGTTCCAGCGCTTTCAAAAGAGAGGTCTGTGCTCTGCTTAAGACAACCTCCCAGGCAGAACCGCGCAGCACTGGCACATGGCTCAGAGAACGGTTCGTCTGTTTAGCACTGTATTCGACATTTAGCATCCCCGGATCGCCGTTCTTAACTTTGCACTTCAACTTTTGGTAACTCAGGACGGGACCGCCTGAGCTCTCCGGCCTCACCAGGCAGCAACCGAGCGTGGGGCTCACCAGGTGCCGCCCCGCTCTGTGAGGGGACGCAGCCTGGGGTCGGACGAGGAGCGAGCGCGACCGTTGCCCCCTCAGCGCTCCGCTCAGAGGCGGGCTGGGGGCGGGAAGGGGCGGCGCGCGGCCGGCCCCGCTACTGCGCGGGGAGGGCGCGGCGGAGCGGCGGGCGCCGAGCTTTAAATGAACATTACTATCGCTCGGGGTGGGCAGCGCCGGTGGCTCGGGCCGGTTGGCGGCGTTAGCGGCGGCGGCAGCGGCTCGCTCTCATCTTCTTCCTCCGCCTCCGCGGCAGGTAGGCTGTGCGCGCTGCGTGAGAACTTCCACCCATCCCCGCAACCGGTCCGCGGCCGCGCGCTGGGCGAGGCGAGCCTCGGTGGGGTGCAGTGGTGTGCGACGAAGCCCCGCGCCCTTCCCCGGGCGGGTGCAAGGAGGAGGGCTGCAGGCAGGTGGGCCGGCGGCTGCTGCTGCTGCCGCCCCGGGGGATGCGGCCGCCCTGCCGAGGCACAGCGCGAGGCACAGAGCTGATCCCGCGGGCAGCGCTGCGCTCCGCCTGTTGCCGCTGCGCTGGCGGCGTTCGGGCGCCTCGCGCCTTTGCGACCCTGCCGCGACCGTTACGGCTTTCTATTGACGTGTTCGTGTGCGCGCTGCCTCCGCGGTCAGAAAGGCAGAGCGGAGGTCGGGGCTCTGTGAAGAGCTTTTACGCACAGAACGCGGAGCCCTCGTTTCATCGGAGATCTGAACCTCAGCCTAATAAAAGTTATTTCCAGGAGGTGGAGTGTTTTATTTTCTTTCGTTTGATATTTAATGTTTCCATGCTCTGTAACGCAGCCCTGGATTTGCAGAGACGAAGTGCCGGTCTGGCACCGTGTTTCTGGCTTGTTGAAAATGGATTTGAAGACCTAGTTATAATTTCAGTGCACGTATTATCTTTGCTCAGTTGCTTTAGAACTCGGTTCGACTGTGTTTTCAACGGAGATGAGTGAACTTTAAAGAAAATGAGGTCAGGCATAGATTGCGGGCATCAAACCCCTTTCAGGTCCCAGAAGTAGCGCGACCCACTCCGTTCTGCGCCTCACGGGTCTCTGCTTTGTATTTCTCACTGCGATTTCTGGGCACATCCAGATGGTTTTAGCTTAGTTTAATGAAACAAATACGGTTTGTAATGCGATGGTGCCCTGGACTGAAAGGTCTGTGTTTCTGGTGGGGACTGTAGTGGGTCTTAAAACAGTGAACTGTGCTTAGCACAAGCTTTTCCTTTGTGCCTTTTGTAAGGCTTCAGTTTGTGAGAGATGATTGCTGCAAAGAAGCATCTGTATGAGCTGTTTAGGGAAAATAATGTGTTTGGTTATTGTTATTATGATTTTAAAAGGTTTAGGAGAATGCTTTATTTTTCATGTTCTGTACTGGAAACAATGGAATTCTGAAGTTATTAACCATCACCTAAAGTCTTCAAACAAGAACTGACAAATATTTATCTTGGAGTAATTGGGTCAGAAGATAACATCTTCCATCGGACCTCTTCTGTGTTGGCCAGTTTGGGTTGCTAAGTAGCTATGATTTCTAATCCCAAAGTAAATGATGTCATAATGACATCACCACGTCCTTTCACTTGATTGATTCTCATAAGAGAACGGTAATGAGATTTGATATACATGTCCCATCTCTTTAATATTCTTCCTCTGCTCCAGGGGATTTCCTGACCTGCCTGGCAGATTCCAATGAATCACACTGAGCTCTAGTAAAAAGACATTGCTCTGGAGACCGAGCTGAACATTAAAGGGACAGTGGCTGATTCTGGTCATTTCAAAATCTGAGGAACTTGGCAGCTTATGCTTTCAATGTGGAAATCTAGAAATGAAGGACAGCAGTAGAAAAACTGGAGTTATTACGTTCGTGTGCAAGTGCTAAAGGAATTTGAATTTCAGGTGCTCGGCTTATTCAAACTGACTTTAATTGGGTATGTGGAGTTTCAACCCTTCTCAGAATCAAGTTACTGAATGTATGTGAAGATAGATGCTTTAGATGGGGTGGTGGAAGCAGGAAAGTTTAAGTTGATATCTTCGGTTGCTAAAATTAATTTTACTTCTGAGGGTACAAAGGTGAAAGCAGTCAAATGGCCATGCTTTGGGGCATTATACTGTAAACATTACTATCATAGAAAACTCCTTCGGATGGAATTCTAAATATCTATAAGATGTAGAATGTGTAAGAATCTGTTTTCTGTTTCTTCAGAGATTAAATATATGAATTGTGTCATTTGGTGTTGATCAGGGTTTTCTACAGCTTGTCTTTATCATGCATGTTATTCACATGAGCCTGGGTCTGTGCGAGTGTTAGGCAGTTGTGCTTGTGATAAGTAGCTGTACTGTGATACTTATTCATACCCAGTGAGTTTGAAATAATTTAGATAGGGCTGTGTAAATCTCAGTGTTTGATGTGTGGAAAAGAGGAAAAACAAAACAATTGTCATCTCTGTCTTATTGAATATATAGTCTCGGGTAGATCTGAACACCAAGTCTGCTGCTTATATTCAGAGGCTGCACTGATCTCATTTGTTTCCTGAATGCTGTGGGTCACAGTAAACATACTGCAGAAGTAAATGCCAATTTCTTAGGAAGCAAATTGATTGTTAATGTATTTGCTGAAGGTATTGATTGCTGATGAGAAGCTTCTATTATTGCTGAAGTACTGCAGCAGTGATGGCATGACTAAGTATGGGGAAATACAAACTAAACAGAGGCCCCTGAACAAGTGAAGGAGGAAGGTGTTGGGGGAAGAGATTTTTGCCTCTGTTTGAATCTATTCCTCATGTGTAGCTGCAATCCAAGCGACAGATGCCAAAAGAAAATTTTTAAATAATCTGTAAGTATTCTGTGCTCGTTGTCCTATCTGCAGTGACAAATTTCCATGAGCTTTAGTTGCTTTCTGGGATGACTCAAGTATGAACAAGTGATTTGGAAAAAAATATTATCTCTGAAGAGAATCCATGGTGACAATTTCTTTTCAAGTTATCTTAAGATTTTCTACTTACTGTGATTTCTTTTAACTCAAGCTTGCACTGTATGTTGGAAACGAAAAATGAATTTGGACTTGGGGACATATCTGTGCCTTTCAACTGCACGTTCGATGGTCATCTGTGACATTTGCATGGTTGTGCTTTTAATATGGTGACATATTTGGTTACATAAAATGCAGGAAACCGTGCACCTCAAAGCCTTTCTGAATGCTTGTACTGGAAGGTTGATGCTGCAGTCCTGACCTCTTTGAACAGGCGATGACAGCGCAGATGTGGCCAAATAGAGAAAGGCAGCGAGCGCTCACTGTCGTGACAGATCTTGTTATAAAAGATGAGGTCAGTCACTGTGGAGGCTCTCAAAGTAGTGGTTGAGGTGACAGTGTCTTCTATTGTACTGAAAGCAATAGAAAAGTCAGTCCTCAGACTTTTGTTGTGTGTTCTAAGCTATGCTAAGATCACAGGTGAATTATTTGGTGTCTGGCTCGATGAAACAGCGGTTGATGTGCTTCAGAACTCCCAGTGACTGTAGTGCAGTGTCTTGCTCCTCTGCTGCAAGAAGAATGTCCTTTGGTTGTCAGTGTAAGGGTAGCTGGTATTTCAGCCCTGACGTCTGCTTTTGTCATAAGCTCTGTGTGAGAATGGGCTGAAATACCTAGTGGATTACTGGCTTTTTTTCTTTGTATTTTAGAGGACAATAATGCATATATAAAATCCAGGACTTCCTCAGGCTGCTTGTGAGCCTTCTCTAAGGGCAAAACCAGCAGTTGGATATTTGAGATGTTTTTTTCTGTTGATTTAAAAGGCATCCTGATGAGCAAATTCATCGACACCTGGATCTCCTTTACCAATGAATGATTTCTGCCAGCTGCATAGAAAGTGCTGCTTCAAGAATGCAAACAGGATTTGCTCCCTGGTATGAAAAGAAAGAAAATTGTTTTTGAGAGAGCATCTTTGTATATATGCTCTCAGTTACGAAGGAATTTGAAGAAGGAAAAAAACATAGTTTCCAAAAAGAAACCCTTAGCCTTCTCCCCTGGATGTATTTTGCAATTATTTTGATTGTTCAAGACCAACACATGAGCTTGCGGATGCAGATGATGACCACGTCCACAACAGAGCTGATATAATCTGCTAAAAGCTAGTACTAAATACTGCCATCAGTTGCACTACTGTAGCTGAGACAATGCTGGCATGGGTGGTCATGCTTTGGCTTTACTCCAGGAACAGATGCAAACTATTTGCATTTAAATTCTGGTATTTCCACTTTGCTACTCTGATCAGACTTAAACATTCAAAAAATGCTACTTTCTCAACAGTAATTCTGCATTGTATTGAGTTAATTAGTGCTTTTCATTACAAAAGATGCCGTGGGGAACACACAAGGCATAGCAGGTGCAAGTCCTTTGACTTAAGCTCTAATTGCTGCACTGCTTTCAGTAATGGCTTTGGTGTCTCAGAAGTCCTGTATTTGTCTTACACCGTAGGAATTCCAATGGGCTGCTGCTGCCTGTAAAAATCTAAAGGGAATAAAATAGAAAGCAGATGTCAGCCTTATGTTCTGGTGGCTGGCACTATATATTAGGTATGAACAGGTTCAAATTAAGCATACTTGGATATTAAGTGTTCTGAAAATACATTGTCCAAAAATAGGTGGTAAGAATGGGGCTTTTTAATTTGGAAGATCATAATTTATGTCTTCATATTTCTGTATTTAAAGAGTTGATATATTATTAGCAAAATTAATGCTGATTTTAGTCTAAAGTGCTGTCTTACAATCACCTTTGCATAAATTAAGTATTTTTCTGTGTTATAACATCACTACTTAGACATTAAAATAATTTAGCCTGTCCAGAGCAGGGAGGTTGGAACTGAGGATCTTTGAGGCCCCTTCCAACACAAGGCATCCTATAATGAAAGCTCGCAGTGTAAAATCACCATTTCTGATGGCAGCTGTATTCATATGCTTTCCAAGCAGTGCCTGCACAGGTTGAGGTTCATTCTTTATCTTTACAGGACTGTGCAACGAGATCGAAATCTAGCAAAACAGGAAGGAAAAATCACGTGAACAAATACATCACAAAATTTTCATTTAAGTGTGTACCTTCTCAGTTACTGATCAATGTATTCCTTTCAATACAGCTAAAAATTCTTAAGTAAATAGTCAGTCTGATCTTGAATTTTGCTTGTGCCAGAAATTACTGTTTGTTCCTCCCTCTGAAGATTAAATAACAAATAGTTGTATCTTATGGAAGTTTGCTCAGCATATGTATCGTGTCAGTGTAGTTGTTGGAGAGGAGGGGCAAAGTTTGTACAGTTTGTACAATCGCCTTTCTTCTAAAATGTAAACTGCAATTTGCCCTTGAAGATCAAGGGCACCTGTCTGCTAGCACCTCTTCATCAGGCTGGAGCCTGGAACTGCTTAATTTGGGGGTTCTGTGGTGGTGTAGCTCAGGAGAATGCATTTGCTTCTTGCAATGGTTGTATCCTGTGGAGGTGGTGTGTGTGTGGGAGGGGTTGGTTGATCAGGGCTATTTTTTGCCTGGCTGCAGTGCAGTGGAGATTTGGTCTGACAATTGATACGCTGCTTGGAGAGAAAATATTGTTCTCTGTCTATGTGATATTGCTCTTTAACACATCTCTTAATTTCAGGCTACGACAACTGTTTCCTCACTGCATGACTATTTTCTCAGTGAAGCTGAGATGAAATGAGGCAGCTGTTTTAAAAACAAGTATCACAGGAATAAACATGGCCTCCAGTTGTGGTTACAACAAGGGGGCACTGTTTAGTATTCTCTCCTCCTCCGCTGTTTTTAAAGGCTAATGAAAGACTAAGGAGATAAGTTCATAAGCCACACTAGCACAAATCCCTATTATTGTGCTGATGATGAGCATTGATAGTGGAGATTTTCTTTGCGTGGTACATCTTTGCTGCCTTCTGTAAATGCTACACATAGAAGAGGGATAGGTAGCGACACAGATGCTTTAATTATTATTTGATTACAGAGGAATCTATTCTGAAGAATATGCAGTTAGCAAAACTTCTTAGGACTAGCTAACCTCTGAAATTAAAATTAATCTGAACAGTGCTTTTACATTCTGAAAGAATATCATTCCTTACAAATGTCTCTCATTGTACCTGTTAACTGCAGGAGTTATGAGGTGAGGGTACGTGCTATGTGTGCAGCTCAGGAGGCTTTCAGGTGGCAAACAGTGCTGTGCTCGTATCATAATGGCAGCTGCAAACACTTATTTTCCTTAGCATCAGCATGTTCATTTGACACTGGTGGAAGTTTTACTCTTACTTTCTGTAGACTCTAAAAAACCATTTAAATGTTCATCACGTATGCTTTAAAATCCTCCTTCAAGAGCAATGTCAGTTCTTCATGAACCACTGCTCTCCAGCCCAGAGGAACGTGACCTGCTGGGCTCCTCCTGTTCTTCTCTGTTTGGGACACAGTGTTTGCTTGTAAGCTGGAGTATGGCAGCACGAGGAGGGAGAGTTTCTAGCAGCAGTGAGCTTTGTGAGACCTGCTGTTCCCTCTGCTCATAGAAGCTGTGTGAAACTGGGCTTTGTTGATCTTGAAGCTTGGATGCTTTCTGAATGGATGAGGGTTGTAGGAGCAGCATCAGGTGGCTTCATTCATCTCACTGACATGTCCATTCCGAAGTCTGATCTTGCTTCTGACCTTGTATGCATTCAAAAGCACTGGATGTCCCAGACCTCGCACTGAAGCGGGCTGGTATGGCTAAGGACATATTAAGTTCAAGACACTTAAAACTTCCTTTCTGAGAACGTTGTGAGCCAGTTAAGCAGAAGTGTAGCTGTATATACTGTGTTCTGTAGCCTGGTGGTCTCCTCAGTCAATCATAAGGACACTTATGATGTGCCTTTAATGTTTCTTTTTAAGAGCCCTGAAAGCCTCTGGTTTCAAAGCGTTTCTATACACATACCTATGTGTATTTCAGGGGTGATGAAGCCTCTAGCAAGCAACTTATGAGAGATTTGTCAAGGGTTGCTTTAATAAATTAGGTTATTTACTTCTGCCTGAAATTCCCTGGTTGGTGACCAAGAGGAACTCTGTATTAAGCTGTGCAGAGCATAATGAAGTTGCTGTAATGCTTTGATGTGGAAATGCCTACATACACTCCCCCACACTCCAATAACAACAGTTTAAGGGGGAAAAAAAAAGGTGGAAGGAGTACTATTATCTTCATATCTTAACTTACATATCTTTAACTACAAATCTTTTTAACTACATATATATGATATCGAAGTAATTAATATTGCAGTACATGTACAGTAAGATGACCTATTCCAAAGCCATTCTTCATCAGCAGACTTACTGAGCTGACTTATTTCTTCTGGAATTAAAAGGCTGTAGTGAATTGGCACTGTGTTTGCCTCACTTAATGAATGCAGTTATATAAGAGTTGCTCCCCTTAGCTGATTGAATTGTATTTCCCATGCCACTTCTTGCTTTCCATGTTGCTTATAGATTAGCAAAACAGGCTTTGCTGTATTTTCTGCTTTTCTTCTTGTATCTATTCTTCAGGCTTATTAGCACAAAGTAGCTTTGAGCCATGGCTTGGACACCAGAGATTCTGAAAGCTTCAAATAGCCATAATAATGGAGCGGGATGAAGGATGCTGGTCGCCATGGGAACAGTGCATGTGCCACACAAGATAATGTAACTGCTGTGGTGCAGAGATCTGTGCTGCATATTGATTGCAAGATTTCTTGGATTTCTTTTTCATTTTTTGCTTTGCACTGTGTTCGACCCAGCGAGTGAGGGAAGCTTAGTAGCTAGACTAAATCCAGAGAGATTTTGCTAGTTTGGAAAAAAAAAATAAAATAAAATTGACTCTTTATGTGAGGAGAGAGGAGAGGGTCACAAATACTTAGTACTTTCACAGCTTTTTGTCATAAAGTTGATGGTGTTTAAACTGGTGTTAAAATGGAGTTAACCAAGTCATGGAACTGAGGCACTCGGGGTGAGTGTCCTGAGTTAGGAGTGGCAACAGAAGGCCCCAGGAAGCTGTGTACACCTGGTGTGCAGTATCACTTGCATCTACAGGGCAGGAAGCCTGCCAGTGTGCTGAGACTGTCCTGCATTTTGGTAGTTTGTGTTTGTGGAAAATGAGGGTGTCACTGTTTGATTCCATTAACTAACACAGATGGATCTAAGTCTGATCTAGTCTTCCTGGTGGCAGAAGTGCCACTATCAGCAGGCTGATATCAGCATCCCTAAAAAAGCAGCCTTTTATCCTGTCTTTATCCCAGCTTCCCTAATGGGGGGCTTCTTTGAACAATGATCTTGTGCCACTGTAACTGAACCCTTACCTACACAATGTTTCACAGAACGACTGTCACCAGGATTCATGCACCATGTCTAAGTTCACCTGTGTAATGCATCTTGATTGCTCTTGATGGTACACAGCTGAAATTCACTTGTTTCAGCTTGTTAAGGAGTCTATTTTAGTGTGGTGTAGAATGACTAAGAAATAGCAGTTGTTAACAGCGGGAGAATGAATACAGTGTTGGTCACTGAGGGAAGAAAAGGCATGCAAGTCTTAGTTTGAAGGAATTCTGTATGAGCATGATCAGATTTAGTTATGGTTTTGGTTAAAAATCTTTGAATGTGTGAAAATGACACCTTTCAGAATGGCACCATCAACCAGGTTAGCATAATTGTAATGAGTTGCTATCATTCTCTGCAGTGATTAATAAAGGTGAATTAATTTGAACTGCGTTAGCTATCCTTCTGCTACATAGGTTTTCTGGATCCTGGAGCAGCAACATGAAAATTGGAACAATTGCCCAAGTAGGCTAGATACTCACTGGCATAAAACAGCAAAGGTCTATCTTATGAGTAAAGCACAGCATTGCTGCAGATAAGCCCTGGCATGTGATCTCGACAGAGGCTCACATTCTTCTTCAGGATCCTTTTCCTCTGCTCAGATGAAATCCCTGTGCTACGTTCATTCCTCACTGAGAAGCAGTTGTGTCCATTATTGCTCAGAATGATTGCACAGATGAGATACAGCAAATTAAAGCTGTCCTTCTAATATGATTCCCCGGGGAAGGGTGATACCAGAAATGCTTGTTTGCCTCCAGCAGTATTGCTGGCGATTAGTCACTTGTCCTTCCTCTAATAGTAAATTTTCATTTCCTCACTGCTGATGTTACTGAAGCAAACCTTTCATACCATTCTTCCCAACCAAAGTGTGGTGATACCTTTTAAATCCCTTCTGAGACCTGCTTTCCCAAATTTTAATGGAATAGAATCATAGAATTGTTTGACTTGGAAAGGACCCTTTTAGGTCATCTAGTCCAACTCCCCTGCAATGAACGGACAAACCTACAGCTCCATCCAGTGCTCAGAGCCTGGTCCAGTCTGACCTTGAATGTCCCCAGGGATGGGGCATCTATCACCTCTCTTGGCAACCAGCTCCAGTCTCTTACCACTCTTAAAACCAACAAAAAAAAACAACCCTTCATCCTTGTATCCAGTCTAAACCTCCTTTACTTTGAAACCATTTTCCCTTGTCCTGTCACAACACACCCTGCTAAAGAGTCTGTCACTTTCTTTCTTATAGCCCTCCC
The DNA here is from genome assembly GCF_019232065.1 of Centrocercus urophasianus. Lineage (NCBI taxonomy): Eukaryota > Metazoa > Chordata > Aves > Galliformes > Phasianidae > Centrocercus > Centrocercus urophasianus. The sequence continues at coordinate 15,562,311 of NW_024884778.1, read as the reverse complement.
CATTTATATATTAAAAGGCTCTCAGATCTCCCCAGAGCCTTCTGTTCTCCAAGCTGAACAGCCCCTGTCTCTCAGCCTGTCCTCAGAGGGGTGGAATGTCTCCAATCATTTTTGTGGCCCTCCTCTGGATGTGCTGTAGCAGGTCCACATCTCTCCTGTACTGAGGACTCCACATCTTGATGCACTACTCCAGATGAGATCTCAGTGCAGAGGAACAAGATCATCTCCCTTGCCCTACTGACTATGCTGCTTTGGATGCAGCCCAAGGTACAGTGGGCTTTCTGAGGGCACACGGCTGGTTGTTAAGCTGATGCCCACTACAACCCCCAGATCCTTTTCAACAGGGCTGTGCTCTATCTCCCAGCCTGTACTGGTAGTGGGGGTTGCCAAGACCCAGGTGCAAGACCTTGCACTTGGATTTGTTGAATCTCATAAGGTTCACCTGGGCCCATTGCTCAGCCTATCTAGATCTCTCTGGAAGGCATTCTGCCCTTCAGGCTTGTTGACTGCACCACACAGCTCGGTGTCATCTGCAAACTGCTAAGGGTGCACTCGATCCTGCTGCTGATGTCAGTGATGAAGATGTTAAAGTGCACCAGTCCCTGTATTAACCCTGAGGGACCCCACTTGTCACTGATCTCATCCAGGCACTGAAGCCATTGACCACCACTCTCTGGGTATAGTCTTGCAAGCACTTACTCATCCATTGAGCAGTCCACCCTCATATCATTCCAATATGCAGAGAATAATTTTGTGGGGGACCTTGTCAAAGTCCTTTTCATCACGAAGAGTTTGTTTCTGTCAGAACAGGCGTCTCTGACAGCTGTAACAACAGTAGAAACAAACAGGGAACAAACGAAAAACACTGGCACCTGAGAATTACTGAAGATGTCTCTTATATCTCTGAATTTCTTGATCCCCGGAAAACCTCTTGCCAGAGAAAATACTGTGTAGTTATTGAACTGATGTGGTTTTTGAAGATGATATGTATTGTTTCATGCCTGTCTTATTCTATCTGAATCTCTCACTGTTGTCTGTGTCCAACCTGAACTTTAGGAACTGAATTGGTGAGATTTTCTGGGTCTGTTCTAGTAATATGCTTATCTTGAGGGACAAATGGGTAACTTGCAGTACATGTGAAGTGTTATTTGTCAGAGCTGTGAATACATTTAGAACTACTAGGCTAATGTGCCTCGGAGTCATTGTTTAGAGGGCTGTGTGACTTGACTTTAATCTATGCTGGTCAATCCAAATGCAGTGCTTCAAATATCTCTTTTTTTTCCCCCCTCGATTACTCTTTATTCCTGTTTTTATGCACTACCACTGCATCTCAGCAGGGTCAATTCACAAATTTACTACTTCTGGTGTTTTTTGTTTGGCTGGCTGGGCATGCATATAACTTTCTGTAAATTCATATCACAGCCTGGCTCTAAGTGACCATCAGGAATACTGGTGGATACCCTTTATCTTCTTTGCGGTGTTTTATGGTGTAGATGTCTGTAAGTCTATTGCATTGGTCACACAAATTCCCAGATTCAAAAGTGTGCTGCTTTTAATAAAGGGAAGAACACAGGTTATACTATGGTATCTCTTCAACATTTTTTTCTTCCTGTGCAAAGCATGGTTTGAGAGGCTGCAGTACAAACACGAAAGATGGGATCTGCTGAAGTCATCTTGATTGCCAAGTATATTAAGTTATGTTGATGTTATGTTAACATAACATTAGGTGACTTGTTTGAACTGCACCAAATCTAAAAGTTGCATGTGATTGCTAAGGTCTTACGTAGCATTTAGTGTACAACATTCTGTTAATCCATCTTGCTTACTAAATCTGTAGAAGTGGGGTAATATTAAAGTAACAATTAATGCCCTTAGCTGAATGGATTCTACGGGTCTGTTAAGAAAGGCAGCTGCCCTTCCCTATCCCACCTAACCCCACAAATCTCTGGCATGCAGTGTGATTGGTGGATTGAATATGTTAATATTATATGCCCAATAATCAGCATGAGTAATTGAGAAAGGAATAAGAAGTCTTGAAAAGAAGAATAGGAAAGCAAGCCAAGCAATACAACAATAGTTTTGTTTGTAGTTTGATCCCCAGTGTCTGGGCCCTCTAAGGAACAGAGGCAGGGTTTTGCTTTTCATGTACATAGAAGTAAATGGAGACTGTCTTGGGTTTATCATCCAGAACTCCCTCTTTGAGGGCTGCTACCAGCTGTTAAGCCTTTGAGAGGAAGCAGTAATACCTGATCAGGCATAGATACATGTGATGGAATTTCATCTTCATGGCTGGATGCAAAAGAAGATTGATGATTCTGCTTTGCAGTTATGCTCAGAGGGCTGCTTAAGGAAGATAATTTTCCCACATTTGCATTCAGCTACTCCAAGTGTATCAATTTCCTCTGAGGATGATTTTCATTTTATGCAAGAAGAGTTTCCAAGGAGGTGCTAGATTTACAAGAGTAGTTGCCAAGGTCCTCCAAGGGACCTGACAGATTTACAGACTGATGACATACTGCCAGTGTAGTCTCAATGGGAATCTGATTTGATATAAATAATAAAGAATTGTTCAAGGGCAGTGTCAAAAAGCACATTAGGCCAAGAAACATTGTGGTTTGTCTAGACGTAGTTTCTCTTACAAAAGGGAATTGAACTGACTAGTGGTATGTATTTATTACAGCTCTGTACTTTTTCCAAATTAAAAATGAGCTTGATCATTGTATTTGAATTCTGTCAGTCTTTGTGGTGAAGCAGACTGCATAAGAATAAATAGGTAGTTTATAAACTCATTGAGGGAGGTGGGAGTGTTAAATGAAAATTACTGAATGATTATTTTTAAGAGCATGTAAACCTTAGCCAAAACGGTTTGTTAGTGGTTAACTACAGGCTTGGGGATTGCTGAGGTGGGCTGTTGAAAAACTCCAGTAAGATAACAACAAAAATTTTGGTGTTTTTTTTTCCCCTCTAAAACACTATTGTTTGCAGATCACGTCTGTGCTAGCACTAGCAGTATTAGAAAGGCAACCCCATTCATTTGTTCTTTTGTCCTTTATAGAAGGACTTGCTGCCTTGTCTTTTGAGTAACACAAAAGCTTTTTTCTTTCTGAGGGACAAATGCAGTCTTAGTGAATCCTGTATGATTGGTTTCATTTCATGAGACCATTATGTTTTCCTCTTACTGCTATTTTTGAAGCTGCAGAAAATTGCAACAGAAATGCATTGCAAGGGCAGAGCTGCTTACGTGGTGCTTTGCTTCAAGTGGTTAAAGAAAAGTGAGTCGCCTAAAATATGGCAGCTAAGTATGTGAATGAGTATATGCATATATATGTAGACAGCACATATATGTGCTAGTGAAAAGGCACGTGTACTGTGGCTACAAATCTATTCATTTATGGATGTTCTGTAGTTCCCATTATATCAGAGGTGAGGTGGGGGAATGATATTCCTTCTTTATGGGTAATAAAGATGTTGCCCTGAAGTGTATTGTACTAAGGCTCCTTGGAAAGCTATTGCAGCTTATTTTTGACACAGCGTATTATGGGGTTTAATCTCATTCATATATTGCATATATTGCAGTTGAGATTAGCTGCAAACTCCGTGCAAACAGTTTAGCACTGATAGTGGGTAATGCTGAAAAACACACAGTGTGGCAAAAAAAAAAAAAAAAGATTCATGGGCAGTTTTCTTCCTATGGGTGACAGAGATGTGCATACTGATGTATCCACCGTACTTCCCTTGTGGGTAGAAGGACGTATAAATAATAACACTACAAAGGAATGGCCACAATGAGTGTAATATTACCCTCTGGTGTCCTCTTTGAAAAACTGATGGAATCTATCAAGGCCCAGCTCTGTGCTTGCCTTGCTGCTCGTGGGACGTTTGGGACCACAGGAAGAAACGATGCAGATTGATGCTGGAACGATTGCTGCTTGGTGCTGCAACAGCAACTGCTCTTTTTTAGACCTTTTGGCTTTAAGGAACAGCCAAGGAATATAACTGGGCACTTTTCATCTTTCATCTCCTGTTTTGTTCCACTTGGTCTCCTACTCTTTGACAGTATAGTAAAAAGGCAGTCTGCTGTAACAGATCAAGCCTTTCCCAGCAGGAGCGGGGTTTGACACTGCTCTCCTTGAAGAGGGTAGCTTTTAGAGAAGAGCTTTGAGTAGCAGCAGGTTCCTGTCCTGAAATGCAGCATGTCAGATTTGTTGCTGTTTTTCGCTTGCTCCTGGATTAGGAGCATAAACCAGTAAAAAAAAAAATAATCTGAGTTGAAGAATACTATAGCCATTAAAACAAAAACAAACAACAAAAAGATGATAATAAAAGAAAAAATACAAAACCAACAACCCACCACGCAGAAAACAAGCATCAAAAAGAAATGGAGTTGTTGCTTGATACTATGGAACATGAGATCATTACACTCCCATGTGTCAGCCTATCTTGTGTCTGAGAGAAAAATATATTGCTGTCTATGGATAATTTTTCATTTATTCTGTATTCATGCACTTCAGTGGGGATGGCTAGTGTAAGATTTATGTGGGTACCTTACATTCTGCTGTGCCTACATTACCACTTGTTATGCTGAGTTGATTTCTGTGCAAAGCATTAAGTGATTCTATCTGCTGATTTTCTACATTAACTTGTGTTGTTTTTTTTTTCCTACTGGGCTACAGTGAATAATTAAGAAGGTAGCAGGAAGGCATTTGCTGTGTTTGTGAGAAGTGTTTGCTTTTCTGAAGTGTTTGGTTTAACAAGTTGTCAGTTGTCCAGCAGTATTTCTTCATGATGTTTCTACCTTCAGGATGGAGGGTTTACTCGTAGCCAGCAGAAATGAGCGCTTTTCCAGTGAAAGCTGGGGACTGGAACTGTTGTTAACGTAGAAGTCCAGGGACCTTTGCAGGAAGCTGTAACTCAGCTGACCTCAGTACTCTTAAGAGTAGTTACCATCGGAGTTCTGTGCATTTAGACATGGTTATGGGGAGCATAAAATACTGACTCAATAACAGCTGTGCTGCTGTGACATTCTAGGGGGAGGTTCTTCATTTCACCAGGAGCATTGCTCTGTCTAGGGGAAGATGGCTGTTATGAAAGAGTGCTGCTTCCATTCTTTTAATTATTTTTTTGTAAGACTAGTTCAGTCTCCATCACGTAGAACCACTGTTGCTGCCACAAATCATTGTCACTCCTCAAATGGCAAAATAAAAGAATTTGCATTCAGTTTAGAGCAAGGCTCTGTACTTCGTTTGAATTATGGTGACAGCTTCTTTAAAATCAGAGGTGAAACTCTATCAGTGGTTGGAAGTGCAGAAGAATCTGAAAAATATGTAACAGAAATACTCTGAACGATTTGTTTGAGGGTGTCTAAACTGTCTTGCAAATAAACGTCTTCAGCATCACGGTTTATTTCTAGAGAACTTTATTTAGCAGGAGCATGAGTTATCACTGCCATGTAACAGTCAACGTTCACAGTTTTTGTGAAAGATCTACTACTACAGAAATAAAAGGCTTGCTTTGTTTACAGGAGGGGGAGGCGGGGAACATCCTTCAGGCAGTTGTTTATAGCTGCTGACATGTAATAGAACACGAACATGCCTTTGCTTGTGGAATCTTAGATTGGCATCTTTACAGGGAATCTTCAAGGGTAGCTTCAAGTTGACACTTTCTCATCTGGCAGTGATAAGCCCTAAAAAGGGCTGTTGTATGCACTGGAGTGTGTTATGCATAATAAAAATCACTGCAAGAGTTAGAAATGGTAGTTTGTATTCAGCAGCTGAATTATGTGAGGTATGGAATGCTGTCTTATGTGGAACATTCTCAGTTAAGGGGAATTGCTGATAAAAGGCTGCAAGATTTGGTCCAATAGATCTTAAGAAGTATAGTGCTATTTGTGGATATGATTGGCAGGCATAATCCCTTTCCCACTCTGCTCTGCATCTTTCTTTTCCTAGTCTGTGCCAGCCATTAGACCAAAACATAATTAAATCTAGTCTGTCAGAACCGAAGGAGACGTAAATCATTCAAGGTACTATTTTTCCTTAGAAGGAAGACAGATACCAGAATCCCATTGAGATGTGTGCATATCTGTTTTTGGTTTCTTTAAAAAAATCAGCCATATTTTTTAATATAACCCAGTGGTGATCTCTTGCTTACTCCCTTAATGGCATATACATCTTTGGTACTGCCTTCACAAAAGTCGTGAATGAATGGGAGATGTTATTTTTAAAACAATATATGACACTGCCATAGCTGCTCCTTTCTTATATATTAAAGCTGTGAAGTAGATGTTTTTATCGTTTCCTTTCGGTTGTATCACTTGATGCTTGCAATTTCTTCTGTAGCATGAGAAAATAGGTTTCTTCCGTTTCCCCTTATCTTTCACTAAGGCACTGATGACTTGCTGTTGTACCGTCCTGGTGTTTCCATTTTAAAAAGCAGCCATGAAAAAGGGTTTAGGGACAGGAATGACAGAAGTCTGAGATGCAGACGTATTAACAGGGGAAGAGGAGGCTGAGGGGAGACCTTACTGCTCTCTTCCAACACCTGAAAGGTGCTTACAGCAGAGCGGGGTTGGTCTCTTCTCACTGGTGACAGGATGAGGGGAAATGGCCTCAAGTTGTCCCAGGGGAGGTTTAGGTTGGATATCAGGAAGTACTTCACAGAGTCATAGAATGGCCTGGGTTGAAAAGGACTACAGTGATCATGTAATTCCAACCCCCTGCTGTGTGCAGGTCGCCAACCAGCAGCCCAGGCTGCCCAGAGCCACGTTCAGCCTGGCCTTGAATGCCTTCAGGGATGGGGCATCCACAACCTCCTTGGCAACCTGTTCCAGTGCCTCACCGCCCTCTGTGTGAAAAACTTCCTCCTAATATCTAACCTACACCTCCCCTGTCTCAGTTTAAAACCATTTCCCATTGTGCTATCACTGTCCACCTTTGTAAACAGAAGGGCACTGGAACGGGCTCCCCAGAGAGGTGATTGAGTCGTCATCCCTTGGGTGTGTTTAAAACCCATTTGGATGTGGTGCTCAGGGCCATGATTTGGTGGAGGGTTGTTAATTAGGGTAGTGTGCTTAGGTTGTGGTTGGACTCAATGATCTTCAAGTCATCTTCATCTTTCCCAACCTGAGTGATTCTATGATTCTAATGTAGCTTCTTTGCTACTGGTTGGAGATGCTCAAACATTTGCACTGACTGGAAAACTATATTTAGTTTATTAGCACTACAAGAAAGTGGGAGAGAGAGAATGTATTGCTGTTTCCTTAATGAAAAATGTTACCTGCAGCAGCTGTCTTAATGAACACAATTTTGGCAGATTTCCTGTTTCCATCAGTTCCTTTGAAGCATCAATGAAGCAGTACAAACACAAAGAAGGCATCAGGGCAGAGTAGCCTGCTGATGGTGCAAGTAGGTCTTCCTTGACTAAATCTAAACCTGTTAAAATTACCTAGAAACACTGCAAGGACTCCTGAAGGATCAAGCAAGAGAAACTGCAGTCCTTGGGTCTCACATTTCTTCCCTCTTCCCCCAGTATGTCCAAGCAGTGTGTCGCCTTCAGTGATGTGCCAGGAAACACAGGAACACAATCAAATAAAACTTAGATTGGAAAGGACTTGTGGAGGCAGTGTGGTCTGTGTGTGTGAACTGAGAGTATTGGTTATATCTGCATGTAAATGGCTTTTAGAAATCAAGAACAAATCAAGGAATTCTGTGTATGTCACATGGGTTATTCACTTTCTCTGCTGCTTCCAATTTGATCATTGAAAGCAATTTTTTGTAACCTTACAGAGATGAATATTTCTCTCCTTACCGTGACAACTTTGTGTCACTTTGGTTAGGCTTTCTAAAACTGTTCTTTTTCTTCACAGTAATGTGATGTGATCTCAGCATCAGTGGGTGCTGAGAATAGTCTCCACTTAATAGAACTAAACCTTCAGTTTGCACAGTTTGAAAGTGTATTTAGATCATGTCCATTACCACTGACTTAGGTTAGCTTAGAGCTAAATTGAAGGAAAGGACACTGTATCTGTGCTATGCAGATAAGAACTAATTTTGCCCATGAGGAAATCTGGTTTGTTCTGCCTCTCTTATTTTAATTATGCACCCTCTTGGGACAGTTTGAGTGTAACTACTATGCATTATTCTCTGGGAGACTTTGCTTCCTGGTTATCTCCTGGAACATACTGCTTCAGAGCAGTTTGGATGTGTTGCTCACATTCAGTACTGTGCAACCCAGAAGCATTTCTATTTTTCTGGAGGGAAGATGCAAGGAATCAGCTATTGTCTAAGAAGCAGAAACAGATCTTCATTTTTGGTTTGTTTGGTTTTTTTTGTATTTCACTCTAGGAAAAAGATGCCTTTTGGAAAGCAAGTGATTATTAAAGAATAAAGAAATAATTAGGAATGTAAATCAAAGCTTTATCATTTAAATCCAGGTTTTATTGTGCTGGTTACTGGAAAAAATAAAGGAAACTGTTGTGTGTGTGCATTGGTACGAACAGGTGCAGCAATTGCTTTTGAAATGAGTCCAAGCAAGTAACATTAAGTCCTCATTTTACAACTCACTGATTGCTGTGCAAAGAGCAGAACTTCCCAGCAGCATAAGCAGATATAATTCCATTGATAGCTTTGGCACTGAGCCTATTCACTTAAATCAGAACTTACATTCATGCCTCAGTAAACAAAACCTATTATATTATATAGGTCAGTATTGGTTTTGGGACAGTTCTCAGTATTTTTGAATGCTTACTCTTCCCAGGTTAACTCTGCATTCCCCAAAGCGACCATGCTTGGCTTTTTAGCAGCAAGGTCTTGCTTAAATGCGTGGCTTTTTGTTTGCTTTGTTCAAACAGACAAGAACAAAAAGGAAATTAGGCTGAGAAACATCCATATCTATAACCTCTGTTAAGGGACACAGAGCAGGGATGACAACACCTCCTGAACCTCAATCCTACAGGCCAGAGCAGCTTTGCCTTGAAAGACCCTGACCCAGCTATGCTAAACTGCTTCAGTATTAATTAAGTTCCAATTTGTGATTAAATCTCACTGGTTTAAAGCAAATCTAACACATTTTATGACGCAATGTAAAAAGTGTTTTATTTGCCATCACTACCATGTATGTTTGATAGAGAAGCGATGGTCTCTTAGAGCAGTGTTATTTGCTTCAGGTTTGAATGGTGACATTTCCAACTAAATGGCCTAGAAAATTATTTGCTGAAAATAAGAAAAAATAACTTGATGGCTATTGTACATCAAGCATTCAAGTTTGCAGCAAATTGCCGGCCTTTCAATACCTGACACTATGACAGGTTCTCAGCCTGCAGGCTTGAGTAAGTGATAAGCTATTCAGGTCTCAGCTTGCAGTTGCTGCTACTAATGTCATGTTTGGGGCTTTTCTGAAAGTTGATAAGCTGAGCAAGGGCATTTTATTGGCATGCAATGAAGACAGCGCCTCTTGATGATGCAGGTTTTGTTTTTCGTTGCTTAAAGGAGTCCTTCTAATAGCATGCTGTGCTCCATTCCAAGTTGTTTGTGGGTAGTGGACCCGGAGTCCCAAGGGTAGAAAGCTGTTTATGTCACTTAGTGGTCTTTTTGTAACAGTTCTCACGTGTGTCAGATAATTTCTAATTTTATTTTAATGGAGCTGTTGCCTTCGTAGCTTCTTCAGATCAATTTTTTTGTTTTAATTTTGCTCTTCAATAGGAAATCACACCTCATGAAAACGCTGCAGTGGGAAATGATGCGTAATTTGTTACAAGTTGTGTATTTGGGAAAAATTGCATTTGGATTTGATTGTCACAAGACAATGTTTGTTGCTATTATCTGTGTCACTGTGGGTCTGTCTTTTTAGCTACTTTTTAGAAATTTATAAATGGCAGATGGCCAAACGCTACCGTGTTTCCGGTGTAGGCTGAGGGAACTGAGCTGTAATGAACCAAAGGTATTCTTTCTGGGTTCCTGATCAGTACGTCAAAGAGAGAAATGTTCTCAGAGAGATACTTCTGGGCTTTCTACTGAGTCCAGCTATCGCTATAATGGGATTCTAGGAGCTTAACAACAGTGCAAAAATACCTGTAGGGCAAAGATGTGAGAAGTAAGGGGAATAAGGCTTGTAATTATTTTTCTCATTCTGAAGTTTGTTCTCTGATTTAACAGCTTCCTGGAATCTGGAGATGGCACCAATCACATCTAAGGTAGAACTCGTCAACTGTTAGAAAAGAACTACGGATGCACAGAAAGCAATTACCAAAGCTGAGACATTGCCATGATTCTGGATATATTTCTCCAAAAGTGCCAGGGAAGGCTTCTGTAACAGTCACAAATTATGCCACTTGCCTTTTTGATGGGATGCAGCTATAAGCTCATTATGAGGAACGCTGCTGCAGAAATAATTTGCCTGGCATATAAATCGTTTCTGCATGCCATACTGCATGTGATTTTATTCCTCAGGAGAAGAGAGAGAGACAGCTGAGCTGCCAAGCAATTTAGATAAATAGTCTGAAAAGGACAAGTGTTGGTTACAGGAGGATATAGGTAATTAGTACTGCTTGTTGGTCCAAGTTTATTTCTTCAACTGAGCAGCCATGTATTACACTGCAAATAACTGAAACTAGTTTGGACTCATCTGTAGATTAATTTGCACGCCCAATGGTACTCTATATTTTATGGCTTTGAGTTCTTTGGGTCTGTTAAGGATTTCTTTGAAAAATCTTGGTTACTCACTTTCTTGGGTAAGAACCTGTGATGTTGTCTAAGCTAGAAGAAATAACAGACAAAGAAGCTTTTGAGCATCATGAAGAAAGAAATATTTTGGATCTTGATTTTATTTTTAAGTCAGTTCTAGAGGAATGCATCTAAGATCTCTCTAAAGAAAAGAGGCTTAAATGAGTTAAGAGTCAGGAACAAGAAATGCTGTAAGAAGCAGAGGACTAAACATAGTGCATAATGGATGGACTGTTGGGCTACGTTGTAATGGACAGATCTTTTCCCAAAAATGTACTGAAGAATATGGTTTATTTGTTTCTTTTACCAGAAGGCAAGAAATCTTAATATTCATTCAGATTTTTTATATACTCCTTTGACCCTCTGGCTTTCTGAAGGCCAGAGGAACAGAACTTGGAAAATCCTGGAGAAGCATGCAGGCAAGAAACGCCATCCAAATGTTATTTCAGACAGTAAATAGGGAGACTCATTCTTTTAATATATCCTGTCTATCATTGGATAGACAATAATAAAAATTGTCTGGATAAATTCCTGGAATCTTGTCGTATGATGGTGTGTTTATCCTCATCACAGACTCATTTCACTTATCTAAGGTTTCTGTTTTGAATGAGTGAAGACGTAACGATGCAATGTAGTTCTCTACTCTCTGAGACACTTCCAAATTGACAATGTGATTCCCTAGGGCTGCTAGGACAGTAGCCTGGAACCCCTTCGTAAATACTCTCTTGAAGTTTGACGTATCTTTGAAAGCCAAAGATCATTTGTCTGCAGGATTTGAGAACTTCTGAGAACTTCTACTACTACTACAGTAGAAGAACCATCCTGCTAACCCTGGGGTGCGTATGCTTCCAATGCTTTTAAAATCTAGTTCTTTCATTGTTATTGAACATGAACACCTAAATGACTGTTGTTCCCCTTCTGCAGTCCTCTTTTGGTGGTGATGTCTCCTCACTACTTGTAAGTTATTCCCTCTTGACATGGCAGCTGAAAGCGAGTGTATTCTCAGGCTTCAGAAAGGGCTGAGATGGTCCTTTAAGTCAGAGAGAACACAGCCAGTGTGCAGTCAGGAGATGGGCTGCTGTTTCTTACTTCTTATCTCCTGTGTGCGTTCTGACACTGCTCCTCTTCATATGGAGATTGCCCCAAATCCAGCCAGAAGCAGAGACAGGCTAGTAGCTTTTTGAACAGAACCAGTAGCAGAATGAGAACATGGAGGAGCTGGAAATTCAGAAGCTGAGGGATTTCCTATGCCACAAAACACAAGCTCTTTCCTACTGCAACATGTAGTGAACTCTGTTGCCATGATTGTCCTCTCCAAACGTAGTATATATATGGCCTCAGTATTGCCCTCACTCGCTTTTTCTATATCATTTCAGGATTCCCAAAGGACAGCAGGTATGAAGTGCTGCAAACTCAGCTGTCCCAAGGGCAGTTCATACGTCTATAAACCCATCACAATAGGAAAAGATTAAGTGGAAAAATAGAAGCTGAAGCAAGGCTCTAAAATGCTTGTTGTTTAAACTCTAATTATTGATGTGCATTTTTCTCTTTTACCCCAGTCCCTTCTCCCAGTAGTGCAGGCTGGTGAGCTGCAGCTGCTAGATGTGTCTGTTGGGGCTTAGTGTTGGTGCTGCCTCTTTAGCTCCCTTATGTCATTACAATTACACGATTTCCTTAAGCCCCTGTAATGGGCTTGTCAATGGAACCTTTGCACAAAAATGTGTGTTCAAGGTGTGTCTGGCAGTAGGCTTTCCATCATAAATCACGAATGTTTGCTGTGGTAAAGTTTGAAGAAAATGGGTAGTGGTGAGTTTGGGTTGTGCGAGGAGTTGAGCTATTTTGTGGAAGGGACCTGTTTTTGTTTTGTTTCTAACCTCCTTCTGTTGCTTCTTCACAGAACTGCACTCCCTAGATGGAAGATATAATGGCTATATGAATTGCTATTTAATCAGGGATGCTAATTAAGTCTTAACTTTTAATGCTTTCATGGGAGAATGACTGGCAGTGGCTGGAATTGCAATTGCAGGAATTAAGTTGCTCTCAGCTTAGTGGGATCTGCCTCACTACTTCAGCAGTCATTTCTCTCGAGGGCTGGAGCTAGTGAAAATGGAAAAGCAAAAATGAGGGGGTGAACACAGAGAAGGCATGTGAAGTGGGCACAAAGTGCTGTAAGGCACGATGCCAGATCTTGCTGATCAAAGATCATATGGCGTCTCTTCATTTGAAGAGCACAGGTTAGGAAGTTTCGTTTTCTTTTGCATGAGCGTATTTATGTAGTGCACTGTACTCTTGTTCAGCATTGTGCCACTTGTGTTGCTGGAGTATGCTAAACCGTAACACCAAGATGACAAACTGGCAAAGACTAATTGAGGGCAACAGAAGCTGCATTCAGCAAATGACATTGAAATTGCCAATGTAGTTGAGCAAATAAAGCTAACTCAGCAAATGAGCTTGGGTACTAGACATGCTACAGTGGGTTAGCTGATGAGCTTACTTGAATGGGCTGCATCCAGCAGTGAGATAGCTTTTTCAGAGCCATTTTAACTGTCTTGGTGCTGGACTGCATTGTGTAATGTAAACACATTCTGTAGTCTGTGCTAAATTATGTGATGCATGGAATTACCACTAGCACCCTGAATTTCTCTCATCTGTGCATAAACATAATGAAATAATCTGAAATGGTGCCATCCTGGCTCCAGTCTACTCTGAAGCAGAAGTGATGATCTCAATAGTTGAAACAAAAGCCAGGTCATTCCATTTTGCATTTTAAGCCTGTACCCCGAGCTGGGATGAGCTAGTTTTGTCATTCAATGTTCTTCCAAGTCTGTTCTTTGGATTTTGGGTTACTCCTACCTGCCCTTCTTGTGATCAAACCCTGCATGCGAGGAGGGAAATCATTTGAGAGAGAGTATTGGGTTTGTGAGGTAGATGCCCAGCCAAGGTAAGCCCACCCCACAGATGTCAGACATCATACTTTAGGAGCTGTGCAAAATGCTGGATACCCAATTACTACTTGGTGTTTATTCAAATAAATGGGAATTGTTGAGACAGCAATTTTGAGTACTGCAAATTGTGCTCTCATTTTGTGAGAGGAAAAAGACAGGTGTTTTATAAGCTTGTTTCTCTGGAGTTCACAGTCAGTAGAGTTAGAGACCTTTGAAAACTTGAGTGTTACTCCTTTCCACGCTGACTGACCTCTATATACAAAGAGATTGCACTGTGAAACGTTTCTAGCCACTCAAACATCTGATCCTCAGGTTTTAGAAAATGTACCTTATGACTGCTAGAGCCAATTCCAGGTTGATCAGTTCCTGTTGGAATCAGTTCCTGCTTTGGCAGGCAGCTCTGGGTGATCCTGCCTGTGCAAGGAGGTTGGACTGCATGGTCTCTGGAGATCCCTTTCAACCTCACCATGATTCTGTGATTCCTTGATTCTTTTGGATGATTGTGGCCATCTTATCTTTTTTTCATATGGCTATAAAATAGGCAAATGATTATATATTGCTTTTTAATGTTCAAAACTTCAATGTTCTAATAAGAAATTGGTCTTGATAAGAGTACTCTGAGTTACTGTGCAGGACCAGTATTTCCGTAGTGATCAAGTGAGGAAAAACATGGCCTTCTAAGATCTATTGCACATTTTACCTAGAAATCTGCTTCTACTTTGAAGTATTGTCTGGAGAGTGCTGAGGTTGTAAGGGAAGTGGAATGCATTGATCTTGAAGAGCTGCTACAGAAGGATTAAGTGAGATCTTTGAAAAGGAGTGTGGAATAGAACATATACTAGTGTATGGCACCAGAGGAAGGGATCCAGCCAAAATAACTTCAGGAGTCTGGGAGCCTGCTGATAAATAACATTGCTCATCTATCATCTATAAGCAGCTGAAAGTACTTGGTTGGCAGGAAAATGTAACTATCGCAATTTTCAGTCTATTTTCCCAAATAAATTAAGAGACAGTATTATGCATCTGTGATTGCCTAAGGACACTTCTTTCAGATCACCATTTGAGGAAATTCTGGCACAATATTCTAATTTGGATGCACTGAATATAGGGGTCATTCATTAATGCAGAATGCCAGAACTGTGTTCTGCAGTGTATACATGCACAGCTTCTTCCAGTGAGGGCCCCCTCTGCCAGCTCAGAGCAGAGCTGATGACAGGCATGCTGGACAGGTGTTGTAGACTTGCATTTCCAGATGTGCTTTAGGGTCCTACGTAGAACTGAATTCTTGATGGTTTTCGGAGTCTGTATGCTTAAGTACTAATTATAGGCCAGATGAGAATTGGTGTTAGAGCGCAGAATCAAGTACTCCACGGCTGCTGCTGGTAGTGGCTCACATTACACTGTTGGTTTTCATGTTTAGTTTTTTGGTTTGGGAGTTGTTTTTTTGCTTGTATGGTTTGGTTCTTCTCCCTCCCAATCCCATCCACGTATACTCTTTCACCTGGGTTGAGTAATTTCAGATAATTAGAAAAATATTAATTTTTGAGAGAAGCTGAAATGGACTTCACTGATTGAGGAGTTGGTGGCTTACTGCTACTCCTGTAGTAAGGGGTAGTAAGGTGAGGCAGCTAATTGCTGATTTAACCAATGTTATGGGTATAGCTGGAGTTCTTGGAGCAATCCAGCCAGGAAGTTTGAGCTATGTGTGATTTGCTGTTAATTGTATTAATAACAGAGCTATTGTCCAGAAAAGGACTAAATTCTGTGCACAGGTTTTGTTTTTCTTGAGTTGAAAGGTGATTTTATTTCCTCTGAGAAAGTATTCATCGACATAGCTTGTGTTCTGGATATCTTAATGTAGTTTTTATACATGCTTACAGTCATTAGTTTGCAAATGATGATTGAATTAGCAAATTAGATTCATACACCCTTCTCAAGTGCTGCAAACCTTGTAATGGTATGGCTGTAAAAGTCTGAGGAAGGAGTGGGAAGAAAGCAATTTCCTAAAGGAAAAAATCACACTGAATTATTTGCTGCAAGCAAATAAGTTTTTGTCTGGTATAATTAAATACATATAACTGATTTTTATTTTTCCTAGACTGTCAGATGGGATTGAAGTGGTATCAGTAGAAGTGTTCAAACACAAAGGTGTGGGTCTGAACAGATGTTTCTTGATGTGCTATTGTTCAGGTCAGGCAGAAATAAATAAATCTGGCAATCTTGCGTATTGGTGCAGGGTCCCAGCCTCATCCATTCTGAGAACAGAATAAGCCACATGTGAATTACCTGATATGTGAACATTTTTCTTTCTTTTTGAACTTTTTCCTGTTACCTTTAGGAAAGGTCAAGCTTAACTTAACCTGCAGGTAAAAACAAGCAAAATGGTATCTGCATGAATATCTTCAGGTGGCTTATTATTAAAAGAACTGGTGAAAATAGAAGTGATAGCCCTCTCCTTTGCCACCATGAGCAGGGTGTTTGCCTTCTGACACTCTAGTTTGGACTTTATACTGAAAAATTTTGTTAGACTCCTCGATGTCAAGGCAAATCATGTATTGTACTTACTGATACTAAATGAATTTCTGCCTTTGCATGAACAGCTTTCCTTTTACAGCATAAGTGGGCAGTGGGTTGAAACCGGAAAACTTAACAGATTCTCTTTGGCAAGGCTTGACTTACTGACGAGGTTTCTCAGTCCCCTCCAATGTCTTATAAATCAGCCCATTCGCCTGGTCTTTGCAAAGAAGAAACTTATCCCTTAACTTATCCAGATGGCGTACTTGTGTACAATTTGCTTCTTGTTGGTCTGAACTTCTGATCTGCTTAATTATCCCAGTTAAGTACTGCGCCACTGTGGCACTGATGGGTCATTCAAGCCAAGCTGGCAAGCACAAGTTCTGCATTATTGACTTTGAGGGGAAAAATGTCCCAGATATGGACTATAGCTGTCAGGTTGCAGCATTAGTCTCTGCATCTGAATTGTCCTGTTCTCTCCTTGAAAAGTGGGTATTCACCAGATGATGTCTTTCTGTTTGACGATAGTAGCAAGCTTTAATTAATGATAGAAAGCAACAGACAGCTTTCAGTTATAAGTAATGTGGGTGTTGGTGCTTGGATATGTTTTGATAGACTTACTGTAAATAAGCGTTTTGTGATGGTTTTTAAATCTTTTTAAAATCCTTTCATAAGGTAGGAAACAGCTTGTGCTTATACTGAAGTGAGTAAAGTGGGGATTTGGCTGTATATTTAAAAATGACTGTGTGAGAGCCAGCCATTCTCAATGGTCCCAAATTCTGCTGTAGAAAACAAGAAGAGATGCAGACAGGAGGTACCCAAGTTTATTTCTGATGACCAAAGCAGCAGAACCTGGAAGTTTCTTATCATCTAGAAAGCTAGAGATGGGTTAAACCTAGGTTACAGTGACTGGGTTATAATGCACATTTTTCATTACTGGAAACCTCTTCAAATTAATTCTGTTCTAAAGACTGACTAGAGTCATCACTGTACTCAGAAGAAAGGAATGCCTGGGTGCACTGCCCTCCGTGTGAGATGCCACACCATACAGCTATGCCTGCCATAGACCGAGGGATCCCAAGTTGTCTCATCGTAGAGTCTGCAGCTGAAGTGCCAACTAAATGCACAGGGAATGCGTATGAGTAGGGGCTGCACCCAGACCTTCAGGCTTGGTACCTTGCCAAGTGTAATTATGATCCCGTTACAATACTGTAGGAGACTTGCTACCATGAATGTATGGAGATAAAGAAAGGTTTGCATCTCTCAAGGTTATTTAGTTACGGAAAGCTGACCCTGGGATGCTGTTCTACTGTCATTAAAGGAACTAGGACTTTTAGGGATGTAGCTGCAAGTTACACAAAATGCATTCATGTTTTGTTCAGAGTGGTGCAAATTTTTTACAGCAGAATCTGTCTCAGCTGTTCCAGAGTAGACTTAAGATGACTTGGGCCAGGAGTGAAACTTTGCCCTGTTGGTATTACAGTGCTGTTGAGCCATCAGTTAACAACAACAGGTTTTCATTTTCAAAATTGCTAAATATACCTTAAGCTTCTTTCTTTTTCTTTCTTTATGATATAAGTGAAAAGAAAGCAAAATGTTCCATTTATCTCCTACATTGAGTGAGCTTCCTGATTGTCCTTATCACTTCAACCCAGAAAGTTTTATAGATTTGTTGGGCACCTCAATATTGCAAATTCATGATTTGGCAGGAGAGGAGGGTGGAGAAATTCTTGTTTTTAATTCAGTAGCTTTAAGTTCAGAATGAAATCCCATTTAAAATTACAGGTTTGGATTGAAGTTTGAGGATCAAAGAAAATAGAACAGAAAGAAAAAGTGGCTTTAGCTTGGAGCAGCATCTGAAAAAGCTAACCTCAAACTCAGGGCTTTCTTTTCTTTTCGTTCTCTCTTCCCACTCCTTCCTTATCCTCCAAAAAGGATATTTCCTTTGGTTTTTCCTGAAAGAAGCTTAACTGCATTAATGTGTGCGTGTGCCTGCAGTCTTTTTTTTTATTATTATTTTTTTAATGGTTTGCAGTATAACTGCATCAAATCAAATGTATCAACTGTAAAGCCTTTTATTTAGGCTGAAAATAGGGCTATTTAAAATAAGCTATGATCTAAAATCTAGAGGCAGCACTCAAAATAGAATCATTTAGAATTAGCACTGTTGGCAGCTGCTATTGTCAGTCAATAGGCTTGGAAATTGGAAATACAACATCTGCCATAGCTGCCTCCTCTTCACCAGGCTTGGGGAAGTTCATTCCGATGTTGTGTGTGGCTGCTAAAATTGGCTAAGAGTTTTTCTGAGTGTTGTGGGGGAAAAAATATGAATTGCATTAAAGTGATGCAAATTACAGGAAGCTTGCCTTGCATAAAGATGGCATCTAGGAAGCTAAAAATGCAAACTGTTACCTCTGTTAGTCAGAATGTATTTCTACCCCCGAACCTGATGCATGGAACTTCGTGGATCCTGTCTCCTAGGTGGCTCTCAAAGTTTTAGACAACTTATCTCTTTGGATGTCATCCAAAGTGACTTGCTCACTGACACAGAGAAAATCTGATCTCAGATGTGCCAAGATGTGAAGAACTTGTCCATGACACTTTTAGGCAGTGTTTTCAGATTTAACACAATCTTAAATAACCCAAAATTTAGAAACTGGAGGTGGCTGAAGAAGAGCACAAACCAGAGGGGGAGGCATCCAGGACAAAAACATGATTTTTTCATTGCACAAAGCCTGACATTCTATTAAACAACAGCTTTTGTAATTTATGATTTATTTTCTTTTTTTTTTTTTTTTTGTCCTTTTGGCTTCCGAGTGAAACAAAAATGAAACTTTTTGTTATCTTTCAGGATAATAAAGACTCCTAAGCACTAAGATCTCACTTCCTACACCTTCCCCTACTCACTCAGATCTCTCAGCCTTTCCTCCCCTCTCCAGCCTTATCCCCCTTTACGGATACTCCAGGCCCCTCACTGTCTTTCCAGCCCTCTGCTGGACTCTCTCTAGTAGTTTCTTGTCTTTCTTGAACTGAGGAGCCTGGAACTGGACACAGTACTACAGATCAGGCCTTATCAGGGCAGAGTAGAGAGGATCACCTCCCCTTGACCTGCTGGCCCCACTCTTTTTAATACACCTAAGGATACCACTGGCCTTCTTGGCCACAGAGGCATGTTGCTGACTCGTGAATCAACCTGTTTTCTACTGGAACAACCAGGTCCTCTGCAGAGCTCCTCTCTGGCTGCTCAGCCCATAACCTGTATTGATGCATGCAGTTATTTCTCCCTAGGTGAAGAACTCTTCACTTGCTTTCGTTGAATCTTATGAATTTCCTTCCTGCCAACTCTCCAGCCTGTCCAGGTCTTGCTGAATGGCAGCACAGCCTCCTGTAATGTCAGCCACTCCTTCCAACTTCGTATCATCAGTAAACTTGGTGAGAGTACATTCTCTCATGATTCTCCATCATACATGGATCTTTCATCCAGATCATTGATGGAGATGTTAAAAAAAGACTGGAGCCTGTACTGGGCACCACCAGCTTCCTCAGCACTCATGGTTGCACCCCCTTTTGCTCATAGATTTCTGTGCACTGAGTTTGCCTAGACGGGCCAGATCTTCCTCAAACAAAGGGAAGCCTTCCTTTCTCTTGTCTCCAGGATCTGGGATTCCTGAGTGGCAGACTTAGAAGGAAAGACCGAAGCAAAGAAGGCATTCAGTATCTGCCTTCTTGGTGTCCTTCGTTACCAGGGCACCCACCTCATTCAGCAGCAGATACGCATTTTCCCTAGTCTTCCTTTTGCTATTGATGTGCTTAAAGGAGGCTTTCTTGTTGTCCTTGACTTCCCTCGCTGCATTTAACTCCAAATGGACACTAGCCTTCCTTGTTGTATCCCTGCAAGCCCTGACAGCATTCCTGTATTCCTCCCAAGTGGCCAAATCCCTCTTCTGCATAGACTTTCTTGAGTTTTTCAGTGAGCTCCTTGCTCACCCATGCAGGTCTCCTGCCACTTTTGCCTGATCTCTTTCTGTCAGAGGTGCACTGATCTTGAAAGAAGTGGTGCTTGAATGTCAGCCAACTCTCCTGCATCCCTTTGCTTCCAATTCTATAACTCCGGGTCACCCTCTAGTAGGTACTTGGAGGGGTCAAAACAAAGATGTCTTTTTCTTTTTCAGTTATAAGCATTAATAACAGCGTCTTCATTATAACTGTCTGTTTTAAGATGGTATCAACTCTAAATTTGGCCTGTTTGTACTGGGAACTACATGAAAAACTTTATAGGCTGTGTCCTAAGTGAAATTCGGGCTGTTTGAATGAAGGAATGTGAGATTCATCTTTGCAAACTTGGTCAGGACATGCAGTGCACAATAGCATTGCCCTTTCAGCAGCAGGCTGCTTGTACAGCAGTGCAGCAGTATGACTTTTGACACAAAACAGGAGATATTCACAGGGTGGTGATCAACAGCTCCTGTGTTAAATACAGTTAACTCCTGACATGAATGATGCTCTTTCTGATGTATTTCGGCATCTAAAGCAATATGTTTCTAGCAAGTCTTGCACAAAACAACAGTGCTTAAAAGAAAAAATATTACATGCTGACAGATGGAATATCACTGCAGACTGCAGACAAACCAAAATCTCAAGAGTCTTGTTCAGCTCACACAGAAGGAAAACAGAGTGTTTTGTATGGTGTTTTCACTGAAGGAAATACGTGTATCTTTGGGGATGGAGCAGCTGCCAGTGAAATAGATGAGCTGCCACTTTCTGTGGGATTTGTAACCCTCAGCTATTGGCTGTGGCAGTGTGAATGGGGAAGTAGCACAAACACCTTAGATGGAGTCTGAAATTCCTTCTTGTGCCTGGGGTGCAGCCACTTCACACTATTTTTCTGTGGACACTGCTTCAGAATTAAATGTAGTGGTGGTCTTTTTGGCTCTTGTCATTTGTCTGAATTGAAGTCTTAATTTATATTACAAATCATAAGGAAGATTTGGAAGTGGAACGTTAGTTGCCAGCAAACATGTCTATAGCAGATCAGGATATTCTCTGGTTTGGGATGAGA
This sequence comes from Centrocercus urophasianus, assembly GCF_019232065.1. Classification (NCBI taxonomy): domain Eukaryota; kingdom Metazoa; phylum Chordata; class Aves; order Galliformes; family Phasianidae; genus Centrocercus; species Centrocercus urophasianus. The sequence continues at coordinate 15,541,075 of NW_024884778.1, read as the reverse complement.
AATAACCCGTGATTTTCCATGTTGGTAAAAGCCAAGTGACAAACATTACCTCCACTGAATTACACGGAGATTTGATTTTATTTTGCAAAGAGGCAGCCTATGATTTTAAATGGAGTCTTTTTGTGTCTTTATTCGCCTTTGCAAGGTAGGGAATAATCTCTTACCCACTCATTTGTATGTGCTGGAAATAATAAGAGACTGTTAGAAAAGTGTAGCTGTACTGCTACTGAAGGCCAGGGGTGGGAAAGGGAAAAGAGATGGGCAGGAGGAAGAGGTCTGTATGGGGAGCCAGTCCTGTGGTGGGCAGCTCCTGTATGCACGTGTGTATCCTGATTGACCTTTCCAGCTCAGAGCAGGGCGGAAAACCCACTGCTCTGCAGTACCTGAGGCTGGCTTGCTTCTGTGAGCCAGAGGAACCTGACATGTGCCATTTTTTTTTCTTGAGTGTATGTGAGGGAATACTGAAAGCAGTCTTCCCAGCACAAACCAAGGTGCTGGCTGTCACCCATCGTGTCTCTTTTGAACTGCTCCATGTTTCCCTAACAGCTGTGTTTTGTGCTGAAACTCTGAAAACTGCTGTGGAATCAGAGGGAAGGCCTTGTGTCTGCAAAATGCAAATGCTTCCCAATGCTGTATACAGCAATGGAATGATAGTGGTGTGAAGAATAATGAGCAAAACCATTTTTATATGTAAACTTATTACTCTGTTCTATAAACTGTCAGGTAGGTGGAAATACAGTCAGTATATGAGTCCAAATAAGGCTGTTCTCATTTAGGCAGCTTCTCTAGAGTGAATCTTACTGAAAGTATAACTATGTTTAAGCTTGAAGTGGATGTGTGGTTTGTTATTTTAATATAGTAATAGAGATGATAGAGATTTAATAATAGAGATGGTGTTAAAAACATAACTGTAAAGGAAACAACAGAGAAAGCACCATTCTGTAAGGTAGAAATTGCACCAAAAAAAATGTCTAAACAAGGATGTATCCCAAATTGTAAGGGCTAGCTGTTTCTGTTTGTAAATCTAGAATTTTATTCAAAGACTGGCCTTTGGTAAGTTAACTCTTGAGTAACAGGGGCAGTTATAGTTACTGTCAACTGAGCAATAATATGCCCAAATAATATTTAACTTCCCACAGCCTTTCTAAAATCGCTGTGAGATTGACTGGGGAGTAATGCTGGTCAGCACAAGAGCCTCATAAAGAACTGCACAAATTCACAATGAGTGGGAAAACCTCATGACTCCTGAATCTCCCTTCGGGATCTGTTGTCTGTTTTAAAGGAAAACTGTACAGATTCCTACAAAATCACTGCAGGATTTATAAGAAAATACTGTTATTCTTTAAACAGGCTGCAAGCTGTCTCCCAGGATTGCCAGAATACCTTTGCACTTATGATATATGTGGCTTTTTTCGTTTCCTTAGCTCTAGTTATAACAATAATAGAATTCGTTGTTTGTCAAAAAGACAAACATCTCATCAAAAAGAGCTTTGCTATGCACTATACTGTTCGTGATTCTGCATTTGTTGTTGGTTTCTCACTTCAGAAAGAAATATGAAGCGTTTTTGTGGAGGATTAAGGGATGTGTATCTGCTGAAGGATCTCTCCATTATATGCTCCGATAGCAATGCTGTATGATAGATAGGCGCTTTATGCAAATGTGATCTTAGTATCTATTACACTAAGGTTGAATTTCACACTGGGACAGTTCTGTACTCTGAAGACGAAGCTCGTCTCAGTGCTGAACCGAAGCTGCGCTCGGGGAGTAAATACTTGTGGTTTGGGCTCAAAATTACACGGATTGTCTCAGCAGGAATCTCAATGCCATGGAAATGTGAGCAGTTCTGATGGTGTTTCTGAACGACTGAGCTCTTTGTGCTTGGGAAGCTTAGGAAATAGAAAACTTGCTGGTTTTACTTCTTGGTGGTGGTGAGGCTGTCTTCAAGTCAAAGATTAAGTAAAAGATATTCATGCAATGCCTGACCACTGGTTTGCATCCTTGAGTGACCTTGAATGTCCAGAGAGAGATGGATAAGTGCTGTAGAAGTGCTTGCACAACCAAAGAGCAGGTAGGACAGTATTTTTAGGAAACTATTTAATTACTTTTCATCATATGCAGGCTTTGCTGAGTATCTTGGAAGAGTAAAAAAAATATTCCTTTTAAGGAGAGACAGAAATGTGAGCAAGTAGGTGAGTCTTCACATCGTATCTTAGATGGAGGGACAAGATGTCAGTGTTTTTTCAGTATGGGCCAAATCTTTGTAAATACATTTGTCAACAAATTGCAGGGCAGTGAATCTACTGCCATTTCATCTTTTCTCTCCCTGTTTAGATCCCACTGCGAGATGCAAGCATGACTATCCTTTTGCATTTTAAAAGCATGCAAAATTACTTTATTTGAACGTAAAATTACTTTATTTGAACGTACTGCTGTAGTTACATTCCTAATAGTTTTTCAGAGCCACATTTTGATCTTCAGAAGTTCTTTTTTTTTTGGTCAGACCTACCTCAGGTTACTGGGATGACCATATTTTTTGTGTTAAATCAGTGATTGGAAAGTACTTAGTGTAGTTGTGTTACTTTTTAAAAACCATCGCAACCTGAAGCCCATGCAGCACTTTTGGGTTACTGTTTTGAAGCAGAAGTGATTGGGAGTGGAAGAGGAAGGCTGAAGTACAAGACATGCTTATGTGCCTCCTAAAACACAGTCAGTACTTCTATTTGACGTTTGTTTCATAACTTAACTCTCTCTCCAACCAAATTTTAAGACAACTTTCTCAATGAAAGCAGACTGATGGTCATAAAGTGTTTGTAGTGTAGCATGTAGCATGGATTGTACTCCATCTCAGCTGGACCATCTGTGGACACATCAGCTTCCATGGATTCATATTTCGTATTTAAGCATGCATAGCTTTCCAAAATGCCTCAGCAAAGCAAATACATAGATATGTATTCACTGCATAAGAGTGAAGAAAAAAAGATTAAAGAGATGCGTGAGGTGTCTATATACAGCTCATACAGCCAGATCTTCAGAGGATGTGTAAATTGCTCCGGAAGTAAAGTGTCAATGAATGTCAGAGGGTGCCATTTTTTCCACATGGAGGGATTCAATTACACCCCTTTGCTTCATATACACTTCCATGTCAGGTTTTTTTCTGTCAGACTGCTCCTCTGCTGCCATCTGTCACAGCAAAAGCATGTAACAGAATATTGGCAGGAAGGTTCAGCCTCTACTGCCATACTACCAACATCCACCTCTGATGTGGGCCAGCATATTAAAATAGGAGATATTGCTCTCAGAGCAGCCCTCGTAGATTTCTGCAAAAGCTACTATTGTCAGTGGCTAAAACAAAGTCTCTTGCTGCACAATTTAATAGATGCTTTCATCTGTAGCACGCTTACTTGTATATATTTGTTTTATTCTGGTTTTCTTTTGGTTTGCTTTTATGGGTTTGTTTTTGTTTTGTTTTTAATCAGACAGATTATGTTGAAGTTGAATGGTAGACTGGTGGGGGGAAAGGGAAGCTTTTAACTTGAAAATAGCAAGCAGTGACCGATCTGATTTAGAAATTGTATACAACTCTGTGCTTTGGGCCAAATTTAGAAATCATAGAATCACAAGGTTGGAAAGGACCTAGCAGATCATCTAGTCTGACCGTCCTCCTATCACCATTACTACCACTAAGCTACTAAACCATATCTTGTAGCACATCATCCAGATGCCAGCCTTTAGTTGTTGGTATATTATCTTCAGAACGCTAATGTGCTTCACTGATTAAACATGAGGACTCCAGTGAAATTACGTAATGTTTAGTTTCCCCAAGCTAAGCAAGAGAAAAGCATTACAGAAGGGCCTATTGCATTTACCTAAAATCTGTCAGTATTTTTTCAGATAAGGCCCTGCTGCCACCAAGCTTTTTCTCAAATAGGTATTTGCGCAGAGTCTAAGCTCTGTACAATTACTTTAGATAAAATCAAAATGAAAACAGACACTTGTATTTAGTGCTATTTTCGTGATGAAAATCAAATTGCTTTCTGCTTTTCCCACCTACATTTGTCTTGCTTCTGATCATTATTGCTGTCGTTGCTATTTCATACAGCAGAAAAGCAAGTTTAGCTTCAGTTCCCAGTTGTTCAGTGTGGTTTGCCAGGGCTCTCTGGAACACTCAGCTGGGAAATCAAATGCTTGTGCTGTTGCATTTGAGGACTGATTTTGTCACAGTGGTGCCAAATTCCACATAACCATCTTAAGAAATGAAATAGGAGAGCAAGCACAACAAAATACTTCTAGGAACTGTGATAACTCTTCATGACCAGCAGGGACTACAAGCAAATTCGGAAGAGGTGAGCCCAAAGGAAAATACTCCATTTTGTTTCCTTATTTGTTTGTTCTTATTTACATGTTTACATGTAATTCAACAATTGCCCATAAAGGAAAATTCTCTTCCCAATAAGAAAACTAATGGTGGCTTGTTGAGTCTGTGAGCATTGCACAAAGTACTGAACCAAAATGAACACGTTGTGAAAGTCTCAGTTCAAGGGGCTGGATTCTTGAGTGACATCTGAAGTACCAGAGGGAGAAGTTAGTAGGAGCATTCTTCAATGCATATGGGTTTTTGCTATGTATATGCGTAACAGCATGTGTGCTGTCACTTGGTGTGCAATATCTATGTGCTTCCAAGCAGGGTCCTTCCTGTAAAAGAATAATACAACAGAGTTTTCTTTGTGAAATGGAAGACCATTTCATGAGTAGTCTTTTAGTACTTTCTATATTTCAGTCCCATTTCATACACTCCAGGACACTGCTGACATGAACTGTTTTGCTATGAAACCTAGTATTGGTGTTCTCTTGACTTGATTGCCCAATACAAATAGAAATGTAAGTGAAAATAACTCTTGGCAGCAGTGGGCTCAACTGGAGTCCCATTAAGGTCAGAGCAATAATACCTTCAAAGTTTTATGAAAGTGATGTGGCACTTTATATAACGGTGTTTCTTCAGAATTTATTGTATGGAGCTGCTTTAGTCTTGCCTTGCGTGGAGCCCTCAGAGCTGCTGTGCTCCAGGGAAGGAGGAGCTCAGTGGATTGGAGGGGAGGGGGTGCTCCACTTTGAATGAGGCAGAGGTTACAGGTTCTGTAGGAATGGCAGTTTCCTGCTGCACAGCTTCTGCACTGTTCCACTTTTGCCTTTTGATATCACTCGTGAAAGATGATAGGAATATTGCTGTAGACTTTGATTTTATGCAACCAGTTCTAAACTTTTCAAATCCAATTTTATGCAGGCCAGAAGAGAGAAAAATGCTTTTATTAATGAAGTGGCACTCTCTTTGTTCTGGTTTCCCTGGCTGTGCTTATTACCTTGGCTGTTATGTGTGCTTGGCTCTCTCGACTCATTCTTCTCTAATGTGGTGGTGATGCGGGACAACCACATGGTATCTAAATCCCTATTTTAGAGGGCTTTCTCCTCTTGGCTGAGCAACCCTAGTAACTGAAGTCAAGGAAGCTCTATTGTGCATTGAGGAATGTGGTGGGAAGCTACCATGCCCTTCCTAGTACACTCAGCGTTGGCCGAAAGGTGCTGTGGGAGCAAAGGCTGACTTATTTAAGGGATCTCTCCAGCTTCTTCCCACAAACTGAAACACTGAATTGCAAGTGTCCTACCTGATCTGCTGGCTGACAGCTGCAATTTGTCTTTCCTTCTGCCCAAGCCAAGCCACAGAGCTTATTTAAGAATCTTTCTGTTCCATTCCACTTTAAACTCATTTTAAATTTCAATCCCAATGATGTGAGAGAATGCTTCATCAATCAGAGGTTGTGTACCAAGTGTCTTTGTTGCTGTATCACCCGCTCTTGTTCTGATTGTTGTATGCGAGTCATAGTTTGTGAAAAACTACTGTATATAAAAGTGGGTGGTGAGGGGAAATTGGAGGCCACGGGCTACTTCTGTTGTAATTTATTATTTCTTAGGAGGGCCAGCGTAAGGATGAGTTTCCTCCAATATTTTCTTCCTTATTATCAAACATAGATATGGTTTATATATATATATGTGTGTGTGTGTGTGTGTGTATATATATATATGTACACTACATAGATACACACTTCTTTGTTGAGTTTTCTTTTGTGGTATTGGTTTTTGTTGGTTGGTTGGTGGTTTTTTTTCCGCTCATCAACACACAGCTTTCTCCAATACCTGGAATCTCCAGCTGATGCTCAGTCCAAATTAAGTGCCAAATAAATAAATAAAGATCTAGTATGAGACTTATATAAGTACATAAGTATATAAGTATATGAGTTTATATAAGTACTGGTACACCCTAATGACTTTCACAGCCTCCTTTGGCAAGAAACGCTTTCAGTTCTGCATCTTCATCAGTAGGTGGTGCTGGCTAGCCGCACATTTGTTAGTGCTCTGGAAGCTGCACCTTAATCTTAGGAACAAACGTGGGTGAGAAGATCAAAACTGCTACGTGATCTCAATCCAGCCTCAGAACGGAAACTCAGTTTTGTCCATTATATAGTGATCTGTATTGCCTTATGCAAAGGTTGCTGGGCTTCTGAATGGCTACCAGAATTGCTCAAACTTCTCATGAGCAGAAGTTTTTTCTTTTCTGATTGGAGTGTAGCAGAAATCAAATATAAAGCCAGTAAGCATGGACTTCAGCTTTGCACTGAAGACTGCAGTTCAGGATTAGGTGAATTACAACATGGGAGAACCATACTCTGTGGTACTTTCTGAGGGGATGTAAGAGTAACTGCAATTACTGCTCTGAATGCTTCATCAGTCTGCTACATGCTGCAGCTGAGATTAAGACTTGGTTAGCAAGCATGGGTTTCAGCTCACCCAGCTGGAAACACTTGCCGTGCAGCTGTACGTCAGCTGTGTGCCCTGGCTCTGTAATCAGCGTGGAGAACTCGTGCTTAGGTCAGACGGACCTTGCTGACATGAGGGCCTTCTGTGGGCACAGGGGAAGCCTGCAGCAACTAACTCGGGTAAAGAGTCTGTGCTGGCAGTTCTGACATTTGCTTGGATTAGTTCTGTCCTATTTTTGAGAACCTCGAGAAGCTAAGCTCTGATCGGTCATAGCGCTTTTTTATGTACAAGTGATGTCATTCTCTTTGAGAGCACGGATCAATCCGAGGGAGTTGGGGGATGGATGTGGGTTGGCATCTCATGTCTCTCCCCTTCTCCCCCCCCCCATGATAGCAGTTCTGAAATAGGGGCCTTTTCTACTTCATCATCTCAGATATGGATACCTTTTATCTATGACAGAGATGCAGTGCCAGACATGTCTCTCAAGAAGGAAGTTTTCCCAAGCTCTAAAATAGAAATAAATGCCTTCGTTGATTGGTGGAGAAAGCTGGAGGTTAAAGGTTGGAGGACCCTGCCCTCAGTAGGTGAGCACTGTACAGGATTGGGACAAATTGCCAAGAAACACTTTGAGAACTCTATGTTCTCAAATCACATATGGATTTTGGGAGCTTCACCTCTGCTTTTAGGAGTTCTAATGATTTGTCCTTAAGAGATACATATTTCCTGACTAGTAGATGTTAACAATAACCTGGACCGTAGACAGGAATGGCATTTGGTATACAAAATTAGATAAGCTTGCAGAAAAATATGGAAAACTGAGCCCGCAGGAAAGGGGAGAGATGTCTATACACAGAAAAGCCCGCAGGAAAGGAAAGATATCTATACACAGAAGGACTTATGAGGACAGGAAAGTACTTACAGTGATTTTCTGCCTTTGCAATCAATCTTAAAGTAGAACAGGGAGGAAGTTTATAAGCACAATCCTCACCCCAGCAAATGTAACAGGTGATTCTTCCTCAGCTTCCAACTGAAGTCCTTTTTAATTGCTAGGTATGTCCTTGTGTTTGTGGAGAATTAAGAAGCATTTTAGCCATCTGAAATGGGAAGTTGAAGAAAAACACTTTTAGTGGAAAAATCTTTGTGTGATTTCTTTTTTTGACATAATTTACTATTAGAAGTGAATGACTGATAATCTTGATGTACCTTTCCATAAATCTGTAAATAAACATTGAGCTTTGTGGGAGCTTTTGTCCAGCACTGCCAACATTACCATAACATGGAGCTTCACGCAGGAAGGTATTTCATTTGTTGAAGTGTCTGTTTTGAGGACTGGTGACTGGCAAATGGTAAAAGGAGCTAAGAAAGGGGGACTGCCTGAAGAAATCTCTCATGCATGGGCATACAGTAGACATGCAACAAACAGTAGCTCGTTGTGTTTTTTTCTTTTTTCTTTTTTCTTTTTTTTTTTGTTTTGTTTTGTTTTGTTTTGTTTTGTGGAAGCCTACAGGAGTTACATGCACTTCTGAACTGATTGGAATATCTTAGGTCTATTGCATAATGCACATTTGCTTCCTTTATTTTCCTTTATTTAAACTTTGAAAATTGTATAGTAGCAGTAATGACAGGTGAAAGAATTACTAAACTAATTGAAGCATACTTATTGCAGACTTGTACTGAAGCATGTACTAATTAAACTTAATAGAACATTGTATTATATTAGTGACTAATTATAACTACATAGGAAACCCAACATCATTATCCAATATTAAGTTCTGTTGCTTAATCTGATTTATTTTTAATCCATTTGGGAAGATCTCACATTAAAGTGTTTAGAGAAATGCACACAGTTCATAACTTTTTCAAGTCCCTGTTGTTGGTAGATATTTGTTGATGACCATAACCATAGTAGCACCTTCCTATGCATAAAGGAACTTTATGCTCATGGGAATTATCCTCTAGCTTTTTAATGCAGAATGATTAAATGACAAAGTTTCAGTGCAAAAATTCTGGGCTGTTAAAGAGAAAACTCATCCCTGACTCATCTTCTCCAGAAACAGGGATATGTGCTTGACCCTATGGAGTTGAAGAACATTTCTAAAAATCAATTAAATTACCCTATTCCTGTCACTAAAGAATCAGGGTTAAGCATAGGGGTCTTCATTTATGAGTGCACAAACAGCGTTTTTTCCAGCTGTCGTTATGTCTGCTCCTCAGATGTGTTTTGAGCATAGCGTCGTGCAGTAAATATGTGTGCTGTGTGCAATGCAGTGGGTATATTGGGATAAGTTTTCTGTAGACTCAGGGTCTGTAGTTCCTGCAGACTGAAGGGAAATGAAAAATAAGCAACTGCGGCTTGGCGTTTGTTTGGAGGACGTTAGTTCTGGTCTCTTCCCACTGACTCAGTTGGAAGCAGACTGAGCCGAGGGCAGAGTGGCAGCCGGGCCCTGCTGAGTGCCCCTCTTGTGCCTTGCAGAGCAGCCCGGAGCCGCACAGCGCCCGCCGCCCAGGGCTGACACGCGGCTGGGCCACAGCGAGCCGCAAAGCTGCTGTCCACGTGGACCGGAGCTGAAATCCCTCGTCCGGCGGCCACCAGAGCCTCCCCCGCCAAGCCCCGAGACATGGCAACAAACGGAACGAAGGTGGCCGACGGGCAGATCTCCACGGAGGTTGACGCTTCGATCACCAATGACAAGCCTAAAACTTTGGTAGTAAAAGTGCAGAAGAAGAAGACGGACCTTCCGGACCGAGATACCTGGAAAGGAAAATTTGACTTTCTTATGTCCTGTGTAGGTTATGCCATTGGTTTAGGGAATGTGTGGCGGTTTCCATACCTCTGTGGCAAGAATGGTGGAGGTATGTTTGCTCTTTATTTCTTACAACTTTTGGTCTATCTGCATGTTAGTATTTGCCATAAAAATTGTTAGAAATGTGTTTCAGTAGACGGTTTTTTTTCCATCTGTGTATGTGTGATTTTAGGGATGCTTTTTCTTTTTTTTCTCTTTGCTTTGCTTTGCTTTTAACTAAATCATGAGGGTTGGAAGCATCTCAGAGCAGGGCGCTCTGCTTTGAAGTCTGCTGTGCCCTCGAGTTTATTCTAATGTCTCATTGGCAAGTGCTTATAAAAGACCATAAGGTATTAGAAAAGAATTGAAGCACATTCCCCTCCAACCCTTCAGAACCCTCTTTTGGATTGAGCGTTTGAGAGGATTGCATAAGGCTTGTAACTCTTACTCAGAGCTTATCATCAAAGGCTGGCTTCAGCTGGAAAGCAGCCAGTTCTGGCTAAAGCCTTTATACCGTATGCGTGCTGCTCTTATGGATGAAGACAACAAAATGCATGGTCCATTGTATTTTGGTTTTTACTTAAATGGAAGGTATTTACATGATGGGGAGAGACATTTTTCCTCTTAGCAAAACCTCTTGAGATACTGGTTCAGAACTGTGCATGTGCTTCTCACTAGCTGTTTTAGCAAGCTACACCTCAGAGGAAAAAATGTGGGTTTCTTTCCAGATATAGTAGGGGTGGAAAAGCTAGAAACAGTAGTGGCTTTCTGCACTGTAATAGGCTTTTTCTTATTTCTTTTTAGGTGCATTCCTGATACCTTATTTCCTAACTCTAATTTTTGCTGGAGTGCCACTGTTTCTTTTGGAGTGTTCCCTTGGTCAGTACACATCTATAGGAGGCCTTGGAGTGTGGAAGCTTGCTCCAATGTTCAAAGGTACAATATGAATTTGTATTTCTTTCTGCTTTCCCATGTTGCAGACATTACACGAAGTGGCAGGGCACGGACATTTCTTCATTTTTACTTAAACTACCATATTTTACAGCAACTCCTAATTTTATGAAGTGTAACTGACAATTTTGGGACAAACTAGGATATTATTCATTTCCCTTTAAAAATAGGCATCAACAGACTAATTCTGTGAAATTTAAAAACTCATTTTTGTTAGGAGCATGCAAAGATAGTTCAAAATCTAGCAACCTGTCTGAGCAGGCAAAGAACTTGGTTCCTCGGTTCACAGCATTTTGATAAACCATGTTTCTATTCCAGGTCGTGAGGGTTTGTATCTCCTTTTGTTTTGTACTGATATGTGAAGGCTGGACACTTCAAAGCTAGCAGTTCCAATTTGAATTGCTTGAAAGAAAGATCACTCCATGTTTAGATTTTCAGCTAGTTTGGTTTTCTCAGTTCTAGAACCTTAAGATTTTATCCTGGATTCTGTATAAACCCACAAGCATCACATACTGTGCTTTCCATCCCCTAATCCTAAACCACTTGATACTTAAGAGCTCCTGAGTTGACTTGTGGTCCAGCAAAAGAGCAAGTTATAGGCTGAGTTATGAATTACTTCACACAATAGGACTGACAATTAGCATGAGGTGGGATAAAAGATTTTTTAGGATGGGTTCTGTGCCAGGAAATGTTTGTTTGGAAAACACAAGTAAAAACATTTTTTACTTTATAAAAAACACAAGTAAAAACAAAAACAAACAAAACACAAAACAAAAACATTTCTCACAGATTTGTATTGTAACTGTGCTTGAGTTACTGATGTTGATAGGGAGTACAATGCAAAGTATAGACTTTACGTTGCCCATTATTTTGAATACTTCTTCCTGTTTAGTGTCATGCAGCAAGTGTCAGCAGCCTGAACTTTTTAAAATGCCCCTTAAGAAGTCTCCATGTGGAGCAGAAGAGGACATTTTGATCGCAGAACTCCTGACTTGTTTCTTTAGCCTGAGCTACCAAAATAGCATTATACTAAGCATGAAGTACTTTCAACAGTGAACTAAAGGGCTAACTGGTCTTTTAACTTGTACATATTTTGTGTGCATATGCCAGAAGTTGCTGTGGTACTGTTGTTTTGGAGAGTTATTTGATTTAGCTCTCTTCCCTACAAGTAAGAAAGTCCAGTAAAAAAATCTCAGCAGCAGCAGATGTGAGTGCTTACTGCAGCACTGAGAACTGGGCACTGTAACTGAACTAATTAGATCAGCCATCTCTCAGATTAGCCATTTTTGTAGAGGTACTTCTAGAATTTGAACTTACAGCATCTGGTAAATGCTATCTGCATCATTTGTCCTACTGCAGCACTTGAGCTGACACTCATACAACCATTACAGAAAGTTACCTTCTTTTGGTTCTTCTTTTGCAGGTGTGGGACTAGCTGCTGCAGTCCTTTCCTTTTGGCTAAATATTTACTACATTGTGATTATTTCATGGGCCATTTATTACCTGTATAATTCCTTCACAACTGTAAGTATGGGGTTGAAGTGGAGGGATTTTGTTCAAGGAAAAGCAAAGTGAGGTAGCTAGCTGATTAAACTATCTCACTGTGAAGGTGAGAGATTACACAAAATACAGAAAAATCAGTAGGATAAGAATTTTTTTATTCAAGACGTACTCTTTAAAAATTCAATTTTTTTTTCCTTCATGAGAAACGCAGAATAGAAAACTGGATGTCAGTGGAGAAACACAGTAAAAGCTTGTTTTGGAGCCCTAGGCTTCCCTTTCTTACTGGTTTGTTTAAATTTTCTGATCCTGATCTCCAGAACCATAGGTCTTTCATCTGTCCCCTTTTAGTTTCACTTTATTACCTGTTTGCCATTCAATCACAAGCATGCCTGCTTTCTTCTCTACCAGGCAGATGCAGAGAATCTGTGCTCAGGCTTGTGACTGCTAGTCCTGGCAATGCTAACACGAGTGCTAGTATCACCTTGTCTTTCAACAAAGAGGCAACCAGTCATTCCTCTGAGAAAAATTCTAGTGTGTAAAAGGTTGGGTTTTTGTGTTTGTTTTTTCTTCCTTTTTTTTTCTTTTTTGAGTTTTTTTTAATGTGATAATGTTTTCCAAGATCTGCCATCACAAGAAAATCTATGCTGTATTTGTATCAGATTCACTCTATTACATAACACGTGCAAATAGGCTTTGTCTATTAGAATTTCAGAAAGATAACAATGTAATGTAAGTTTTGTTTTTTACACGTGTCCATTTTTCTAATTGTCCCTTGGCCGAAGGAGATAATTGAACTCTGATAAGTAATCATGATGTTTTTATTATGGGTAGTGCAACAAGAGGTAGCTGGACCTCCAGGAGGTCCTTTGTGCTGCCCTTATTTCTTGTAGTATGCTCAGTGTACTCAAACATGCTGAGAGACATAGCCAACTCCAAAGCCTTTGAGCAGGTATAGTAAAGAAAGGAAGAAATACTTCCACATCTGATTGATGTAATTGATACAAAGCTAAATAACTTACGTGGCAGACACGCGCCACAGGGAGATCAGTACATCACAGAAGTCAAAATATATTAGTTCTCCTTTCTTTTTTTTTGTAAAATGAGGTACTTGGGGTAATGCTTACTTTAAAATTGACTGTTTAGGATTTTCTCTCTTTCTCCTTTGTAAATAGACTCTTCCCTGGAAGCACTGTGAGAACCCATGGAACACTGACCGCTGCTTCTCCAATTATACCTTAGCAAACACCACCAACATGACAAGTGCTGTGGTTGAATTCTGGGAGTAAGCTGAGAATGTTTCTCTATGCCATTTCTGTGCATTTGCAAGGATTAGCTTATTATATTTCATATGCCATCTTCTGAACTGATTATCAAATACACCGTTCTGTTTGCTTTTTCTAGACGCAACATGCATCAGATGACTGATGGATTGGAAAAACCAGGGCAGATCCGATGGCCACTAGCAATTACTCTGGCAATTGCCTGGATTCTGGTTTATTTTTGTATCTGGAAGGGGGTGGGCTGGACTGGAAAGGTAAGATGAAAAAAATACTGTAAGTATATTTTGATTTAAAATGCTTATTTTACTAAGATATTTTGAAAATTTATGAGGTAAGACACAGTGGGACAGTTTTCTGGGACAGTTCTGTTAAGCATTGCGTTTCTGTCCTATTTGAATTGATAGAGTACCATTTGTTTGACAAGGCTCCACAGCTTGCTCTGACCATCTTGGTTAGGGCGTTCATTTACAGACTTCCTAGCTTTGCCAAGTAGAAAATCCCTAAATATAAGTCTGCTTGCTCCTCAAAGGAATATTCTGGCTAGTTTGAATTGTAGTAGAGTGAGGATGCGGCATTTTGACTTCAGTAACCAGTATACATTTATTAAACAACTCTTGATGGACTTAGATATGTAACTGTTGAAAGTGCATGCCAGAACTTTTCCCTTCTTATGCTGAATGAGAGCCAGACATGGTTCTGGCCATAGGCATGCTTGCATACTATACTTCTTTGAGTCTGATTGGTTTCTAAGTACCAAACCGAATTAAAGGAAGTTTATTGTGAGAGATCTTTCTCCAGGAATGGAAGGGTAACAGCAGTTTAGAGTTGGACACTGAAGGGCAGTTACAGTGATGAAATCAGAATGTTAAAGATGTTAAAGTAGCTGTTTGAAAAGAGAAATAAAATGATGATATTCTACAAGCAGGGTTGGAGTACTGCAGCTATGAATCTTGTGGTTTGGGGAACTCCCTTGTTGAACACAAGAAAGAGAAGCACAAGCCCCTGGTGCAGAAGCCTTCTAGTCCACCCAGGAAAGTTGGCAACAACTGCCTGAACTGAAGACACAGTGTTTTGGATGTTCAGCATTAGGCCCTTTGCACTCTAAGCTTTAATTTTTTGGAGCAAATACCTGAACAAACACAGATGATACTTCCGCACTTACAATGTCTTTTTTCTTCAAATCAGGTGGTGTATTTCTCTGCTACTTATCCCTATGTTATGCTGCTTATCTTGTTCTTCCGTGGTGTTACACTGCCTGGAGCAAAGGAAGGCATTTTATTCTATATAACTCCCAACTTCAGTAAGCTTTCAGACTCTGAGGTAAATATCTAGTCTTTGTAAACAAAAGTTTCACAACTAACTTCACCTTTCAGACATAAGATTTGCTGCTCAAGCAGAGAAATGATTTAAATATATATATATATATTTCTTGCCATCAGGTTTGGCTGGATGCTGCCACACAGATTTTCTTCTCCTATGGTTTGGGTCTTGGTTCACTTATTGCCCTTGGAAGTTACAACCCTTTCCACAATAATGTTTACAGGTAAGCAGATGACCGCTCATATTACAGTAGTACTTTGCCCTCTCAGCTGGAGCTGGATTCTATCTTTCTGGGTCCTGTATCTCTGAATTAATGTATAATCTCTGAAGTATTAAATGTTATATGTATGTAAGAATGAGATGTATAACTGCATTTACACTAATGAGAGAGATGTGACTTGTCCAGTGTGAAACGGAACCCATTCTATGAAATGTAAAATCATTAAATTTATCCACGAAACCTTTTCAAAGGAAAAAAATGGTAATATACTGAGCATTAGCATTACTTTACTGCTTAAAACACCTTATCTTTATTTCAGGGACTCCATCATAGTGTGCTGCATAAACTCATGCACAAGCATGTTTGCAGGCTTTGTCATCTTCTCCATTGTTGGATTCATGGCTAATGTCACAAAGAGGCCCATTGCAGATGTTGCAGCATCAGGTATATAATATATTTTTCTCTAAGTTCTTCAGAGACGTCAATTATTTTTTGTTTGTATATTGCATCCCAGCTACTTCACATATTTGTTTAAAATCTCTTCTTCAAAGCATTCCTCTGCCCCCTGTCATTTCAGTAGCACTTAACACTCTCCCTCTTGCAACCAGTCTTTCAAACTTTTTAAGGCAGCACCAGCAAAATCATTTCACATTTAACAGACTGCCTGCCTTCAGTGCTTGCAAAGCTTCAGCGGTGGAGAGTGGTGAGCCAGAAATGCATACTGGGTTGATGCAGTGAATACTAATGAATGTGCTTACAGGGACTGCATTTATAAGAGGTGGCAGCACATGTAGCTGTTTGAGTGCTTGGCAGTGACATCAGATTGAGAGCCCCTTGCTACTGAAATTCTTAAAAACAGCCTGAAAGGAGGAATTATGGTCATTATGTTTTAGGACCATATATTCTCAAATTCGGTTAGGTTTTTAAATTCTTTCTACTGTTTCTTGAGGTCAAACCCTTTGAGGCCTATCAGTCTCTCACTGGTTAAACTACAGCTATGAGCCAGTTTTATGGGGCCTTTTATTAGGAAAGTAATCTTATGCAGGGCAGTACGATAGATCCATAGATAGATTCTGTATACTTTGCAGTTCTTTGCCTTTCTTCCAGAAGAAGCAGCTTACAGAAGCAGAGCAGATGGTTACCTTAACCCAGCTGGTGCACCAAATACTCATTTAGCAATTTTGGCCACAGGGAGCGTTCTGATAACAGAAAGCATGGTCGGAAGTCTGGTGGACAAAATGTGCATTACTGTACTGGCAAACAAACATCACTGATGAAAATGAGAGAATTTAAGCACCAGAAATAGTCTTAATAAAAAAAAAAAAAAAAAAGCAAAAAATGTTATGACATACATTGTTGTCACTTCTTTAAACTGAGAGGAGATTTAGATGAGATATTAGGAAAGAATTTTTTATTCAGAGAGTGGTGAGGCACTGGCACAGGCTGCCCAGAGAATTTGTAGATGCCCCATTTTTGGAGGCATCAAGACAAAATTGGAAGGATCTCTGGGCAGCCTGATTTAAGTTTCTTCTTCCAGTACTTTGCTCTCATCAACAGTTGTTAGGAATGTGAATGAAAATGTTTACCTATTTACAACTACAAAGCATATTAAAATGTGTTTTATAAGAGAATTCATGGTACAACAGCAAATGGAAATACTTTAAGTGCTGGAAAGTGTCTTCTCCATTTCTGAGCTTTGTTCCTCCATTAAAATACTCGATGCAGAGCAGAAGTTAAAGCCATCAGTGATTACTTCAGAGGAAGTAATTCAGAGGCTGGTTCTTAACTGAAGATATATTCCTAGCTAAGGACAACATTCCTTGTTTACTATACAAATGTGTCTCCCAGGAGTGACTTCTGAACTTTATCTAGTGTTTTCCTTGGTTGGTTTGGGTTTTTTCAGGTTTTGTTTTTATTTTGGTTGGTTGTTTTTTAATGCAAGATGTGTGCACTGATTGTGCAATTAACACCATTTGAGCCGAAATCCCTTGATTGACAGATGCATCCATGACTATGTCATTCAAATAAACCCATGTATCAACAGGAGTTGATAATCCCAGAACCCAATCAATCACATTGACATTTTGTATCCTTTTTCTCCTACAGGTCCTGGACTGGCATTTCTAGCTTATCCAGAAGCAGTGACACAGTTACCAATTTCTCCTTTGTGGGCAATACTGTTCTTCTCCATGCTGCTAATGCTTGGAATTGACAGTCAGGTAATATTGGCATAAAAATTATTAACAATAAAGAAGATGAGTTTTCCGCAAAACGTATGGTAGAATGTTGGCTGTGCTCTGTGCTTTCCACATTGCCAGCTGTTACTGGTGCATTGGTTCTGGTACAATCAGATAAACAGAAGGAGATAACAAGGAGGGAAAGAATTGGAGGAGCCTTTCATTTTTCGTGAACTGTATGGAATCTAATAATTAGGCAATTTATTCTGCAAACAGAGGATCTTCATGTAGAATCTCAACCATTCAATCACAGCATTAAAATACTTCTGAGTTGTTAATGAACTTGGGAAACGTTGACATATTTTTTACAAGATTTAAATAGCACAAATATTTCTGAAAGGTGACCGTGCCCTATGATTTGTAAGAACTGTAAATATTGGTTACTCTGATTTCATGGTTGGAAATTAGTAAAACATGTTTATTTTGAGTATAAAATATATATATATATATACTTGGAAGACTGTTACATTTACATTCTCAGTAAAAATGTTACCATTCTGTTGACATTTCTGGAGCTGCAGAAAGTATCTGCTTTATAACATTTTAGAATCAATCTTGTGTCTCTAGTCTTCGCCCTGAAGCACGGATCTGATCAGACTTTTTGAGTCTATTGGCTTTCATATATGTAAGTAAATAATGGAAGAAGTCAAGGTTTTTTGATAGATCGTGGACCAAAGCCTTCAACTGCAGGCTTCCATCACAAGAAGGAGCTCTTTCTGTTGATAAGCACATACTATAGGTCATACTTTCGAATGTTGAATGTTTTTCAAGCTGGGAATCTTTTTTGCATAGATCTTTTCAGACAGAAACAAGGATATTCAGAAGCACTGCTTCCTCTGCAGTCAGATAAATTTTCCTTTATCATTTAATGGATGCAGCCTTAGGCCTGTGATGAGTGTTATTAAAAACTCCTCCCCTAAACCCAATCCTGCAGTTGCAATGCATCACGTTGTATTTTATTTCTAAATGTACTTGCAGTTCTGCACTGTCGAAGGATTCATAACAGCTTTGGTGGATGAATTTCCAAAGTTACTGCGCAATCGAAGGGAAATCTTCATTGCTGTTGTGTGTATTGTTTCCTATCTGATAGGGCTGTCCAACATTACTCAGGTACGTTCAGTAGAAGAACGTGTTCTTATTTCTGCTGTACCATATCTGCTTCATTTCCCTCTTCCACCATCCCCCCATAGAATCATTGCAGAGGCTTCGGGAAGCAGACATTAGCTTGCAGGTGTACAGTCTCTGTATGCCCTGGATGCAGTGAGGCTTGCTGAATGGTTCATGTGATGAAAAAACGCTCATATCCACAATCCCTCATACGGTTCAAGAAATACTAACTAGAGATGCTCTCCATTGCTTCCTGTGATCTAGTAGATTGCAGACAGATTGAGGGAAGTGTATGAATTGTTGAACAAAAAGGAGTAAAGTGAAATCAAACCATTAATTGAATTCTGGCTCTAATCTAATTCTTGTCAGTACTGACCTCATGCATTAGAAGACTTCAAGCTGTTAATGTTAATTAATTTACATTGTACCCTCTGCTGCACTGTTGGTTTTTAGCTTGTATTTTAATCCATTTTGAGATTGAAGTCCTTAATACTTATTCTAACACTTCCTCCTTATGTGTTTTAGGGTGGAATCTATGTGTTTAAGCTTTTTGACTACTACTCTGCCAGTGGGATGAGTCTCTTGTTCCTTGTATTCTTTGAGTGCATCTCCATATCCTGGTGCTATGGTAAACAAGTTTTTGGGGTTTTTTTTGTTTTGTTTTGTTTTTCCACATTTGCAGCTGGAATTGAAACTGGCCTTGCTTTCTGTGCACATAACTCCACTAAGGACTCCAAGGTGGTTGGTGTAAGGTACTCCTGCCTAAAAACACCCTATGTCCCTATGTATCAGCCTCAAAGTGATGAGATGCTGGGTGTTTCAGAAGCACTGACATCTTTTCCTTTTTATTTATTTATTTTTTTTGTTTCCCTCTCTCAACGTAATGAGTTGGGTCTCTTGTACCTTGTAATGTTTCTTTTCCAGAAATGGTTCTGTTACTTTAGGGTCTTGGAGGGAGAGGTGGGCTCCTTGCTCAATTCTGTCTTGCATAACTGCTCTAAAATATTCAGAAGTCTGGGCTGACAAGCTCTGTGTTTAAAGATGAAGAAATATATATAATATAATATTCTTTCCATAGTATTTGTATGTTAATTTTGATGTTACTAAGGAATGTTAGGTTGTGTTACGAAACTGATTCAGAGCTAGATAACTGGAGTCTTTCTGCTGCCTTTATATAGCCTTAGAGGAGGAAACAGCTTTTATAACCAGCCTATAAATCCTACAAATGTGATCGGAAAATGCACCAGCTAAGTAATAAAGAAATCTAATAGGAAGTTATAAATAATGCAGTAGATGTACCTTTTGGAAGGTGATGGATTATTAGCAGATAGCAGCAGCAACAGAAGGGCTAGGCTACTCTTTGATTTCATGTGCAGCTCTGCATGTATTCAGTGAACATACACTCCACAAAGTGAAGCCTGTGCTGCTGGCTAATGGTGGTATGGATTTATATTTTTCTTTATTCTGTGAAATATCATTCTAAATATCTATTTCTTCTAAGACCAATTTATTGTATGGACTTCCGCTGTCTTTGCAGAGGAACATTTTCACTGGTAGTAGAGAAAATAAAAAAAGATTAAAAAATGATTTTGGTTCTTATGAATTTGTACATTTCCCATTCCAGTAGGTGAAATGTTATGTCAATCGAGGTCTATATAGAGCTTCTAAATATACTACTTCATTTGTGACAGTCTTTCGAAAGCATTGAGCTTTCAATTGAATCAGTTATGTGATAATTTCTATATTGTTTCTTATTTTTATATTTAGGTGTTAATAGATTTTATGACAACATCCAAGAGATGGTGGGATACAGACCCTGCATCTGGTGGAAGCTCTGCTGGTCATTTTTTACTCCAATCATTGTGGCAGTAAGAAACAAACTTTTATAGTATGGTTTAAGAGAGATACACAAGGTGTACTATGCACTCCACTATTGTCCTTTACACCCCCATAGTTTCATACCAGACCTGACCTCATCCTTTACTTAAGGGTATGAGCAATTCCACTGAAGGCAATAGGCAAAACCCCTTGTCTTTAGAAGAAGCCTGTGCACTAAGAAAAGAAACACAACACAATTTCAAGATTTGTATTAGTCTTCTGGAAATGCTGATTAGTCAAAAGCACAGTTAATTGGCACAGAAGTAAGAAACAAATTTTGACCATTTCATGTATTCTTAAGTAAAATTTGCCAGTCTTTGTATATTTTCTATGTACACAAAAAAAAAAACCAACCATGTATTGTAAACTGAATTCCTTCAGCAGGGCTATTCAGGCAACAGATTACATTTATAAGCTGATGTTCTTCCTTCATGGGATTCTGTAGAATATATTACCCAATTTGTAAGGCATTTCTACTGTTTTTTCTGTCAAACCTTGCAAGGATTTTGTGCTTTGGAAACCACAGAACTGTCCTTTACTGATTCTAGGCTTTGTCCATTTAATCCCATTCAGTGTCTTTTGGAAATAATAAGTATAGAAATGTAAGCTTAATACGCAGACTTAGTAAGACCAAATGCAATTTAAAAATGGTTTCAAGTATACTTGACATAATACTTCTCACTCACTGCTATTTCCTTGATATTCCCAAGTGGGTAGCCAAAGACCATAGGTAAACAAACAGCACTAAAGAGAGGCACAACAGGGTTATTAGACAGAGGGTTCTTTGATTCGTCTCTACACAAATGAAGAAGGTTTTTGTTTTCTGAAAGCAAGTGTTGAGGAAAGAATAAAGAGTACATTTAGTTTATTAGGTGATGAGAAATACTACAGATAAAACCTATCAATCAAATTTCTCCTGTCCTGTAAGGTCTTCATTGTAATTTGTTGTCCTGTGCAAGGTCACATGTGATGATAAAGTGCAAATAAAATCTGCCAGTCTGTATTCTGCTCTCTGGCAAAATGTTCTGCACAAGGACTGAACCTGGGATGAAAAAGAGATTCTCTTTCCTGATTCAGTTTATCATGTTTTCCTTGATGTGGGCTGCTTTAGACATTTAGTGTACAGGCTGAGACAAAAATCTGCTTTGGGAACCTGAAGTTAAAAATACCATGTTTTCAAGTTAGTTGTTTAAAAACCATTAAAATAAAAAGTACCCCACGAGTGCTGCAGTTCAGTGGTACAGCAGACACATTCATGCAGGTATTATTGGGGAAGTAGTTCCAGAACCCTCATCTTTCCCAGTAGCCCTCTTCCCTCTGATTTTGTGCAGGTTATCTAAGGACTGTAGCAATACCAGTGGATTCCTATCACCAGCATACCTGAATTACCTGAGATACGAGTCATATATGTAAAAATACAGTGTTAACTTGAGGCATTAAGATTAATTTGGTAAGAAGCAGCCAGGTAAACTATCTCCCAGTCTCTTGTTATTAAAAAAAAAAAAAATTAAGTGTATTTTTTTTTAATTTCGTAAGAGATATTGTTTATACAGACCAATCTGTAGCCACTTACTGATCCATAGGTTCTACTCTCTGACCTCATTTTCTGACTTTGCTTGGAGGATCCAAACAGTACCAAAGCATTCTTAAACATTAGAGAGGTCAGATACTAGAGAGTCAGGCTTTAAGGAACCTTTTTAATACAGGAGTCCCTTGCTGACCAGTGCAATGCAACTGTATTAAAACAATGAGAAACTTAGTAAAAACCAGAAACTTAATAGTTGCAGAATTACAGTTCAGATATTTGCAGATTTGCAAACTTGAGAATAAGCAAGCAGGGAATCAGTCAGTTGTACCATGCTGACATCTGCCTGTTTTCTGCAATGTCTGTCTGGAAGACTGATCTGCAGGCTACAAGTTAGTGCCTGCTGCCCTATACCCAGGGAACTAAGGAGCCCTTTTCTCTGTGCCTCGATGTAGAAACAAGTCAATCCAGAAAATCTTTTGAACATAAAACTCATCCAAATCTTCTCTCTCTCCCTCCCACCTCCCCACTCTGTTTTGCAGGGAGTGTTTATCTTCAGTGCTGTCCAAATGACTCCTCTCACAATGGGAAGTTATGTTTTCCCAAAATGGGGCCAAGGAGTTGGCTGGTTCATGGCTTTGTCTTCTATGGTGCTGATACCAGGCTATATGGCATATATGTTTCTTACCCTGAAAGGCTCCTTGAAACAGGTAAGTATCTCTTTTTCCTGTCTGCGTGATTGAATCCTGTAAAACCTGTGCACTGACAAAAAATTGCTGAGCAGTTATTTTCTAGTTACATCCTTTCTGTGGACTCACTAACAAGCCAGTTATTTTGCATCAAGATGGGAAGTATAAAAACGTGTACCAAACAGACAAGATAGTGTCTATATGGTCTGCTGTTCAACACTTTTCCCCACATTAAGTGTGGTCCTTATTTCCAGGCTTTGACAATTCCAGATGCTTTGCACCTCAGCTCTTCATACCCATGAAAAAAGTACCAGTTTGCAAAACACGTAAATTTGTCCTTATTAATGCAAGACATGCTTTCATCTATCAAGGCAGGTGATGCTGAAAGGAATAGGAGTCAAACTCTTACAAGTGAACCGTTGCAGCTCTTGATTTTCTTGAATCTGCTCATAGTGAATCTGTTCAGCATCTCCCTGCAATGTGGTCAAATATTTGAGCTTCTGTTCTACATTTTGCCTGTTGAAAGCTATAATGGCTGCCTGATTGTGTTGCATCTGAGAAAAAGTACAAGTTAAAATCTCAGATGTATCTCATGATTATGCTGCATCTTCTGTTAGTTCTCAATTAAAGGATTTCTGTTAAGAGTTATTTTAGTGAAGAACATTAGAAGCCATCTTCTTTTCATTGTATTCTGCTCTTAGCCTCTCCCTGAGTCCGTATTCCATCTGTTAAAAAGGAGATGACACTTCCCATGTGACAGAGGCTTCTTATGGCTTAAATCCATTTTAAGATCCTCGGGGAAATGCTGCTGACAGTGTGAAATGCTAATAGGGTTACTGACCAGTATACTGTTTAATTGTCAATTGTCCTCCTTAATTTTTTGAAGTGTGTGCATCCTTAGTTTTCTCTCTCCAGGCAATAGTCTCATTCTGTGTATAAGAGACACTTCAGTTGAAGCACACAACTCTGTCCTCCATGACTATGTGTCAAAGTGATTTTGTCAGAATTTCTGAAATATTCTAAAATCAGCTGACAGAGCCATCTTTGCAAAGAGGCAGATGATCGTAAGCAGAATTGATGGGTAATGGCTCATGAGTTGCTCAGACCTGTATCCAAATATTTCTCTCCAGAAAATTTTAGAAGACTTAGCAATGCTTCAGAGACTTCTGTAAAATATTTTCTGTTATTACTGACATATGCATTTTCTTACTCCTACTTACTCAGTATCTTTATCTTGGTCTTAAAAAAAAGTTTAGGTGCAAATGGACAATTGTTGCCCTTATATCAATAATTGCTTCCTTGCCAAGATTGTAAGACCACAATAGAAGTTCCTCAGTTCAGTCTTCCTGTAGATTCCTTCCATTTGTGAAAGCATTTGAATGATTTTCAAATTTTGAATGCATTGACAAATGTTTTCACCAACAGAGTGGAGCAAGTGATTGTTCTCTTCTATTATTGGAATTGGAGTTTGATCGTTAAGGTTCCCTTCCAACCTAAGTCATTCTATGTTCCTGTGATTCTGTGATCATCAGATAATAGGAAACATGGCAGTCACATGCTTTGACGTTGTAAAGTGGACTCCCTTTCTTGGTACAGGTGTGAGCTACACAGATGAGCTTCATGACTGGAGAACACAAAAGGACTAGGAGTGACCAAACAGAAATAAAAAGATCATAAATACAAGTCTACCGAACCTTTTATATTCTTAGAGGTAGTAACTCATAGAAGCTGCAACTGCTTCTCTCTCATCTTTCTGACCCATGGAGGGGTTCACCGTCACTTCTCTGAGAACTGACCACTGCCCATGCTGCCCACTGCAAACTGTTTAACCTGTCTGCACTGTTTAACCTGTGCCCTTGCAAGAGCGTCTTGCCTCTCCTACTCCATACTACAGTCTCCCCAAATTTCTTTCCCCTAGACATACTCAGTTGAATGTTCCCTGTGCATATGACATGTACCATTGTACTTGTGGTCTTTCAAATCCTACTGTCATGTCTCCTACAGAGCACAGTTCAAACTGCTCAAAATAGTTACAGACTGACTAAGCTTTATGCCATTCCTCACCCTGCTCCATGTTTCTGCATAGAAACAAGACTAAGATGATTTGGTTTTGTTCCTATTCCAGAAAACTCATGGAGCAAAGATCTTTTAAAAGTTTGCGTTCGAATCTCAGTACATGAGCCATTTAAGAATAGCTTTACTTAACACAAGTAAATTTTCTTATTGGACTGGAGTGGGCTATTTTGTGACATGCTCAATATCAGTAGTATTTTTGATAATGTTTTCAATATATGAGACCAGTATATATAGGACTTTAGGAGATGGGCAGAATTTTTTCACCTTAGCTCCAATACCTAGCCAGTGATTTTCTTAAAACATACAAACAAAAAAACAACCTAGAAGCAGATTTTTGACTGCCTTGCATTTTTTGTTGTTCTTTAAACAGCGCATCCAAGTAATGATTCAGCCCAGTGAAGACATCAGTCATCCTGAAAATGGGCCAGATCAGGCCCAACAGAGCAACTCCGCAAACAAAGAAGCCTACATCTAAACTTCTGTATTACAAAAGTACAAATACTACTCCAGAAAAACAAAAAATATGGTTGAATATGACCACAAATTTAAGTCTGAGAATATAATTACCTACCTCTAGTGGCAAAAAAAAAAAAAAAAGAAAAAAAGAAAAAAAAAGATAAAAAGATAAAAGGTCACCTCCATTCTAAGGGAATCGCCATAGGTATGATCCAACCATTGTGCGAGCTCAGATGTTGACAGTATTTTGTGTTCTCTGGCAATCCACAGACTGTTAATGTTTTTATCCTTTCAGAACAATAGTTGCATATCTTGGCATTTGTAAACCGATGTGCAAAACCTTTTTAATCTACCTTTTAGCACGACTATTTGAAGTTTTGTGCTACTGATTTTTAGTAGTTTATCAGTACTTCTTACCACTGAATCCCAAGACTGTTATTTCTGACTTTGCAGGAGTAAAATTAAGTTTGGAATTGTTTTGTACAAAAGAATGACGTATTTTGTAACCAAGTGATTTGCAGTGAAAAAGTCTGCCCTTAAAATTTGTTCTTGTCAAGGCCATTTGAGCAGGGAGAGACTTCTTTGAATTGACTGAGAGTCACAGTAGGCATAGCCTTTATGAACATTCCTACTACAAATTAAGTTATTATATGGCTATTTGTAGCAAGGCAGCATAGCAGGGCTGCAAACACTACCTGTTCTTAACCTTTCAGGATAACTTTCACACAAGATTGTGGATTTTTTTTTAAAAGCATATACTCTATCTTATAAAAAGAAGTCATCTCTGTGAAGCAGCACTACATGAATCGCAGATGTAGGGGCAAAAATGTGACTTCTAACTTTTTTTTAGGAAGATGAGAAGTAACATGCAATTCTTAAGAGCTCTTAAATACTCCCAGCAAAAAAACAAAAAAAACAAAAAAGAAAAAAAAAAAAAGAAATACAGGGTATTTGCAATTCAAGCTCAGAGTACTTGAGCTTTTGTTATGCTGTTATTATTAGCTATTATTGCATTGCCACCAAAATAGAAACCAAAACAATGGTTTAAAGATTGAAGCTTATCCTTGTAATTCTAATTTAGGGTTTTATTTCACAACTGTTTTTTTTAATCCATTAAACGACTTTAACAGTTTCAAATAAGCAAATTATAAAATATGGATCATAAGCACTTTGAAAACAGTTTTATTTTTATTTACATATTATTTGTGGTGATGAAGGCAGGAGGGAAAGCTATTTCAGTAATATAAAAATTTCCACTCCGGGCTCCATCTGCATTTGCCACGTAGCTGGAAACCCCATTCAGCTAGTGGAAGTTTTCTCTGTGTGGAAGATGCAGTAGTTAGCCCTGTATGGCATTTCTTGTTTGGCAGCTATATGACAGACACAAAGGTTTATGGAAAATGCAGTATTTGATGTTTGATTGTAAATGACTGTGACAGAACTGTGCAATGAAACATGCTTTTCAGCAATTTTTTGTGCAACGTACAATGTTAGATAGCACAATTTATGTAGAACTACTACGTGAAAAACGTTAACTGTGAATGTTGGGTTTTTCGTTGTTTTTGTCTGAAGGTGACAAACATGTTCTTGCAATAAGGTATTATTCTCAGAATGTCAAGCACATTATTGTAGAAATAATATATATATAATACACATGTATTTCAAACTACATCATAAAATCTCAGAGTATGTTCGGTAGGTTCTAATCTGTTTCATACATAGATCAACTGTAAAATATTATGACATCTAAGCTACATCCTAAATGGCTATGGCTGAAATGCAGAAGTCCTGTAAGTCTTTGGGATTTAGAGGAAAAGTAACACACACACACATTATACATGATGCATACACATTATAATTGTGAATTTCATTAGACTAAGATAAAAATTCCAACTTTATCGTTTAATGTAATCAAGTCCCATGTTGTTCTAAGAAAAATGCAGTATTTAATGTTTGATTGTAAACAATTATGACAGATGTTTGACAGACCTGCTCTTTAGCAAAAAGCTGTACAAACGTACCACATAGCACAAAATAGTGTTGTAGAACTACTGTGTGTAAACTGTGAATAGCTGTATCCTTTTTGTAGTACTTGCCCTGAAAAAAAGATTATTGTATGATCATATATGCTTTTTGCAATAAGGAGTTATCTGAACACCAAGCAAATCTATCTCTATATAAAAATATATATGTAATATATACATATTCAAAAATATATACAGAGCCTGTTTAAAAGAGTACAGTATTATTTAGTAAATTGCAACCTGTTCTATGGACCAAATGTAAAATATTTATAAATTAAGATGCATTTTAAATGTCTATAAATGGTGTCATAATTAAAGCACGATTGTTATGTAAGTTTCCAAGAGTTTAGAGGAAAAAGAATAAAGGTTATATTATACATTAAATTCAGAATGATGCAATCTTTCATTGGACAAAACGAACAACTGTTAAATTGTTTTCTGTGAGGTAAGTTCTAAATGTTTTGGTTATTGTTTTTAAATATCAGAAGGCTGAATCACACTTGTGACACTTATGTTTAATCCATTATGCTCTTACTATAATTCAGTTTGTATATGCATGCTTTATACAGTAAGCTGAAACGGTGACAGTGTTCCTGATTCCGATAAACGTGGTCTGTAGCAGAAGAGAAGCAACGCGATGCTTGTTCTCAGAGTTGCATCTCTGTCTCTCTCCTAATAACTGGGCTCTGACTGAAAAGGGATATTCTATGACTTAGTACTCTACAATTTGAAAACAAAGCCAAAACAAATGCATAGGTCGTTTTACCCATTCATCCAACAAAAAGTTAAATTTGAAACTTAATCAGTTTTGCCTTTTAGTCTGGAAGATCTGAGTATATGTTTAAAAGTGTTAAATTCCATGTGGCATGTAGGATTACCAGCTAGTTTTTGACTTCCTGATGAATTAAGACCTAAGGTCTAGGTGTCTGGATCTACTTATATTATTCCAACAGGCAACGAGGAAAAAAACCTTGAAATTTTCCTTTTTCTGAGAAATCTACCATTTACCAAACTTCTGATAACAGTCAATAGGTATACAGAGTGCATCTGTCTTACTGTCACAAGATTAAGTTGGATGTTCCACAGGAAAAGGCTGAGAGGGGCAGGCAGGATTGGAATGAGGGCAGCTTGCATAGACAAATCTCCAGAATGAAGGCACTGCTCGTCGGAGAAACAAAAGTGGCTACAATACCAAAAGTGAAAGCTATGTTTTGCAACTAGAGAATTAATTCATCAGACTCAAGCTTTGAGAATTATCTGTTCATCGTGAAAATTCCTACAAGCAGAATGGTGGCTGGTGTGTTTCAGACTGGTAGAGAACCTGCTTAACCATGGCACTGGAGGAAACACAGTGTTAACAGAGTGCTCTGCTGCACTTTGACTTTTCACTATGCAGGAGGCCAACTGACAGCATGCTGGGCTGGGGGGTCTTGCAGAACACCTGTATCTATCTGCTCTTGCCACTGCCTTTCCTACTGAGAGAAGGACTGCTGAGCACTTGCACCCCATGCCTGTATCTGTTCCTGTCCATGAGGTTTGTCGCAGTCAAGAAATTTGGAGCTGCATGCTACAGCCTCACCAGGGCAGCACAGGAGGTGGAACCAGAAAATAAAAATCCACTCCCCTCACAAAAAGGCTTTTCTTCACCTGCTTTTCTAGAACTCAAAGTGATGCTTTTGACTCATAAAGACACAATCTGCAGTTAGTAACACTGCCTGGTATCCTGCTTCTTTAACACTCCTGTAGGAAGATGGCAGACCAGGACCTCTGAGCAGCCGTAGTAACTAGCCTCCGTTTTAAATAAAGCTTCATCAGGTACCTTTCTGCTGAGACACTGGGGCAAGAGCTGCAGCACCTGAATTCACTGATTTCTAACCCTCAACAGAAGCAAAGCTGGAACCAATGGGCTGGTGAAACAGCGGTGTTATCCTAAACAGCTATAGAGACATTGCTACAAAAGCCATTTTTCTCTCTGCCAGTTGACAACAGAGGCAATGTCATGTGAGTTCCACAGCAGTTTGTCTTACATCTAGGTCTAATGTGATACCTCTGCTGAGGAGCTGAATGCTCCTGTGCTCTGAATTTAATTATCTAAGTAGAAAATTGGAGCAGGACGTCATGCTGGGAAAGAGTCTGAGCAATTTAGAGAACATGATTAGAATTGAAAATGCTTATGATAGAAGCATCCAAAATCATAAACTTCAAATTCAAAGTGCTGCCCTTGGAAAGGAGCACTCAAACGTGCAAGTACAAGGGGAGGGCCAGTCCTTGTTCTGCTTTTTAGAAAAGGTTGGGGAGGAAGGGAAGAAACATGTAAGGCAGATCACAGATTTTTATTTCTGGAAATGGGGGAAGGAGCAACTTCAATGGTTTTGAAATCCAAGGAAATAATTAAACCATCTTTAAAGTTTATTTCAATCAGCATTATGTGTTGTATTCATCATCTGCTGCTTTTGGACTATATTGTAAGAACAAGGATGAGAGTTGCATTTGGGAGAAGGGGATGCATTTAGTGCTGGGTGATTGGCCAGAGAGCAATTCAAGGGGCAAAACATGGCTGAGGAAAAGGAACCTAGTTGAAGGATGTTGTGTTAGTGCTGTGATATTTCCATGCTCTCCCGGAGGAATTTTCCCTTGCTACGCTGCAGAAATCCCAACAGCAATTCAACAAGAAGAATGCAAATAAGGTCACATCTTCCCTACAGGACTGCAGGATGCCCTGAGAGAAAGCCATGTCCTTGTTCGTCAGGAGTATTAGTTCAGCTACGTGTGCTTTTATTCTAAAATAACTCTATGTTGCTCTTGGGTTTTTTATTTGTTTTAAGCCTGATTATTTCTGTTCTGCTCTGCTCAGGCCAAAATGGAATTATTACAATTAACTATTAAGATCACACAACGCCACTGTTGGCTGGTTCTCAAGAGGGGAGGGGCTGAGGGTGGCTGGCAGCCCCAGAGTTACAGCCCAGTGGCAAGGCAATGCATTGAGGTGCACACAATCTCAGGCTTACCTTAGGCTTCTAAGCCTGCCAAAACCATGTCATGTCACAGCTACGTTTGGCAGCTGCCATCGAAGCAAGCCAGGAGTAGAAGTGAGTTGCAGTCAAACAGCCAGTCACATCTTGGTCCCTTCTGCTTTTGGAAGTGGTCACAATGAAGAGGTCTGAAGTCCATTTGGCAGTTACCTACAAACAAAGAGAGCCAATGAGGAAAGCAACAATGAAAAAACTTACTCTCCAGGAATCTGAGCTGATCAGCTTGGAGCTGTGTGCACTGCAGGAGATGCAGGAGATGATTTCTGTAACTGCTACCTCAGTGTCTGCAAGTCTTCCAATCCACCACAAAGTAACCAGTTTTGCTGGTCGGTCATCAAAGCAAGACAGAACATTCCAGGTTTTATACTCTGAATGTTCTCTTCGTAATTTTTCTTCTCCTTTCACTGTTTTTTACACTACTCAGGCCCATAAATCGAAGAAAAAAAAGAAAAAAAAAATGTACATACACTCTGTATGGGCACTTTGTGCCTCTTGGTGTCTCTTCCTGGACCTGAATGCCCTGCCTCATTACAGCTCTCGTGCACAGAAAGATCAGGCTAAACTGGCCCACTTCTCCCTGCTGCAACATGATCTGCTATGAGGGAGCAATGGTCCAGAATGGACAGTAGTATTTACTGCACTACCTGCAGATCATCACCCATGGCTCCACTAATTCTTCATATCCTCACTTGTAGCCATTGTGACAGTGCAGTGGCTGTGATAGAGGCAGGTGTAATTCCGTTCTCCTCCAGGCAGACTAAGCAGCCCTTCAGGACATGATGACAAGGAAGAAGAGCTTCAATCAAGATTATCTTCATGACAAGTGGCACTGCCTGAGTCTGTCTGAAATAAGACAGATAAGAAAGGCGTTTTTTCTAGCTACTTGCAGCTTTTCCTATATTTTCTCTCTGTTTATATCTATCTCACTTCATTTCTTCTAGTGAAGTAAGAATAAAAGTGAGAGGGAGAGATCAGAAGGATCAGAAAACAAAGAGGAATTAAAGAGGGTAAAGCTAAACATGTTAGTCACTGTAGAGCTTAGTTTTCTTACCAAGTTGATCAAAGTATGACTTTTTATGCCTTCTTCTGCTCGCAAACAAGTTGAGGCCATTCTTTCCTGCTGACATTTTATGGATACTGAGAAATTTTATTTTATTTTCTAAGAAATCCGATTTATTTTCAGGACTGCAGGTCTGTATTGCGTCCTTTTGTTCCATTTTCTGACCAAACACTTGGGTCATTAGCTCTAGCATCCTTCCTGCTCAAGAGCTTGCCTTGAAACAGCATTATTCACCAAGTAGGTTACAGCAAAGGGAATGAATAATCCCCACTTGCCAACCCCATCTCGGATAGACATGTATGCAATTTGAACACACATGGTTAGTGTGGGAGAACTTACACCATTCACCATTTTTTAGTTAATACCTGATTTTTTTCATGATTTGTAAATGGTCTCACATTAAGATTAGTGGCAAATATTTAGTTATCATTTTAAATGTCAAGCAGGCTGAAATAATCTGGTGAGTTATTTGTGAGTCATAACTACATGGTGGTGCTAAATGCGTCCAACACTGCCTAAGAGAAGGACAAGATGAATGAGGCATTGTCACAGGGACAAAAATTAATGTGTCTTGCCAGCAATGGTGCTTTAGTCTTATTAGAATATCTGTCTCACATGAATTCAGAGATAAGCAGCTAAAAGGTGCTGATAAACATTTTAAAGGAACACTGAGTAGAAAATGGCAAAAGGAATGCAGAGCTACTTCTACACCTGACTGTGCCTTGCAGAGCCTAGCTGCAGCCAGGACTGTGCACACAGCTGGCCCTGTGGCTGGCAGCGCAGGGGGAAGCAGCAGCCTCTCCTCCTCTTGTGTTACCAAGCTGACACTTCCAAATGTGACCCTTTGGAAGGCAAATTACAACGATACAAAAAGGGTCGTTTCAAAAAACAATGAGGAGCAGAAGAGTGGGTTTCCAGGCTGGGTAGTTTTGGCTACAGGTAGGAATCTGTTTCTTTGTAAACCAGCCTTTCCAAAGAGCATTCCCTTCAGAGCAGCACAAGGGGTGATCAGCATCAGTGGGATGCAGCAGCACATGCTCAGTCCTGAGGTCCTGGTGTTGCCAGAGCAGTTCCTTCTGATGGGACTGTGCTCCCCAGAAAGCATGCTGTGGATCTCTGTGGGAGCTTTTCAACTGAAATGTCTGTCCCAGAGCACACAGATTGCAAAGCAGGAAGCAGCAAAATATTTGCTTGAGTGTATAAAGCTACCTGGTATAGTAGGAATAGAAGCAGCTGCCCTAAAATGACTGAGGAGCATTTTGATGAAGATCTTCTATGAGTAAAATGATAAATCTCTCTCTGGATATGAGCCAGAGTGTCAGGTTCTGTTAGGGAATTATTTCTAGGTCATTTCAGTTCACTGCGCTGCACTGCAAACATTGCACTGAATGAATGACCAAAATAATTAATCCAAACATCGGAGAGAAACACCAGCTCACACTGCAGGCAACTAACTTTGCCCTGAAAGTGACAGAGCTCAGCATTTTTAACCTGCTCTTTACAACTGTCACACATCAGCAACACATGACCTTTAGTGCTGATCTTTGCACAGGTTTACCCCTAGTCTAGGGGCGATGAGGCTGACCTTTCCCAGCCTGGTTTCTCCTGCTGTTAACAGGCTGTATTGGGACAGAACTTGCCTGTCAGCATTCCCCTCAAAATTACTCAATTAGACTTGGATTTTGAAGAAAAAACATTCCACTTCAACCTTCTCATACTAGTCAAACAAAATAAATCACTCCTTTTATTCCATTTTTCACTGAAGTCACTGAACTTCCAGAAACCGGCCCTAGTGATCGATTGAGCCCAGCGTCCCATCCTGAGGTCAGGAAGTCCAGGCTGAGCAGAAGCTGGGAAAGAAAAGTTGTTTTGTACGTAGCTGAATCTTCGGTCACAATTCACTCGTGGCAGAGCTCTGCATGGCTATCGCTGCCGATCCGTCTGCACTCACAGCTGGGTTGGTGCTCACCACGTTTACTCCATCATCCCTGTTGAATTGTTACATTTCTATTATTAGGTTGCCTCATCACTGCCACAATTCAGCAGTGTTGCACAGCTCACACACTGAGGTAAGACTGCAAGTAACTGAGGTCTGACAGTACTGTGTGCTGTGTTTTATTTTTTCCAGTACCTCAAGTTAGCCAAGCTCATGCTTGCCAGGTTGTTCCTCGGGAGCTTCTGCTGTAAAGCCATTGACGTAACAGTACCAAACCAAAACACACAGACAGTCCTCTTACAGTGAAAAACATGGGGAAAAAAACATGTCAACTTGATGCTCTTTCAGGTCAAATGGACTATATGCATTCTTTTTTCTTACAAGAGTAATGGGTTAGAAAAGAAGGTTTGTTTCCAACTCAGCTAAATAAATGAGTAAACAGAGTACTGGCAATCTGAGGCAATAAATGAAGTAACAGAAAACATTCGCTTTGAATTGAGAAAACAAAGAAAGCAAGCTGTGCATCAGCTTATAAAACTGTTAACAAAGATTTATTACAAATCTGTAGTATCTAAGTCAATCTATTAGTCTTTTTTTCTTTTTTTTTATAGAGTTTGTGAGGGAAAGCAGAGAAAACTGGAGTGCACTGCAATAAATATTTTGGCCTCTAACCACTGATGTATGGAAATTGTATGGGCTTTTTTGGCAAAAACAAGACATAAATTCAAGCATCTGCAATTAAGTAGTAGAATGTGAGCTTATTAATAAACAGTATAGCAAAACAAGCCTAGAGAATACTAAGGTATTAATCTACCTGCTGTTTCTGTCAGGGAATTAATTATATTCAATTACAGTCATTCAAAGTTGTTCAACTGTGATTCTATGATTCTGTCAGTACGAGACATTGTGTATGTTGCTTTTAAGTTGTTTGCTTTTTTAATTAAGAAAGCACCCACAAACATGCTGAGAAAAGTTTTTTTCTTAGTTCTTTACACTCTGTGTATTACTTGACTTTAAATATTTGATGAGGTGGTTTATTTTCTGCTCCTAATTTTCCTTTGTAACTCTCACTGTCTTCTCCAGAGGCTTCTGCCCGGCTCATTTTGTATTTCCACACTTGGCTTTGATTTTCTTTATCTCACAAAACTGAATTCCCCAACATTATGAAACCAGGACTAGTGGAAGGGGGTCATTTTATTTACTGATGGCTTTTCAGGAAATAATTTCATTTTTTAGAGATAAGTGATTGCTGTAGGAATAGTGTCATTAGCAGCTTGCATTACCATACAAATGCAAATCAAAAGAGCACCTCTGAACCATCACGCTGCTGTCAGAACATCAGCCCATCACTATGTTCCTTTTAGCACCTAGAGGAGAAATACACATAGCGTGCCTCATTGGAATTTTGTTTTCACTTTTCCTAGCACTGTTCCCAGCACAGTTCCCCAGCACAGAGGTGTGGGCAGTGAGGCTCCCTCCTTGGGCACGTGTACAGGCTGCCAGCGGCTCCAAGGGCCATGGCGTCAGCACGGGGTTGGGAGGCATGGGGAGCAGAGCGTGGTCCATGCTACATTAACCAGGAAAGTTTGGAAATGTAAAACTCAATGGGCTGTCAGAAAAATGTTCCTCCAATGCTCTTCACAGGCCAGCATTTTGTCAGTCTAAGTACAAATGCCAAAACTGGCTGAGTCTTCAAACAAGCCATGTACATTTTTTTAGTGACTGATGTAAGTAAGAGAAGACAAAAGAAGAAAATTTGGTTTCCTTAAAGTCTGTAACAAGCACATATGCTGGAAAGTGGGGTGGCTCGCAGCCTGTAGCCTGTGACTGAGGGCCAGCTTGTCTCCCCATGGTGTGAGATGGACAGTCCAGAGGACAGCTTTCACCATTTGAACTGACTTTGTTGAGACCCACTTGGCAGAAGCTCCCCTAGCAGGCCCTGATGATGTTCTCATGAATTTTATAGGGGAAAAAATATTACACATTGTATGACTGTATTAAGCTCAGTTGGTCATCCATATTTAACTTTCCTGTCATTTCTCATTACTAAAGCTGTTGTCCATATCTGGTCACTGCAGTTTATCATTTCTTCCTAGGAGCAGCCCCAAGGGACTCGGCTACACCAAAACCTCATTATTTTGAGCACTGTGCAAACACAAAGCCAAGAACAGTACTTTTTGAATCACCTTAGCTTTTAAGATAGGGCAGAGGTTCCTTCATCAATCTCTATTTATGTACTGCTGCTATGAATGATAAATCTGAGTTTGAGTTACAGAAGTGATCAAAGGGTTCCTGCGGCCAAGAATGAGCAGCTGAGAGGATATCTTAATTTCACTGGCCTTAGCTGCCAGTTGCTGCACTTTACAAGCTTCCCATAATGCCTCCCATGTCTGTGTGAGGTGTATTAATCCACAGCACCTCAATCCAGACACAGTGCTGGAAGGGTTCCCTGCCACGTTGGTGTTTGTCAGAGGACCTGGGCCCAAAGCTAGAATGCAATACACAAGAATCCATCTGTCTGCCCCTTTATAGCGGAGTGGAGATTTCACCAATCTGCTTTGTTACAGCCAAAGCTACTTACTCTGACAGAGTGCAGCCACCTTTTCCCAGCCCAAAACATGATGGTGGACTGCCCAAGGTAATCCAAATGACACAGTTTATCAGTACCTAAATGAAAAGTACCCTTAACGTGGGAAGTGCTCATTATCTGTTTACAACTGGCCCCATCATCCAGCTTCCAGTTCTGTTCTAGAAACAAACCTTCCGTATAGTTTTTCTTCTCCCATCAGTCACTTCTATACAACCTTGTAGTTTGCAGGAAAAAGAACTATATTCTTCCCTCAACATCCCACAGCAAATCTCATAAACCGTGCAGGATTGATGCCAAACATAAACAGTAGAGGTTTGGTATTACTGCACACCTCCCACGTTTAGGGTAACCTG
Organism: Centrocercus urophasianus; assembly: GCF_019232065.1. NCBI lineage: Eukaryota > Metazoa > Chordata > Aves > Galliformes > Phasianidae > Centrocercus > Centrocercus urophasianus. Next base: position 15,505,244 of record NW_024884778.1, on the reverse strand, counting down.
TCCTTTCTAGGAACATCTCTGAAGTACTCTTATGGTGACTCAGCTTGAATTAGTGCCTTCTTCCTTCTGACAATCAATCTGGAGGAATACCAGTTTGTTCTTCATCTGCTTAGCCTCTGAGACTGCCTGACAGGCATTGTTAAAAGACTTCAAAAATCTAGCCCCTAAGTTCAGCATTAAAGGTGATTAACAGCCTAATTATTATACCCATAGTGTGCAGGAAAAAAAAAAAAAAAAGACTTTAGGAAAGCAGTAGGAATTCTGCTAAAGAAAGTAGCAAGTGTAGCCCATCTAGATGTTAGACTTCTCCAGAAAGATGATCTATATGTGGATTCGCTGAGAGATAAAATATGCTCAACACCAAGGCCCAGTGTAATCACCCAATCCACTCCCTCTCTGAAAAATACACCACGAGGTTTGGTAAGACTAAATAATATCTAATTTTTTTTATGATAGACAGTGGTTTGTTTCTGCAGAAATTGAGAAAGAGAAGCAAAGAAGGAATCCACACCAGAAATAGTAAAAAAAGAAAACCTGTTACAAATAAATTAGGTGCATGTTCTTCTCCCATCGAACAAGAAAATATATCCACTGATATTAATGCATTCTAAAAATATTGCTATGACTTTTAGAGTATTTTATGCTGTCTCCCATCTGTCACACACCTGATTAGACCATGGTTTTAACATGTTAAATTCAATTTGCCACTGAGCATTAAGTACAATTGCCTTGGGACATGAGAGATTATGTTCAAAGAAACATTATGAGGTTATTAAAAAAGTTAACAGGCTAAAGAAAGCCTTTCAAGAGATGAGAGACATCAATCTATGCCCCCTTTTGAGTTCAAGACTTTGATTTTTTCAGAAGAATTCTACTTAATAATAAGAAATAATGTATTCAGACTACGTTTGTTGGCTTTTTTTAGAACTAAAGTTGCTATGAAGAATTGTATTAAAATATATATATATAAATTAAATAAGAAATGCAGGCTGGACATACTGAATTTGCAGTTCAACAGCAGCTGGGAACCGCAGCCATTACCCAGCACCAGGCTGTGCTGTGCTGTGCTCTGTAGGTACCTCCGGCATCGGGCAGCTGCAGCTGTTTCTGTCCATAGCCCACAGGCTGACAAGACAAGCACTTACAGATTTGCACTGAAACCAACATAACTGCAATTTAGAAGGCACCTGAGGATTTTTTCTTGTGCACAAGAATCTGAGGGCAGTAAGTTGCCCGGGTGCCTCACAGCACTGCTGGCACAAACCCTGGCACTGACAGTTTGCAACACACGCAATGGGAACAGAATGGGATGTAGCCACAAGAAACACCACTGTGCACAGTCAGTTACCCACCTGATGCAGTTCTGTTCTAAGTCAGAGCTGCTTCAAGGCCGTGAGACAGCCCAGAAACAAATGGCATAAAGCTAAAGTTCAGCTCTGTCAAGAGCACTAGATGTATGTATCCATGCTACCAGGGGTGTTTTCCCTTTAGTGCACTGGCACTGGAGGGCGATGAACATGAGCAGACAGGATGTCATTTCTTACCAGCAGAGTCTTCTCTGGAGAGCCACCATTCATCTCCATAGCACAGTATGTGCTTTGGGAATTAAAGATCCTGCGTTGTTTTCTCTGTCTGTGCCAGACTTGCTGTTACAGCTGTTACCACTTGTTTGTTGTTTTGCTTGCTTTGTCTTTTTTTCTAATAGGAGTGCTTGGCCATGTTTTTAATAGTGAGTGTGGAGAATAAAATTCAGCTGGTATAAACTTCCCTATGAAACAAAAAGCAAAGCCACAAGAAACAAGGACTAATTCTTGCTGCCAAAAAATGGCTCTTATATTTCTGATGTGCAGAGCTATCATCTCACAGCATGTTAACAGCGCCTGAACAGCTCACAGGCATTTGTTGGCCTCTGCAGAAATATCAAACATGGGCTATGAGACCTTCTCTCTCTGTGGACATGTTGCCTGCAGATCTCTCTCCACTTCCCTTGCTCTTGTCTCTGCCTCTGATTCTCTCAGCAATACCTCTGCCATCAAGCTTGCTTAGCTAGTCATCATCACTCTGACATTTCTTCCTACTGTGATTTTTGGGCATGTGGAGGCCACGTGCAGCACCAGTCAGCACAGAAGTGAGGAATCTAATTCTCAAGTACAGGAGAAACATTTGGAAGAAATACAAAATATATATATTCACATTTAGAAAAAAAAAATGTTTACAAAATACAAGAGCAATATTTTTGTGCCTCCCAGATCATAAACAGATCATAAGCTAGCAAGATAAAAGAGGAAACTTCAGTATTGCCTGCTAAATTTTTGCACGGAGCATAGCTCATTGGTTTTCCTTTGCTCTAATTGAATGTTAATTATGCTTATAAGTGAATTATTCATTATCACTGATATTTTATCACAGAGCTATCAAAATCTGTAGGAATCCTGGAATGTTTTCACTCAAGTTTGTACTGATTAAAAACAATGTTTGTATTTATAGGACTCAAAATTAGTGCACTTATGAGCAAACAGAGAGCTAAATTTTCTAAAGAAAACTATTAGGTAGTGGGATCAGCTGCCAGATTTTAAATTAGAATAACACACCCTAACATAAATGTTTGCTTTTCTGGTATCTCACTTGACACAATTTCCATTCTTACAACTATTTATGAGAGAAACTACAGTACTCTCCTGAAATAACATGCTTTTTGGTGAAAGGTTTGTAGGAAGATGGCATCAAATGCAGATATCACCTGATCTCACCTCTCCATACCGGGAAGAGTTCACCTTCCAACTAGTATTCCTCTCAGATACATCATATATTGCCTGTAATAGTGTGAGCATGAAAGGAACTGAATTTTTAGGTCAAGGAGAAAGGTGAAATGCCCTCTAATTACACATTGCAAAAGTGAAAGGAATGTCACAGGACTTGGGAGCAATGCACTATCAGCTGCCTGGGTCCTGCAGCCCTGGCAAACAAGCAAGAGTGGGTCGAACAGCATGACCTGCACAGCCCACTGACTGTCTGGCAGCCTCCCTTCATCACAAAAGCAGTGCCACTGATGTACTCAGGCAGCCCACCCCAAACATCTGTGGGTGGAACAACTGCAGAGAGGAGAGGACCGACTGGCTGCGTTACCACCAGCTCTCTTAGGTCTCAGAAGACAACTTGAGATTGTATTTCACCTATCAATCACAGAAATACACACTTTGCTATCTTCCTAAAACCTGCTGTGCTGGGAAGTGGAGTCATAATGGATGTCAAAGGGACCCCAGCATTTGGAGTGTGTTCTGACACAGCAGTGGAACAAGTGCTGCTTTAGATTGATTATCCTTTATATTTAAAAAAAATGTTTCATAGAAGAAAGAGTATTAAAACCCAGCTGCCCTTTCCAGAAAAACTGTATGCAGTGTTGACACAAAGGGTTTGATTTACAGCTAAAAAATAATTAAGCCCAACTTTGGACATTTGTTTTCTCCCCATCTTCCCTCCTTTGTGCCTCAGTGCCTTCAGTAAATGCTTACAAACAAAACGGGGTGGGTTGGTTTTGTTGTCATGGAAAAAAAACTCAGCTATTAGGCATCACAGGCAGATAAATTTAGACTGGCACACGTATTCACTAGTGTGTTACCATTAGCAGAAGTTAGCAACCTTGTCTGTGGATCAACTGTGTTGATTTTTAACCTGCAGGTACCCACTGAAGGCACATCCAAATAAATGAGCTGCAGAGTTGTTAGGGGTAACAATCTTACGAGCACTTAGTACTTGTGCAGCAAATGTTGCTATTTCTCAAGGACTGATGGTCATCTTGAGAACCGAGAACAGCAGGGAATGTTTAAATTTCCTGCATTCTCAAGTACACGGCCTTTCATATATTCTGCAAGAAAAAGAAAAAAATCCTATTATTACCTACATTTATCTCTAGTTCTAATGCCTTATGTCACTCAAACTGATAACAATTCAATGACCAAGATCAACTCCTAAGCAAATACTGGCTCTTGTTATACTGAACCAAATAGCAATGTTTAGCTATGCTGTTATTTCACACGCCTTAAACATCTAACAGTGTGGATACAGGCAAAGTAATTGCACACGTTTGTGTTCCTTGCACCAAATGCTGCAGAACATCTTGCTTACCTTTATTTTGCAGTATGCCAGAGATGTTTGCTTCCTTTAGTCAGTACTACATAGTGATTATCGAGAACCTTAATTTGCCATTTGAAGGTTTTGGTGTAGTGATGCCAAAGACATAAGAAGAAGTGCTGCTGCACTTGTGTGACTAGGTTCTCAACACCTTTCCTGCTATGAGTGCAAGAATTTTGGTCTACACTCTTAAAAGAGAACAAAAATGATCCATGTCTGTTCTCCCAAAGCTCAGTGCATCCACCAGGCATTTTGATTTAAATTATAATTATTCAAGAGCTAAGAATGGCAGTATTTATAATTAAAAATAAAAGCCAGTTTGATACAGAAGACTGTGTATTAATTTGTATTTTTTACTAATTCTTACAACATGCATGAGTGATTCCCTTTTTGAAGTCAAAATTACAAAGATTTTCCTATGCAAATATTTCCTCTCAATACTACAAATTAGTTCAAATGAAAATATTGCAATTAAATTATTGCAGATGACATGGTTTTTTTAGCTGAGCTAGTGGTGAATAATAGAAGTATCTATTGAGAATCAGGGTAACACACACTCTCGATCCACATGAACACAATGCTAAGTTAATGATTTCAGGTACAAAGGTACTCTCTGCTTGCTAAACCCACCACTGCAAAATGACTGGTGACAATGCTTTCCTGTCTAGTTTCCTCCTTTTTTGAGAGACACATGAGGGGAAAAAAAAGATTGTGCCCTGTGCTTAAATAGTTAAGCCATACTTCCATCAACAAAATTAAATTACCAGGGCCTTTTATTATTATTTTGGTATTGTGTGTTTTTTTTTAAGGAATGTGCTTAGCTTTGCAGTACTCCCCACTATACACAGTGTGAACCATTGATGTCAGATCTGGTGATAAATGTTCTTTACAGTTTTTAGAAAAAAGAAAACCTACCATCAGCAAAGCAGACTTGGTTGCTATTATTCTGTGGGAGCAGCCACCTGCTGGGTGAGCCCAAGCACAGGGCCATCAGCCCACAGGAGCCTCGCTCTACATGTGCAGGCAGAACGTGGTCCTCTGACACTCCAGCCACAAGCTTTGCTGAGGCCTTTCCTGGCCAGTCACTGCATGCTGCCACAGCTATGCGGGCACCTGAGCCAGTGGGCCAGAAGCAGAGAGAGATGAGGTTCTCTAATAGCATTTCCAAGTCTTTCTATTTGTAGTCAGCTTATTTACAGCATTATCTCTTGCTGAATGATACCAGCACAAATAACATCTTTAATGCTAATTAATGGTTTGTACCCTAGCACTACCAACAATCCCTGATCGTGCTAAGCACTACATAGACCTGAAGCAGCAGAATTCATTTTGAACAGCTTAAAATACGAATGGATGACACTGACAATGGCAGGGCAATGGGCCTGGGTTGTGATCTGTGCAAGCCTTAAATGGCAGCAAAAGGATCAGAAGCAGAGCTAATTTCAGAAGAATTATGCAAGACAACATCACAATGAACTAACACTGTTGTAAGGGAGTCCAGGCTGCCACAGATAGCTCTGTATGGCTGTGCCCACTGTCCTGACATACACCCAAAGGAGAAAAGGACTTCAAGAATGCAGTTACTCAGTAACGCTTTTGGTGCCAACAGAGATCATGAGGAAATATAGCTGCCTCTTCCAAGCTTCAGAGGAAAACTGGACAAAATGCAGAGCAATCTTCTTGAATTAGAAATAATTCAACCTAAGGAAATTGCAACACCATGCTGTTTGCAATTATCTCTAGGTGGAAGACTGTTTTCATGAATGAGTAGCATTTCCTCAGTGTTATTGCTAGACAGGAAGATCCTTGAACAGACTTTCCTCCTACTCTTCCATTTCTTTCCTCTTTTCCAAGTTGTTTCTTGAGAGACGGTGCTCCACTGTTTGTATTTAACTGTCATCACCTGCCCACAAAGCTGATTATTGCTTCTCACATCTTTTTCATTTATCAGAGGAAAAATTCTGGCCTTGAATGGGGTAATGGGAATGAGAACTGGAGACAGGACAAGGCTTTTAGAAAAACAGACCTGGTGCACACAAAACCCCCAGGACTGTAAGCTGCAGTGAGTTAAAGAAATGCAGACCTGGAGATGGACAAGGAGAACAAAGAAACGCTATTTAACTTACTGGAAAAGCACCCTATGTAGTAAATTAAGTAATGTGAAGCTGCAGGTGAGTGAAGAAAGAAAGAGCAGAAACGTAAAAGAATAACAGCGAACATAAAAAGTCTGCCATAAGTGAATTGTAGATTGAAAGAGAAATCATCAGGATCCACACCATCTAGATTAATAATGAATCTTGAATAAGACCATTAAGATTTCAGTTATACTTACCAGTACATTCCGGGCCTTCTATACAAGGAATGTTTCCCATTTATACACAAGATTTACAGTTACACAGGCTCCCTCTCACTACTGCAAAACTACAAACCAAGGCCAGTACTTCACAGGCTTCATCTTCCCTGAGGACCACAGACTATGCGTAGCAAATACCTTCTCAGTCACCATGATATGCCATCTCATGAAGGACACAGATTAAAAACTCCTCAAACTGTAGTGAGCACACAAATAACCAAACTTTCCTCTACACACACTCATACTAATGAAAAGTGAGAGACGCCTGAATTTTATTATTTTAGAATGTATTATGGGTTCATACAGGATTGAAGTTTGGGAGCAATCTGGGGGATAGAGTTAGGAATGTGAAGGAAGTATGGGTGATTTTAATGCAAAGTCCTCTCAGATTCCAAGTGTATCTATTTCCCACAAAGTATGTTAAACTAGCCTCTGCAACATCATAATTTACCACATTAATTTGACTGAGAGTCATCTTGTTTTGCCTAGCAATCAAGCTATAAACATGTCCCGTGAATTTTGCAGCTGGGACAAGTTTGAGGTCTTGGGAACCAGCTGGAGTTTAAAACCAAAACTATAAAAGATTCCTTGGAATACATTCCTCCATCAGTTTTGTCTTGAGTTTTAAGCAGTCTGCAGTCTGAAGAACTTTCATTTGCTCATAATTTCTACCAGCCTGCCACAGATGGTCACTGTCTGCAGTTGCATTCATCCTATGCTCTGGAGTGGAACAGAAAATTTTGCTTTGGCCATCAGAATTTTTTTCTGCAATCCCAATCAGTCACATGATGTCCCCCCAGACCCTTCTGCCTTGGATCAAAAGCAGGAGGCAGGAGTTAAAATACCTGCTGAGTAAGGTGCTAGAATCAGATCCAGCAGCACATCTGGACTTCAGATTTTGAGAGCTAGTGAAATTCTCTGCATGAACATTTTGCTGCAATCTTTCACAGATGTACAAGATTAAAGTTATAATCCATTTAGAGAGTAGAATGGGAATTCTGCTGTACACAACATTAAGAATTTTTTTTTCTATATTTTTCTATTTTCAATAGCATTTTTGTGTTAGCAGCTGATTCGAGTAAATGAATGATAACTGCTTTATAGATTTCTACAACAGAAGCTGGCCTGGTGTTCAAACGATGCTGTACTATGTCTCATGCATCAATCTGCAGCAATTTATTATCTCAGCTCTCTATATTCCTCTCTCCCAAAAGCTGTCACTTGTTTTCATCTAAATTGGGTAGTCTGTTTTCCTGGTGGAGCTGCAGTTATTCAGAAAGATTACAGGGCTTTGCTGTGTTTCATTGCATTTCATATTTATAACAAATCAATGTGCAGTACAAATGTGAAACAGAAATGTGTTTCTGAGAAAGGTCAAAACTACTGAGATGCTTTAGGATCAACTTTTAATATAGATTATGTAAGTAAGATTTCTATCTTCACACAATAGTATTTTGCATGTGTTTCTAGGAGCAAATAGGAAATAAGGTTATCAAGACAGCAAAGCAATGGCAATTTAATTTACATTCAGAAATATTTTCTTTTTTGCTTCCTTAAAGTACCTCCCTCTTCTCATTAAAGCATAATCGTGAGGACCTGGGATCCCGTTTCTCTTCTGAAATTCTTTTTGTTCCTCTCTAGAGGTTTTTACTTGCTGGATTTTACACTGAAAAATTAAAAATATCAATTTTTCATTTTTCTTTATTTTGAACAAATAAAACTACAGTAACTTCCCTTCATCTGGAATGAAACTCAGGTTTGAAAATAAAATTTACATATAGAAAAGCACAGATTAATTTGAAAATTTCATGAATCCTGTTAACATCTGAAAACTTCAAACTAACACAAAATAAAATGCGTAAGTCTAAAAGTGGTTTCCCTGGTTTCACTCCTCACATAGCTGCAGTTAATCTTCATGCAAAACACTCCATTTATCATCATTGCGAAGATGCATAAAGGCAGTCAGCGCAGCTAACAGGGAAGGAACATTAGGATGACGTTGTGCTAAGTGCCAAATCTAGACTTTACTGAGGCAGCCCTACCTCTGCTTTGGTGCTGAAAGACTGGATGAGAAAATGACAGGATGAAAGAAATTCCTTCCATTTTCTGGAAGAGCTGCAGCAGAGCACCACAGCAGCATGCCAGCCAGGTGTCAGTAACAAGCTTGTTTTCCTTCTCTATCACTCAGGGCTTTTCCTACAGACCGATTTTGGAAACCCAGTTGCCAGCAGTTAGGAACACAGTTATCACTGGTGGGAACCACCAAATTTGGGAACAGAGAAATACAAAGAAAACGGCATTCAGTTCTCCACTGGCATTTTTGTACAGTTAAGGACTTAAAAAGAGTCTACGCATTTGTTCCTTTTCTTTTGCATGCGCGGAATGACAGAAGGGCAAGAGGTGGAAAAGGATGTGATAGCCAGTCAGTGGATTGGTATTAGTCATTGTCTGCTTTGGAACTCAGAGCTGAGGCTCTGGTAGAGGTTTGAAAAGCTGTCAGGAGTTTAAATATTGAATGGAGTAAAGTTATTTGCACCTAACTGTCATTCTCAGAAAGCTTTATCTGAATGTTTTGCTTTGTCTGTTATAAGGTTATTTTAAGTCCTTTTGCCTCAGCGTAAAATCAATAAGCAGTCTGTATATACAGAGTGGCAAAATCTGGGCTATCTAAAAGCTGTGATGTGATAACAAATGTAATGAGTAACGTTGCGTATGTGTGTTGTGAAGATCTTTTCCCAGATTTACATGTAAACAATTTAGATCTAAATTCAACCAGTACACCGCAGAAGCAATTTCAATACCTTGATTAAAAAGCTTAATACCCAGCATGTTCTATTTGAAAAGTTTTTCTAAGTTGAAACAGATATTATTGAAAGATTTAGAAGAGTGATGTCATGCTCTGCTTTATCTAAACTGCCTTTTTCATTTAAAATAATAAAATCATTTTCATTTAAAATAAGAATAGATCCTCTGATTTTCTCGGATTATCTGCCTGTGATAGTATCCAGATCTATTTTACTATCGTCCAGATTTTAGAAATATTTGTCTATATGTGCACCTTTTTACAGGCAGACCAGTACTGCTCTTTTTTTGCCCTTGCTGTGTCTTTAAGCTTTACTGACCGCGTGGTTGACTTGCTGGGAAGCTCGCAGTGACAAACCCTGTGTACGTACAGTGTCAGCTCCACGCCAGAAGGCTTGTAAGGTGAAGAAAACTTATTCTGTTATGCTCAGAAAGATTTTCTGGAGGCTGTTCATTTGGGATAAGAACAAAAATGACTGTTGTTGAGTTTGGGATTTTGTTGAGCCCTGTTTTCAAATGAAAAGTGAACATCAGGGGCAATTGGGTTTCTACCTAAAACAAAATGTTCTTAGGAAAACTAAAATAATTTGGTTTAAAATCAAAGGCATGCACATAAGCCATAAGTCAGTAGAATTTACAAATCGCCCGTGGTCTGTGATCACGTGAAATTTATCATCCCTTACAAATCAGTTATATGGGCTGTGTCCTTCTTGTCCTTAAGCTTTCTAGGAAATTACAGTTTAGCTTAGATGAGGGCTTTGCTTATTAATGTTTGAATCCACGGTGCTATTTCTGTTTAGCTTCTAATAAATAATTTTTTTCCTTTCAACACCCAGGCAAATTTCAATAATGTGAAAACTTTGGTTTGTGATTATATTTGTGGAGTTATATCTCTTCATAAGCAAAACCACAAATGACAGCGAGAAAGAATTCTCATGTCTGAATTTTGCAGAGTTGGCAACAGCAGCAAACTCAGAGACCATGATTTTTTTGCTGCCCTGGATACCAGCATAAACATACTCTGTTTAATTGGTGAAGTTCCATGCTAAGAGAAGGGATACTCAGGGTACAGCGTGCATATTTGCAGAGAAACTCATTGCATATATAGTCACCTGTATTCCATATCACATGGACATGCTGTCTGAATGCAAAGCAAAGATAGGACACAGACACAGACATTTCAGTGTATTCAAAGCTAGTCTGGGAAGGTGGAAATGCTGAATCATGGCCTGAATCGGTGACTGAGCACCTGGTGGGAAGGCAGGGCCAACTCAGGGAAGCCCAGGTGCATGTATATCCCTTCCCAGATGTTATTTAAGGGTTGGCAGTGGAGTTGGAAGTTTTTCTTGCTGGAGTTCCCTGCCTACCTGTCGCTTTCTAAAGGTAAGTAGCTTTTTTCCTTCATTTCTGTATCTGCTGCATTTTGGCTTGTTCTCATTTGCTGTAGCCGAAGACTTTGCCACCCTGCTGTTATTGCTGTACTTTGCTTCCCATTATAGCATCACTGGAAGTATGGGTGTACAGGTCACTAAATACTGGAACACGTAATCCAGAGTGGCTGTGGAGCCTGTCCTTGGAGATATTCAAAAAGTGTCTGTCTGGATATGGTTCTGAGCAACCTACCCAAGGTGGCCCTGTTTGAGCAGGGTGGTAGGACCAGATGATGCTGAGGGGCACCTTCCAGCTTCAATCAGTTTGTAATTCTATAAGATGAGTCATGATGGGATAGGAAGGACAGGAAGTTTCCTTTCAAGCTAAAAGAGTGAAGCATAACTGTTCCTGAATAGCAGAGTACAGTCATTTGCTTTATGTCATGCAAATAATAAATATACGTCTATGGGGAATTTAAAATGCCTGTTGCAAAATAGCCCCAGTTCCAAGTAACTTACTAAAGGTTTCCAGTCTCTCTTTACAGAGCTTCCAGTGGAAGGTTCTTTGGCTTAAATCACCAGAATTTGGTAGATGCCCAGTCTCTCCTGCAATCAGCTGGAATTGTGAATCCACCAGTTTTTCTGGATCTAAACATTAGGACTCCAGTGGTAGCAAAACTCATCCTTGCTTACTTGGCAGTAATGCATATATAAAAATACACAAGGCTAGTATGTTGCAGCTTTGCTTTGTATGCCTTACATTGTTTTGGTGTAAGTTTACATCAGCTTTGACCTACAAGACTACAGTGACAATCTGCTTTAGGAGTCATCATCCCAGTTCTCACCCAAACAGTTCAGCAAAAAGTTCAGGGAACAAAGATTGAAGTAACAGCTTAGGGGCATGAACTCCTGACATCTCTCATTGCATGTACTGGTTACGTAGTCCAGGCTCATTAGAAAAAAATTAAGTATATTTGGGAGGAAATATCAAGATGTTTTCCAGGGTGCCAGAAAGTAACAGGGCTAAGTCTGTGAGCTGGTTAAGTATTTTTATCTCAGCATCCAGCATTAGGTCATTTTGTATTACATCCACTATATATGTATCCAAATCTAAGTGTTAATCAGCTCAGCACTCTATCACTAGCTCTGAGGGCACCAAATGTTTTGCATACAAATACCATTTGCAGGCTCTTACTCCATTTCCTATTTCTGTGTAACAAGGCAGAAGACCTGTATTCCAGCCTATGTATTAAAACAAAGGTGTGATTTCCAAACAGCTGTTTCTTCTTAGGCTTTCTTAAAGTCAACACCCTCATGTGAAATTGGAGATCAACCTACATTTAGTACAAGTAGATTGTATTTGGTGCCTCAAGTCTGTTTTTGATGTTCTCAGGCACAGTTCTAAAGTTAGTTCTATCTAATGATTACTGGCCTGGAACATATACCCATTCCTGGCTTTCCTCCTTAGCTAAGCTAATTTGTAAGAGGTGAGCTGAACTACTTCCTCTGCCCAGAGAATCTGGCAGTGATGTACCATCCTTTTTAATGCAGAACAGAGTAGATTAATGAACATAATTTCCTGAGTCCAGAACCATAATAGGGGACTTTTGTCTGTACTACCTGTAGTCATTAAAATGACTTGTTCCAAAACGACATCATTCCACAATTTCATGAGTGATCTACTTTCCTCGTTACCCTAATTTGTTCCAGACTTTGTGGAGTTCAATCCAAGCGACTTTAACTTTGTTTGCTGAAATGCGATAAGTTATTCCAGTGCATTTTTGTATTTTATTTACTCTGGGGATCCTAGCTTTTGATTTCCAGATCACCAAACTCCTTTACCACAGTTATAAATCAGTTGAGTGCGCTCTGATCCTGGAGAAAGGCTTCCCCTGGGAAAATAAATGTAGAATAAAAGAGACTCAGAAAAGATTTCCTATCTCATTTCTAAAATGAGCAACTGACACAAGGGCCATATATACTCCTCTCCTCTTCCTCTGCTGTTAGTTCTCTCCATAGGTTGTTCACCTTCAGTTGCTAAGCAACATGCTTGACTCGCATGCTTCAAATCTTAGTGCACAGCAAATAAAACCCAAAACAAGCCAACAAAAGAAAAGAAAAAGATTCTGCAGGGGGAAAATTATGCTGACAAGTAGAAGTATGAACTTTTTCCTCTCCTCCTTCCCTTTTCTCCTGAGCTCAATGTCTTTCACACTACATTTAATCTCATCTCACCGTTCTGTGCTAAGGCGAGCAGCACAATCCTTGTTTAACCGGTGCAGACTCCCAGGATGACATTTAAAGAGGAGAAGGAAAAAAAGGCAAAAGAAAGGAGACCAGTTCATGAACCATATTTTTTACTGCTGAAAAATATTGGGATTTCCTCCAAACAAATAACACAACTCCCAAAGGATAACTGCTCTTATGAATGTTTAAAGCCTGCATGTGCCACAGTAATCCAGGACAGGTTAGAGACACAGAAATCCTGTGCTCTGCAGCAATGTAGAATCCATTTTCTTTAATTTTCTTCTAATCAAAGATTTTAAATTTTGACCATAACGCATTATTCCTCTAGGCTGCCATCTATTTCTAATGCAAAGTCTCAGTGCTGCCAGAACTCCTTTTTCTTTCCTGTTATCCACCTACACAGATAAAGAACTTTTTAAGGAAATAATAAAAATAAAATTCACTTAAGCAATTCAGCAAATTTGGAAACTTAACATCTCTAGTTATTCTCATGCAAGAAATAAAAAGTGAGGTTCAGAAGAGTCAAAACTTTTCAGATTGAAACCTCTTGAACATACTTCTGAAAGGAGGCATCAAAGACACATTTAGCTAATCCAAATTAGAATTTTCTATTTCAGCTGAAAGACTGTCTAATCTGAGGATTCAAGGCTAAGCCATTCACAACTGAATGAAATATTCTGTTTAGTAACTTATTTCTCAGGAATGTCTAGAAGAAGCACAGGACAGCAGTGATAGTCAATATACCAATAGCCAGTATTGCAATCTGCATGTATGAGATGCTACAATGATTGGACTCAATTACTACTACAGAGTTCAAAACAACAGATGTTTCCTGTGCTCTGAACCCACTCTTATAGCCTACTGTGATCACAGAATCATAGAATCCTTAGGGCTGGAGGCACCTTTAAAGATCATCTAATCCAACTCCCCTGGAATGAACAGGGACACCACAGCCAAATCAGGTTGTCCAGGCCCTGATCAAGCCTTGTTCTGAAAGTCTCCAGGGATGGGACATCCACCACATCTCTAGGTAACCTGTTCCAGTACCTCACCACCCTCACTGTAAAAGACTTTGTCCTTATATCTAACCTAAATCTATCCTATCTAAGCTTGAAGCCATTTCCCCTTGTTCTGTCACAACAGATCCTGCTAAAGATTCTCCCTCCATCTGTCCTGTAGCTCCTCTTTCGACACTGAAAGGCTGCTATCAGGTCACCTTGCATCCTTCTCTTCTCTAGGCTGAACAGATGATGTTACACCCTTGACTCCTCCAACAAATTGCTGTAAAATCCCTCCATTCTTGAAGAAAGAGAAGACAAAAAAAAGAAATGGGGTAGGACTTCCATCCAGGACTTCTCAGTAAAATGCCAAAAATCAGCAGAGACGTATAAGTAGAGATCCTATAGTCTATGGGGGAGGAACAGCTTGCTTCTCCCAGTTTTACTTTGCCTCACAGTGTTGTCTTCAGTGTGAAGTTCCTCAAAATCTAACCCCAAGTCCTACAACCTAAGCTTGCATGCACTATCTGCCATGCAAATTGTAGGCAGATTTACAGTTTCTAGTTTTTTTAGCTGTATGTGTTCCAAGGGACTTCAGTAAATCTATACACAGTGACTCTTCTATGACAGGAGAGGTTTATAGCCTGTAACATGGTGGCATTATCATATTAAAGAGAGTAATTATAACCTTGTGTGAATTCACAGAATTAATAAACAGTAGTAACTAAGAAACAGGAACCCATGCAAAAAGAGTCACATAGTATGCAATAATTGTGGCTGAATCATAGCAGATAACGTGATTTTCTGTGCAGTATGAACAACAAGGAAAACAATGGAAAAAGATTTAAAGTTCTTTGCACACAGTCATAGAAATAATTATATTTTCACTTTTAGAAAGTGGTCTCTGTTTGCAGAACCAGAAAAACATTCAGCTGTATAGCAGTCACTGTTCTTCATTACAATACTACTGTTTTTCCTGAACATTCAATAACAGAGTAACACAAATCTTGCCTGAGAGGATGGAAATAAGCATTCAATTTTGACAGTTTAGTGGTTGAAATTGATGTGTTTGCAGGAGGAAAAAAAAAATAAAAATAAATAAATTTCACAGCCAGACTTTCAAAATAACTGTGCAATCCATTGTGTATTCCTGGTAGAATGCTCTTTAAAAGCACTGAAAAAGCTTAGTGACAAGACCTTTAGAGTTAGTTTGAGGTGATTAGAGGATTAATGGGTTTAGGCTGAGAGAATTGTAAAATGCCAGAGAAAGATCTTGAGAGGGTGAAAATATCTTTATCACCCATATTTTAAAAAAAAAAAAAAAAAAAAAAATCTGAATTATTCTATACGTATTTCAAGAGGCCTGTTCCCCACACATCCATCTGCACCAATGAAAAGGAGCTAGCAGACGAAACAACTGCTCGCTGCTCAGTTTCTTACATAAAGCCATTCCGTTGGCATCTGACCTGACTTTTCTGTAAGGGTGTATCCTTCACAGAAACCACATCAGAAATTATCCAGAGACAGGCAGATCTGCTGGCATCATCTTCATCACACGACAGTAATTCCACAGATGAAAATAGTGACCCAAAAAGTGTCTTATATCTTATATTTCATACAAAATAAATAAATAAATTGAAAGAAGGCATCTTTACTTTCACAGGAAATTGTCTTCTCTCTGCTTATTTCTGTGCTAAAGTCCATTCTAGCCATGTATTGCTTGGCAGAGCATCTGGTATGTTCGGAATCTGCAACATCTGAACAGATCCAAATGTCCTAACAATCAATAATATCTGGGTACAAGCCAAAAAGAAATAGAAGCAAGTTAGCACCAAGAAACCCTTTCAGATGTCAACTTGTGTTTTCACATCTGGAGACAGCAGGAGAGAACACAGCGGAAAGTGTGAAATGCTGCTAGCTGATGAATGCCCAGGTATCTGGGAAATAACAAAGCAGAAGAAAATGCTCTAAAAATAATTAAGGCTTGTAAGGCTGGACAAAGTAGTTAGCAGCCACAATACTCATTGGAAGTTGAGAAACTAGCCAGTTTCTAAGACTCTGTAGAAGCTTGGGCTGGTTGCATGTGTAAGGCAGCAGGTTCTGCTCCACGGACTGAACAGGAAGATGGAGAATTATTATGGTTCCACCATACGGTGAGATTCCACCACAGGCAGCTCTAGCACCCACCCTTTTTACGTTCCTCATGCTGTCATTCCACTGTAAAGAAAAGTATGTATGGCTGCTATTAACTCCTCAACACGTGCACGTCTCTCTTGACCCATAACCAGGTAATACTTAGAGATGCACAATGACATGATGACAAAAACTTTGGAATTAAATTTGCTGACCGCTATCACAAATTCCAAGCATTAATCTGTTTTCCTCTGAAAAAAATCCCAAACATTTTAATTGACAGATTTCAGAGTTCCAACACAACAGGTCACATCCCGGGTCAAGGCTCAGTGACAGTAATATCAAATGGGCAAGAAATGCCCTTTCATTCACTGATGACTCTTCGGTTAATAACAACTATTAACAAATAATGACATTTTCTATCAAGGGTGTCATAAAAAGGTCATATTTCCACCACTGCAACTTGTACATATGAGGACAGGCTGAACCTCTAAGCAATTAAAATCCTGCCACTTCTAAATAGCTTACACCAAACACAGCTTCGTTCTGGCAAGCACTCTGCAGAGACTGATGCTCCTACTCTTGCAGATCTGAAATCAACAGCAAAGATGGAAGTATTAGGAGAACCCAGTCAAATCAGATTATTTTCTTCTTCCTTTTCTTCTTCCTTTAATCACTTTTCAAGTAAATAAACATTTGCACATCTTATTTTCAGAGTAGGTCCAGACGATCCATGTATCGTAGTCACGCAAAATGTTCCTTAAATGTTACAACTGCTAGTTGTAACTGTCTCTTCTTACATGAAGTATTGTTTAATTACTCCACATTTCGTTAAACTGATCTGAAAATCATCCAGATGAATAATTCTCATCCTAAATTTTGAGGACTTGGTATTTGTTTCAAATCCTCACTTACTACAAGTTAGTCACTTAGAACCCCCCTGTATTAGTCTAATTCTGTTGGTGGAATCCTACTTTTCCAATGACTGGAAAGAGTGTTTGAATTTGGTCGCACTTTAGGACGATTATTCATTTTAAGCACAAACAAATGTAACTCATCATGAGTAGCATCATGTCTTAATATGCAGATCAGGGAACTGTAGAACAGAAATTGAACTCAACCCTGTCATGCACATAATTACCCAAGTTTTTATATTTTAATTAATTGATTTGTTAAATATCTCTTCTGAGACTTTCTATATTCTTTTTTGAACTCCACAGTTCTTTTCTCAGCTTGTCTTCATTCACTGATTGACCAGTAATTTCAATTTCTTGCTTTTAATCTCTCTGAGGAGGTTCTGCTGAGAAACACTGTTTTTGTATCTAAAATGGGTCAAATAATAAAGTCAGTAAGTTTTATATATATATATATATTTAGAGAGTGACTGGAAAATCAAGAGCCTGCTGAGATGAAAGAAAACACTCAGGTTTGGATATATGCAGATTGACAATTTACTTCATGCATTTCTGCTGGTGAGTGTATTGGTACTGCAGGGCTGCTGACACTCATCATAGTTGATGATAAAACTCTTAAGCTAGCAGAGCTAGCCATGGCTATTTATGTGAGCATTACTAAATTTTTTGCTTTCCCTTTTGACCCAGCTCTCAGAGTAGATATCCAATAGCATGTAGGAAGCAGCAAGACTCTAACAGTGGTAGCTTTCCCTCCTCAGGGGCAGTGATGGTTTGGGACAGACTTAAACCATCTCTGACATTTCAGGGTCCAGACACCACTGTTCCCACTATCTTGAAAGCAACATTTGGGAAAATTCTCCATCTCACATGAGAAACAGGGCAGTCCTTACTCATTTCTTCTAGAAGCATTTTTCTCACTGCTGAACACCTTACAGAAATAAATGAGGATAACTAGAAAATTAGGCTAACTAATTGCTTAGAAAGTTTGGCTAACAAGACTGTGGTACACACTGTCAACTTCTTCAAGAAGCTAAGACAGTTGAAGATGCAGCCCACTATAAAGGGTTGCTTCTTTAGACACTGGCGTTATGAGGTGCAGGCTGTGCTGAGGCATTCTCTAGGAAACCAAAATTTCTAGGCAAAACTTTCTTTTGTCTGAATATGTCCTCATTTGAACCCTTCAATACAGAAGCAGGAGGGCTTTGCAGTTTCACACCAGCTCAGCTAGACATAAAGTGGCATGTGCCACTTCGAAGGGAGACTGTGAGAGAAGGACTAGGAATTCAGCAAAAACCAAGAAGCAGCTTCAGGAAAGAGACACTTGACAGCACTTCATTTCTTCTGACCTATTTGTTCTGCCCTCCTCTGTCAGTGACACTTATCCAGGCACTGAAAGGGAAAAAATACAAGCAAACAAACCGCCTTTTCTATTCCAAAAAGACATCACATTGGTAAGATGGCAGCTGCTACAAGAGGTGAAAATTAACTCTATTTGCTGCATTAAAGCCCTAATTTAATTTGTCAGAAAATCACTTGCAAATCAAGAAAATGTGACATAAGCATTTTCCCTTGTGTTTGGCCGTGTCCAGAAAATTCTGCCACAACCGTTTTGTTTGCCACGCATTACATTAATACAATGTCAGTGAAAAACAAAACATGCTTTCCATTGCTACAGAGCACTAGCTTCCCCTTCAAGGACTCGCTTGAATTTTTCTGCCATTCAGGCTCAGTTCCTCCCCAGTAGTAATAATAACAATCCAGATCAGGATTTTCACTACCAAATCTCCAATTGCTGCATGACCTTCCCATACAACACAAACTCTATGCTCTTTACAATCTCATTTCATTTCAAGCAGTGCTCAGCTGCTAAGGTTTGATTTTTCATGACCCATGAGTATAGATAGTACACTGCGAAAGGCTGCCGCTAGCACTGTCCTCAACTCATGTTTAAGAAATCATTCCTGAAGTGTGGGCGTGCAACGGATTCTCACAGCTTCTCAGGTTTTAGCTAAATCTCTGACACCTGACAAAGTCTGGCGCTGACATGCATACATGACATTCAAACTGACTGATGTCCCAAAACAGCGTACCAGATGTAAGCTGTAGTGAGACGATTTTAAAAGCTAGGATAAATTTGTTCATAAGTATTCATTTTATACCTATTTATGTGTTAAATAAGTATATTTGAAATATCAAGCATCATCAGGATTCTTCTGGGATGTGTGTCACCTTGTGTTTGAACTCTCTTCAGTACTGCTCTTGCTTAACTCAGTGCTGGAAGCTGACCTTTTATTGCAATGAGAAACAAGGCCTTGGGCAAGAGAAGTACAAAATAAATGGACCAAAGTAAAATCCAGTGGATTGCTTGAGTTATAACATCAAACTGCTAATGCAAACATTATTCTTCATAAATCATTTCACTCCCCTAAACTTCCTCTATTCAAAATAGACTTACTTATATGTCATAGCATTTTATCTACTGATAATTTGCACATTCTAAAATTAAAATTTCAGTGTCAGTTTCTAAAGGACAGTTTAATCCTTCCAGAGAAACTGTGAAAGTGCTGGATTTTTTTCTTCAAATGTCCTCCTTCCACCACCCTAGAAAAGCAATTCAGAGCTACATGTGGCTAATGTGAGCCCATTATGAAATTGCTGTTTGCAAGTAGGCGCTGTCAAATGCTGCTAGTTGAGCAGTTCCTATAAAAAAATCAAGTGGGTTGTTTATGAATCAGTGCATAAAATTCTCGTGGTCATGAATTACTATGAAACGTTAGCTCCTAAGAATTACAGAGATATTGTGCCAGACAACATGGTTGAGATGATTGAGGCATTGCTTCATTCCTTCGAGATGTGGTTTCACAGTGCTAGCGAGACAGGTTGTCTGGCAGGATTGCATTACAGCACCCAAACAGAACACGTGATTCATAATCTGATCCTAAGGCTATGTGGAGCAGGGGTAAATCCTGCTAATGAAAGTTTCATCTGGCAACTCATTCTCCAATTCCACAGGCCATGAATATGTAGTGAATGAAGCTGTAACACAAGTTACAAGTTACAGTTAGAACCTATCATTTGTCATTTGCTGGGTGGAGGGAGAGGAGGAAGTACATCACTATTATGCACCATTAAGTCATTTCCTATTGGCAATTCAGGAAGCTCTAAGAAGCATTCAAGGGAAGAATCACCCAGGTCTGATCCTGGAAAAGCAATTTTAACATACTAAAAATAGAGTACCAAAGGAGTTCAACAAACAGGAATCTCCAGAAAGTGCTCCAGATGACTCTTCCTTCAATTCCCTTTGCAGGATTTCCCAGAAATGAATTTTGAGTCTCTTTGCAGCATCACAGCAGTTTCCTCTGTGGCCAGCAGAATTTCTCAGCTGGGAACCTTGACCTTCAAGAAGCAGCTCTGTAATACATCCGATGTTGCAAGACTGGATATTCTTATCACAGGACAGATGCTTTAATAAATTCATTCATTCCACGCTTAAAAAAAAAAAACATAGTACAACCTATTGCTCAGTGCTATGCATGCTGATCAGACTCCTGCCTCAAAGATTTCCATTTTCGGCATGTGAAAAAGCAGTTTTCCTCTAATGTCAAATGGGACTTTGCTTTGCCAGGCCACACTTTCCTTCTGAACAACAAGCTTTGATTAATTTGTCTCCTTTAAATTTATCCTAAACAACAAGGACACTAATGACCTCATTAACCTAATTTTCACCTGGGAAAAAAAAAATCGTATTTGAGTTAATTCTCTATGAACTAGAGCAAGAAGCCTGAAGGGCTGAAGTGTTCTACACGTATCTCTTTTTACTATCTGGTCCTAGGCGTATTTTGTAAGTTCAGTAAATTCTCCTTCTCTTTGCGTTCTTCAATGGAGAGAATCTTTCAATCAACTATGTTTATGTGCTCTTGCAATTTCCACGTGACCCTAAACATGTCTCAGACTATATCCGTCTTTTTTTCTGGACAGATTTGGACTCAGACAGGACTTGACATATGTAACCAATTTATCTGTGTGATACTGGAAATTTTTCTGAAGCATTTGATTCGAAAGCCATCCTGATTTCTGCCTGTATCTTTGGGGAATTCTTAGCTTGTTAAGGTGAACATGTGAACTGCTGTAAGGGAATAATAAAGTTGAACCTGCCCTTAAATTGTAGATTTTTCATAATCAGAGCCTATTAGCTGCTGAATTGTCTCACCAATTGCTCCCGCTGTTGCTTTACCCTATAAAGTACTTCTACAGTGGAGACTTCAGAGTTCTGAACAGTTTGTTCTTTCCTTGCTAGTGATTATAATTCTTACAATTTTTCAAGTGCTAATTAATATTGTTGTTCATGTACATAATTTAAACTGTATGTTTTGTAAGCTATGGCACCAAGAGCTATCTTCTCCTAAAAGTCTGTCTCCAAGCATTCCTCAGCTGAGGCATGCAGTGTATGGATTGAATATACCTACGTTTTTTGTAACATGAAGTCAGCATCAATGACAGTTTAGGAGAGGTGAGAGTATTCATCAGGTGTTTCACACCAAACATACAGATTGAATATGTGCTTTGTCTGTAAAAGCTGCCCCTTCATACACAACTCTGATGAAAACAAAATCTGTTGGCATTCTTTAAGTTATCAAAGCATCCCAGAACTAATTACAGCAGTTGTCAAAACTTCCTAACATCTAAGTTTGTAACAAGAATCTTTTCATAATTCAAAAAGCTTTTGGCTACGATTCGCAAAGGAAAACAAACAAAAAAAAGTGTCAACAGATAGCCTGAACTTCATTCAGTCTATTTTTTCACTTAGCTTCACCTTACTGCTTCTTCTCATGGCACATACCTCACTGCATTTAATTCCCTTTCCCTGAATACATGATAAGAAAGCAAAAGAGACACATTTTTTAATCAAAAAAAGAGATTTTTTGATTAAAGGACAAAGTATAGTTTAGAAAACCCCTGTTCTTATTCCTGCCACAGACTTCTTCCTATATGACCTATACCTAATAGATCTCTTAGCTCAATCAACTTCTACACACTCATGTCTGTACAGTTATCTACAGTGCCAATAGCAAAAGTATGCCTATGTATATCTATACCACTAAGAAACTTAATATATTCTCACTATAAAAACAAAAGCACATCATAATCTTTTACAGAAAAAAAAAAGAAAGAAAAGCACAGCCACTGCTGAAGCACCTTAATAAAACCAAAGATTATATTTTGCTTTGATACACTTCTCTATCTGTTTCTACAATAACAATATTTCATTAATTAATTACCTGTAGACACAGTATCAATTTTCTCTAGCTAAGTGAGTTATGGAGAGATGCATATCTCTCTCTGTGATCAGGGGCTCCGGTTGTGACCAGGAAGTTGGTCATGCTGGTGCTGGTTGGCAGGTGCTGCACTGCAGAGGTTGATGTTGTGTGATGCTGGTCAGGCAGACAGCAGCCACTGCAGGCAGCAGGTCTCAAACACACCAGTGGTAGTTCTAAAGAAAACAAAACTCCAGGACAACTGTAATGTGTTTATTGCTCTCCCATCTACGCAGGCCATACTAATCCATTTGCACTTTGTTTTCCCTGGCACAGAATAATAATTCCTACACAGTGGTGAACAGTGAAATTGAACTAACATTTGTAAACTTCTGTCTAGTATTTACATGGAATTAAACAGAGAAAGAGCTAATACTGAAGACAGCCTACAATTCAAAACAAAGCTGAATGTAAAATGTAGGGCATATAGGCATGAATCTCATTTTCTGCTTACGCACAGCAACTTCTAAAGAATTTTTTCAGTCAGCCATTTGTGTAAAGAGGAGTTACATGGGAACTGTTGAGTCAAGGCCTGAACCTGGAGAAAGGACCCAGTCAGCCCTAGGAGCACAGGTGAAGGCAATTTCAGCTGCACGACCAGAAGGGCTGGAGCCTGACTGTGCCTCCTGTAGACCTCATTGAAGGGCTGATCCTCACTGGGGAAGGATCTTTTCCTGCAGATTCCTCCTTTGTGGAGTTTTCTCCTGTAAGCCTAGATCTTCAGAGATGGGCGAGCAATTCTTTCTCCTTTCTTTAAAACGCTTTTTTATTGTGTTGTCCTGCTGTCATTGCACCTCTTGTATCACCTTTCTATTGTGTTGATCTTTCTGATTTTTGCAGGAGCCAACACCAGGTGGCTTTAAATAAATATGAGTTTTTGAAATAGGTATCTAACTGGCACCTTATCAGCTAATAGTGAGACTAACTGGCACATTATCATTATCAAAGAGAAAATAGTGGTCCTATCGACTCTTTTGTACCTCTTTATTTCTGCATCTTCTTTTTCATACCACTGCACTTTCCTTTTCCCCAGACTGTACTGGTACACAGTACATCAGCCTGAGCAGCTCAAAGCCTTTGCTCGAGGCCACCCCATTCCAGAGGGCTCAGGCTGTGAGAAGCAGGCTCGACTGTTCCTACTGGCTTCATGTGAGAAACGCACAGTGTCAAATCAGTGTTCTCATGTTGTCAGTACAAGAATGTCAGGACAGATGCAAAACACTAAGTTGGGGGACTGAAATATTGGATGTATGTTGCTAACTGTTGCTTAGCAACGCCTCACTGATGTCACACAAATCATGACCTTAGCACCAGCGTCAACACCGTTGACACAGACATCTGCAAACAGATCATCTGATAAGGCAGGAAAAAATAACCATTTTATGTCAGCCTGAACAGGAATTACAGCAGATGCTGTAATGCCACTTACAGGCAAAGAGTATTTTTGCTTCTTGATAAGCGCTAAAAATACATATGTTAATTAAAGGAATAATCTTCTTGAATTAATAAATCCTGACCTCAAAGAAATGGCAGCTTGAGTGAAATAATTAGGCCATGACTCAATGAGATTTGCATGGCAGAATTCTATTGAGAAGCGAACTTGGACAAGATATGATTGTAAACTGTTTACCACCTCATGCATCAAGTCTACATTTTTCTATTTTGCATGCAACATTTATTTCTCATTCTATAAACTTCAGTCAGTTTATAAACATATTAAATTATGGTGTTCAAAAATATTTTCTTCCAGAAGACTTTCATAGCCTGTTCTTTTTGTTTTTTTTTTTGTTTGTTTGTTTGTTTGTTTGTTTTTTAATTAAATAGCAATACTAAAAAAACTGTTCTTAGTTAAGACAAAAAAAAGCTTAAATATTTCATATCAGATGTTCTACAGAGATGTAAAATGCATATTTGATCCTTATGGACTTGGAATATTTAAGAATCAAAAAAGGAGCTATTCCACAGGTCACTTGCTATTGTTGAGTTTGAATTCATAGCAGTATTAAATAAAACATAGAAAAAATCTGCATAACTAAGATTTGCAGAGTTATGGTGCTCAGCCTATTTTCTCTATCTAGGAATTGTAGCCTTAAAAAAAAATCCCATTTGAAAAAGTGCTGAACAAAATCCTGTAAGATTGAAGGTTTTTAAGGTTACTATCAGCTGCTTTCAAAATTGATCTGCGATTCTGTGTGAAGTTTTGCTTTATTCATTTGAGCCTTGGAGCATGTCCAGAGAAGGGCAGTGATGCTGATACTGGTGAGGGATGTGGAGCAAAAGTCTTATGAGGAACAGCTGAGGGAACTGGTATTATTTAGTCCGGAGAAGAGGAGGCTCAGGGGAGACCTTACTGTTCTCTACAACTGCCTGAAAGGAGGTTGTGGCAAGGTGGATATCAAGCTCTTCTCCCATATGACTAGCAATAGGACTGGAGGAAATGGCCTCAAGTTGCACCAGGGGAGATGCAGATTGGATGCTTGGAAAAATTTCTTCCTGTCCAGACCCTGCAACAGGCTGCTCAGGGTGGTGGTTGAGTTACTGTTCCTGGAGGTATTCAAGAAATGTTCAGAAGTCATACTAAGGGACATGGTTCAGAAGGGAAATATTGGTGGTAGGTGGATGGCTGGGGTGGAAGATCTTGGAGGTCTTTTCTGACCTTGGTGATTCTATAATTATGTTAAAAATTACAAGAGAAAATATATTTCTAACAAAAATGAAGTTTGAGTTAAAGGCAAAAGATTTATGTAAACTTCAGATGATGTTCAAAATTAAAAGCGTTAAGATTTTGATTTAACAGCAAAAACAGAAGAAATGCCTTTGTTTTTTTATAGCAAAACGTGTTTATATTTGTCCTTTTTCCATTTAACTGAAATAAACGTTTTCTTCAATGTAAACTCCCTATTTAACGTGAAGAAATAAAACAGAGGACAAGATTACATTCTTTATTGCAGGCGTAGCAAGCATGGGAAAGACTCAATAAACAAATAAAAATTCTGCTGAAGGAATTCATCTGGTAAGTGTTCTTGTTTCCAAGCTAAGGCAATTCCAGGATGCTGCTCAGCAGATCTTAACACAACAAGCTATGGAATATTCCTTAATATAAGATGTTCTCAACTCCTGGGTTTTCCAAGCCAAAACCTTAACTTCATCTTCTGCATCCTTCAGAAATGTTTACCAGAATCTATATACCAAGATCTGCACACCAAGAAATTGAAAATGTGTCATATTCCCACCAAACTACACAAGAAAGAAAAGAACTATCAGAGAATAATGGAGCAACAAGCAATAAACACAACAGAAGGTTACAAAAAACATTAAAAGAAGAAGAATGAAAACCTGTTTATGAGCAGGACAGTTGTTACAGCACTGCTGTTTTTAATACATGAACGGTATCACTGAACTACAACATACTATATTTTTAGTTGAAAACTAATTCACAGTAGCTTGTTTAACAACCAGTTCTGTGCACTGATTCATGATCACCATACCAACTGCCTGCCCATTCTGTCCCAAAGAACCCAAAGGTCTTTGCAACAAGATGTTCTTGTCTTGCCTTCCATGCTGTGCACTTTTAAATTATTTATCAGTCTCAGATCAACTTAAGTAGATCAGCTTCTCTGATGTTTTGAATGTTCTTCCTTCTCTAATTTTCCCTATTCAATACTTGTCTCAGCCTTCGACTCTGCACGCAGTCAAAGCAACCCTACTCTTTTTTTACCATCACATCACTACAAACAGAAGTTTTTCTGCTATCACAAATACCTTTGCTTATTGAAATGGGTAATAGCATCAGTGAGGGGATTTCTCCAAACTTACTATTGGCATTATACACATTGCTGCTGCAAGACTGAAAAAGTGGACCGCCACCTGCCTTGCCAGTTGATTTCTACATAACGTGAGAACAAATTCTGGAGGATTCTGTGGTCAGATCAAATTGCTGATGGATACTGGAGGCAGTGATGGGACTTAAAATCATCAAGTCATCAAAGCAATCTAAAAATTACCAATAGGATCTTGTAGTCTCTTGATTTTAACTTATTGTTTAAGTAATTGAGAGTTCCAACTTTCCATTTTGCAGCCAAGAATTTGGATGCAACGGGAGGAACATGATGAATTTATATGTTGCATATTGCAAACAATTCATGCTATAGATACTGCCTTTTATTCTTTCTAACACTAAGGTCTGTTTTTTGGCATCATACTGCAGATTCCTGTCAGTGATGTTTTCCATGCTAGCATGTCTCCTGTCTGTCGTAATCAGAAAGGTGAACTCGATCGTTTCATTTTTCTGACCTTGAACAGGAATGGCAGACTCAGCCTCACCAGGAATTCAGCTGAGGAAATGGACATCTCTCTTATCAGTACTTTTTACTGATAAGCTGTATTGTTCCCCTTGTTATCAAGTTGTCAAATATGGATTATTTTTTTCTTTTCCTATCAAATGCAAAAAAGTACTTCTTTCTGAGCTTTTGGTTGTGCCTTTTGCAGCACAGTGGCACACTTGCATTTTCCTTCTCAAAATATTGGGTGAGCGCCATAGAAATTAGAGCCAAAACTTTGTACAGAGAAGAACATCCTTTTCTGTTCCTTTATTGCTTCTCATGCCAATATTATATGACCAGGCATTTCCTTACGTACTGTTTAGGAATGACAAGCCGTTAAAAGCTGCCTTAAGAGTGAACAAAGGGGTAGAATACACAGGTTGGAGAAAAATCATGGCCTCTATCCCATGAAGGAAATCAGTACAAGAACAAAGTACTACTTTATCCCATCCTCAAAGGTGAACTTTTTGGCAGACCACAGAAGTGATTTTGCTCTGTGCAGCCCTATGCATCCGTTTACCCAGGAAGTTCTCAGATTTGAGCTTTGCCTTGATGCCTGAACAGACTGCTTGTTTCAGCGGGAGTCAAACAGAGACCTTAGTTTTGTTTTCAGCATTTTCTGAATTTGTCATTTAGGAAAGACTATCCTAATTAACACTTCTTGGTGGGATATGGAGCATTTCTGTCATTCTAGGAGTTTCACACCCAGTAAGCAAAAGCAAGTGGCTGAAGGGGTTACCCAGATACTTACCAGCTTTACAGTGCTATAAATCACCAGTTGTGCTGGTGACACTCCTCCTTGGTTATGCAGGTTTTCAGAGAGATGTTCTGTATTCATTCTACATTCAGCAAAGAAGCTGATTTAATTGCCCAGCCAAAATGATGCAATCCTTTTCAACGGATATTTGAAGGAATTCCATGGTATGGAGGATTTTCCACAGCTTTTAACTCTTCCGATTGAGGAAGTACACAATTCTCTACCTTTTTTTTTCCTGAAATACAGCATGTCTGCTGCAAATTTAAGTAAAAACATTTCCCTAGAGATGTCTATCCATAACTGTCCCATACCTTCCCAATTTATTATCATCATTTCACCATTTCTGCTCTTTCCTTTGCATGCATAACTCATATTAATGTAATATGTCACATTACACAGCCATGGTTTTGTACACTTAGTATCTGCACAGATGAGAAATGTACCAAAGAGGCACTGAATGAGGACACTGCTGCAAGGGCAACATAGATGAGTTTCAAATCCACCATTCTGTCAAAGATCGAGGAAACATCAAGGAGAAGGCTCATGTTAACAGCAACAGACAAGCCATTTTCTAGGGGCTACTCAAGCCATCCATCATTTGGCTGTTGTGTCCTAACTAAATCAAAACTGACCCTACTAACATTTTGAGCCCTCTAAATTATTATAAACTCTAAAGTGTGCAAATTTTGATAACCAAGTGTTGAAGCTGGGTTTTTTTGTTTGTTTTTGTTTTTCAGAGGTGAGAGTGAACAAACATAACCTCAGAGCATGTTTGTGATAGGAGGCCTCTAAGCACAGGCAAATGTGAATTTGTCCTTCAGCTACACCTGCCTTTACGTTTCCCAACAACTGCTTGATTTGATGAATCATCCCCAAAAGCTTTGCCCCAAGAAAGATGTCTTTCAAGAACTCCAAAATCTGACATGCATTTCTAGAAGTTGTACCTTCAGGAAGTCTCCTTCTGGGAGTACCGGTGTGGGGATCATATTTGTATTAACTCTGGCCCCTGGGCAAAAGCGAAAGAGAAATAGTGACAAACTTCTTTCTTCCTTTAGACTTGCAAACATGGTGCTCCAGTAATTTAAGGCTGATTTAAATCACTTTGTGCTGATTTTCAGAGGTTTTTGGCTTATCTTTTGTTTTTGAAGATGATTCATTGCAGCAACAGCAGTGAAAGAAAGTGCAGGTGCAATGGAGAAGCTAATCAAGCCCAGAAGCTGCTGCTGGCACTCATTATTAAAGGTTTTTGATTTGCAGCTTTAAGAAGTAGTGAACAACAATAAGTGTGTATAAAGGTGTATAATAAAATAGTAGTGGAGACTGGAGAAAAGGTCAGAGCAGGGAATCCTGGAGAATACTGCATCCCAAGTACCAAAACAAATTGGCAAGATGCAACTGAGCACCAAGCACTTATGAATCTTTGTCCATTCAGTCAGATGTCTAAATATGAGCTGATGCCTCGGGAAAATAAGGTCTTCTTTTAACGTAAGGTCCAT
Source organism: Centrocercus urophasianus (assembly GCF_019232065.1). Taxonomy (NCBI): domain Eukaryota; kingdom Metazoa; phylum Chordata; class Aves; order Galliformes; family Phasianidae; genus Centrocercus; species Centrocercus urophasianus. Next base: position 15,476,406 of record NW_024884778.1, on the reverse strand, counting down.
CTTCTATGGAGCGGGGACTTTTTATTCTGCCATTGTTACACCAGCTGGCTCACAATTCAAATATACATACATTTCACTTACTGCTGACAAATCAGATCCAAATGCTTGCACACTCTCCTACAGAGATTTGGAACACATTTCAAAGTGATCTTTGGAATAGCATTTGCCCTTTGGACTGTTTATGTTTGCATGCCCCAGTTTTATTTGCATCAGTAGTCCCCAAAGGATCACACAGTAAACAGTGAATAAATTTACAGAAGCCCTGTTTTTCCGAAAGTAAACCAAGCAAACACCACCCAAAAAAGTAGTGTTTCATGATTATTATTTGATACTGACAGTACCAGTCTCCTCCAGACAATAAAAGTAATCCTTATCCAACCAAGACACAGCTTCCCCAGCCAATTACTGTTCACCAATAGACAGAATAATCAAGTACAGATCATCGAATGTTCTTTGTGAAGCATCCATCCCCAGAGAAAAAGAACAAACCCATCACAGATGAAACACAGGCAAAATTTAATCAAGCAGTTTGCTGTTCTGTAATAACCCACTCCAATCCAGCATTCACCTTTGACTACCTTTGCAGTCAGAACTCCAACAACACTTACTGGTTTAGATTCATGAAGCCAAGCATGAGGAAGGAAGAGGAAAATGAAATGGTAATATCTTCCCCTGTACACCTCTCAAACACCAAGGTGATTAAAAAAAGAGATCTCAATGCCATAGCCTGTCAAAAGAGCATCCTAGCTAAAAAGCAATCTGTGATCAATACTTGAGTCTACAAAGCAGAATGTCACTAATAAAAGAGAAAAAAAGAAGAGCATTGGCTAAGGCACTTTAGGAGAGAAGTCCAGGTCTCCCACATACATATGTTGGAAATACGAGCTAAGAATTAGATTCAAAAATAGCTGAAATGTTACTGGTTTCACTGCAAGTGAAAACAAAGGCAGAGTGAAGAAAATTTCTTAAAATAGACAGGAGCCTTGACATTCAGCCAAACAAATTAAAACTTCACTATCTTATGTAAATATTAAGGTGCAGATTCTCAGGTAATATATTTTATTAGAGCTCCACTGAGTTCAAATTTATGCCACTTGATCCAAACTAAGCCTTCCTCAAATACTTTGCAATATTGATGCTTCCAAAAAGAGATCAGAGGTGAGCAGGAATTATTAATGGAATCCAGTTTTGATACGAATCTAACCTATAAAAGAAAGAGCAGATTCAGAAAGAACAGTTCATTACGTTTTAATGCAAAAAAAAAAAAACAGAGCTAATGGAGTGTAATTTCCCATAGATTTATTCATCTGGTAAAGACCAATATTTGGAAATGTAAATCCAATTTGTCTAAATAATATTGTTGTGAAATTAGCATAAATGATTCTTTAAAGAAGAATATCAACTGTGTAAAATTAAAATCCTACTCCTAAACAGAAAGATACAGGTACTTTAACTTATTGGTTTACAGCACAGAGCATTCATTTTCTATTTGCTGATGCTCCATTTCTTCCATGGAGAATCTCAATGTTGTCTCTCCTGGACATCACTGTAAATTCCATGGTGTACAGCACTTTAAGTCAGAGTAAATTATGACACTAGTACTTGTAGTGAAAATGCTAGATCATGAACTGAAACAGTGACTGAGCACATGGTGGGAAGGTCGGTCCAACCCAGGGGAGATCAGGTGTATGCAATGCAACGCACCTGAGTGACTGGAAGGGTGGAGTCAGTATCCACCCCTTCCCAGACCTCATTTAAGGGTTGGCAGTGAAGGCAAGGGTGTCTTGTGGGAGATTCCTGTTAACTGGAAGACTTCCTAAGGTAAGCAGTTTTTCTTCCTTTGTTTCTGTGCTTGTGGCTGCTGTTTTTGAGCTTTTTCTCATTTTCCTAGGATTGTGCCACTCTGCTATTTTTGCTGTATGTTCCATCACATTAGAGCACTACAGTACTGGAATCTGTTACTTTTGTTTATTAAATTGGATGTGTGTATTAATGCAGTTCAGGCAATTGTGTCTGCTTCAACAAGCAAAGCTGAGTTTGTAAAACATGGTGTGCAAGTACTCTTTGGAAGAGCCAGAGCCATGGTAGTCTTCAGTAGTAGAAGCAGACACATTTTTCACTGTTCTTATATGAAATGTAATTATCTCTGTTTCTGGGTTCTGAGCAATCTCTGTTGTTTAAAAATGAGAATACGACTATGCTGAAAGATGTGGAAGCTTAGATGTTACCATTAAACTACCATAGAAAAAATCTGAGAGCACGAAGTTGTTCTGAGGCAATTTTGGGATTTGAAAGAATCATTTGAAATGTCAGTTCTTGAACTGCCAAAGTTTCTCTGGTCAACGTTAAACAAGATATGTTGTAATCAAGGAATCACAAGTGATCAAGAAGGAAAACTGAAAATTAAGCAATAGAGCTGGACTTAACAGTGAAATTGTGTCACAAAAGGAAGCTGATTTAATATTTTGGGTGTGTCATGCAGGAAGAGCTTGTGGATTTTAGATGTTTTTGATTAAAATTAACATAAGACTTTATACTAGGAAAAGATACTTGGAGTAACTGTTTTCACAATCCTATATCTGATCATTGAATTAAGAGCTAATAATGTGCATTCATCCATAATATTGCCATTCAAAGGGAAAGCCTGTTCACAACTTAAACTGAAAGCTCAATGACAGAATCAGCTGGACTGTTCCCCACTTCCAGGATAAACTGTGAGCACACTATGCTAGTGCATGGGATCTTTCAAACAAAAAAAGATAGTAAAACTACTTGAGTGCCTCTTAAAGAGTTCAGTTCTTAAAATATTGAATGTGATGGAAAATAAATCTAAAGAAGTGAAACATGAGGAAAATTTAAAAAAAAAAAAAAAAAAAAAAAAAAAAAAAAGTCTGACATGTAACTACCTTGAGCTATACTCTACACAACTGAGGAGAAGGAATATATATGATAGTAAATAAATGAGATGGAAGTGTTGATCTTCTCTATTCTGTCAGGTGCCGTGTTCAAACAGTCCACAAGTCAGCCAAGCATCATTAACTTTTTTTTTTAAGTAGTGGGAAAACTGAGACAAGAATTACAACAAAAATAGAAACCAGGTCTCCAACAGTTCACCCACTTTCAATGTTATTTAAAATGTCTTCCAATAGAAAGTTAATGTAAACATTACAGGCCTTACTTTATCAGTAGAGCTATCCACACACACACATTCCTTCACTTTCACAGGCATCTAGTGAAAACAGACAGCAGTCTGTTCAGAATATGTCTAAATGTTAGAAATAGACATATTAATGTTGGAATTAGCTCTCTTGAAGGAAGCTCTCTATCTGATGTTTGTGAGTTCCTTAAAGGGTTTGGAGACTTGCTGAAAGTCATATACATTATCTCACGTTAGTTCTCCTAGTCCTGAAACTTTATAGTCTTTTATGTACTACCCCATTAACTTTGTTATCACAGTTTCTTACAGTTGTGATAGATGAAGTACCTAACAGAGTATTGCACATGAATCCGTATATGCTCTTGCTCAGAAAGTATTCAAACATTACAACATATACATCGGCTGCTCCATACTCCATCTGTCAGAGAACCAAAAAACCTCTGAGGTACTAAAGCCAGCTATAGCAACTTAATGTGATGGTTGTAATTATCATTGTCTTAACTCACTGGCAAGGTAAGACATATTCTATCTGTCAAAGAACAGCAGCGTAGACAAACAATATGAAACACAAATATTTGTTTCCAGGTGGCTTTAGATCTTTGCAAGAATTACTGTCATGTGAAGTTAAATAATTCAGTTTTAAAAGGCAGCCTGTTTAAAAATTTGTCTACTCAAAATATAATTCAGATAACTAAGTACGCTGACTAGTAAGTTTTAATCCTTTTCACAATCATTATATAACTGAAGTATTTTGTTTTGAGGTTATGGGTTTTAGTCTCCACAGCTGAGCAATGCTGTAAACCCGTAGCAGAAATCTGTAAATGATGTTGACTATGCTATGGCAATACACCAGCACACAGACACTAGTTGTGAAGATGATGTTGGTGAGAAGTTGGCTCAGTTTTCAAATGAAAATCGAGATGAGGTGCTTGAAACCTCTTGTCCTATTCTATCCAAGAACCTTTGTACACTGTGCTTTTAAATCTAGGTATTGATTCAGCAGACTGTGGGGATTGGAAATAGATACTATCATAACTCAACCTGAGCATATTTCACAGATTTTTTTGTCCTACTATGAAGCCCAGGAGAAGTAGTACCATCTTCTTGAATGCACTTACATGCTATGCTTTCTGTGTGTGGAAATAATATACAGCCCCAATAGAATTTTTATATCCAGAGGAAAATCTGTTTTGTGAAGAAGTGCCTACTGTACCTGCATGTGTTCAACACTCATCATACAGGATCATGAATTATAGAATGGCTTAGGTTGGAGCAGGCATTAAAGGGATCCTACTAACAGGAGAGGAATCAACTCTTCGAAAGGATAGATAACAGCAGGACAAGGGGAAATGGTTTTAAGTTTAGGGAGGGAAGACTTAGTCTGGATGTCAGGGGGAAGTTCTTTACAGAGTGGTGAGGTGCTGGACCAGGCTGCCCTGAGAGGTTGTGTATGCCCCGTCCCTGGAGGTGTTCAAGGCCAGATTATCTGGGGCCCTGGGCAGCCTGGTCTAGCATTAAATGGGGTGGTTGGTGGACCTGCATGTGGCAGGGAGGTTGGAGATTCATGATCCTCAAGGGCCCTTCCAATCCTGGCCATTCTGTGATCATTGAGATCCAGCTCCTCTGCTGTGGGAGCGACATTTTTCCTGCTACTACTTGGTAGACACTTGTGTTAGCTTAGAGTCTGTCCCAGTTTATGTTCAGGGCTGGAAAGAGGAAATGAAATTTGTCCACTGGAAGCAAACAGAGTTCTTCTGTAGATATTCATAAGTCATTCCAGAAAAGATCAGGCCCAACGAGGACCCTGTGCAACCTGGCCTTGAATGTGTCCAGGGATGAGGCATCCCATGACTGCTCTGGGTAGCCTATTTAAGACCAGGGATGAGTGTTGTCCCCCATAAAATATACAAAAAAATTTCTGAAATGGACAACCTGAGCTGAATATAATTGCTTTCTTATTGTCTTTTAGGAATAGAAACTGCATTAGATTTTTTTTTTTGAAACTTCTATAAGTATCGAGCTTTATTTTCAACAGAGCTCTGATTGGCTCAACTTTTCTACAGCTGCTGAGCAAAATACATTTGTCAAACCATAGAATTCTTCTGTGAAATACTATATTAGTTATTAGTGTAACTGTGTATTTAGAAAGCCAATACTACCACTGAATTTCCTTGTTCAGTACGCAGCTAAAAAAAAAAAAATCTTACAGGAGCTTTAGCAGTCATTCATATGTGGAACAAAGAAATGCTAAAATATATTAGATATCATCAATGCTCTTAAAAAGTTGAGTAAGAAAGACAACCGGGGCTGTAGACTCTCTAAGGCTGTGATGCTTATGTTTGAATAATTAATAGCCCAAATGATTCAATTCTGATTTATTTTTTTTTTCCACGGAACTTTTTTTTTTTTTTCAGTCTCTGGTATCTGTAACTTTTTGAAGTTTTTTTTCTTCTGTTTTAAGTAATAAAAATACAATCCTGTATCTACCAAAACAGCTGCTCTTGTTTCCATGTGCCTGGGAGGAATCCGAATTTTCTCTGAATACTTAATCTAGAAGATATAAAACTGTTCAAAAAGGAAAACCATTAACCAGGAAGAAGGTAGACTCCAAATCCAGGAATTCTAGTAGTGCAAGACTGAAATACACACAAAGGATCTTGTTCATTGTGTATAGCAGTTAGTGAAAGCCAGTAAATAAACAGCAAAGAATGTCTGCCATATCTTGCTATGGAATGTAGCAGTCCACCTGGATCTTGTTCATGACCCCAGGCAATATTCTATTTACCTCACCCTCACATGAAGGTGACATTGTTCCTCAGGCATTTGGAAGGAAAAGTATGTGGAGTAGAAGCAGCAATCAGATACATCTATTGAGTGTTTTCCTCTCCCTCTGTGTTAAGTGGGAAAATGCTGCTTGCATTTGTAAAGCTAACACTTGTACCATTTCAAATGTGTTTTCATTTGCCAAGTGAACTCTCAAAAATTAGATCTTATTGAAGAAAGCACTGCCTAATGAGCCAGTGTCATTTAGAATATTCAGATTTATATTACTATCATCCAGTTTTCAAGGCCTAAAAATGCCATTAAAAGGTTTCAAAAATACATGGGATGGTTGCAAGGACAATAGACCTGGGTTACAGCTGTTCTTGCAGCTGCAAGAAGCTTCACGTGCTCCATGCTCCAGATGACAGTGACTGATAGTCAATTTACACTGCCAGTACTTGCCTGTGTTAGGCTCGTTATTAGGCACAAAATGACTCAGTTGCTCTTGGGAATTTGCTTCATATAGCTGTTCATGAGACAAATGCTCCCATCACAATAGAATAACATAATATAACACATTAAAAGTTAAGCTAAATTAAGTTCAAGTATATTTATAACTTAATATAATAATATGTAAGTTCTTTTTCCCTAATTACCAACTCCCCAGAAATATTTGGAGGTAGGAAGTAGAGGTTTAACATCCCATGGCACACAACAAAGTTTAGAAAACAACACTGGCCTTGTGAAAGTACAGCAAACAGCAGGAAGATCTAAGTGAGCTTCAAATGATTATGTCAGAAGATATCACTGTTAAACACGTATAATACAGTAGAGCAGTCTTGGAAAACCATCTCAGAAGTCAGTCTGTAAGCTGTTACAAATGACTTGCAGATCTGGCCCCTCTCAAAAGCGTCAGCCAAGAGGCTCTACCCCTTCACCTATGTTGCTTCATAACGGGTGACAGGTCTCCTCTCGTGAAAGGGTGCAGATAGGAACCTGAACTGCCACTGGAAAGCAGCACTGAATCAGGAAGAAAGGATGTGGAATAGTAAGGTTTATTGCCTCTGGAGCTCATTCCAGTGTACAAAATGACAAATCTGGTTCTTGCTACTATGAAGCTTGAGTGGATTGTTCAGCAGGGAGTGTATTCAGTTTAAAAACAACAGTTTTGTGATGTTGGATGATGTACAGCATGAATAAAAAAAAAAAAAAGGAAGAACCTGTCTCACAATGTGAAGAAACCGTGAAGAAAAGCTAGTGTTAATTGCTAGTATCTGCTTTTAAAAATGAAGGGTTTTATTACTTTTCTGGTTTCTCCAAGGAAATATTTTGGGAGAAGACATAATTAAAACCTTGACCTTTGTTTCATTGCTCTACTTTATTATACAAGTTCAACAATCTTGGAATAGCGCCTCAGAAATCAGTTGGTAAACTGTTGCAAATGCCTTATGGATCTGGCCCTTCTCAAAAGTGTGAGCCAAGTCGGAGTGCTTTTCAACAAAACAGTTTTACAGCACAAACGTCAGGCAGAAGAATTTGGAAGTTGGCCAATTCAAGTAGAGTGAGTGTGGTTTCTTAGGAACAGGATAGGAAACACAGCATTAACAAATGCCAAATGCGCTGCACAGTCAAGCACTGCAGAGGATGAGTACTGTGCCAACACTCAAGACTTGAATGATTTCAATAAGAAATACATCTGAGAACTAACATTAAGTTTGCAAATAAAATGCCATAGATTCAAAGCATCAGCAAAAGATGTGTGTTTGTTTATTTACTGGTTTTTTTGGTGTCTTTTTTTAATGTCTGTGACTGGTAATTTTGTGCATTCAAGGGCTTACGTGGCCATACTGGATATCCTGGAAAATCTGGCAAGTTTTACACTTACTAGAAATGACTTTTCTCAAGGAAGAAATATTAAAGGTGTATGGAACCTTTAATGCCTGCTCCAACCTAAGCCATCCTATAATTCATGATCCTGTATGATGAGTGTTGAACACATGCAGGTACAGTAGGCACTTCTTCACAAAACAGATTTTCCTCTGGATATAAAAATTCTATTGGGGCTGTATATTATTTCCACACACAGAAAGCATAGCATGTAAGTGCATTCAAGAAGATGGTACTACTTCTCCTGGGCTTCATAGTAGGACAAAAAAATCTGTGAAATATGCTCAGGTTGAGTTATGATAGTATCTATTTCCAATCCCCACAGTCTGCTGAATCAATACCTAGATTTAAAAGCACAGTGTACAAAGGTTCTTGGATAGAATAGGACAAGAGGTTTCAAGCACCTCATCTCGATTTTCGTTTGAAAACTGAGCCAACTTCTCACCAACATCATCTTCACAACTAGTGTCTGTGTGCTGGTATATTGCCATAGCATAGTCAACATCATTTACAGATTTCTGCTACAGGTTTACAGCATTGCTCAGCTGTGGAGACTAAAATCCGTAACCTTAAAACAAAATACTTCCTAATCGAGCTTGCATTCATAGGAAGTTATCAAATTCTCATAGGCATGAAATGATCAACGTACATTTTCTAAAGCATCTGATTTTGAAGCTCAGGGTCCAGGAGTTTTCCAAGCACTTCTGGAAGACTTATAAATAGAGAAAAGACACTTAGTGCATTTCAATAACAATGTTTTCTTTCCCTTCAGATTTAGGAAAGCCGTAGAACCAAAAGAGAATGTGTACGTCGTCTACCACCAATAGAGTAACAGATTTCTATTTTATTGTTTCCTCATATTTAGTCAGGTATCTGGTCAAACATTGCCATCCAGTGGAAGGAATGGTGGTGGAAGTGGCAGCTAAAATCCCATCCATTCTCCCAGTACAGTCCGGCCCTAGAACAACATCAGCAAATTAACAACTTGGGCTTGTTTCCTGCTGCAACAAGCATTTCTAATCTTAGATGTGGCATGATTTCAGAGTTCCTATTCTTAGCAGAAAGATTACATAGGTGTAAGAGCTCCTAGCTAGAACCATGCCATCAGGGCAGATGTTGAGTTAAAAGAATGTGAGGTTTTTTATTGCTTTTAGTTGTTTCTTCTGTTATTTTCTTTTGTTTTCTTTTTAATATTTCTCTTTTAAGTACAGCTGTATTTTTTTCCTGCTGCTAGTCAGTCAGTCACTTGGAGACACGAGTTAGCTTAGAGTCTGTCTTAGTTTATGTTCAGAGCTGGAATTAGGAAATGAAATTTGTCTGCTAGAAGCAGACAGAATTTCTCCTCAAATATTCATAAGAATATTTATAAGAATAATAGAAAAGATCAGGCCCAACCTGATGACTTGGAAAGCAGAACCTCTGAAATTTCAGCTGCTTTGAAGCAGTTATAATGCTATTTGAGTCCAAACCTTCTGCCAGCAACAACACTAGCCCTTTTCTTCCCCTAGGACTCTTTTTTTTCCTACTGTTCACGCTATTATTATAGGAAGCAGTTTGTTCTGTTCTTGCTAATGACTCAAGGGTGCACTATGGTTGTCAATCACAGAACCCTTAGAGATGAAAGATGGCCTCCGAAGACCATCTAGTTCAACTCCCCTGCAATGAACGGGGACACCACAGCTACACAGGTTGCTCGGGGCCTGATCCAACCTTGCCTTGAAAGTCTTCAGGGATGGAGCATTTGCCACATCCACATCTCTAGGTAACCTATTCCAGTGCCTCACCACCCTCACTGTGAAATACTTCTTCCTTATATTTGGTCTAAATCTATCTGCTTTAAGTTTGCAATTTAATAGAATTATAGAATCGTTAAATGGCCTGGGTTGAAAAGGGCCACAATGATCATCCAGTTTCAGTCCCCCTGCTACGTGCAGGGTAGCCAACCACTAGATCAGGCTGCCGAGAGCCACCCCCAGCCTGGCTTTGAATGCTTCCAGGGATGGGGGATCCAAGATCCAGTGTGTCACCAACCTCTATGTGTAAAAGCTCCTCCTGATATCTAACCTAATCCTCCCCTGTCTCAATTGAAGACCATTCCCCCCCTTGTCCTGTTGCTATCCACTCTCATAAACAGCCATTCCCCTTTCTGTTTATATGCTCTCTTCAAGTACTGGAAGGCCCCAACCACAGACCCTGCTAAAGAGCCTGTCCCTTTCTTTCCTGTAGCTCCCCTTTCAATACTGAAAGGCCCCTGTCAGGTCATCTTGCAACCTTCCTCTTCCCCAGGCTGAAGAGCCCCAGCTCTATCAGCCTGTCCTCATAAGAGACACCTTGCACTTGGATTTGCTGAACCTCCTGAAGTTCACGTGGGCCTGTCAAGGTCCCTCTGAATGGCATCCTGTTGCTCTGATGTGTTGACTACAACCTGCAGCTCACTGTCAGCAAACTCACTGAGGATGCACTTGACCCCAGTGTTGATGTCACTCATGTAGATATTAAAGTGTACTGGCCCCAGCATCAAGCCCTGGGGGACACTACTTGTCGCTGATCTCCAACCCAGACATTGGGCCATTGACCACCACTCTCTGAACTCGGCCCTGCAGCCAGTCCATCGACCAGTCCACCTATCAAATCTGTATCTTTCCAATTTGGAGAGAAGGATGTTGTGGGGCACTGCGTCAAAGGCCTTACTGGAGTTGAGATAGGGGATGTCAAGGGCTCTTCCCTTGTCCTTTGATGCAGTGGCACCATTGTAGCAGGCCTCTGTGTTGGTTAAGCAGGATTTGCCTTTGGTGAAACCATGCTGGTTCTCTCGTATCACCTTCTTGACTTCTACGTGCGTTAGTATAGCTTCCTAGCAGGACTGTTCCACGATCTCCCTAGGCACAGAGGTGGGGCTGATAGGTTGGTAGTTCCTAGGGTTGTTTTGTTTTGTTTTGTTTTGTTTTTTACCTTTTTAAGAATGGGTAATCAACTCTGGGCACAGGCTACTGTGAATGGAATTATAAATGGCGTTAATAAGAAAGTAGGAGCAATATATTTATTGATATAAAAGAGTGAGTTAACAACACAACATAATTGTAAATAAAAATGGAGTTGGCAAAGTACACATGATTATTTACTGCATAGAGGACAGAGTTGAACACACCTGTCCAGAAGACCCTCTGGCTAGTCACAAAATTCAGAGTGGATCCCCTTGGTTTCAAAATTCCTTGAACTAAAGAGCTAAGAAGCCGAAGTGCAGCTGAATCCACTGCTGGTACCAGACTTGGACAAGTTTATGTCCATAGGTTACATCTGTGATATAATTGTAGCGAAGCTTAACAAGATGCGACTCGATTAATAGGGATCCATACTAGCGAAGAATCTCTTAACATCAAGGTGTAAGAATCTTTGCAAAGGTGTAACCTCAAGAGGCAGCCCTCACACAGGAGAGATCTTGTCATGCAGCCAGCTGTCATGTAGGATGGCTCAATGGGCTCTTGGACTGCTTGCTCATTAATTATGGGGTGAAATGATTGATTCATAGTCATTCTTGCGTTCTCACTGAACATATGATTTTCTTCCATATTTGGCTTGTGTTGTACACTGATCAGCACTGTGGTTAAGTGAGCGCGTTGCTCAAATTAGCTCTTGGGTATCGTTTTGTTGTATTTCCCATGAATCCACTATGAGCTCTGCAGGTACAGCCGTCAGAACCAGTCACAGCCATCACAACTACAATCAAAAGTTATCTGCTTAAGACAGATGCAGCCAATGCAACCACCACTGGTGTTTTTTTGCTGGAGTGAGGATATGGGAAATAAAGGTCATGTTGCAGGATGGGGAGCACACATCATGTAGACCTTTACTATGGGTGCTTTTAGCACTATCACAGCTACAGTGCATATTGAGCTTCACGCACCTTCCCTGCCCTCTAATAATACGTAGAACTAGATTTATGTCTTCTCCTGGATCATGCTGTACAGTTCAGCTGTACAGTCCATATTGCAGTTTACCCACTGTCCAGCTGTGGATCTAGCAACAAACTTAGGTTAGCTTTATCCGTACATGAAACTTTCCCATGGTAGATGTAACCAGAGATAAGAGGAATTCAGAACATCTTAAAATAAAAGAAAAACTACCATGCAAGAGTAAACATTCTCCTTTACATACACAATTGACTCAAAAATAAGTTCTTTTAGTTCATTCCCAGGAAAAAGATTCAAGAAACGAGTGTTGACTAGACAATGTGGGAACAAATGAGATGGATCTCTACTCAAAGTAATCTCATTTTTGTAATTAGGTGAAAGATCACAGGGACACAAGAATTTGCATCCAATCTCTCACAAGAGGGCTCCCCATTATGGTACCAAACATACAGACATTCTCAGAAATAGCCGAGCTGTAAACTATTACCAATATCAAATCTCTTGCTCTGGTTTGGCTTTTTACAGATTAACTTTTGGAGTCACAAGATGCATTGTTTCAGTCTAATAACTGAAGCTCCGTGACAACCTGATCTTTCCTAGCATGCATCTCATTTTAACAACCTGAATGCATTTTAGATTTGCATTACATACTGACGAAAGTTATTTGCTTTTTCATTATGCAAAAAAATATTCTCATCAGCTGCAGGGCTTATTTCCTTATTAGGATAAGACTAAGTTCCCTCCATGTCACAATAAATTTACTACAGAACTGTCCTTCTAAAACAAACACTAGGATGATGTTTAGTTGCCTCAGAAAGAAGCTGTTTTAGAACTTTGAAATCACTATCTCAGCATCCTTCATGTAAGTAATGCACAATATGTAAGCCATTTAAATGGCTGTGAAAAAAGAAAGAAAAAAAAATAAAAGACAGTATGTACTGGTCCTTAGTGGGCCAAGACCACAGGACATACTACCACATGTATAAGACAGCTATGAGAATGGAAGCTCGTGAATGGACTCTCAGATGAGCAGCAAGTGTGACAATACCTGAAACTTATTACTTCAGCTCCCACAGACTTTCAGAGGGATATCAGAGCTCAGTTTATCAACAGTTCCAACCCCACCAATTTAAATGGCTATTCATGTAACATACTCATGTATCATATGTGTATGTACCAATTAGCCACTAAGGAGTAGCAGGTGCCTGAAGATCAGTAGCCCGTGTGTTCATAATGGCTGCTGCAGAACCTCAAGCCAGTAGCAGTATCAGTTTATCGTTCTTATGATGACAAATTTTGTCATCTCAAGTTCATGGTCTATTAGTTACGTAATGGAGATGAAGACTGTAATTCATTAAGCACAAAACTTGCATGCAAAGCAACATGGAGTTAAGGTTTATTATCAACAGGTATTTGTACACAATCTCTGCAAGAGGCTGCATAAGCATTTACTATGTAACGCAGCAAAATCAGCCTCCTCCTCAAATCACTCCATGGACAAGAGAGTTCTTGAGTTGTCAACTAGTTTTCAGTACAAGACCATACCAAAGATGGATATGTTTACAAATAAACTGTGTGCCACTTACTGAACTTGAAAGAAGTACAAAGTCATCAAGAGGAATAATATGCCATTGCCAGCAAGTACCAGATGGTGGAATGATCCTTGAATGTCTCATATAATTAGGAGTAACCATGACCACAGACAAACATAATCAAACAAAACAATGACAAGTAATGGCATGAAATAATAGTCAAGGTTTTAATTATATTTATTCCCAAAATATTTCCTTGGAGAAACCAGAAAAGTAATAAAACCCTTCGTTTTTAAAAGCAGATACTAGCAATTAACAGTAGCGTTTCTTCACGGTTTCTTCACATTGTGAGACAGGTTCTTCCTTTCTTTTTTTTTTTTTTTTTATTCATGCTGTACATCATCCAACATCACTAAACTGTTGTTTTTAAACTGAATACACTCCCTGCTGAACAATCCACTCAAGCTTCATAGTAGCAAGAACCAGATTTGTCATTTTGTATACTGGAATGAGCTCCAGAGGCAATAAACCTTACTATTCCACATCCTTTCTTCCTGATTCAGTGCTGCTTTCCAGTGGCAGTTCAGGTTCCTATCTGCACCCTTTCACAAGAGGAGACCTGTCACCCGTTATGAAGCAACATAGGTGAAGGGGTAGAGCCTCTTGGCTGACGCTTTTGAGAGGGGCCAGATCTGCAAGTCATTTGTAAAAGCTTACAGACTGACTTCTGAGATGGTATTCCAAGACTGTTAAACATGTGTAATAAAGAGCAGTGATATCTTCTGACATAATTATTTGAAGCTTGCTTGGATATTTCTGCCATTTGCTGTACAGTAGAACCCAGAGCCACTATCGGTCAACAACAAGTCAGCTATTCTTATAGTTAACAGCAGTAGTCAACAGAGCTGACTACAGTAGGATACTAGAGACATCCACTGCAATCTACTCATTCCCAAGCATGCTCTCAGTTCAGCTCTGCATTTCTGTGTTGTATTTTGCTTCAATGGCAGTATCTAGAGGTAACCACCAAACACATAAAAGCAAAACCCAACAAATTCCTTCATATAAAGATGGTTTAAGTTGGTGGAAAAATGGAACTGAAGTAAGTACTAAGTAAAACAGAAAAACGTGTTACCTGGCTTCTTCCCATCTGCAGGGAATTTAGGTGTCTTTATATTTCCATTTAAAGTCTTCTTGCATTAACATTGCAAAGAGGAACCTCTGAAGTTTTTTCAGTAGTACTTTCAATGATCTCTGCAGTTATAAAGGAAAGAAGTGAAGACTACTTCTACAGTTCTAATTGTTTCACTAACATAGATCAGATGACTGTTGCTTTGCATTTATTTTAAGCTGTTTCATTCTGTGCCTGTCCAGATTGAAGATCTACACTATTTACAGAATTCTGCTTTCTGCAGGTGCTGTTGGAGTGCTATTAAGTACCTTTTTTAAGGTTCCATGCAGCCTGTGCATACACGGTTGCCCCTTAATATCAAGGTATCATGGAAAATGCTCTATTTTTCTCTTGACGCTGTACCTACCTAACCCAACTGCTTTTGGGCCATTTCCTGTGAGAAGAGGCAGCCTCTACTCTCTTTTCACAGAGGACACTCCTGCAGAAAAACTTGCCACGCGTGACAGAAAATGAAGCAGAAAAAATGACAACCTCGTTCTGCAGCCTCCCAAAAAACAACTAAGGACTGTATGAGATTGTCATGCTGGCAGGGAAGGGAAAACTAAACACAGAAAGGGAAGACCACCACTAATTCCCACCTGCTCATCTCCCAAAAACTGATACCAAAGTGATGCTGGTGAAGAAGAGGAAATTAAACCCAGGAAGAAAGTTATAGTGGTTTCAGTGAATATATTTTGCTCAGCATCTGTAGGAAAGTTGAGTCATTCGGAGCTCTGTTGAAAGCTGAGACAAGTTCAAGACTTATAGTGGTTTGAAACAAAAAAATTCTAATGCAGTTTCTATTCCTAAAATACACTAATAGACCAATCGTATTCGGGTCAGGTTGTTCATTTGAGAAAGTTTCTTATATGATCTCATACCTCCCACTGACAAGATAAATTTTGTTGCATAGTATTTTATTTCATTTGGGTGTGCATATCAAAACAACATTTGTCACACGTCCCCTTATGTTACTGGCATTAAAAAGCAGCATAATGTGGTCTTGGTCTTCTGCAGTACTTCTAGCCTATGAAATCATTACAAAAAGGATTAAAACTTACTAGTTAGTGTACTTCGTTATCTGAACTTTATTTTGAGTAGACAAATTTTTAAGCAGACTACCTTTCAAAACTGAATTATTTAACTTCACATGACAGTAATTCCTGTGAAGTTCTAAAGCCACCTGGAAACAAATATATTTGTTTTATATTGTTTGTCTCTGCTGTTGTTCTTTGACAGATAGAATATGTCCTACCTTGCCAGTGAGTTTAGACAATGATAAACATAAATGTGACTTTTGTGCAAAGAGCATAAAGCCAGCTTTTGGCTGACAGCCAGGCATGTTAGTGCACAGAAAGGCACAACCAGCTACGTGCATCACAAGCAGCTATGTGCATCACAAGCAGCTATGTGCATCACAAGCAGCTATGTGCATCTGCTACAGACGGCTGCATGAGTGCTGTTTTGTGCATTCCTCACTTGCAGATATACTTCCTGAAGCTGCTTTTGTAAAGTTAGTCCGGTCATGTTGCTGTGAAAATGATTGTCCACGCTGTCAATGGTCTGAGTTTTACTGTCAATAATGGCAGGGAAAAAAAAGCACGGATCTAATTTTTGTCAGGCCATGGAAACTGCACACAAAGATATTCAGATGCCTGATTATAGACAGGTGTGTAGACTTTTTAAGCTGTTAAGGTAAATGAAGAACTTCACTGCTGGAATGTAACTCACTGGATTTTAAGTACAGAAAAAATGACTCTGAAAATGTAGCCTAGCACCTTTTTATACTCACCCGGTGCAAAAAAGTTTCTGATGCTGTAAACTAGGCATGTCACTGAATGCCCTCAGCTGTGAAACTAAATGCAAAGTTAGCTTACTGCATTTTAAATAACGCCTGGGTCCATATTGCATCTTTGCATAAAGCAAAATAATTTTTATATACTTTAGAAGTTTAAAAACATGATGTATTACTTCCTAGTTATAATGACAGCCTCTCTGCATCAGGTTCTGCAGCATAATTCCTGTTTATTGCATTTCTGGAGACCTAGCTCCCTTTCAAGATATTTACTTATTGTTTCTTTGCCTTAACGATGAACTCTCTGCTTGATTCATTCACACACTTTCCATGGAATCCATATCTATTCATTGAAACAAAATGTAACTTGGGAAAAGATAAAAGGCTTAAATTTATGTCCTGTCCAGGACTTTGGCTTAAGATGGCTGAAGTTTTCAGAGAGGAGCTCTTGCTCTGTGCTATCCCACACTGCTACCACACTCGAAGTTTGAAGTTTAAACAAGATTAATATGCAGCAATGCTTTGTAATCCACAGCGCTGGCATTTTTTTCCCACATACCTCCAACTTGCTTATATTCTATTTCCTTGAGGCTGAACCATTCTTCCCCTTCATTATCTTCATAATCCAAAGTCAAGAACAGATGCTCAGTGAATTAAGCTCAACTACTGGCTTCTCTCATAAGGTTAAATCAGATTTCAGCTCCCTTTAGACTGTTCATTTATAATGTCCTGTGTCCTTATAGTAACAGCCACAAACTTGTATTTATTATTTTTGTAAAACTATTTTACAAGGAAACAATTTTGCTCCTGCCTATTCTTCTAAAGCTATTTGCCAGGCAATGACTGTGTATTTCCCTTCTCCATACATAAAGGCCAACACATTATTTTCAGTCAGTATATGACTTTAGTTCCATTTCTCAACCTGCAGAATTCATCCTGAAAATAAGACAACTTGGAACAAAGCCAAATGCACTGAAATTATGTCAAAATATTTCCTGACCAAAATCGATAGTGTTGCACAGATTAGAAGCACTTCCTGTTAACACCATCAGTAAGCATATCAACACCTATAAGGACAAGGAAAGGATTCCTTGTTTTCACAGATTCAGAAACAGGGATTTTTCCAACTTCACTGCTTTAGCAATTCTTGAACATTCCATTTAAATTCACCAAAAATATTTGTTAATCCACTCAAACCAATCAAATAGATTATCTCCTGTAGATCATGTTGCAATGTATAATAAAGGCTAACTTTTGTTAAAATTTGTTAGAATACTTTTAGTGTTACAGGACAACTGAGACAATCATACTACTAGAGTCAGTCACTCTGTGTAACCAGAAAAATGAAAAGATCTGATTTTACACTAAATCAACACACATGTGATAGCAATTTCCATTTCAACTGCATAGATTTCTACTTCATTAAAGCACAACCAAATCAGCACCAATTGAAGAGCAGCAGTGATGAATGTGATCCTATAGCATCTGCTGAATACTTGTTTGGTAGCCTTAAGATTTAATAGAAACAAACTAATTAATATTTTATCACTATTACCTTTGTTAAAGGACCTTTCAAAATTCCCTGTCTGCCAAATTCCAATGAAATAATCACTGCTAAATAATAATTGCTAACTTATGCTGTACTTAAACAGATCCCTGGGGATTCTCTAGATTTATCCTATGGTTGCTTAGTATTTCAGTTCAGTTACCAGCAGAGATTCAACTGTGCTTTCTAAACCCAAATTAATTCAAAATCCAATTTTTTTAAACATAAAAGCAAGAAAAGTACGGAGTACCGAGGTTCACACAACTGCAGAATGGTTAAGGGTGGAAGGAGGCCTTTTTGCCCAGAACGTCTGGCTTGAGCTTGGTCACAAAAGGTTGCCCAGGACCGTGTCCAAATGGAAATTACACAGCCTCTTTGGGAAACCTGTTCTAGTGCTTGTGGACCTTACAGCCTCCATTTAGATATTTATGTAAACCTCCCACCCCCTGCCCCCTGAGCCTTCTCTTTAGACCAAACAGTCCCAACTCTTTCAGCTTTTTTTCATTGGAGAGGTGCTCCAGTCCCTTACTCATCTTAAGGGACCTTTGTTTGACATATTTTAATTGTTACACGTCTCCCTTGTACTGGGGAGCCCAGAACTGGATTCAGTACTCTAAAATGTGGTCTTATTAATGCTGAGTGGAAGGGAGGGCTCACCTCCCCCACCTTGCTATTCACACTGCTAATACAGCAGAGGACACTGTCAGTTTTATTTGTCACAAGGCCATACAGCTGGCTCATGGTCAACTTGCTGCCCTCCAGGACCTTCAGGCCCCTTTCTACAAAGCTACTTTTTAGTTAGTTAGACTTCAGCATACATTGGTGCGTGGAATGATGTCTTCTCAGGTGTAGGATTTGGCACTTCCCCTTGTTGAACTGCATAAGGCTCCTTGCCAGTTCTCTTCTTCAGCTTGCTAAGGTCTTTCTGACATATCAGTTGCTCTTCCCAATTGTATATCATCAGCCATTCTCTGCTCCATCATCCAGATAGTTAACGAAGATGATGAACCAGACTGAACCAAGAGTGCTCTGCTAGCTACTGGCCTCCCACTATACTTTGTTCTACCAATGACTAGCCTCTGGCCCAGCCATTAGTTTTCAGTTCACTTCACTGACTGCTCAGTTAGCCCGTGTTTCGTCAGCTTATGAGAATCTTAGGGCAGATAGCATAAAAAGCTTATCTGAATGTAGACAATATCTAGTGCTCTCCTTTTATCTATCAGGTCATTTCATTATAGAAGTTTATCAGATTGGTCAAACGTTTTTTCCTATGTGAATCCATGCTGATTATTTCCAGTGACCTTGTCCTTCGTACATCTGCAAACTGTTTCCATGATCAGTTGCTTCATTATTTTGCTAGGGAC
Organism: Centrocercus urophasianus; assembly: GCF_019232065.1. NCBI lineage: Eukaryota > Metazoa > Chordata > Aves > Galliformes > Phasianidae > Centrocercus > Centrocercus urophasianus. Next base: position 15,457,280 of record NW_024884778.1, on the reverse strand, counting down.
TGAAGTGAGGCTTATCTGCCTGTAGTTCCACGGGTCATCCTGCACTTTTTGAAGACAGGAATGACATTTGTTTTCCACTGTCCTCAGGCACCTCTCTCAATTGCTACAATCATTCAAAGATTATTGACAACAGATTCAATTTTATCAGGCATTTCTCTCAGCACCCTCTCAAGATCCGTGGATATTTGTATGCTCAATTTCCTTAAGTATTCTATAGCCAGATCCTCCTCCAGCAGCCAATCTTGCTCCAGACTTCCTCCCATTCTCCAGTGCCTGTGATTTCTGAAGACTAATCTTGTTAATAAAGACTGGGGCAAAAAAGGCATTCAGTACCTCAGCATCTTCCATGTCTCACATCACCAGGGTCTCAGCCCCATCCAATAGCAAGTCTGCATTTACCCTAAACATTGTTTTGCTATTTATGTACTTGTGGAAATCCTTTTGTTGCCATTGACATATCTTATCATGCTCAACTTCAGGTAGGCTTTCCTAATTGCATCTCTGCATGCTTTGACAATGTCTCTATAACACTCTCAGTTTGTCTGTACTTGCTTCTATCTCTTGTGTATTTCCTTTTTATGTTTGAGGTTTGCCAGGAAAAAACGTCCATCCATGCATGCCTCCTGGCATGTCTACGGGTTGTTTTTTGTTTTGGTTTTGGTTTGGTTTGGTTTTGCCCATTTTCCTGCTTATTTGAATCACTTTCAAGCTTGGAGGAACTGATTTTCAAATACTAACCAGCTTCCTTGGAACCATCTTCTTTCCAAGTCCTTATCCCATGGGACATCACCTGCCTATTGAGTCCAGTGAGGATATGATTAAGTGAGTGATCCTCCTGGCTCATCCAGTGTAGTGGAAATAATACATTCTAAGTGGTTAGCACTCTTCCTCAACACAGTGTCAAGTAAGTTCCAATTAAGTCCATGCATGAGCCTTCCCTAACATTTATCCAAAAGACAGAGGCTTTGGTTCAATTTCCTCCTTACATTGAATGAGGGTTTTTATACTCCTATCTTTAATAAATTGTCACACTGTCAGCATGCCAGCAGACAGTTCTCTCCATAGGATTAGCAGCTCTTTAAAGAGGTAGTGAAAGAAGCCCTCACTTAAACTGTACTGAGTGACTGATGAACTGGAATAGAAAGGAAAAACAGAAAGGAAAAGTGAATACAGAGAAGGAGCTTATATACTTCAGCCTAATATTCCTTCAGGAATTTTCTCCAGTTGAGGGAGGCCTCAGTTCCAATCCTTACTCAACAAACTATTTCCAGATGTTATTTTTCTGAAGATCCTTTCTAGTGAACATGTGGAAGTCAAGTTCCTGTTTCTCCTGTGTGGGCCATTTAAACAATACTTGACCCATTAGAGCTCAAGTGTCCTTCTAAAAGAAGGATGATGAATCATTAGACAAGTCTAAGGATTTCTTTTTTTTTTTTTTTTTTTTGTGAATATGCTTTCCTGTGGAAAAATTGCAAAGAAAAAGCACTAGAAGATGCAAATCGTTGTTTCTGCAATGAAATGGCTTGCTGTCTCTGCATAGCATGCCAACCTCTTATCACAGTTACTTACTGCTTTAGCCTATGATACTTCATATGCTCAGCTTTTAATTATCAACTCTTCATATCTTCTTATAGGAACAAAGTTCAGTGCAGTTACCTCTCCACACTCTTGGGCTGGCCTTTGATATACCATCAATGTGCAAATAATAATCTTGCAACAAAAGAAATACAGACATATTCAACCATCAGCCCCTCAGCAGGATAAAGTGCTTGTAGAGATTACAGTATTGGACCTGTAACAATTCTGTACATTTCTTTCATTTGATTCAAATGAAAGCTTGTAACATTTCTGTGGAATACAGTATGGTTTTGTTTCTATTGATGATAGTCTATTATTTCATTTCACTACTGACATCATCAAACAGCTCTGGGAGTGGAATAATTTCTTAACTTAAATGATGTCTTCAGCCATTCTTCCTTATGTGTTTCCTTATGGAGGCTATTAGTTACGAAGACTAAAATGATCAAACCAATTTTTTAAAAATACATATTTAGCTGTATAAATTTTACTAATTAAAGCAATGTAAACCAGTCTTCTCTTCTAAATTTAGACAGTACTGCAGTTTATTGAGGTAAGAAGAGGCACAGCAGGTGATCAACAAGGAGTCAAAAAGATTCCTCATCTCATTTGTCTGTATTCAGTTTTTGAATGGAGGAGACAGTGCCTGCAACATCAAAGCCATTATGCTTGTTAACACTTGTTAAAGCACTTCTATCAGAACTCAGTACTTGCCAAATGAAGTTACAGGCAAAGCACACAGGACTAATCAGGGAATTGTGCTACATTAAAATGCAACACCTAGTCCATATTATTTCTCCAGGCATAAAGATGTAATTCAGGCAAGTCTGTGCCTGCAGAACAGTGCCACATAAAGACATCTTTCCCACAGACCACTCAGCTAGGAGATCAATATATTTCTACATTGATACAAAATATTTGTTTTGACATGTATAAGACATACTTCACATGCCACTCAAACGAAGGTGCTTTTTTCATCCCCTGAAGAACCAAATTCAAGAGCAAGCCAACTTAGAATCTGTCTCTGCTTGGAGAGCCTGTTGGAGGAGCTTACAACACAGCCAGTCCCAAAGGCAGCCAGATATTAAATTACTACCTATATCTGCACTGGCCAGAAACAAATATTTTCATCATATCAGAACGATAAACAAAAAGAGGCATGTAGTCACTGGAAGATTATGAACATTCTGATTTAATACTAATCTTCTGAATGACATGAGAACTGAGTTTGCATCTGTTGCCTCAGATTATCAAAAGTTATCATTTTTCTTTGGTCATTCATCTTTATTTATTTATTTGTTTACTCTTTAAAAAGGGCATATGGGTGACTTTCCAGACAACTACAGATGCAATTTGTAAGCTAGCTCTGAAATTCCGTGAATCATCAAGCATTAGTCAACACAAACACATTATATTTCTATTCCTCAGTGCTTCTTAAGAAACACATTTTCTGTCTTTTACTTCCCTTATGTTCCTGTCATTCTTACTAAGTCCAGTTTCTGCATAATCATTATGGCAAGGCAAATGGACTTAATTTCTTTCTTTCTCCATTAAGACGAAAAGCAGAAAGCTTCCTTTTGCTGTAACTCAAAAACATCCACTTTTTTTTCCCTCTGTCTCATTACTCAAAGCAACAAACACATCCCAGCATCACTGGAAGATTTGGTTAGTTCCCTTCTTTCAAAGATTTTTTATTGAGGACACACTTTGTTCTGAGAGAGCAGACAGAAAGAAAAAAAAAATCACTTCCCTTTAGAAAGGGGAGGGAATGCTGTGAGTTATATCTGTGCATTTCTTATGCATTGAACACAATAAAATACAGGGGAAAAAAGCCTGGATGCTTTCCTGGCTGTGAACTACAACTGAGGAATAAAGCATTCTGAAGTAACTCACCATTATCATCCAAAGTGCAGGTCATTGTTATAAAGAAAAAAAAAAAAAAAATCACCAGAAATTCTTATGGAAAGGAATCAAGAACACAAATCATCTAGCAAAATGCTGGAGCTCGCTTTTTGGAAAAGAAAAAATACAACTCACTTGGCTTCACACGTACAAGGCCTTTGTGTTGTCTTACTTAGTATTCTCTCATATAAGATAAGCAATGATGCAAATAGAGTTGACCTTGTCTTTGTACAGGAGCATGCACATATATATATCCGATATGATAAATATATCTAATTTGATTATACTGTAAAGGATTCACATGTGATATTTCTTGTGTTTAATTTAGATTTCTTAGTATTTTCTGGTGATGAGTGCAGTGGCCATATTGACCAAGCAAAACAAAACACTAAGCCTCTCAGCTGTGAGGCAGAAGAATAAACAACACATGCAATGGAAGATAAATACAAACAGATGAAGCTTCTCAAGAGTCTCCTGTAGTTCCACTTGCAGGCCTACTTTCTATTTGAATCCCTCTTATATTTACTAAAGATCCCTTTTACCACTAACAAAATAGTTTTTATACTCATGCCAACATCTTTTTTATGTAAACTGGTAAAAAAAATACAATATGATGAATTGTACACACACTATTGCCTTGTATAAAGCACTACAGAAACATTTCAACAACTTTTAGAGTATAATGCATTTGTCTGTGTACTACTTTTTTTCATCATGAGTACGATCCAAGCTGTTACCCACAGATTCTCCTGGAGGTCTAATTGCTCTTCTTCATAAAGCAGAAAAACAAAGCCAGACTGATCAACAGACCTGATTAACAATGAAAATTTTCGGATACAGGCAAGATATATTGATGCTGCATATTCCTTCTCATATTATCCTTAAGTTAACTTATTCATTTTACTGGAAAGTGTTCAAAATCACCTTGGGAAGCAGATTGGTGTGTCTGTAGCAAAAGTACCTGTCAGAAATTTTCTACTCAGCAGCTGCATCATACATTTCAAGAACTCACCATTAAGGATGCTAAATGAAAGCTGTGGAACAGATTTCAATAGCATGCATAGTCACGCTGAACAGAACTGAGCTCAAATAGTTCACATGGTGAACCATGTGTGGTTTCTTAGCATTCATCAACATTCAACCCTGAAAAACTTGTAAGGAGCAACTAAAAGCAGCTTGCTTATTGACATTAAGAGAACATTACCAAAGAAAATACTTCTGAAAGAGAGAAAGTTCTGTGCCAAATCTTTGAGCAATTCATATTCCCTCTAAGATAAGGCTGTTTCACCTCAGTGAATCTGAAATGACCTTCATTAAATTATATTGTAATAGCTGAAATTCAAGATTTTATTTGAAGCAATTTAATTCTATTAAAGAGGGACTCTAAAAATTATGAAGTTTTGTTTCAGAATTTTTTTACACATTAAGTTCATACAAACTGCAAGCTTTTGCCACATGCAGTTTATACCAGCCTACCACTGAGGTCCCTCGAAATATTTTTTGCACGGTCACTATAGTCACCATCCTTAGGAAGTATTAAGGGTAAAATTTTTCAAAAACTACATCTGTGAGAGCTCCAGAGTGCTTAGTTCTTTCCTCTAACTTTTGAGTATCTCCAAGACATAAGAGTGGGAGGTCACAAATTCATTTATTCTTCTGGCACAAATAGCATAATGGAAAATTAACAGAGAGGTACTTTGTTCTGATAGCTAGACTTCCTCATGCTGCTTCTTCAATGCCAAAATAATAATGTAAAGGAAAAAAAAGAATTTAATTCGAAGTGAAAACACGCAGGATCCCCCTCAAAGAATCGCTGCTGAAGAAATGTAGTCTTCATTTGATTTTCAAATAATTTCTTTGTATTTTGAGGTGGGTTGCTACTGTAAAATTCCAGTCAGAAAATCAGTACTGGTCTAAAGACCAAGTGCCACATAGCCCACAGGACGGCTAAATGTACAGGCTGTTTTTTCTGAAAGTGAGTCTACCTCCATTCTGTAACTCTGTTGTCTAGAAGAGGATGTCACAAAGTGTTCAGAAAGTAAAAAATGACAATGTTGTATTTACAGAGCATTGCAAAAGACAAGCTTTAACAAATAGCCGCTAGATGATAATGAAGGTTACTCAAACTGCCAAAAGTTCTCACGTGTATTTCCTCACAGAAATTTTTGGCTTTGTTAAGAAGGCATTGATGGGAACAGCCAGAAAGGTGACCTGGTTGCAGTGGGAAAAATACTATCAGAAAATGTCTTCTAAATGTTTTCTATCAGAAAATTTCTTCTAAAATAAAACGCCTGCCAGCCTAGGAACTGCTAGCCTGGGGATGGGAACCCAGAGTATCCATGAGCAGCAAAGTTGGCCTCTTTAAAGGGAAGCTGGATATCTGAGAATACTGAGACATCTTGAAGGTGCCATCAATTTAAAAAAATATTTTAAAAAAGGAAAAACAAAAGCACCACCACCAACAACCAAAAAACAAGGAACTGTAACAGCAGCTTATTATCTGAAAGGGTGAAAACAATCTGTGAGAAGTAAAATTTTACCTGAGGGAATGGGAAACATCATTGTCTTCTGGTTGTCTAAGGTGAAACAGAAATTAGCACCTACTGGCTGCTCTAAGAGGTGGTGTCCCAAACCCTTTTTAGTCTCAGTGATGGAAGAATAACTCCCTTTCTATCCAAAAAAAGCCAGAACCAAACTCTCTGTGAACTTCCTGTGCCACACACTCCTACAGGATTTCCTATGCAAATTAAACCGCCACTGAGGACACCTGACTCACTCCAAACTCCATTACACGGACCATCCTCAAAGTGAATAACTTTGTTCATTGTTTGGTCCCTATCCGAGACCCGGTTCTGAGGGTTGCTCTCTTCTCAGATCAGTTTTCTTAGTCAGACCTTTGTGAAGCCAGTTTGACATCCACTGCTGGGATCAATTTGATACTTTTGGTATGGGAAATCTTACGAAACATATACATACATGTACACATGCACACACACATACATACATATAAAACTTGTCATAAATACAGTCTTGGTAAGTATAAACTATCAATAACTATATTTATTGTTATACGTTTTCAATCCATAATAATTATATTCACTACAGTAGTGAGTCTCTTAACCCTGTAATACCAATCTGTATTTGTTGCTATATAGAGATTTTGCTAACTCTAATTGCATCCCTACTACCTCTAATTGTTGCATTTATTAATTCGTGCTATTCCCTGTGTACATATATAAAAAGAGATATACACTCTTAAGTCTTAAGCACAAGCTGTACAGAAAGTTATTGAGCAAAGTGTATCTGACTTACTGTTGAGTGCAATTTCTACATGAAATATACCACTACCATGTCATAGGGCTCAGCCTCATGGCATCCCTTCACTATCTCTTCAATTCTTCTTCACTTAGACACCAAGACGTGGTGCTATACATCTCCCTCCATTATTTTTGATAGCAGAACCAGAACTTCACCACACCAGCTATACTAAATTGGGAAAGCATATTAAAGTGGGCATTACAACAGCAGCCTCTCAATGCATACAAATAATGAGGTTTCAGAAGTTTATTTTAGGCTCAAGCATCCCATGAAACAAGTCTCTGAGGCTTTGTGATTTGGAAATATTACACAGCAAATACCATCAGCCAGTGTTCCTACCTACTGAATGCAACTTTTACCAGTATGTTGCACATTCTTACGTAAGTTCTCCTATTAGGCTCATATAATGAACTATATGTTTATTTCTGAATATATAGGAGATACTACAGTATAAGCTGAATTTCCTGTGGCAAAGTCTATCTTAAAATATGCAAGATGCTTCTTTCTGAAGAAAAGTAGGGTTGGAGAGGAAGCAATTGCATGGTGGCTTTCTTCTTAAAACTCAATCATGTATGTGAAAACAATTCAGGTCTTCTTACCAAGGCAACTTGTCAACAAAACTAAATTCAAGTTTCACTTCCTCCAAGTTCTTGCAGGAACTAAAATAATTTCCTTTTACTATTGGGACTCTGCCAATTAAAGCCAACCGGATCTTTCCCTCTGCCTGTACCGAAGAAAGGTAAGAGAGGAAAACAGTGATTCATTTTCCCCTAGCATGAAAATAAGATTCTTCTTTTTCCTTAGTACAGCTGTTACCAAATCTCAATAACTGTATTAAAAATCCAAAACCCTCTTAATTTTTCATTTTCAAGAGTTATTTCTCAAGATTAAACATTCCCCTGGATTGCTTTTACAGTGCACAAAGTATTTTCTAGCATCATTAATAAACAGATCTATATGAATTAAACCAAAAAGTCTCTGTGAGCGCTATTCTATGGTCTCATTGGTGGTTTAATGGCTAGAAGTTCTGCTTCACAAACTGGAAAACACTTCGGTATCTTCAGTTGTTGTGGAATAATCCTCACCTTTCAGCACACACACACACAAACACACAAAAAAAAAAAAAAAAAAAAAAGCCTCAGATGGGCTGTTGGGCTACCGATAGCTTCCAAAAATATTCCTGCAAACAGCTCCACTTAAAATATCATGGAGTCTTTTCACTGGCTGGGTTGTATTGATTCACAGAGACAAGTAAGGGGCCCAGCAACTGGCAAATATTCTTAAAACTTATAGAGAATTACCTGCTTTTTAATAAAAGCTACAGTACAGAAACAAGAATATAAATAAAACGTGGCCAGTTATGCTAATGTGAAAACAACATTCAGTTGATGTTCATCAGAAATAAAAAAATACAGCGGGAAACAACATTTGGAAGTGAAGCACAGCATTTCTGGCTCCTGCAGAGCCATCAGCTCAAAGCTCAAAAGCAGAGATACAAATTGCTTCCTGCCAATATGCTGAAACTGTTCTTAGAACAAGCATTTAAGACTCATCTATACATAGGAACATCAGCAAGAACAGAAAGAATAACATTAATATTCTCTGATAAAAAAAAGAAGATAGAAATGGAATAGTTGCAGACTTAAGCACATAAAGGAACACTAACACAGCATCTAACTGTATTTTCTCCTCTCAGACACTTCCAGAATGCTGATCCAGTCTGAAAAATAAATAATGTTTTCTCTACTGCAGAAAATTTAATACAAACATGTGTACATCTATACATAACCTTATGGAAAAACGGAAATACTTTAATTAGGAATTATCATCTGAAATTTTATAGAAAATTGTGTTGTGATTAATTTCTTTATCATTAATTATAGATGTGATCTTTTAGTGGTGCTTCTTAACCATCCAGAAAATGGATCTGGAAGTAGGATTTTCTTCTGCACTACAGATTGACTCTACATTTTATATCCTTAAGTGTTCCTTATGGTAAAGTTAAGAATGTGGCAATGTTAAGTTGAAAGATAGTCAAAGTAATGACAATAAGAGTTTGTTCATTATTCTAAAACTGGTTTGCTCCTTGATTCAATCACATATCAACATACCATCACGATATATAAGATAACAATGTTTCCTGGCTCACAGTTACCCATAAACTGTGCAAATGTAAAGCACTAGTAATAGCGAAGTAATGATAAAAGTATGCTTTTAAGCACCTTGTCTGAACACTTAACTTATTCTGACAATCAATTGCACAAACAAATGTCTTTCAGCTTTCTCTCAATCCAATTTAAACTAGCTAAAATTTCTTCACTTTCAAAGGTAGAAGGAACTCATTGCCCCCTCACCAAGACAAATATCTGTATTGGCAACATTTAAGTGAAATTATAACTTTGTGGATGGATTACTTGTGGATTACATTGTGGATTCACTTATTATCTAAGAAGTTGTCACCTTTACCAAGACCAATTCAGCATTTTACCAGAATATTATTTTGCACTAAACACTGACTGCTTCCAGATGAACGTAATTCACTACAGCTGAAGAACACGGACTTAGGCTTACTATTTTCAGATAAAATTTACTAAGTGCTCATACTACAAATTTTTGAGCTAAACGTGTCATGGAATTTGTTTCCAAATGCTACGTTATTTGTGCTTCTACTTACAATTGAGCCCAACTCTTCTTACATGAAATTGATAAAGACACACTATAACGAAGGGCTGCAACACCGATCCTCAGTCAGTCTACCATAATTTGAGTACATCTCCATTCCAACACTAAAAACTCAGTTATTCATGTTTAAATTTAATAGCATTAGTACATTTTTAAAGCGATATGAAATGACTCTCACTTAGCTGTATCCACATGGTAAAATACACGTCTTGTTAAATATATACACTGTCACAATACATTTCTTATATGGCATTAAAAAAAATTCAAACTGAAGTATTCCCAGGCAACGCACATAATACTGTTTTTTCACCTGCAATATACCTGCTTAAAGGGGGGCTTTCGTAAAAAACATCATAGTGCTTTTTAATGCCTCGCCTCCTCATTTCATTTCTTCTTCATGTCATTTCTTCATTTCATTGAATTTCTTCTGCAGTTTCACACTAGTTGAGCAATACAACAGAATCCCTGTCCTCGGATGCTTTTCAGACTTGGCCAACAGAGCCATGACCCACCACACCAAGGACTGGAATTAGCCCCGTTCTGAACAGAAGGCTTGACAATGTGACCTCCACGGGTTCTTTTCACCCCATATTTCTAGAATTTCTCTTTTCCAAATGTACATAGCACAGAAAGCAAACCTGGTGCCATCAGTCTGATTCTTACTGGCAAAAGCTGCTATTGAGAGACTAGGGTGCAATATTCAGTAGTTCAGTCAACTTATACTTGAAAATGAATGAGGAGTACAGGGTACAGACTTTTCTTGCTCTAGAAAGCTTTGGATGCTTGCAAGTCTTCTTGCTGGATAATTACATGTAACCTTTGCCTTCAATAGCATCTTTTCCTATTCCAGACTTCAAGGATCATTGGAGTCCTTTTTTTCTTTTTGTCATGGTTTTATGATTTTTGGTTATCAGTATTCCACACCATAACATCATGTAATGCACTGGGGGGTTTGACTTCTGTTGCTCGAGTTCCGAATGTTTGTCCAACGGAGAAGAACTACATTTCCCCAGGAGGCTTTGCGGTCAGCGAGGAGATACAACTCAGTGCAAGGTCACCTGATTCCTCTTCTTCTTCGCCTGCTCTTCGCCGTCTGCTCTTCGCCGTCTGTGCTTTGCCATCTGCTTTTCTTCATTCACTCAACTGGACTGCACTTCTCACCTCAGCATTGTGGTGAGGCCTATCTACCATTCAGACCAACTCTCTCTCTCTCATTATACTTTGCTAATACTATATTTAGTAAATCATTTGTTCCACCTCAGATTATTGCCGTTGTTTTCAATTATTTTGGGGTCCCCCGTTTCTCTTTTCCAGAGGCACGGATCCGCAGGTCCCTCCTCCCCGCTGGTCACAGAACCGGGCAGAACCAGCCCATAAATCGTTGACACTTTTTTTTTTTAATGTCTGACATTTCAACTGTTGTGACATAATACAGCATTTTCTAGGGCTAGAAGCCTGTCTTTTATCTAGATTGTTTTATCTTTACTGCACAGTTTCTCTAACAACTTCATTTTATCCAGTTCCAGAATAAATCATCTATCATAAGCATAAAGGAAAATTGAACTTATTTATAGAACAGAACTCATTTGCCCCTATCATGGAATGTGCCTCTCAAAGATACTGAATCTACAAGAGAAAAATCAGGCATTTTCAAGGATCTGCCAAGTTCTCAAGTGTTTTACAAAACAGACCATTTTGAGATTTCCAGGGAATTGACTTCACTACGAAGCTTGAAGACTGTACGCATCACTATTGGCATTATTTTTTAGGTACCTGAAGCTATCTTTCTGATGAAAAAGTGCTTGGCCTATAGATGAAACAAGCTGATCACCCAAATGGACAGGTAGGATTGCCATGCCTATCTCATTTTCCCTCAGCCATGAGCAAATGATGGAAAAGATATGGGTAGAAGAATTCCCAAGAATTTTCATGGAGAAGCATCTGTAGCTCCAATACAGGCCACACAGATGTTTCTGAAACTCAGATTTCTCTTGCATCAAATATGCCTAGCAAATATATGCAACTAAACTAAAACAGCCCATGCAAGTGTCTAGAATTTTTCAAGACACATTTACACCTCTGCTTTTGCTATGCAGCAGATGCTGCATTTAAGACTAGGGAATACAGGTTGAGTTGTTCAGACCTAAATGGTAATTTTCATTTCACAAGCACGGCGTTTCATGTTTATTGTGCCCTGTGAGGAATGGCCAAAGTTTCAAGCACTGGATTCCTTTGAAGCCAAAATTAGGCTTCATATGTCTACACCTTAAGTACATCCACACACATACAATGAATGAGCAACGTATTTTAACTATAACTTCCAAAATTTTTGACTCTGACTATTGCTCATTATTTCAGGTTAGAATGCACGTAACTGAGTTTTGCCTTTCAAATGACAAGAGAAGCAAATTGTTGAGATAAATCAAGCAGAAATATTTTCACCTTTACAAGTCATGTTTAGGCCCTTAATCGCAGATGGGAGTACATGATGTCAGAGCCAACACAGTTCAGAAAGTAGAAACTTCGCAAACGGAGCACATCAGAGCTGACTTTGCAAATTTTGCTGATGACTAAAAAAATACCTGCTCTGAATCAAAGTCAAGGTAGAACTTCTCCGTCAAGCTCATCTACATCTTCCCAAGGCCACTACAGACAAAAAGACGAATGTTCAAAGCAATTTTTTTCACAAGTTCACAGGAAGAACATGCTGTCTGATGCCACAAACAAGATATACAGACTATTACAGCTTCCCACATCCACTGAAAAACTTCTGTAATATCTGCAAACATTATCAGCTTACACACAAATTCCCCCATCATGTTCTTTCATCTGGAAATGGCTTTGGTCTAATATCTCTAGTTTGTTGTTACCTGTGTAATTTTCACTTTCTGTCTGCTTTTGCTCATTCATTACTCATAATATTTCAAAACTGTAATTGCAGTGGTTACAAAATGAAACTTTTAGACTGATTACAAATGCATAAGTCCTTTCCCTTGGTAAAAGCTAACTGTTTCTAATTACTTTGCTTAATTCAATGCATCATGACAGTGTTTTCTATCTGGTCAGAGTGAAACTTCCGTGTCATCTACCTGGACTTGTGCAAGGCCTTTGTCATGGTCTCACACCATATCTTTATCTCTAAATTGGAGAAATATGGATTGGAAGGGTGGACTGCTCAGTGGATAAAGAATTGGCTGGATGGCTGTAGCAAGAGGGTTGCTGTGAATGGCTCTATAATCAGACGAGCAGTGTCCCCCAGGGGTCCATCTTGGGATCAGTGCTGGTCAACATCTTTATCAATGACTTTGACTGCAGGATTTAGTGTACCCTCAGCAAATTTGCTGATGACACTAAGCTGAATGGTACAGTCAGTACAATAGAAGGAAGGGATGCCATCCAGAGGGACTGGGACAGGCTTGAAAAGTGGGCCCATGAGAACCTAGTGAGGTTCAAAAGCGCCATGTCCAAGATGTTGCATTTGGATCGGGGCAATCCTAGGTATGAGTACAGACTGAGAGACAAACCTGAGAGCAGCCCTGCTGAGAAGGATTTGGGGGTCATGGTAGATGAAAAGCTGGACATGAGCCAGCAGTGTGCTCCTGTGGCCCAGTAGGTCAGTGGTATCCAGAACTGCATTAAAAGAGGGGTGGCTAGTAGGGAGAGGGAGGTGATTTTTCCCCCTCTTCTGTGCCGTTGTGAGGACCCGTCTCGAGTACGAATCCAGGCCTGGGGCCCCCAGCACAAGAATGATGCAGAGCTGTTAGAGCAAGTCCAGAAAAGGGCCACAAACATATGCAGTACTTCTCCTATGAAGAAAAGTTAAGGGAACAGGTTGCCCAAGGGGGCTGTGGATGCCCCATCCCTGGAGACATTCAAGACCAGGCTGGATGTGGCTCTGGGCAGCCTGGTCTAGTGGCTGGCGACCCTGCACACAGCAGGAAGGTTGAAACTAGATGATCACTGTGGTCTTTTTCAACCCAGGTCATTCTGTGATTCTATGTTTCTATGATTCTATGAATTGGGATTGCTTGCTTGGAGAAGGCTCCAGGGAGACCTCATAGCAAATCTTCCAATACAAGCAGGACAACTGACTCTTTACGTAGGTAGGCAGTGATAGGACAAGGAGAAATGGATTTCAATGGAAAGAGTGGAGGTTTAGCTTAGCTATTAGGAAGAAATTCTTCACTGAAGGTGGTGATAGACTGGATTAGTTTAGTAGTTTATTCACTGGAATTAGTTTACTTGGCCTTAGTTGTCTAAGATAAACCTGAAAATGTTATAAGTTACATGAAATCCAATAATTTGTAGAATTAAAAAAAGAAAAGCAAAACCAGTTGTGGCTACTTAGCAGACAGCTTTAAGTTAATTGAGAACTAATATAAAGAGATGCTTGTGCAATTAGTAGCCTGTTGCTCAGTCTTCCCGAGTTAAAACTAATGTTGTTGCAAATCACTATTGTTCTATATCACAACAAATACCCACTTGGTTTATTTGAAATTCTATCTGTTTATTTGAAAGGCTGTCTCTAACAAGTCTTTGACAAAAATACTTTGAGAAATGTGTAATAACAGGAGGCTTGAAAAGCCTGCCAAGCTTTGGAAATTGTAGAGTCTTACATTTATTTTATGAAATTCTTCTTTTAAATATCCTTTCACTCCTGCCAACTTACTGGTAAACATATATTACTTATAACTTTTCCTAGCAAGAGAAGAGGTACAGTTTCAAACGAAGTACAGAGATATGCAGCATGATGCAACTGCAGCACATTCGCCAAGGTCCTTCTCTTGAAAATTCTAGTGCCCTCAATCATGGCATCTTGCTGAGCAGCATCCTAGCCTCATTTTTCATCTGCGACACTACTTATAACAAGGGATAATTTATATTTAAATCCTTTTTTAAAAAATGACACGTTCTACCTTCAACATCAAGTTTTTTATTATAAACTTTATAAACATTTCTGACTTCTAGTGTTTTTCCAAAGGGAACAGCATCAAACCTATCTGCATATAACAAATTGGTCAAAACAACAGGGGACTGAATGTGAATTGCTGCTGACGCAAAACTGTTATTAAGTAGGTTACGAGTAGCACATAAGTTGGTAGCCAAGAAACTGCTCTTTAAGTGCACAAGTGTGAGTAAGAAAGGGCCTTGGTCTCCTGCAAAACTGTTTTCCAGAGGATAACCTCTCAGCATGTTCAGGTGCTGTCTGATACTAATGAGGAGACAATTCTTGCGCAGGATTGCTCTGACCACCTGAAGGACTAAAATTCTACATGAGAGGAAAATTTTTAAAAGGCACAAGCATACATTTGTTAGGAAATTGTTTTTATCATAATGGAATATTAAAAAGATTCCTTTAGTAGCATCAAGAGGTTGCTTACACTTTGTCTCTCACTGAGGTGTGCTCTTTTTGCTACTTATATTATCCTCCAAGACTTTGTGCAGGAATGTGGGTATTTCTCGCTGTTTTACTGGTAGTTGGTGAGGACTCCAAAATTATCAGCACTCTTCACCAGTTCTACAAATAAAACAGTTACTAAGTGCCTAACAATGCTGTTTGCAAAAACATCATTGCATGAATTCTTTATGACTTACACAAGATACAATAAAATATTCCTTTTGAATTCCTTACAGTTTTTTTTTTGTTTTGTTTTGTTTTTTGTTTTTTTTTTTGTGCAATACAATCACAAACAGGAAAATAAAAAAGTGAGGAAAAATAGCACACTTTTAAAGAAGAGTGGAAATGGATAATTTACCTTCCACAGGTTGAGAGAGAGGGAAGGAAAAAAGAAAGAAGATGTGTATTATTAATACAAAACAGATATAGTGGACACATGAAAGTCACAAAAAGTCAGTCCAGCTAAGATATGCAAAAATGTGTTCTAAATTTGAGATTTTTCAGGTCTTAAACTGTTCCACTCAAAGCAGACTGTCCCATAGTGAGCTACTTAACACGCACTGGTTCTCAGAAGGAGAGCAATGACTGTGGCTAAAGCAAGCACGAGGGTGACTGCAAATATGGATTTGATTTCTGTTGCTCCAGAGTGCTGGCATTACTTCAGACAAATGAATCTCTTCACGTCTAAGAGCAGCTTGCCTTCCCACTGTAGATCACCGTAGACAACACGCCTCTCAATCTCCGCTTATCCTTCACGATTCACACCTACCAGCAAGGATCTTCAGTTTACGTCTGGGACGTCTTCTCAAGGGCTCAGTATAAGTGGCCGGGGTTTCGTCTGCCCTTCTCGGGGTGGGGTACACCGATCGCACCGAGGTCCCGCTGCCCGCCTTGGGCAAGGCTTTCCTCGTGTTTTCATCGTCCAGAAAGACACGGCGAACCAGAATTAATTTGTTCTCGGTACGGTGCGAATTCCTGGCAACGACGCCTTACCGCCCGCTCCCGGCTGGGCGGACCCTACGCCGGGCTATTTCTCGGGGTACCAGCGCCCTCGGCCGGCACTCGGTCCGAGGACAGAAATGCCGTAGCGAACAGAGCTGCAGCGCGAAGCGCGACCCTTCCGAGCGGGGGCGGCCAGAGCCCAGCTCTTTCTCGGGCTACACCGGTCCTGAAGAAGGGCGAGCCTCGCTCCGCGGTGGGAAGGACCGCTGCCAGCTCCGCACCCCCGGGGCGGGACAGAGCATCCCAACCAAGGAGCCCGACAAGGAAAGGAGGAAAAAGGGGAGCCCCCTCCCCATCTGGCCTCGCGGTAAGTGAACCAGGGCACGGCAGCGGGAGGGGGAGAAGGGAGCGGCGGCACCCTGCGCTCGGGGCTGAATGGAAGGGATTGCAGCAGCGCTAGGAGGAGCGGCGTGCAGGTCGCGGCTCCTCGGCCAGCCAAAGAAAGCCACCGAAACACGTGCCACCACTCTGGATCTTAAACTGCCCTTCTCGAGGCACTTAGCTGAAGTGGATACTTCTTATCCGATCTTCCCAGCCGGCAGCTGGTGGCGTTCCTCTCTCAGCACTGCAGCCTGGGCAGCCCGGAGTGCCCGAGCAGCGGAGCGCTTCCCGTACGAGCGGTATTCAGGCTGTACGCCGCTATCGCGCACTCAAACTGACTGTATCCTTTCGAGCAGAAGAGCGGGCAGCAATACCGGCAGCTCAGTCGGCCCTTCGTCTGCCATCAGCTGCCAGCCGGATGAAGAGCAATTTGTTCCTCAGTGTTAACACCCCACAACTTTCTGACAGCAATCAAACTTTTTCAGGGAAAAATTCTAGATAGGTTATTTTGTATCCAGAGCGTCCGGGTGGCGGGGGAGGGGGAGGATAGTGGAAATGGGGGTGTACTGGGGCCATAACTCACTGCAAACCTGTACTGTAAGCAGCTGTTCGTTTTGTCTCCCCAGCCCTTCCTGTGCAGACACTGAGCAGGAATGATGGAGAGGAATTGGGCTTCTTAGATGAGCTGCTCCTCATTTATTACGTTTATCTGCAAGACACCAGGCTCCCTAGCATTAAGAGGCCTTGGGCTCCACCAGTTCATTTTAACTATCTGTACAAGATCTAACAAGCAAATTATGACTGGAGAAGAGTGGGAGGTAGCTGAACTCAGTGCACCAGCTATGCAACACTGCCCCCCATCCCCCAAACAAAGAAAAGGGGTGACTTTGAATGTTAAATGGCTTAATGCTAAACAATGAATTCCTTCATATATTACTACAGTAAGGTTACAAGATGTTTAGAAAGATTAGTAGCTCAGTATCTATTCTGAATTGGAGGCTTCTCTAACCTCTCACCCTCTCCACCCCCCCCCCTTCCCCCCCCCCCCCCCGAAGGTACCCAACTGAACTGAAACTTCGCCTTTCAGTAATAGGTTTTAGCTTAAAAGCACTAAAAGTTCATTTGAATTGCAATTTAAGATCATGTTGGTGAATCACTAAATACTGGGGGAGTGGGGAGGGGCAGGTGGTGCAGAGGAAGCGGTAGGAGGAAAATTCACATTTTTCATCTGATGCCCTAAGGGATTCAGTCTCTTTTATAAAAAGTGTTAAGATCGCTACTCTGAGACCTTCTTTAAATAAAATAAAATGAATTTTATGTACTATAAAGAAATTTCCTATTATGAATTGCAATATTGACATGATCACAAACTTGACTCTTGTCTTCACTTATCCTGACTAGAGCCTAGCTCTGATAAGAGAGGAATTCTAAGACTTTTCTTGAAAAGGAGCAACATTAAATTCTTTGCTATGTATAGCAAGAACTAGAGAAAGAAGAGAATGCCTCGAAGGATCTGGTTCAAGGAAATATTTCTTGGAATTTAGTGACTTCCCCATAAATCAGTTTTCTCCTCATTTCCAGTATTTCCTCAGAACTCAGAAAAGTTATTCATAAATGTCTATTCATAGAGTCTTCACAAGCAGCTAACGCTGTGCATCAGACAGTAGAGCTTCCTTTATCCAAACCCAATTCAGGTAACTTAATCCAGTTAGCTCTTCTGGTTTCAATGTTTGCAATGAAATATAGGCCCTCTGCTAAAGAAGATTGATCAAGAATGCCAGCCAAAACTGGAAAAAATCTATCATCTCCTGATAATTTCAACCTAAGACACATAGACTTCAAAAATAATACATTCTTCTTCTTTTTTCCCTGAAGAAATATGTTTTATAGTATAGTAGTATCTAGAAAATAAGTAGTTGATTAGACTACTGAATGCATGTGTACATTGACTACTCATATTTGGGAAAGTTAAGTTTTACAATATAAAACTGAATGGTCAGTCATCAGAAGGCAGCAGCACTATGGAGCTGGGGGTGGTATAAAATAAAAACGTCCAGACTTCCAATGGGTTTCCAAGTATTATTTCATGGACATGAATCATTTTAGATGTTTGATTATAATATTAAAAGTAACTTGATCACTTTCAATTCTATATGCTCTACACAAATTCACCATTTCATTTGTCAACTCAAGAACCATTCTCTGAAAAACAATACTGGTGTGCTTGAGTTTCCCCACCTTCTTTTGTTCAGTTAAGCATCTCCAGGGATAATTTCTTTGTTTTTTTCTTTTTCTAAATTGTTTTCAGAATGTTCCTATGTCAACAGCACAGAAGCCACTGTATTCATTGGTTCTGCTGGTAAGTAATGAGCCTGCAACTGTGTTCCTGCAAATTAAGGGTCTCCAGACTATGAACCACATCCAGGCATTTTTTCTTTTTGAATAAGTATTGTTTCCCTGCCAAGATTCTGTCAGTAACTGAATGCCAGGAGACGTTTAGTAATTAGTTCCTGATACTATTCCTGTAGCTCCCATTAACTGTACAGGCCAGTATTACTTATTTTCCCCACTCCTAAAAAAGCAGGTAAGGAGCAGGTAAGCAGCAATCAGAAAAGATTGCTGAACCTCAGGAAAGCTGGGGTGAAAAAGGAGAATATAGTGGCTGTGGCACTAAGATGTATAGAAATGCACAGGAAAATACAATCCTGTACTCTTCCCCCATTTTCAACTATTAAAATATATCTCTAAGCATTACAATATATGGTTTTATTTGCCTCAGTACTGAACAAAATGAGAATTCAGATAAGCAGAATGTGTTTTGAAATATACCAACTCCAGAGATAGCAAAGACGTATCTGCTCTGTCCTTAATTATGCATGGAGAAATAATGCTTTCAAAAAGTCAATCCTAAGTTAAATCAAAAATCCAAAATGGAGTTAAGAGCCCAGAAGAAGGTAATGAATTAACAGATACTGGGTAAGCCTCAGTAAAAACACTAATTCTTGTAGGCTTTCAACACTGAATTTTAAGAGAAAGAAAAGATATGACTTTCAGTTAAGGAGTGTACCATAGTGTACCATAAGTACACTAGGGAAAAAATTTAAGGGACTTGCACATGAACACTGTGTGAAAGCACTGATAAAGTGTTTATAGGCACGAGCATTTACAGAATAAGGCTTGCATGCCAGAAATTGTAACCATTCTTTACAGAACGAAATACTTTGCTCCTCCACTATTACTCATTAACTTTTGAGCAGTCATAGAATTTTAGAAGAGCATTTCAACCCATTCTATATAAGCCAAACCAAACTTCACAGGTCTGAATTTGGTTTTGTTTTCTAGCTTCTATTCTGGTATGATCTCTTCGTATTAAAAGTATTGATTAGTAGAAAATTATATGTTCATCTATGGAAATTAGTTAGGAAATACACCGGTTTTATGTTTGTACAATTGAATCCAACTATTGCCAGTATTTTCTGTTCACATAAGGATTTCTCCACTCAAGAAAGCATTTTAGATGTACATTAAACTTCAGTAATTTTCATAGGACATTTTACATTTTAAATTACTCATTATATAAAATATTGTAGAAATATGTTGTGTAGGGAAGACCTAAAAGGGAAAATGATAAGGACTGCAGAGATTGAGCGTATTTCTTTTCTTTTCCAGAGTTCCAGCATTAAAAATTACAAAGCAACCCAACACACTGTCACCCAGGAGTGTAAATCAAGATTGAGTTTCCAAGTCTGGGGCATCTTCTCTGATTTTCATTCTCTGCTGTTGTACAAAAGATGTCAAAAAACACAACAGAGAACTCAAATTACACTCACATAGTTCTTCTAGGCTTTTTCCTGGCTAGCATTTCACTGGTCACTGTTGTCATGAATGTATTAGTATTATGTGCTGTGAAAACTGAGAAGAAGCTGCAAACAGTTGGCAACTTATACATTGTTAGCCTCTCTATTGCAGATCTTATCGTTGGTGCAGCTGTTATGCCCCTTAATATTGTTTATCTCCTAAACCATGTGTGGACTCTGGGCTTAACAGCATGTTTGTTCTGGCTGTCAATGGATTATGTGGCCAGTACCGCATCTATTTTCAGTCTCTTCATACTATGCTTAGACCGTTACCATTCCATTCAACACCCCCTGAAATATCTCCAGTATAGAACAAAAATGAGAGCATCACTGGTGATTTTGGGAGCTTGGTTGCTCTCTTCCTTATGGATCATCCCAATCCTATGGTGGCGTGATTCTGCCAATGATGAGAAAAGGAAAGGAAAAACAAACTGCGAAACTGAGTTCTCTCATGTCACTTGGTTCAAAGTGTTGACAGCCATTGTCAATTTCTATCTGCCCTCTATCATAATGTTGTGGCTCTACTGTAAAATATTCAGAGCTGTTCGAAAACACTGCCAACAGAGAGAAGTCGTCAATGGATCATACTGCTCTTTCTCTGAGAACAAAAATGTAATTCATGATAAGGCAAAGGCCAAGCAAAGTATTTGCCTCCAAAAGCAAAGCATACATGAAAACACAACTCATAAAGACAAACAGATGTCGTCTGAGTGCAGAAGTATGGCAGCAAAACCGCTTTTCAGTAAGGCTGACAAGTCTTCAAAGGCTTTTGTTAGCAGCAGTAAGAGCAAAGCCTTTAAATCCAGTTGTTCACCTCTCACCACTGCCCAGTCTGAGCCAGATCTGGATAAAGCAGGAAAGAAGAGTATGTGTGTAGAAAAGGACAATAAAAATGAAGAGGATCCTCACTCACAGGACAGCGACATAAGTGCTGCATCAGACAGCGATACTTTCACAGACAACGTGCCTTCTGGAGAGCAGCCCAATCCTAATCCTGATAGAGCCTGCACTCCTCAGGAAAATACAGAGAACAGGGATTTCAGAGGACTGACTTACCTGAGGAAAACCTGGCAAACCCTTCATACTCATTCCAGAATACATCTTCGAATACAGCACGTGAACAGGGAGTGGAAAGCAGCTAAGCAGTTAGGGGTCATAATGGCAGCCTTTATGCTGTGCTGGATTCCCTATTTTGTGTTATACATGGTAACTGTTTTCCAACACCGTGAACAGTTTTACAAATTACATATGTTCACTATATGGCTCGGCTACGTGAATTCCACCTTAAATCCATTCCTGTATCCTCTTTGTAATGAAAATTTCAAGAAGACATTCAAAAAGATCCTTCACATTCAGTAATATCACACTGGCTGTTTTTCTGAGGTAAAAAGCAACCCATAAAATCAATCAAATGAAATGTTCCAGTTTCAAAGGCAAATACTGTGATAAATTAGAAGGCTTTGGAAAACTAATTTATAAACAAGTGTTGGTAAAAGTGGGATATGTTCATATAACAGCTTCAGCATGTTTGAAGAATGGATTCTTATCAGGAATCCGAAAAGCTCAGTAGCCAGTCTCAGATCTGTTACACTATTGTAAATATTTTATGATTTGAGATTCTCTCTTTCGTCATATAGAACTAACCTGAGTGTACAAAAAGAGATCATCAGGGATTATAAGTTACTCAGCTATGGAAAAGGCAGAAAGAGAACACTGTTCCTGTGATCGGTCAAAGATTTTTTTTCTTTTTTAACTTACTGCTTTGAACAGGGAACACACTGCTTGTGAAGAGAGGTCTTCTGCAGAAAGAGGTACTTTGCACAGTTAAAAAAGAAGCTTCTACTGTTTGAAGAAATCTACACTGTTTATTTATAGCTTTCTCCAAGTCATACACTTGTTCGGAAGTCATAGTTTAACCTACAGTATCTACTTAATATCAGGCTTGCTTCATTTATACCAGTACACTTCAACTTCACTGAAAAAAGAAGTATTGTTTGTCCTACACATTTTGCTAAGACATTCCGAACTCAAGATAATATCAAGAAGGGTAGGCTGTTGTCTCTGACAACATATTTTCTTTGAGAATATACCTGATTGTGGCCTATATGTATTTTATTCCTCCTATGACTTGGCAAATAGCCTAAGCATGCAGAAGCAATGCTAATGCATATCTTTATGACAGGCAAACTCTTCTCGCTACAGTGAGACAAAGTCCTAAGCAGCAACTCAAGCTTGCAAAACAGGAAATAAAATACATGAAGTATTTTTACCTTTCCTGTCCTTTACTTACATAAGTTGTGCTGTAAACACTGTTAAATATTTTAGAAGAAGCAGAATGATAGAATACTTATGGTTGCAAAGAGTCTTAAGAAGCCACTTAAATACAGCCTACAACTCAAAGCTGTGCTTTTGCAGTATCCTCAGGGCCTCATCCATTCAACAACACATGAAAAGGGCTTCCTTTGAAAAAGCTGGAAGGCAGCTTTGACACAGAGGTTTGCAGGTTTCACCCTAGCAGCTCAAGTCATTCCCTCGTTAAGCCATCCATTTCACTGTTTCTAAGTATGAACAGCGCAGTGAGGTAAACCCTACTTTCCAGTCAAAGGAAGAAAACATGGTTCCTTAGCAAAAGAATGCAGTCACCTACATTACATGAGCTGCTGATTTAACAGAACAGTTACATCAACATAAACCAAAATCTGCAGATTGGGAAGAAAGATGCAGAATTGAGGCCAAGGAGATCTCTGGTCCTGTATGATCCAAATACGTCAAGACACACAAGTACGCAAGTGAAGCATTCATTTCTGTACTGTAATGGAACTAAGCGAAAGAAACATTTTGAGCAAACACTAAATCTGACCTCTGGGGCAAAATTGCTACGGGACTCCAGTCAGTTTTAAGAGGACCAGAACCAGGGGGCTGGACTCGATCTCTAAAAGTCCCTTCCAGCCCCTACAATTCTGTGATTCTGAGATTCTGTGATATCTTCAGCAGCAGATGTCATATTCGTATATAGTAATGAATTGCATTTAATGGTGAATGTTCCATACATTTTAGGAACGGTGACTGGGGAGGCATCCTGAAAGTTCACTGTGAAAAGAATATATTCTCGTTTGTGGGGGAAGATGTAACTGTGAGCGAGTCACCAAAGAACTTATCAGACTCTTTGATAGACCTTATCACTGTGAAACCTCGGGAGACCGGAGTGTGTGACAGAGAGCAAACAGTGTCTTTTTGCCTATAAGGGTGAACAGGAGGTTCTTTCCTATGCCTTGTTAATCTTGTCACACTTAAGAAACCTTTCATCCTTTATCACTGTTGTTTGGGAGAAGTTAGGGTCAATTAACTGATTAGAGGAACTGTTGGAGGAACAGGAATTTCTTGTTTGTAAATGAGTGGTATATAAGATGTATGTTGAACACAATGAAGTACAACTATTCTGATGCTAAAAGAAACTGTGACAACTCTCTAACTTGGCTGAGCACCGACACTCATTGTCGTTTTGCTGTGTTGATGTATTTACCACTTTTACAATGTTTACTTGCTTCTGAGAACAGCAAAGGTCTGACAGAACCGGAGCTGTTTTAGCAGAGTGCTGTCACATGTTCGGTGGGAAAAGTGAAATGGATGTGCTGTGTAATATCTTTTTACATCAGGAGAGAAAAATGGTAACAGTTGCAGGAGCAATTCTCAATTCTATGTTCTTACTGATCTTGAGCTACTTAGAGTCTTTCTGTGCCACACATGCCTATTTTGCAAGTGAACGTGACAAAACACAGAAGAACAATTAAACACTTAAGACATTTGCATCATGCTTTTAATTTTTGGATGCAGTACACTAAACAAATGCGAAGTATTATTATCCTTTCCGTTTTATATCTGTTAATTAAATACCTGAGCGTCAATAGATTTTTTTTATAGTACTTAACATTAAATGAAGGCCTAGTATCCACAGTTTTCTAAGTGGTTAGCTCGATTTTGGAAAAATGCACTAAATTAATGAACGTAGTCAGTGTGTCAGACAAGGTTCAGAGATTGATTAAATTCGGTCTTAAGTAGTATTCAGCAACGACTGCAATCAGAAAACTCTAATGTAGAAAAAAATATGCCAAAATATACAGATAGTGTGTGTGTATATATATATATATAAAAATTAGTAACATTCATTCAGTAATTCTGGCAACTTTTGCACTGCAGGAACAGTGTCTGCGCAAGTAATAAAACAAACCTTTTAGATCACAGAGCAGCAAATTTTGGAACATACGCTCTTATTCAAAGCCATTCACAAACTATTCTTGAGATCAATAGCCATTCTGCTCTTTTTTTTTTTTTTTTTTTTCTATTATAATGTGCAACAGCAATTCTATATAAAATAGATGGTAATTCAGGTGTGCACTAGGGAAATAAAACAGGATAATGATTCAGCTGCAGTTACTAATGCATAGCAGTAGAACATGATAACCCAGGGGCTACCTAGATTATCAAAAAGTGTTGATTGTGACAATTGCCTTTTCTGACTTTACAGCATGTTAATAAATGAAACAGCAACTATAACAAAACCAGTGAAATAAGATCACCATTAAAAATCAAAGCGTATTTCTGGTATGATTAAAAACTATTCAAGTACAAAAGAAAAAAAAATTAAACAAATAAGCTGCCTGGATGATGATGATGATGATGATTATTATTATTATTATTTAATATCCTTTCAGTTTTATCCATAATCTAAATGTGCCAATTACAAATATGGGGAAAGTTGTCATAGTAGACTTCTCTGATGTGATAAATAACAAAATAACAAAACAGGAAAATTAGAGACTTCCTGTTTTAAGCTTCCAATTAGCAAAGTATGTAACAGGATTTATCAGTTTCTTCTACTGAGAAGCAGAGAAAAGCAAATCAGGGTAAGGAATGAAGAAACCTACTGCCACGTGGGGCCAAGCCTCCAGGCGTGGTTTCCTGCAAATATTTTCAACACTTTCCAGTTAATAATCAAGGTCAGAGGACTCACAGGTTTAAGTGGACATAATGAATTTCTTGGAATTTCTTGGACTGAAGTTCTACTTTGTTGAGGGTGTGGTTAGAGCAACCAATTTTAAGAAGCAGAAAAATACACTCACCCTTCCACGTTTCTTTGTGTCAGTGAGGACATCTAGAGGGAAATGAGAAGAATTGTGGGATTCTGTATCAAGTACGAAGTAGCATGCCAGTTTATTAAAGGAGGGGTGCAATTTGTAAGTGGATCCTGCCATCTAGTATATATTTCATACTCTGTATAATTTAACTCCTGCAAAGCTGCCATCCAGGGAGTCCCCAGCTCACAGTGATGTAGCTGGTGGCATGCACAGTTAGTCTCTTCCAGGTACGGATTTCCCATTTGACGTGTCCTTGCTGGCCTTGGTGAGCTCCTCTCAGCCACAGCAGGGTGTTGAGGCTCCTCGCAGAGCCCAGTCCTGCAGCATTTCAGCTGCTGCCCTCACTGTGGTGTCATCCAGCCTGGTAATAGGGCTGTTAAACATTACCAGCACAGGTCTCAACCTGCCTGAAAAACCAATAACCTGCTGGTGGCTGTTTTTTCTACCTGTTGAGCATGGCTTTCCGTGCCCAAAATCTGGGTTTTAAGAAGCTTATTGACCACCCATTGAATCCATTCCTTGCTCAGATTACTTCTCTTGCCAGTCTCACTGAAGGTAAAGGCTTCAGAGACGATGCCTATATCATGTTAGGGACTACATATATTGGCAACAGCTGCAGCACCAAGTGTCACAGATGGCATACCTGGGCTGAGGACATTTGCTGACATAAAACTGGGAACGTCTCCAGTATTCAGCCAGCATGCTTTTATATCGTTTATCGTTCGTATGATTTAGCTGACTAAATATGCTTGATAAATCTGGAATCCTTCAACGCTTCACCAGCACATCAGCACCTACTCAAAGCATAGCATCCTTGTGCAGGATGGTCTAACAGTCATAACCGCGGAGGAGGAGAGGGTGGGTTGTAAGTCCATATTACTTCACAAGCCGTAAAGTGAACGCACTTCGTATCTTCTCGCCTATTCATGCAGTTGTTACAGCGAGTGCACCCTGGACGGCACAGAAAAGAACCTTCAGAATCGGTTTGGGCTGGGCTACCGCGGGCACTACCCCGCACCACGCCGCGCCGCCACAAGGGAGCAGCGCTGCGCCGACTGACATTCCCGCCTCAGGCGGAGCCAACGGTCGGGCGCGTGCGCAATGGACGCTCCTCCGCCGCACGCCTGCTCCCTTCCCGCCCTCTTCGTCACGTGATAGAGGTACGGCACCGTCACGCTGCGCGTCAGCTGGTAATGCCGGAAGTACTGCGCGCTGGAGCCGGTGAGCGGCCGTGCGCGGTTGGGGACCGTCTGGCGTGAGGAGGCGGCGGTGGCTGAGGGGCACTGAGGGCGTCTGCTGCCTTCAGGCTCCCGGCTGCGTACCCCGAGCTCGCCGCGCTCCGGGCTGGTCTCGCTTCCAGAGCGGGAGTTAGGGTTTTGTCACGGAGGGCGGGAGGGAGTTTGTCCCTTGCGGTGCCGCAGTGAGGAGGCAGCGTTCCTTTGCGGGGCTGTGCGGGCGGCGACTGCCGCACTCAGGGCTGGCAGCTGGCGGGGCAGCTCGTCTGCAAGGCGAGACGGTAGTAATATTTCCTGGAGGTGCCCCAGGCCGTGGAGGAGCCCTGGGCAGCCGAGCTGGGGGGCAGCCAGCCCACAGCAGGGCTGGGGACTGCGAGGTGCCTTCCAACCCAACCCTGCTGTGATCCTAGAAATAGGGAAAGCTTTCCGTGCTCCAAAAATAGGCTTGATAACAAACCAGATAAGTTCAATGTCTGGCTCAGCTTTTCTGAAAAAGCACCTTAGGTAGTGCTTTGCCTTTGCTCATAGAAAGGAGGTTTTCAGAATATTCTCTATTCTGTAACACAGAGTGGGGTTTTATAGAAAATGTGGGTTTTAAGGTGTTTTTGTGAATCTGGTTTAAAACCTGTAACATCATGATGGTTCCAGAGGATATGTAACTGCTAATCGTGTTCTTATGGCAGATTACGTCCTCCCTCAAGGACAGGACAGGTGTTACTGAAACAGCTGCTCTGTGGTTTTCTGGATATATTTTGCAATTAGACTCATCTGAATGTCTGTATGTTTAACAGCAGATGCAAGAACTTGTACTTTTTTCTGGCTGTTGTTGCCCATTGCGCTTGTTAGATTTCCTGTCAGTTACAGAACTCAGGAGTTATCTCTAAATTGTATTGGTAAACCTTCTTGCTTCAAGCTCACTTTGCAGCTGAACTCTTGTGAAATTCCAGATTTCTGATGTCTGTTTATTCCTCACATTCTCCTTGTGACTGTTAGAAGCCATGGGTTTCTATCTGCAAGTTCTACAAAATGTACCTACAACACATTTAAATGTAACTTGTTGCACCAAGTTTAACGTACTGATCTTGTATAAGAAAGCACTTGAGTATTTGCATGCAAATGCATAAAATTATATTTTCAAAAGTGTCAGTAGATCAGAAATGATTGTCTATTCTGTTCTGTTTACACATATATAGCATAGTGTTTCTTAACAACAGCTCTTTAGGTACAGGAATAGTGGAATTAAGTAGGGTCTTGAAGTTCATTTGCAGTGGATGCTTTTAGGCTAGTGTTTTCAGCTCGTGGTACGTGGCTGCTTGGTGTTGGCATCTGGGTTCTTGGTCATTTAAAGTATTTGACAGTACAGTTTGTTGGGTGTGTCACATACCTGTAGTTAAATAAAATGGAGAAGGAGGATAAAATGAAAACTTATTCCAAAGGCTGAAAAAGAACAATTAAAGATGAGTAGATCTCTCGTTATAATAAAGCTTGTCTGGTGGAGTAGGCATTGACTTCATGTTGCTTTTTGTTATAAATTGGAAAAAGTGCTAATTAATACTTTCCTGAACTTGCTTCTGACAACAAACCAGTAGGAGGAGAAGAGAGTGTTTATGGATTGGTTTCACTAGCTGCCTAATCAAAACTCTCATTAAAAGTTTTATTATAGGCATTTTGGCATGACATGCAATGCAACCTGACTCAGTTATTGCTAATGCCTTTGTGACGCATGACTGTTTGCTTGCCTTATGATGAGCAATCTGTATTTTTTTTCTAGTATTTTTTCTTGAAAAATAAATTCTGTAGGGTTTAATATTTATTTATTTATTTAGTGAAATTTAAACTCGCTGGTTATTAATACGTAAGTATATGTGACTTCTACATCTTAAGTGCAGGAAAAGCAAGTCTTATTAAAATGATCAGAAAATGCCATGCAGCTAGCTCTACTTTGTACAGCCATTGTATAGTCAAGTTTTCAAGAAAACTTTCCTTATGCTAATAGAAGTGATATGAGAAGGTATTTTTAAACAAACGGTGAAAAATTTATGATATCACAAATTCTAGTTATTAAAAATAAAAACTGAAAAGAAAAGAAAAATAAAGTGAAATTAAGCAACAAGAAATGTCACTTACTCTGTTTAAAAGAAGACGTTGTGAGAGAACCATGTATCTACCATGATGGAACACATCAAACATGTATTTTTCTGTTACATTTCACAATTTACCCAGAAATAAGGAAAGTCTTTAAGGTAGGAAAAGGGGATCATGTCTATACTCTTAGAAACAGTAACATGGATTACGTCCAAATAATTTGCTTGAGGAAATATTGTGAAAGGAAAAACGTTACTGTGTCTTTCTGATTAATTTGAGAAATTCTTTCAAAGAAGAAGCTGGTCATTTGGCAGTCATAAAGAAATTAAAAACATCATTTTCTTTTCCCCTGTTCCAAAAAGCATGAGGAAAATCTGTGAAAGCTGTTTTCATTGCACCAAGCTTCTTAAATTTTCAAGGAATAACAGTTTTTTATACTTCACATAAAGTGTGTGTAGTACATAATTTATATATGTACTACATGAAGTGTATTTAAAAGAAACTTGAAGTAGTTAAGTGTGACATGGTCACTACAGAATATACTCATACACCTTATCTGCTTTTACAGAATTCTCTTTGCCTGTATGTTTAATAGTGAACTACAGTCATGGCAGCAGTCAGCAATGAGCCCCACCATCCTGTGGATCCTGGAAGTTCAAAGCTGCAGTTTGCTCCCTTCAGTAGTGCCTTGAACGTAGGATTCTGGCATGAACTAACCCAGAAGAAGCTCAATGAGTACCGATTAGATGAGACTCCAAAGGTTATCAAAGGGTACTACTACAACGGTAGGTAGAAAATGAACGTCTCTCTTAGTAGTTTGGGTTTCTCCTGTTGTTCCTCTAAATATTCATTTAACATGTATAAGGTATTTTGCTGAGACATTGCTAGGATTAGGAGCACTGCTGAATGAGATGGGAATTCTGGTGTGTCCATGGGTGTCTTATAACCCTAGATTAGTTTCTCTAGTTTTAAAACACATGTATTGTAGTTTAAAAGATGCGTGTTGCTTCTTTTTGGCCAGGCGATCCATCAGGTTTCCCAGCTCGTTTGACGTTGGAATTTAGTGCCTTTGACATGTAAGTATGTATTATGCTTTACCCTAATTCATATGTGGAGAAGCTTTCCTTGCATAACAGTAATGCTTTTCCAAGTATGACTTGGAAAAATTCTATAAGAGATCAATTCACTTTCTCATGAACTTTATAACTGCAGAAAGAGTATTTGTGCCTTGGAGTACTTCTCCCTGTTTTTGAAGCAGTGTATTCATCTGAAGGGTCAAGCTTGAAATACACTGACAAGTCTCAGTTTCACTTAGTGTTTATATGTGTTTATATAATACCCTTTTTTCCCACATTTCATAGACACTTTTGTCTAAATAATGATTTCAGTCATCTGATTTCTGGTTAAAGCTTTCTTAATATCTTTATAAACTAAATATTCTTCCTTAGAATTAAGATCTCAAAATAGCTTTTACAATCCTGGTTGTTCACTGTAATATCTTTGAAAGCAGTATTTAACCTTTGACTGAAATTTCCTAATTTTGCTTTTACTCCCAAGGTGAAGCTAGAACAAAGTTGTTCTGTGTATACAACAAAAGTGAGATGAGAGGAAATCTTTTTTTTTTCCATCCAGTTTTCACTTTGAGTTAATTGCCTAAATTAGTGTAACTAACATAGGATCTGGATAAATGCCTTCATAGTCAATGCTTTTTTTTTTTTTTTTTTTTTTTTTTTAGTTGATGGATCACAAAGTTGGGATCTCAGAAGCAAATTCCTCTACTTTCTCAGGATATTAGGAGTTCTAGCAAGGCATAGTGTTTTTTGAGATAATTTCACAGGACACATTTTTATCTAAGAACTTCTTGATGTTATACTGAAAATGTTTTCAGCAAAGTGCATTTGGAAGAAGGCTGTGATATGGAAACATCAAAATGATCAGTTTGGAAGAATGATGTTAAAGGAGTTAAATTAATCAGGTCTATAAAATTAGCTACAGAAAATTTTCCATTATAAAATAATGGAAAATAATCCAGCTACAAATCCAGCTGATGTTACAAACTAGGAAAGATGCTCAGGCATCTGTCCAGATTAGACTTCCTTTGTGGTGTCCTTTTCAACTTAGTTTTTTTAACTGAGTATTTCTTCATGTGTATGAAGTATTGACGTGTAAATTTCAGTCTTAATTCTTTCTTAGTGTAAATCACATTTATCATTAATTGTTTGTTTGAATTCATTTTTTAAAAGTTTTCCTTCAACCTAATTCAGTACTGCCTTGCTAGAAAAACCCAGATTCCTCATGAATTTTGAAAGCATAATGTGGATGCTCTCTTCCACAGTTTCTTATAACAATCCATATTTAACAAAGCATTATGATCAGAAAAATGTTTTCAGTGTTGCTTTCATTAGCTTTTGTTACTATGCCTCATTGTTTTCCAGTTTCTGGACAATTTTTCCCCATAGGAGAGCAATTGTTACTACTATTGATCATGCTGAAGATGTTAGTACACAATTCCCAGTGTTATTTTCTTTTTAATTCAGGAATGCTGCAATACCAGCACGTTGCTGTCCTGCTTTTGGAACATTGTATAATACCAACACTTTCGAGGCTTTCAAGTCCTGTGATAAAAAATCACTTTTGGAAAAAGAAGCAAATGAGGTAATGTTAAAATCAAATCAGCTGGTTGAATGGTAATTGTTGAGTCAAAGCCTGAGCCACTGATTGAGCACCTGGGGAAGGGGTCTGATGAGCCCTGGGAGCACAGGTGAAGGCAGTTCAGCTGTGTGTCAGGAAGGGGTGGAGCCTGGCTGCACCTCTCTTAGACCTCATTGAAGGGCTGACTGCCACTGGGGAAGGACCTCTGGTAGGAGACCCCTTCCTTGTGGGGTTTTCCCAGTGAGCCTAGATCTTCAGACATGGGTGAGTGCTTTTCCTTTCCTTTTGTAAAGCATTTTCATTCATGCTAGTCCCTTTATCATTACACCTTCTGTATCACCATTCCGTTGGGTTGATCTTTCTGATTGTTACATTGGTAAAGAGATGGTTTGGAAATAGCCAGTGAATTGCTTTACAGTCTCTGACCCAAATATTAGAGAGTCTGTCCAAATTCACCCATGTGGTTTGGATTTAACTTATTATGGTGGGAGTTTGATACTTGCTTTTTTACTGTTCTTTGCAAGAGAATAGCAAGTTGATAATTATGCTTGGAGATCTTTTTTTTTTCAGGCTTCTACAAAGCTGTGTTTTAAATGCAATGTGTACTAGAGCTGCCAGTGACTTGCATTCTGTAGATCCAGTTTTTGATTTGTTACAGCATCCAGAAATCAGGAAGTGTCTAGTTTAAACTGAATTACTGCAGTCCATCTATCAATATGACAAAGTGATGGGAAACAGCCAGAAGTTTGAGATAAGGCAAGAGAAAGGTGACTGCCAAAGGAATGGGCTTATCTGCTTGTTCTGTAACCAACTAATTTAAATGTCATGGCTTAGGGAGAAGAGCAAGTCTAACAAAGGCAACCTTTTTATTTTTGAGGTGCTATACTTTGACTGGTCTTTGATTCCTTGGATTAGATTTATTGGCTGCCTGCTGTCTGTGGGTAACAAAGCTTTCATGCATATCTTCACTCAAGGCCTGGTGTGGTGTAGTACTTCCAATTAATGACAGGCACAATGCAGTTACTTTAACTGTGTTCAGAGAGTTGAGGAACTCTTAGAGGTCTTATACTCTTTTTCTGTTTGTTTCTCAGTCCTTTCTCTTCTTTCTATCAACTATCAATTACAGATATGGGAATCAATAAAATCCGGAGCTGCACTTGAAAACCCTCTGCTCTTGAACAGGTTCCTGCTGTTGACATTCGCAGTGAGTAATGATAACATATCTCAGAGCATTGAAATGGAAATGTAGTAGTTTCTTCTTAGGAGAACTTGTGTATTTGTAATACCATATTCATGTTATCAGGGTCATTCTCAGACATTTTAAAATATCTCAGAACATTAAAAAAATTCTGAGGCCATTCTCATGTACACATGTAAAAGATTTTGTAGTGTATTCTTTAAAAAATGCAGGTACCTTCTCAGATTGCAAAATGTATCTGAATGACTGCCTTACAAGTATTAGTAAAAGCAGAGCAGCTCTCACATTTAACATATTTGCAATTTTAGTGCACAAAGCTCTGTCTAACACTGAAGTATTGTCCACAAATTGTCTGCTGAAGTCCTGATTAGAAGGGTATGTAGAGGAAAGAAGTCTAGTATGCACGGTTTTCTTTCAATTCATGACAGTGACTTGTCAAACAAGAACTATGGTTAGTACAAATAGAAATTTCCTTTAATTTGTTTGTTATCTAATCTTGGTTTTTTGTTTTTGTTTTTTTTTCCAAGGATTTGAAAAAATATCATTTCTATTACTGGTTTTGCTACCCTGCTCTCTGCTTCCCTGATGGAATACATATAGTTCAGAAACCAGTATGTCTTGGTGACCGGTTCTCTTTAAATCAGGTATTCTAAATACCAAGTGTTATGAACTCTGTAGCACTGAGTAGATTTCTTGCCATAAAGCTTAGTGTTTTTATTAGCATGTACTGGATTTTCAAATCCAATTCCTTTTTAAAATCTTCTCTTTTCTTATTCTCACTTGTAGTTTACCCCTTTTTTTCCTGTACAAAATCTTTCACCTTAACATTGCCTCAGCTTTAAGTTAGATGCAGGCATGGCAGACAGCTCTTGAGGGGAGGTAGTTACATGGCTGTGTGTATGGGAACTTCAGAATCATGGCCTGAACCACTGATTGAGCACCTGGGCAAAAGACCCTGGGAGCACAGGTGAAGGCAATTCAGCTGTGTGACTGGAAGGGCTGGAGCCTGGCTGCACCTCTCTTAGGCCTTGTTGAAGGGATGACTGCCACTGGGGATGGATCTCTTTCTGGAGATCCCTCCTTGGTGAAGCTTTCCCCTGTGAACCTGGAATCTTCTGATCCAGGTGAGCAATCTTCTTCCTTTCTTTTATAGCACCTTTCTATTGTGCTGGTCCTTCTGTCATTGCACCTTTGTTGTAATGCCTTTTCCATTGTATTTATCTGTCCAATTGCTACACAGTATTTTTGAAACTGACCATTGTTTAATGAAAGGTTTTAAAAGGAACATTCTGTGAGTGATCAGGAGAAATGACAAAATTCTTAATAAAATGTAAGATTTGACAAGAAAAATGTTGATAGGGAATAGTTTTTTAGAGCATCTGACAATGTTTTGCAGTTTGTTTCTTATTTCATTGTGAGAGGACAAAAAGTCAAATTTTCCAAATACCTTTTTTGACTGTGACAGAAGTTGATGTGAAACTTGGAGTGTGTTTTTGATGTTGTAGTAGTCCATGAGAAACAGTTTTCAGTTCTTTCCTTCTCCAGTGGAAAATACTTGCCTCATTCCCAGAATGCCCTTATGTTACTTCTGTAGTCATAAGCACCGTAACAGTGTTGTCATTTTCCAGAAAATTTGGCTGAATATTGGAAATGGATGCCAAAATAAACAGAGTGGTGAAGTCTCTATGGTGTTACAGTGTGATTAATGTTTGCCAACACGCAAGACTGCAAGAGTACAGGTCTTCTACTTTGGAAACAAATCAGAGAACTTTTGCTAATAATAGAGGGGTAGACTTACTTGCTTATCAAGCTGTTGTAACTGTTAGAATGAGCTTTCATTTTATGGTTTTGTTTTTTTTTTTTTTTTTCTGTTGGTAGATCAGTTTGCTGCAATGGTTACAGTGTACCTGTTTCAAATTTGTGTTGACAATTGCAGCGTTAGCAACTCACTTTTTAATCTATTATTGTGGTAATAATAGACTTTAAAATTTCAGAATACACTGTATTCTGTAATAACTTGGGTGAGATAGCATTCCTGAATTCTGTAGCAATTGCACCGAATCATAGAATGAATCACAGAATGCTCTGGCCTGGCTTTGAACGCTTCCAGAGACGGAGCATGAGGATACATGTCAGTGTTTCCTTATAGGAGCGTTACAACTATTGGTTTCAATTCTTTTTGCTTTTAGATTCAAGCACTTCAGAAAGCGTATGATGAACTTTGCCAGTCAGAAGGGGTTACAGCCTTTCCTTATTTTTTAATCAAGTATCATGACAATTCAGTGGTTGTATCTCCACTCAAAAAATGGGATGGTTTCTTTCAAGACCAAGAGGGAAAGGTAATGAGTATTTTGCATCTGTTTATAACCTGCACGTACTTAATTTACAAGTGACTTGAAACATACATGTAATACTGAATTGGGCACACTTGTTGGCCAATAAATGCACTGGGTAAACAGCTGATGACTGGCAGCTTGGCTTAACTTCTGTGTCAAGAGTTAGGTGTTTACATCCTTATCCAGAAGCCAAGTTGTATCAAATTAATGGGCAGCTTTAAGTCTGAGTTCTGGGTGCTCTTTTTGCTAAAAACTGAGGTTTTAAAAAGTAGTGTAAGTGCAGTAGTGGGTCACAGGCAAGCGAGCACTTAATTTATATAGGGATAGTTTAATGCAAGATAAATCTGTAATCATTTGGAACGCATTTCTTTGTTAATGTTCTTTTTTGAAGGGATCTGCCAAAGAGCTATCAGATGCAGTTTCTTGAATGAGGTGACTCTGAAATTTGTCAGTATTTCCATGAGCCAGCTGAACTTGCTCCCCTAGAAGAAAAATGTATTTGTTGCTGCGTTAATGTACTGCTAGTTTATTGAACAAGGTCAGCTTTTTAACAGGTCTCATGCCTTCTTGAGTCAGCAAGTGCAAAGCAGCAGCAGTGTATGGCTGGAGGAGGGACAGGGGAATGGACCCTTGCCTCCCCTGTGTTTATGCATTAGATTTTGTCTAATTCATTTCAGACTGTTCCTAGAGGCACCTCACTGATGTAGAAGAGTTGCTGCAAGTTCATCAATAGGTGAAGCAAGAACTGGGAAAGAAGAGCTCTGTAGATGTGAGAGAGACAGGTAGCTCTAGTGATGAACAAGTTCAAATTTTCAGCATATCTAAAGGCAGACAGTGGCATCTTTCTGACTTCTGGTTATGTTTTAGTTCTGCACTGAATGTAAAGTAATCAAGTTTAAGTGCATCAATTAAGTGCATGGTATTACACTGGTTGAAGATGAGACAAAGCATCCAGTTCCTTATATATTGTATCTCATCTTGAAGGGTTGGCTTTATGCGTTATTTTTATATTGTTTTTTTTTCTCCTATTATTTCATGCTGGATTGACCCCTTTCAGTTTTGGGTCATCCCAAAATCGATGCAGAATTTTGTTTAAGGAACAAGGCTTCTGTTATTGGGCTCTCCTCACAATGCCTTATTTAAAGCAAGCTAATATACTGTAGTGAAATATGTGAATGCTCATGAAGAAGCTGAAGTGAGAGCTTTGAAAGCTCTAGCAAATGTTTTACTGAAATCTAGTGGGACCATGCAGAAAATGTATGTAAAATATGTATGTGGTCATTGTGTGTACAAATATTTTGCATTAAAAATGCCAGGTAAGCTTTAGTGTGAACTGAGTATCAGTATTAATAGATGACTTCTCAGAGCACTTTCATTTGCAGGTGACAGTTGGAGTTTATGATCCATGTAATTTATCTCACTATCCAGGATGGCCACTGCGAAATTTCCTGATCTTGGCATCACATAAATGGTATCTCTTTTATTATTTTCCACAGAGACATATGCTATTGATTTGTATCAAATGAAGCATTTTTTCATCCATGGCAATTTACTTGCATCATGCACCTGAAGCTTAACTTTAGTCTCAAAAATATGCAAAAAAATGTATGAAGGAAAATAAATAAAAACCCACAAAAAAGGCAAAAACCGACTAGTTTTGACTTCGACATTCCTTGTATTCAGTGATTCAGGATTTGCATGTTACTGTTGTAGTGGAACTGTTGTGGCATGGCACCTGGTGAAGGGGGTGGCTGGCCCAGGAAGCACAGGTGCAGGTGGTTCACTTGTGCTTCCTGTGTGACCAGGAGCGGACCCTGGGTCCACCCATCCCTGGGTTCATCTAAGGGCCAGCCTCCAAAGTGAGGACATCATCTGGATAAAGGCCACTTCCTGAGAAGGAGTGTTCTTAGCCAGAGTCTCTGGTCATCGACTGGGCAAGTCATTCTTTTCCTGTCCATGATTACTGGTATTCCTAATGATACTTTGCCTGCTATCGCAAGCAGCTTCAGTAACACAAATGCTACAAGCAGTTTCAGGGAAGCAAATCAGGAAGGAGAAAAGCTCAGGTACAGAATTTTCTGGACTGAAGGATGTATAAGTACCCAGAGTGCTTTATACATTCTAAGGTTTGTTGGTTTTTAGGCACTGAAGCTCTAATTCTTTGACTTTTGGAATTGAATTGGGAGGGGGAACAAGGTTATTACATCAAGAACTAA
This sequence comes from Centrocercus urophasianus, assembly GCF_019232065.1. Classification (NCBI taxonomy): domain Eukaryota; kingdom Metazoa; phylum Chordata; class Aves; order Galliformes; family Phasianidae; genus Centrocercus; species Centrocercus urophasianus. Next base: position 15,420,365 of record NW_024884778.1, on the reverse strand, counting down.
AAATAATTCTTACTTTTGCTTTGGGGAAGTGCAGGTATATGTCGTGTTGCTTGATATGTTTTCTGATATGGTTTGTCCAGCAGCACTGAATAAGTGACAGAGGACATACTGTTTAGTGTCAGTTCATTGGAGTTGTCTCAGCAGAGTGTGATCGTTTACATGTGCTAAACAACTGTGTTTATAGCCAGTGAGAGCAGTAGCGTTCCACTTAGAATCTACAAAAGACTGAAATTTTGTGTAGTAGAGTTAAAATAAGTTCCTTTTTTATGGGGGGGGAAAAAAAAATTCATGTCTCTTTGTGTGTTTTTTTTTTTTTTTAATTGCCAGGGGCAATATTCTCCAGTCAATTGAAGTGCTCTGCTTCAGAGACAGGACCATGCAAGGGGTGAGAGACATAACACACAGCATTATCTTTGAAATAAAACTTCCACAAGGAGCATTTGGCCCAGGTAACCCATTTAAAAGAGGAAAATAAATCCCTTTTCTGTTTCTTTCTCCCCAGTCACTATGAAGATAGGAAAAACAAGATGGTGAAATCACTGCTTACACTAAGTTATTCCAAATAAATTGAAAATTATTTGAATGTTCTTTAAAAAACAAGGGTGAATAGGCTTCCTTATTGAATTAGTAACAGGATTTGCAGGATTTAAGGAGAACATCTGAGGAAAAAGTTATTGTGGAGATATGGAAGTCAGGTAGCAATTTATAGTATCTTATATGAAGTGATTTTAAAAAGTCTTAAATTTCTACAAGGTCCCTTTGCACATGCTTATGATAGTGAATCTGTGCGTATTTTTCTGTTTACTTATAAAACAGTGGAATTCAGTCCCATTATGAAGTAGACAGATGTATTTTAAAGCAATCAGTTTGTCACATTAGTACAAACTCAAACTAAATTTCTGTCTGCTGAACAATCTGAACTATTTTTCTACCTTGCCTAAGAAGTTCTGGGTGCTTTACATGCAATAGCTGTGAAGTGTTTAATTATTGTAGAAATAGCATGTGTAATTCTCTACTGAATTTACAGATAGAGCCTAGGGATCATGATGAGGTGATTGAACTGCACGAAACTTAGTAGCGAATTCTGTATTTACTGAGAGCTAAACATGCTGATCTGTTTTTCATTCAGGATCACTAGGCTTGGTGAGGAATGATGATATTTCCACCTTAGGTATAAAGCAAGCTAAGCAGGCAAAAGCAGCACATTAGACATCTGGTATTAAATCCAGCAACACTTGCATAGCTGCATAAACTAGATTAAGGTGCAGCTTGTTTCCCTGAAGGCTTAATTTTTTTCCAGTAAGTTTAAATCAAACAATTTTCTTTTCCTATCCTGTGGTATTAAGGGTTTAACTTCTTTTTCCTTCTTTCTTCATGAAACAGATTGTCCAAAAGCTGTTGGATGGGAGAAAAACCAGAAAGGAGGCATGGGTCCAAGGGTGGTCAATCTCAGTGAGTGTATGGATCCAAAAAGGTTTGGTTTTCATTTTCTGAATTTCTGTAGTTTCTTTTCTTGGGTTTTAGTGATAATAAGTTGAAATGTGGAATGCAAGAATTCTCTCAATCAAGGCAGTGATGCATACACTAAATGTTTTGAAGATTATGCAGTAATATACATATTGTGTGATCTTTGGTTCTAGTGTGGATTTGCATCTTGTTAGAGCAGAGTGCACTGTGAACAGCAGATATTTCTGCAGTTTGTGACTAGCTTATGTGGAAGCATATATGGAGCAGGGGGGTATAGCTGAATTCTTCCATTCTTCAGAAAAAATGGCATCCACTAACATTTATTGACGCTTGCTGAACATTTATGGAGACCAAAGGTGGTTATTATTGCAGTCAAGCTGTGGGTGGTATGTTTCTGCAGTTTTGACAGCAGTGTGAAAGGGAAATAGGGTAGAGAGATGGGTCTAAAAGAACAGCAGCAACAATCTGATGAGAAACAAACTAATTTACTAAATTAGAAATCGGAATGCAAGGAATGCAACGTACTATAGTATGATATAAATAGAATTGGAGCTAATAAATCAAATGAGTGTCTGAAAGCTGAAGGCCTTATCTGATGGTGAGGTGAGATGATCTAGGGAGCTCATGTGTTGCTGAGATCAAAAGGGAAGGTCAAGTGACCTGTGAATGTCTTTTATATTTTGCTCTGACTAGAAATGGTAATGGAACATCAAACAGTCCTGTGGGGGATGTATTACTTCTCGGGCAGGTACCCAGAACTGGAGCATTAGGTCTTTAACTCCCCATGTACTACATGATGTTATGATGTGGAACACCGATAACCAAGAATCATAAAACCACAGCTGTGTCTTAATCAACTCATCCATGTGAATTGGCAGATTATGACCAGGGAACTGCTTACAGAACTGAATAACATCTTCAGTGTGTTGGAAGCAGTGGTGGTAATGTTGAAATATCATAAAGTTTGTGCCAGGTGGATCCCATAAGTACTTGCTCAGGAACAGGAAGAACACCATATACATGTTTCTCAGGACTTACGAGGCTGGATTGCATTCTTACTGGTGAGATTTGGTATCACCATTTTGAACCAAAGTCAAAACATCAGTCCCTGGAGTGGCAGATAAAGTAAAGTGGTGATCCTTCCAGATTTCCTGGAACCCTGGTAAAGCATCATCTCTGATGGCTGCATCACCATGCTGACTAAGCTGAAGGCTTGAACTTACGGAATCGGGCCAGAGAAGACAACCTGAACAGATAATATCTATTCAGGCTGATGAAATATGGTCAATGTGGCCAATGTTCTCCTAGCAATAATGCCATCACAGCAGCTATGAAACAGGGGATCATCTCTGCTGGTGCAGATCTTGACAAGCACAGCATGCAGGCTCTTGTTCATTGCTTGCAGACTTCTCCTATGGTTGTTACGGTAGTGATTTGCTATTCTTTTTTAAGCAGTGCGGAGTTTTTACAAGAACGTTGTTAAGAGATGTTTAGCCAATGCATTCCTTACAAGAGAAAGTTTCAAAGAATATATCTGGTATATTTAATAGCTAGTAAGCAATCTGGCAAAAGAGTAATTGTGTTATGTATGTACCTAAATATCTCAATGGCAGAACGGTTAGAAGAATTTATAGCTAGTGCTCTTCAGAACATAGCGTTGTGTTGTCTCACAAGTGGATGAACAACAGAGAAAGTTGTTTCAAATGTCTTTTGATCTCCACCTTAAGTGGTGATGAGCCTTTCAGACTAATTCTTTCACATTAGTTAACACGTTGAATTGTTTAGGCAATGTATTGATGCTCTTGCTGGCATGATATATTCTGTTCTAAGCTGAGATATGCTTCACTCTTCACAAGAAAGTACAAGTATTCCTTTATTCTCTCTATATATGCAACAATGTTTTATGTACATTCTTTTGCAGAAGGAAAAGCTCAAATTAGATATGTCAGCCTAATGATTTCTATTTCTTATTAGGAAAATAAAGCAGTCCCTTCTCTTGGCCTATTCTTCTCCACAAGTTGTGTATTCTTGTTGCACCCAAATGCCTTCATATAATGGAAAGATGGTAGAACAGTAGATCTCAGAGTTAGTGAGTTTGACCTGAATAGGAAAAATAGAGATCCAGAATAATAACTTAGGAGACCAAATAAAAACACAGCTTTGTTGTCACGAACAGCAAAATTGAGAGAAAGGCAAAAGGTAGCTGAAATCAAGGTGAGAAGGAGAAGGTGTTATGAGAACTACTGGCATGTGCCTTGAGGGAATGGTCTATTCCACTTCTTTCTTTCCTTTTGGGGAAAAAAAAACCCAAACAGTTGAAATAGGTCTTTGCTTTGTTTGGGGAAAAAAAAAAAAGAAAAAGAAAACCCCATAATATTCATCAGTGTTCCTATTTATTTTGTGGTGTAGGTTAGCAGAATCATCGGTGGATCTTAATTTGAAATTGATGTGCTGGCGGTTGGTCCCTACTCTTGATTTGGAAAAAATTGTGTCTGCCAAGTGTCTGCTGCTAGGAGCTGGTACGCTGGGTTGTAGTGTGGCAAGGACTTTGATGGTAAGTCTTGAGTTAATCGTAAAAATCTGCTGTTTATCAATAGTTCTACCACTTTTTGAGCAGCTGCCATGGCACATAAGGAAAAAGTTGTAGTCCTGTATATTAATGTATGCATTATAATTTACATTACAAATTGCAGGGAACATCTGTAGGGAATGGAAATGGCTTGGAGTTCTGCTTATAGTAGAACAGTAAGAGAAACTTTGCATGATAAGAATAGATACTGAATTTACATTTAAAGCATTGAAAAATTCTGGAACAAATTAACAAGCTCATAAAATCAAATTCACAATGAAGCATGGGAAGTAGCTGTGTTGATCCTTACTTCCAAGAATCCTTACCACATCTCACTTAATGAAGTTTTGAGGGGTTACTGCAGAGTAATAAATTTAGACAGATGAAGTTACCTGTTCTCTTAATTAAGTGCAAGTACAGAGCCATTGCTGTGAATAGCTTCAAAAGCTGATCTTTGTAGAAAAATTGAGCAAAGTGCCTTTTAAGTTTCTGTCGTTGGAGACTCAAAATTGTTTGACTAAACCCATTGTATTTAATATATTAATTAGTTTCTTGCTTAGGGTTGGGGAGTTAGGAAGATTACATTTGTTGACAACGCAAGGATTTCATACTCCAACCCAGTGCGACAGCCGCTGTATGAATTTGAAGACTGTCTCAGTGGTGGGAAGCCTAAGGCACTTGCAGCTGCAGAAAGACTTCAGAAAATCTTCCCAGGAGTGGTAAGATCAATATTTAAAATCTCCTAATAAGAGAGTAATAGTGACTTTAACTGTGCAGAGTTCATTTTATCATTATTAAGACCTTCATGTTGATGTGGTAGCAGACCCATCAACTGTTTGTGTTTTTTTTTTGCTTTGGAATTGAGATTGCCTTTGATAGAGTGGTTATGCTTGGCAGAGCTTAACTAACAAGCAGTATCTTGACCACTGACATGAACAAGTAAATGGGTAGTGCATATTTACTCTGCAATTCTGTGTTTAAAATACCCTGACTATGTTACTAATCAGAGTGCTGTTGATCTCTAGATAGTGAAACACAGACTGGTTATGCTCCTCGTGGTTAGTGTTATGAACAAGCTTTACAGAAGATCCATTCCAGAGATTTGAGGTTCATTTAGTTTGACCCGAGGATTGCTCTGTTTTTGTTTTGCTTTTATCTGTGGTGATCCTATTGTTACCATTACTTTGAATGTCAGTACTAGTACTAAGCAATTGTTCAATGAATGTTGGATTATCAAACAATGATCTTTAATATGAAAATATGCTAGGCATTTCACTTCCGGAACTTCTGATAAGTCATGAAAGAATATGCAACACCTCACAGATTTTAACCTTGTTGTGCTACATTACCACTGTTTTTTGGTGATACTCAGTTACAGAAATATTTAATTGATTCTGCAACAGGAACAAGCTTTTTGAGTGGCTGTGTAATGGAAGCCTCCAGTTATCCAAAGCCTGGAGTCACAAGCCTCAGAAGTTACTTCCTTATATATAAAGGTCGCATATGGATTTAATTACATGAATTACATGAAAATCACTCAAGACTATTGTTTAGAGAGAAGAATGAGCAATAATTCTTATTTATCATATTGTAACGGAGTTGGTAGTTGGTATCAGAGAACTCTAGTAGTTGTGTGTCAAGTAGCTGCGAAGATAATCCAGGATAATGATTTTGTATAACTTAACAACACAATCTTAATTGTGAGCAAGACCTTTCTGCTTGCTTCATCGTTGTTTGTTCCCTTTGGGACTAGAAGCAGTTCAGCTGTCTTCTGGAGCTGATTTGCTAGACCTAACAAGCCTCCTGATGAGAGATGCAAAGAGTGAAGTTGCCTTTCTGCCAAACCGTAGCACTTTAGAATAATTCTGTTAAGCCAAAAGTTTGTTTTAACATGCTGCTGTTTTTCTCTGCCTCCATCCAGAATTCAGAAGGCTATAACATGAGCATCCCTATGCCAGGCCATCCAGTGAATTTTTCAGAAGTAACAATGGCACAGGCTCGGAAGGATGTGGCTACACTTGAAGAGCTTATTGATGCTCATGATGTTGTTTTCCTACTAATGGACACTAGAGAGAGTCGATGGCTTCCTGCTGTTATTGCAGCCAGCAAGAGGAAGGTATTGTAGCAAATATTGCTAATAATCTTATCACTGCATTTCAGCTGTTGCATATAAATCAGCTGTGTATACCTAAAGAACTGTATGGGAAAGCAAAATGAATGACCAGCTTGTTATGACTATACAGAAATTTCTCTTGTTTTCTGTAACCTCAAAGATTCTGTATATGACAAAAAGAGAATGTTGAAGGGAAAAAATAGAAACCTGAAACATGGGATGATACATATCAGAAGGTACCTCTGAAGGCTGTCTGATCCAAATGATTGTTTGGTCTGGGACCAAATTACAGCATATTGCTTAGGGTCTTCTCTCCTCAGTGTCCTTTAAGAATCTCCAAATGTAATTTCATGTAAGAGAAGCAGAGTAGTGTGGTTTAACCCAGCAGGTGGCCCAGCACCACACAGTCATTTGCATACTTCCTCCCTTTCCCAATGGGATGGAGAAGAGTGTGTATAAAAAACAATTAGAACTCATGGATTGAGTTTAAACTATTTACTAAGAGAAAAGAAAGGATATTTTATGTGTAAATATTATAAATTAAAAAGTAAAAACTATTTATTTGTATAAATATATTCCCATGTAACAAGTGATGCACAAGCAATAGCTCAGCATTCCCAGCTAGCACCCTGAGCAGTGGAAGAGGAAGACACCAACTCCCACCCCCTTCAAAACTCCTTTCATTTGATATAATAAGGGATGGAATATTCCTTTGGCCAGTTGAAGTCAGCTGTCCTCATCCTGAGAATGGCCTTGACTCTGTGCAGCATTGCTTAGCAAGCAACTACATAAATGTTGGTGAAACTAAGACAAGTAAGGAGGACTGAAAACATTCAAATGTCACTCTTTCAAAATCCCAAAAATGAAAAATGGGAATGTGCTTTCTGAATTTAAAAAGCATGTCAGTGGGGTTTTTTCTGGCCAAAAGTTAACTTTGTTTTTTTTTGTCATTACTTTTTTGGAAAATAAACTGTTGTGCTGAGCCAATACTTCCAGTATTGCAGTGAGAAGATTCAGTTGAGAAAAGAATAAACTGCAATCAGAATGAAAATGGATATTCAGAAATTATTTGGAATGCCAAGGAAGATCTTAAAAAATTAAGTTAACGTGGCTAATTCTTTAGAGCTTCCTCAAAGTCTTGTCTTATTCCTGTTTGTAAGAGAGAGGAATGATGAAGTGTTGTACTCGAATTTTCTATCTGAAAATATCTGCATGATAAGCAGTGTATTATCTTTTATATTTTACTTGCTAGAGTCATTATTTCTGTTTTTTTTTTTTTGTCTGTATCTTGGTAAAATCTACTAGTTTAAGGATGACTTCATGATATTCTGGTCACAACAGAACTTTCTCAGTATCTGCTTATTTTTCATATAGAACTTCAGATTACTCCCAACACTTCTCATACTGAAGAAAAATGGGAAAATGATGACAAAGTAATTTTATATCATGGCTGCTTTTACTCCCCATGTGACTAAACAGATACATATGAAGACCATAAGTAATAATTGCATGCTTTCCTCACTGAGCAAAGAGTTTTTTGAATAACAGATGTGTTGCTTTGTCACATAGGAGTTATTTCAGACCACAGTGAAGTGAACAGATTGCTTATGGTATCTCAAAGGACATGAAAAGTTATTCTTGATCATCACTGTTGTATTTAAGTGGCATTTGGAATATTTTAACACTGAGAGCTTCAATGTTTGGTACAGATTATGCAGCAAACTTAGGAATAAACTGAGCTGGAAATAACAAGTTATTCCAATAGCAGTACTAATTAATGTATGAATATTAGGCCAAATATAAATACGGGGATGTTGATTCAAATCAGTGCTTAACAATTTCAGTCGCTTAAGTGAGAAGCTGTGTGTTGGCTTGAAGTTGTCTTCAAATGCAAACTAGAACCTGCTTTTGGAGTTTGTGTTCCGGTGTTGTCTACAGGCATGCCTAAATTTGTGCAAAAAAAGAAGTCATTTTTATCAGTTCCCAGAAAGAAAGGAAAAAAATGTTCTGAAATATTTGTATGTTCTTTTAATGCTTGACAACTGGGATTTGCCACATATCAGAAAATCTGGGTTTTGTTACGGCTAGGATGATAAATAGGTAGTTATTAGGTTATTCATCTGACTAAAGATTGTGTGGGCTTTTCTGTATGAAGTTTACAGTGAAGAAAACCATGTGGTCTTTTTTCCCCTCTCCTTTTGGCTCACTTCAGGTTTGTTCTCTATATTGTCCATAGCTGGTCATCAATGCTGCCCTGGGGTTTGACACGTTTGTCGTTATGAGACATGGACTGAAGAAACCCAAACAGCAAGAAACTGGCAGCGCATGTTTCAGCACTGCCCCTGGTCCTTCTGACCTTTTGGGCTCGTCGCTCTTTTCAAATATCCCTGGCTACAAGCTGGGCTGCTATTTCTGCAATGATGTTGTGGCACCAGGGGATGTGAGTACAGTGTTATGCAAATGGTGACCATTGTGTATCTCTTGTTGAATTGAATTTTTATTTCCTTTAAATAGCATTTCATCAAGGATTCCTCTTACATTGATTTGCACAGGATTAAGAAATAGTTTATCTTTTATTTGGAAGTTAAAAAACAAAAATGAAATGAATTGCAAGTCACTAAAGATATATTGTTTAGAAGAACAGCAAAATCACTTTTTTAAAATTATATATCTTTCTAGTCCACCAGGGATCGAACGCTGGATCAGCAGTGTACAGTCAGTCGACCTGGATTAGCCATGATAGCCGGAGCTCTTGCAGTGGAATTAATGGTTTCTGTTTTACAGCATCCAGAAGGGTGAGTCATTTCAGAGAGAGATGCTCCTTGAGAAATCAGTTACTTTATATAATCTTTTGGGAGAAGAAGGAGGGGCTATGCGTTAAGTAGGGGAGTTCTGTAATGCATTGTTGCCTATAAATTAATGTGATGTATGGATCATGTATTATGTTTTACTGTAGTGTAACGGTATTTAAGAGAGAACTAAATGATCAAATCCAAGTTTTGTCTTGGAGATTGGCAAGTTTTTTTTTCTCTGACCTTAAAGGTGTGAAAGTATTGAGAATATTTCAAAAGAAAGTGTTTTCTGTGAATAGATCCCTTACTCAAGAGAGCATTTGAGTGTAATGATGAGCTGTCATAACTACTTTTGTCACAAGAAAGGCGTTAAGATAAGCTAAATACTTCAAAATCCTAATTAAAACTAAGTGCATATGATGCACAAATGTCTATGGAATTTTCTAATCTAAAATTTAGGTTTATTTTCTGTCTTTAAAAGCAATGAAAGAGGAAGTGAATTAAAATTTGAATGCAAGTGACTTACAAGTGTCTGACTGGTTCTGAAGATTTTTGTATTCCCATGCTGGAGCTTAGTTACTGTGAAGCAATCTTTCCTGATAGCTTACTTTCCAGATTCTAAATTGCAAGCTGAAATGAAATGCCTTGTAGCTTACTGGAAACTTTGACTGTTCAGTATGTTGTCTTGTTCTAATTTTCCTTCTTGGATTTTTGTCAGTGGTTATGCTGTGGCCAGCAGTAGTGATGATAGAATGAATGAGCCACCTACTTCTCTTGGGCTTGTTCCTCATCAGGTAAGAAATCTGTGAGAAAATGATTTCATCTAAAATCTTGGTACTGATATAAGACACACATCACAGCTTGCCTCCTTAAAAATGTACTGTATGCTGATCTGATTCCATTCCCAGAAGGGACTGAGTCTTCATATTTGGATTAAGAATAATTAAGAGTAATGCAAGCCAAGGTTATAGTGTTGCTGGCAGTGCTTCTATCCCAACACTGCCTACTTACCAGGAATTTATTTGGAGACAGAGCCACTAGCAGGCAGCATGAATATTACAACCTCTGCTTTGTTCTCATCAGAGCTAAGAATGAGCATCTCAAAGTTGCTCTTATTCTTCTTTTCAACCCTAGTACAGATTAAAAAAAAAAAAAAAATCAGATCCAACCAACTCATAACTGTTACAGTTCTCTAAAATACCCATGATTTTCTGATGCAGCACAGAAGTCTTTATGATGTACTGATCCCAAGCTGCAGCTATAAATTTGTGTTTAGGATACCATATTTCACAGTGATGGGTAAACTGACTTCATTAGTTATATTGACAGGGTCTTTAAAAAAGCTATCTACTGAACTTAATGTATTCATATACCCTGGGATGTATCACTGGGTATTTGAAGTTCTACACTCCTCTTGCTTTATACTGCTTATTCATGTTTTACTCCGAGTAAAAAAAAGAAAAAAAAAAAAAACACCAACAAAAAAACATTTTCATTCTCAAATAAGTGGAATTTTGGAGTTCTGTTAGCTTTTTGTGTGTTCAAGATGAATTTTGATTCAGAAAAACCTAAAAGTGCTGCTGTGGTTTTTTTTTTTTTTTTTTGTGATCTCCAAGTAATCACAGCAATAAGTAAAACTGGTCTGTTTTTGTTTTCTGATAGTGTTGTGTAGTAAGCAGTAACATGGGATCATCACATGAAGTGGGGTCCTTGAGGTTCGCTTGTGGTCCTTTCTGTTAACTGGAGCCTCTCCAGGTCACTTTCAGGAGTTTGTCTCCTCACACCCATGGAGTTTTTTGTTTTTGCTTGTTACAGTGGACGTAGGGGGTAGTTCTGCAAATACTATTACAAGAAATGGTCTAGAATTTTAAAATCGCATGTTAGTGTGTTGTATCAATGGCAAAATCTAGGAATGAGCAGCAGTTAATTTTGTCCACCTCTAACGTATAATCTGCAATGATTTAAGTTCTTACACCACGACTTGTCACTTAGTTTTGCAGTCTGATAGCTCAAACGCCAGGTGGTGCTGTGCCTCTATCTTAAATAATCTGGTGCTCAGATAGTTGTATCATTATTTCTATATAGAAGTGTAATATATGCAGGTATAAATTTAATACAGCTCTTAGTGGTGATCTTCGCTGTATTCAACTGTATTACCCTAAATATTCAGTAAAAAGATAAAGAATAGCTATAATTATGTCCAACTCATAACATTCTGGAAACCTGTTTTTTATAGTTGTAATTTTTTTCACCTTCCAGATCCGTGGTTTTTTATCAAGATTTGATAATGTTCTTCCAGTCAGTTTGGCATTTGATAAGTGCACAGCCTGTTCCCCCAAAGTAAGTCTGAGTTTTTTTGCTGTACTTGATCTGTGTACAGAATGGCTTTGCTCTAGGTCACTTATAAGATGTTATAATCTGCTTTATGTTTGACGTTTTCTTAAGGCTTGGAATCTGTGTTCTCACTTCAGCTAAAGCTCTGTTGCCCTTGTATTCTTTTTGTAGCTGCTTTCTGGTTTTGGGTTGTTTTTTGTTTTTTTTTTTTTTTTTTTCTTTTGACACAACCTATTAGCATCTCAGCAAAGATTTTGCTCACAACTGGAAAAAAAAGAACTCCCAGCAGATTAGGGACAGTGCATTTCTGAAATGTTTTGTCGTGTAAATACTGGTAAATGTTTGTAGCTTTATAGCAGGGAATAAAATTGGTTCTGTTTTTTTAAGAAACTATTTTTGGTGCCCAGTGAATAAACTTAAATTTACCTGTCTTGAATTTAGTATCATTATAAATATATTGTCTAAATTTGTATTTTATGGTATGAAACAACATACAAAGAACACGTCAAAAAAAACTAAACAACTTCAGTAACATTTCTTTATTAAGAAAACTGCTTCATTTTGATGCTAGCGTTGACAGTCCTGAGTCACCTAATGGATTTACAGCTGTTGCTAGAATCTGACCTATGTCCTGCCAGAACACTGGGGCAGCTCACTAAATGTGTCTGTGTGAGGCCTCCTTTTTAGTCTTGGATTGTTTTCCTGTATTGTGGCCTTGAAAAGTCCTTCTGGCAGGTTTTCTATGGCCATGTAGTGGAAGGCTCAAAAGCTTTGGGATAACTTGATATGAAGATTCAGAAGTTTTGACTCATTGTTTGGCCTGCTTGCAAGTGCCATTAATTTAGTTAGCTTTTATGCACCTAGAGACTGACTGCAATAATTTCTTTTCATTGTTTCCACTGTGCTTATCCTTCCTGTTTCAAATAGCTATCAAAAACTCTTGAGGGACTATCTTTTCTTTTTTTTTTTTTTTTTTTGAGATCTTAAGATGTTTTGCAGAAACTATTTTTGTACAGTATTCCTGTTATTTTTTCAGGCTGTCTTGGTGTGTTTGACAAGTTTTGATGGAATTATTGTGTCCATTTTCTCCTCAAAAGTTCAAGCACAGAACTTCAATCTGCTGTTATTTTTAGGGATGTGTTTACTGTCTTAAGTAGTTGAAAGCATAGCAGTAGTTAAAAAAAAGTATTTTCTCTCTGTTCCAGAAGTATGATTGGCAATTTCTGTTGCTTTCATAAAAAAAAATATGTAGAAATGGGGAAAAACTGTATGATGTTGGAGTCTTTGAAGTTTTAGAACAAGCTTTTCCTTTTTTGTCTTTATCTCTGACCCAGGACATTGATTTATCATAACACACATTGATGTAGATAAATTAAATGCAGGTATCAATTTTTTGTTAGCAAATCATTTCCTCTTGGAGGTCATTTTAAGAGAGCTCTGTTTTACATAAACAGACTTGATGATTTAATAAAAACTGACTTGGATTTTAGCAGCTGTGCTATTCCCAGAGAGATCACTTTTCATGTGGTTTGAGGATTAAATTACTTTTGTGCTGAAAAAGTTGCTTCATTGGCGCACGTATTTCCTTACAGTAGAAACACAGCATTTGTTTACTTTGCTAACTTTGTTTATTAGTGTAAGAGTATGTCACCCTGTATTATCTGGACATCTGATGCTAATACCTTGAAATGACAAATCCAGTTTAATTATAGCCTGTACGATGATTTTTGTTTGTTTAAATGCTTTTATGCCAGCTTTACTATAAATTCAAATGTATGGAACTAGGTTCTTTCTGATACGATTGGATTTGCTGCTAACTCATTCTGTTTGTTCTTATGTCAGCATTCTTGTTCTTAAGCACTTGTCACTCTTCAAACACAAAGCTAATGACTGAGGAGCTCTTTAAAAAATGTAGTGGTACAGCTGGATGACTTGGGAGAAGCTGCTCATGGTCTGTGTGTTTAGAGATTACGTTCCACTTCGTTTTGACTCACAGTTTTTTCTGTTTCTGAAACTGAAGAACTCAGACACCCTAGCAGCCAGTGGTTCCTTACCCAGTATTGTCCTAACCAGGCTGCATGCCAGAGGAGTTTCCCACAGGCAATTGTTGAGGAATTTTGGGATGATCACAGCATCTGGGCCAAATTTTCTGTGTATGATTTTCCCCCTCTCTCTTGTGTTGAACTAGAAAAATTGTGTTCTTGAAAGCATCTTTCAAACTAACAGCACTGCACTTAGCCTGCTTCATAGTAGGTCTGAGGAGCACTGTAAGCTTTCCTTTTGCACTTCTCTATCCATGGTGAAGTTATTTCTCTGAGGGGAGAGAGTCCAAAGTTCGTTGGTTATGGATACTTGATTTTACTAACTGCTCTCTTAAACAACAAACATCTTTGACTTATTACTTAGTGTGCTAATTAAGCTGCCCCTTTACCCGTTGGGAGTGAAATAAAGTTACTTTCTCATAATATTATGGTGAAAAGCATATTCCATGTAAAAACAGAGTGGTCTTGATCCTTGCAGGCATCTGGCTAATGCCTTGAAACATGGATGTTAAAATATTTATCTTACTGTATTAACATGAGCAGTTTATTATTTTTTATTTAGGATAATGAAAATTTGCCTGTTCTTGCTCCTCCTGGTGCATCCTGAAATGAACCGTAGATTCATGAGTTTTCCTTGTGAATTCCCAGAGTTGAATGTCAGAGAAGAGTGCTGATTCCACCCAATTTGGATTTGCTTATCCTCTGTTCTCTTGTATAGCGTACAGATATTTTCTCTCACGTTCAGATTTATAGTCAGTGTTTTGGTAAGCATTGTAATTTTCCTGTAAGATATTTTTCTACTTCCCTTACTGATTTTTAGCACTCAGTAATGTTACTGACTGTACCTTTAAAGGCTTCCCCAGTTTTTTTTGCATTTCATGAAGGGACAGACACCAGGATCAGGGATGACATACCAGGCACTGTTTGTTTTCAGTCAAGATGTTTCCCTGCCCTTGTAGATGTTTTCCCTTTTTAACATCCTCACAATAGATTAAATGCTATTGCTGTGACATTTGCTAAGTGCTTGCATTGCATAAGTTATTTATGAGTGTCTCAATTTTGAAATCTACCATCATGCAGACATAATAATGTGTTTGTTTTCATCTGCTAACTGCTTTGCATGCATTTTTACTTTATAAAGTTCAGATCAGCAATGGCAGTAACCTGCATTTTTCAGAGACTTTGAGTTGATATAATTTTAATTTCAGCAATGCCAATGGTACTTGCTTTAGCTGCATTGAGGAAAGGTTTTTTCTTTCTCCCAGTAATAACCTGCATATTTCTCAATTAAAATATTGCTTTGATGTGTAAGTCCTGGGGGAGAAAAGGTTTTCTTTATTCTTAACAAAAGAAGCTAACTCTGGCATGGCTTACAGGGAGAAATGTTTGTCATTCAAGAATGAACACTGCAAAAACTTACAAGAATGTAAAGAATAATTTCTGTTACTGTCCTGTGACATTGAGATTGAATCTATTTATAACTTATTTCCTGAACTTAAATGTATTAACATTTGACACTTCTGTGCACAGTGCAGCCTGAGTATGAATACTGGATAGATTACGTACTTAAAGAATCCATCACTAACACATCTAAGCGTGTTTTGAGTATACTGAGTTAAATGTAATACTATTTTGCTCTTAAGGTAACATAGGAAATTGTTATTTGATAAGTGACATACAGAAATGTATCAAGTCTTTTTATCCTGCTCCTCAACAATGGACAGGAGGAGGAATCAGGATTGTTTTGCCCAAAACTTGTGAAACTTCAGGCTGCCCTTTAGCTCTTTGGATGTTGATTTTAAGAGAATTGAAATAATGTGTTTTAAAACTAGTTGCCATGAGGATGTTTTTTTTTCCTCCCAATTGCATGGAAGGTGCACATTCTTGAAAATATTGCTTGGTCTTATTATTTCAAAACTAACAGACTTCAATTATAAAGTCAACTTATGCTACATTTTGTTATCTCAAGCAAAAGGATATTAACAGAAGTAAGCTATGGTGCTTGTAAGGAGTGCTGCATCGCACACTAAAATGATCCATGGGTGTGTCCATTGTAGTCAAACTTTGTTCCCTTAGAGGAGAGCAATATGATCAAACACAAATCTAAGAGGTATTAACTTTTATCCTTATTTTGTGAACAAAAAAGGGTGAGGAATCAGAGATGTGGTCTTTAGTACATGGGGTGGGTGGAGGAGGTGTCTCTACAGACAGCATGGATGAGAATTAGAAAATGGATCTTAGGAAAGCACTGGAGACCTAATGAGTTGGGAGGTTGAGCTCCTTATCTGTCGTATACCTGAAACTGTATGTGACATTATGAAATATATGTAAGTAGAACTGCATATGACAACAGTGTCTGACAAACCTTCTTGGGCGTAATGATGTCACGTTGGGAAAGGTAGAAAATATTTCTGCTCAATCTTAAATCATACCATTTACAAAAACTCAAAAAGCAGACAGATTCTGATGTGTTATTGCTAGAATGTAAGAGTTAAAAATGATTTGTACTGTTTTTCAGACTTTTGAGGTGCAGGCTGATTGACATTTAGGGAGAAGATAGCTCCAAACCGACTCCCAGAGAGTCTGCAGAGAGAGGATTGAAACCAAAATCTTGCTTATGTGTCATATGGTACTAAATAGAAAGGAGGCTGTCTGAAAAATTCTGTCAGGTCCTGAGAAGGATGGTTCAAACTTTAATGAATACTGCTGCTGGCAGGCTCACTTGTTGTCTTCTCCCTGCCCCCGGGCACCACGATGCTAACAATCTGTAATGAGCCATTGCTCTTAGCCCTTCTGTTATGTCTTCCTTGAAACTTTCAGCATGTCTGCTAAAGAAAAAAACTTCTTTAATCAATTTGTTTGTTTTCTTCAACTAAGACAAATGTAGCAAGCATATAATAATTGAGGAGATGTTTCAAATTAAAAGCTCTAGTTGGAGAGTTGTTTTCCAAAAACTAGTGATGTTTAAAAAGAAAAAATTTGCTCACTTTTTTTCTTTTTGATCATCCTCTCATGGTCTATTGTAACTAATTCAGAGTTACAGCAGAGACTGGTTTGTTTCTATTATTACTTATATTTGGAGGGGGAAACCTGTGTCCCTTTTTACGTACCAGTAAGACACTATCTTAGCTCATGTTGTTAACATATTAAGAACTGTATTAAGAACTGACATGGCTTACAGCAAGTTAAAATCGGTGTTTTGAGACGAAACCACTCATCCAAATATTTTCCTGTGGGTGAGGACTTGTTTTGGGCTCAGGCCTCTCAGCGCTGAGAGGAGGATGCATTTTCAAAACTTCTGACTTCAGGACAAGTAAATCTTAGCATCTCAGAGGCTAGCAGCTGTGTGTGCAGTGCCAAAATGTTTGTCTTGTGTGTGGGTGTTTGCAACTGTGTTTAAATGTTGAGAACTGGAGATTTGCAACTTTTATGTTTTGCTGAGTAGAAGCAGCTTTTATTGCCCAGACCTCTGTCCTAAGTTGTCTTTTTTCTTTCCTAGCCAGTCCATTTGTCTTCATCGTGCAGAAGCTTTGCTCCCTGGGTGGCAGATGCAACCATTAGATAACTTGGGGAGTTTAAATGCTACATGGCATAAAATAAATGTTTAAACAATGTAAAACAACATTCCTTCTCTCGTTATTATGGTTTGGGATCTTGTCTTTGAGGCACAAGGGAGAAAAGAGCAAGGCCTGTTGCAGAGCGTGTTTAGAAGCTGCTCTCTAGTATTGTGTTCTTTGCAATGGAAGTTTTGTTTGAAAGATTATAATGGTTTCTCCAGGAGAAGGGAGAAAAAGGAACAAGAAGAGAACGTAACACTCAAACTTGTCTTATTCCTTCTTTCTTCTGCTCTAGAAAATCAGCAATTATACTGTTAGTACTGTTGGTTTAGGAGCAGTAGAGCTGCTGGATTAAGAATCCCTTTCTAGCAGTAACATGCTTTCTCTCTTCAGAGAAGAAAACAATTTTATTATCCTCTTTCTTTTATTTGTTGAATTTAAGTGGTTCCTGATGTTTAAGTGAAATAACATGTTGATTTTATGTGGGCCTAGCAAAGTAATACATTGGATAGAAGAAACAAAGTGGTGTTGCAAAGAATCATAAAATTTGGCCTAAGCAGCAGCTTGTGTGGCTGTCTATATCATGGAGTTAACTAGTTTCCTTGTTCTTGTGTTAAACAACATGAAAATGTTTTTTGAAAAAACATTTTTCAGTGATCCAAAATGAATGCAGAACATCATTCTAAGCAGTTGTAACATGGTTAAGGATTTCATTAACCATTTTCTCTCCTGTCAAAACAGAAATCTTTGTCATCTGAACAAAAGATGAAGCTTCCTTTTTAAATATTAACTCACATTAAAATAGTGTTTTGAAGAGGAGGAGGAAACCTGGCAGTGTTAAAAATAATTGATTTCTGCTTCTGGCTGGTTGTGTTTCTGCTGCGTTCCAAATACATTCTTGGAGTTTTTTTCTTCCTCCAACTTGATTCAATTTTGATTATAATCAGTAAAATGTAAGAAGATTGTCAGTAAGTAGGAAAGAAATGGCATCACCATAATTTTCTGGTATTGATGTGTTGTTCAATATTTGTGTCCAGAATACAGTCTGAAGTTATTCTAATGGCAATTTAGTGGTTTTGTCATCTTTCTGTAGAGTTCTTACAGTGCATCACTAAAACCAAAACTGAACTAAAATAATTTTGAATTAAAAGTAATGATCGTGACAGGCTTTGTGTAAGACTTGCAGAAACAAAGTTGGGTGATATTGAAAGATGTAGTTCAAATAATTCTGTGGGTTTCTTTCTGGAACTGAAAAGGGCAGTTGTACATTTTGCTGGATATGAATATTTGTAGTTTTTACTTTTTACTTCCATACATTTTTGCGTACTCACAGCCAAACGTATTTTGTTCGTTGTTGTTCAGTTATACCAAGGATTCAGTGCGTATTCACCGAAGGAAATCTGGACACAGTAAGATGAGGGATGCCTTAAAACAAACAAGAAAACCAAAACCAAAAACAAAGTAGGATTGGGGGAGGGCAGGATCTCAAATGCTGCTGTCTGGAACATATCTACCTCAATATTAGTGACTATTTTACAAAGTCTTTTACTGTGTTGGCATATTTAGTGCAATGAGGCAAAATACATTTTCATATCAGGTATGTACTAAGTGTTAATTATCAGCAGATCAGTTTTTCTTATATACATCCTAACCTTAAAAACTGGCAGGGTTGAATGGAAATTTGATTCTAAATGTATGAAAATATTAAGGAATGCAGGTGGTTGTCCAAAGCATCCTTTTGCACTGATAATTCTGATAGACATGCACTTCACTTTTATCTGGTACAGCACATTGGGCATTTGCAATTTGGGCTACAGTTTTTCTTTTGCATGCCAAAAAGTAACAGCAACATGCTTTGAAAGAACAAAAATATACCTGTTTTCCTCTATTCCATAGTCAACTCTTGCAACACTTGTCTCATGGAAGTGGGTGATCATGTGAGAGTCTGTTTGCATTTTTCTCCTATCCTTTAGGTCATATTACAACTTGCTTTGTTATTCTATCATATTCAAATAGTATTTAAATGTGTAGATTTTAATATTGGAATGATGTACAATGAAAATAAAAGTAAATTATATATTGCAATTTCATGAGATTAAAGAGGTAGGGACTATATCTTTTCCTAGATAATTTTATTTTTTAGTGCCTTCATTTTTTTTTTTATCTGTTGCAACTTCTTTTCTTGCATGCTTCTCCAGCATTCTTCTCATTACACTCTGACAGGAGGCTGTCTTCATCTCTACCAATTTTCTGTTGTTAAACTTAACAAGTTGTGAGCCTCATTTTGTTGGGCAACTGTTGCTTCGTTTGCAAATGCTCATTTAGGCATGTTTCAACAGTTAAAACTTAATAAAGGTTTAATTTTAATACATTTTTTAATCTTTCCATCTATCTCTGACTTTGCCAAAATTCTTCCAAGATGCATTTTTGTATTTTCTTTGGAATTGGAAAAGAGTGAAGAAAATTGAATTTTGGATGATAGTAAAATGACTAAAACTGATGAAATCCAGTGAGTTTGGTCTAAACGCTATCCTCCTTCTGATTGCTGTATTGTATAGGTAGTGTAGTGCATCCAGATGAAAAAAATAAATCTGCTCTTCAGTAATCTGTAAGATTCTGATTTTTAAGTTAGAGATCTGGTTTTAGGAGCTACTGGGCAAGAGCAAGTTTTAATTAAGCAGTAGTTTTGAGTCCTTGGTGTCTGACAGGTCAGGCCTTACTCCTGGATTGCTGATGGCAGGGAAGGGCTGGATGAAATAAGTAACTTCATTTGTAGGACTCAGTCTGCACTGACTTCTTGCTTGCTTTTGAGCACTTCAGAGATGAACCATCTCATCTTTATAAAATGTTATTGTATGGAGAACCAAAACAGTATTCAGTGCAAGTGAATTTGCTTTTCTGTCAGAAGAACATTTAGTTCATCTGGGGATGTGCCCTTATTTTACTTCCAGCTTTTAGGTCTTGTGTGAGGAACACGAATACAGTTTCAGAACTGTTTCTTCAAGTCAGCAATTAGAACTGTGGTACTGATGTCTCTCCTTACATATAGATAACAAGAATACATTATCCTGCCACAGTTCACCAGTAACCTCAGGCATTATGGGGGAAAAATGAGGACCTCGTGCAGCTTCTATGCACAAGATAGTGACTAATGCTAGTATGGACTGGAACCAAATATGTTGTTGAGTGCTGATGGGCTGATCAGCGTAAATTTTGAACAGGAGGGCAGAATGGGTATAAAAGTAAAACTGTAAGTATGCATCAAGTGCAAAATGTGGAGCAAGCAGGAGGTGCCTCTTAGGTGACTGAATAATATGTATCCCAATTTAAATAGATCAAGATCTAATAATATTGTCTACTTGAAAAATTCTTCTATTTCTGTTTTCTGTATCTAAGTTGGTGTTCTCTTCTACTTTTCACCCTCATTACTATCTCTTCACTTATATTTGCTAATGCTTCCAGACAGGGATGTCTTAACTGTTTGTACATTATTCAGTCGAAAGGGTTTAGAAGGTGTCATTGTTTCAAACAGTTTGCAAGAAATAGTTTAGAAAATAAAATAGCTAAAATAAAAATTTAAGTGCTTTACATATTTATATTGGTCTATCAATTTGTGTCAGGAAAATGGTATATGCACTTTGCCCTGAAAGTAATTCCTCCCATTTACATCTGTGGAAACTAAGAGCACAATGGCACTATTTGATAGAGCTAATTCTCAGCTTAAGAACAGTTTTTTCAGCATAGACACCACCACTAGCTGTGCATTTTCATCAGCAATGACCAAGAACCTGCATGCTGTGCTTGTAAAAATCTGCACTAGTGGAGGTGACCACTGTTGGTGTCACCACTGCTGAAATGCACCACACTCCCTGTGCTCACATCCTTGATTTGGTTGCTGTGAACATTCAGTAAGTGTGAGTTAATGTCAGTGAGTGCCTTTTTTTTTTTTCCCCACATGGAGAAATCGAAGGGCACCACTTTGCTCTGTACTCACTTCTGTGTGAGATACCATTCTGTCTGACTGCTCCTCTGCTGCCATCTGTCATACAGCAACAAAATGTGACAATATTGATGGGATGGTTCAATCTCTACTGCTATTCTGTGAACATCTGCTGCTGTCATTGTGGGCTAACGTAATAAAATACAAAGCATTACTTTCAGAGCAGCCCTTGAATAAAACATGTCAAGGTTATTGCAGAAAATCTCAGAACACATGTAATTTTGGGAATTCAGTTTGGACAAAATTGAGTTTAAACTGAGATCTCTTACATTTTAAAGAATGCTCCTTTCCACTTCATTATTTAAAAGAATAAAGTGAAAATCCAAGGTTAAAAAAATCCTGTTGAGGGCTTTTGGGTCTGGCTGTTCTTGAATAAGCTAATGCTCCCATCTTCCATCAGTTGTAATTCAAATCAGCGCCGGTAACAGCAACAGACAAAACACATTTGTGTCACCATGTTTCTACTCTAATTTAAATCAGCAATTTCTTAAGTTTTCAACATAAAATTGCACTTTAATTACCGTTAGGGTTTTCTACTGATATGCTTTCATTTTCAGTAGTGATTATGAGAAGGTAAGAGGAAAGCTGTGCGTGCAGAAATAGTTTTAATTATTTGAACATCAGCCAAAAATGATGTCAACCTTGCCTTGCGGTTTATAACCTTCCACTGTTTTCAGAATACCCTTCTTCAGCTTGCACCTGGAATAAAGCTTTTCGCAGAACTTTGTTTTATGATCTGGATTTTGAAAGTACATTGTGTGTGGATGTCCAAGTATGGATGGCCATTCATATGCACATTAAGGTAATACTCAATGCAGTATTACCTGAAGATCCATCTTTAGTCATCTTTGTATTCATAATAACTCTGTAGACTTTCCTCTTCCAAATCATGAACTGAGTCTCTTAAAAATCATATGGTCCTCAGAAAAATTCAATTTTCTTGTGGTGTTTGTCGTGGATGGATGACCTTATTAGGCTGTACATTTTTAGAATGGATCACAGGGTTGCTTTATTGGGATTTTTTTTCTTTTTTACAACTTCTAAGGACTAAATGGCAGGAAAAATTGAGACCCTCATGAAACAGCAGGACTCTAGGAGCCAAGGATATTTACATATATATTTTTAGGAAACCAAGTTATGGGTCTCCTGGTAAAAATACTGAGATTTTAGCACTGTCGCCTTTGCAACTGCCTGCACCCATCGTGATGGCTCTTTACTTCATTGTACTGCCTTCTCACTTAAGAGAATTCTCCACAGCCTTATAGTCTACGGCTAAATTTTCTGTTTTAACTGCAGTTATATCTGGCTTTGAAAAGTTTGAAATCCGGCAACTTGTTTTTATCTAGTTTTCCAGGCAGATGTTGAAACCAAAATTTCTGTTTTCAGCATGCTGAGATTCACTCTAATGTTCTACTCGTTCTCCACTGTCTCTGATAGATAGATAACAGTCTGCAGAAATATATCTGGGTTTGTACATGTTTGTTACCTTTGAGAGGGAGGCTTTGAAAGCTGAGTTAAACACAGCAGCCTTATTGTTTTTGAGGTGTGTTATCCATGGTTTTTTGTTTTTTTTTTTTTTAAACTATAATTATACTAATATTAACCTGTAAATTTTCTTGTGGAAGCAAAGCAGTACCCAGGCTCTAAATATGCTTGATACTTAAATACTGGTTTAAAAAAAAAAAAAAAAAAACCACTAAAAATTTGTGACAGAACTGAGCCAGTATTACATGAGTTGTCAGCCTGTTGTGATTAAGGGTTTTCGTATGCTTCTGTAGCTATATAGTAACATTCATCCTACAAAGCATTCCTGGAGCCAGATTCTCTTTTTTGAATGCCATTTTACTGAGCAATTCTTTGTAAAGAATGCTATTAAAAAGAATATAACACCAAAGCTGTACATCTGTTTCTCATTTTGGAATAAGTTTTTACTCTCAGGCCTTCCGTTTCTTTCTCCTACCATGAGATTCTCTTTTTTTCTTCCCCATTGGTAAACAGACAAGAATAAAATGACTGCTAAGAAAATGTAACTGATACATACCGACTCAGAAAAGTCTTTAGGAATGCATTAATTTGTGAAGAAGTGTGTCCACACCTATTACAGTGCCATTGTGTATGAAATAATAATAATTGTAGCCCTGATTCTGTGAAATGGAGACTGAAATCAAAGCTGTGGTGTCAACAGGGGAGGGGATTCAAATGTGGTAGAGAAGAAGGTGATGTTAAAATTTGTTGGGCCCTGCTGAGAGTAATTTTCACAGACATAATGCACATAAGGTTTGCTACTGTCTAATTCTCCTCTTGATCTTTGAAAAGTGACTTGCAAGTGAGAAAAAGATGAGGGTTCTGTAATAAATCTGTATTGTTCCAGCTGGCCTTGCTCAGCAGAAGAATTATTACTTCTAGTTCTCTTTTTTTGCTGCTTTGCAGTTTTTTCTGCTTGAGAAAATTTATTGTTACATGGTGACACATCAGCGTTATGACTGGACAGTGATACATTT
The DNA here is from genome assembly GCF_019232065.1 of Centrocercus urophasianus. Lineage (NCBI taxonomy): Eukaryota > Metazoa > Chordata > Aves > Galliformes > Phasianidae > Centrocercus > Centrocercus urophasianus. The sequence goes on along the minus strand of NW_024884778.1, from coordinate 15,396,990 downwards.
ATTCCCAGAAAAAAATCCTAAGGGTTTTTATTTCATTTTTGCTGTCATAGAGTCATTACTTTGAGATCAATAATAATAAAAATAACATCTCTCAAGTGTCTGTCCTTCTGGAAAGCAGTTACTCAGATGGTAACTGGCACCAAGTATGCTGTTAGCAGTGAAGAGAAGAATTAAAAAGCAAACTCATGCTAATCAGGAGTTTGGGCCTTTGGACTCTGCTGGGCATGATTAAGGAGGAGAAATTTTCCTTTCCACACAGCTCCAAATAGGGCGTCGATTAAGTCTGGAAATGTTTTAAGTTTTTTTTTTTTTTTTTTTTGGGGGGGTTTTTTGTTTTTTTTTTGCTACTTGATGTCTAGACTGGCTTTATTCCTGACAACCTGCAGAGTGTGCCTGTGTGGTCTTCTGGCACATGAATTTGAGATGAGTTGTATTTTACTCTGTTCTTTTCTCCTTTTGAGGTATGTTCAGTGACGACTGGACAAACCAATGCCGTGTTACATTCATCAGATGACAGGTGTCACTAAACTTGCATACTAAAGGCTAGACATGGGCAGGTTAATGTTTATTCCTTCTGTGGTATTTATTGTAAAGTTTTAATCATCTGATTTTGGAAATAAAGTCCCTGAAGATGGCAAAAATGTTGTTTCAATTGCTGCCTACATTAAGACTATTTCATTACAGTGTATGCTACCTTTAATGGTGCAGCCCCTGTTCAGGTGGCGTGCTGAATGATGCTGCCTGGTCGTTCTTTGGCTCCTCAATAGCTTTTTCTCTGAGTCACATGGCTGGAATTTTCATTTTAAAGCTAATTAGCAGTTATTCTATTCAGCAGACCATTCCCACTGTAAAAATGTTTAACAGCAAGTACATTTTTTTAGTAAAGTTTTTCAGACTTCTTCGGGTTCTTGCTAATACAAGAAAAATACTCTTTGTTATCATAGGCTTAGATTTTTGAGATAGCATCTTTCCTCAGCCAGACTTGTTACCTTAACCCAAGTTTGCCGTCATAATGCTATAGGAAGTCTAGAACGTGATTTAATGAAGTTTCTTTTTTGTGGGGAGGTAAATTTTCAGATCTTTCCATAATGCAAAACTTCGGGCACGTAAAATATTCCTGTATAACTTCTTAAAAACAAAACCCAAAAACCCAAAGATTCAATTCACTGGGTACAAAAATTATCCCCCTTTGATTCATAGTTTTGTGATCTTATTGATGTTTTCCTAATAGGCATTTTGAAAGACACTTCATGAGAGACTTCCTAGCCTCTTCCGCAGCAATTACAATACTAGGAATGAAGAAAAAAAATTCCAGTTGATTCATCCAAAACTCACCTTAAACATTTTAAATGTCAGTGCAGTCATGCGGCCTGCTTTATTTGAGTATGTGAGAATTCGTTTACAGCTGTGGCAAGGAACGCAGAAAGGTTATGCATATTTATGTCATAAACCAGAGCAGTTTATACGGAGGACCCTGGCAGACTGAAGCAATGTGCTCACTGAGGAAGCAATACCTGGAAATTTGCGCTTCAGGCTTGAGTCATGGCTCTTTGGAAATGAGGATCAAGGCATGTTTACCTGAGTAACAATAAACAAGATTGGAGGGCTATTCAATAGACATTTGTAATGGTACATAGTATGGTTGCACTCCATTTCCCGTTCCATTCTGTTTGTTTGCATATCCCAACAGTGTATGCCTTTTCTAGGTTTTACCTTTGGGGAGAGACTATTACATGCTATAATGTTTTAGAATGTGACTATGGTTTCATTTCTGTATATTGTTTTAATATGCCATTAAACCCGGCATAAAACCTTTAATATGCCTGTAACCTGGCCAACATCACTAAAAAGATGCCTCCTGAGTTCTGTATTGTGGTTCCAACAAATATCAGTAATAGCAACACATTTGATAATGCTGCTAGCTTCACAGATTCCAAACAGGTAAGACTGTGAATGTAACCAAAGTTTTATAAGCTGTGGTGTGTATGCAGCGTTTCACAAAGAGCCAAATGCAAGAGACCTCAGCACATCTGGTATTATAGAGTTTTGGAACATGAAGTAGTCATCAAAATATATATACTTACCTATACTGTAATTTCACAATGTGTATAGTGGATAATATTAGGAGGATGCTTATCAAGTGGATACTGCAGTTTTTGAAATCTCTGCATTGCATCACATACAGTTTGTCTTAGCGTGTTTGTCTCAGGAATATGCAAACAAAAAAATGCAGTCCCATGAAATACAGCTAAGCAATTTTTTCTGTTTATTGTTTTTTCACTTCTGGTCACACGTATTGGTCATTGCACAAATGCACAAAAAGCTGAATAGAGTAAAAAGAATCTTTATAAGGAGCAGTTTCTCCAGATGTAGTACAAGAACTCAAAGTGCAGTTTTATTGTAATATTTTTTTCAGATGCGTATATCATGTTTAAGAACATGCCAAACATTTGTCACAGTTGCTTACATCTGACTTCTTACTCTTTATGGTTATTTCTATTGATTCTGTTAGTACATTTTGGAACCTAAGTATGGAATAGGTGCTTTTGCTCTTAAGTGGACATTTAGTGTGATTGACTAAATGAGGAGCCAACTCTTTTTCACTTATATATATTGTTTATATTATATAGACATTTTTTCATATATATATATATATATTTATATATATACTCTAACAATTGTATCAGCAAAATGTAAGTGGTTTTTTGAGACAAGCCCGAATTCCTGTAGGACTTGGGGAAGAGCTCAGTGGACCTGTTTTTCTGAAGAATGCTGTTGACTGTGCAAGTTCCCACAGTTTTAAGATTATCTGAGGCCTTTAGGAGTTGTTAAATTACAAGAGAGTGATATTGTTGAGTGTAAGTTGTAATTCTGGTTGAGATAAATGAATACATACCGAAACCATTTTCTTGTCCACCACCATTCTCTTCAATTTCTTTTCTTATTGTCTGAAGAATAAATGATTTGGGGGCCAGGAGGACAGGGATTGCCTGTTTGTTTCAAACCTTGGAATAAAGCTTACATGGTTAGGTTGTGTGTTAGAAGTGCAGTGCTTCCAGTTGTTCTTTCTCTTTCTTTTCTGGAGGAAGTGAGTTCCACCAGTTGCAGGGAACTTGTCCATCCAGTGAGAGTGGATATCTTTAAGGAATATGTTAGCTGTGCAACTTTCTGCTTCTCTCACAAAATAATGGAGATAGAATATATACTGTGAAAGAATGGACATCTGCATTCTCTGCAGCAGTGTTCTGTATAAAGGCGTATTGGGTGTTTTACGCAGAATTGTTCTGCTAGAGCCTTACCTTATAGTTAAGTGATACGTTGGAACAATCTTCTGCTGTGTTTTATGTAACTCAAATCCTTCCATGACGTTGGAACACAATTTTGTTTTTTCTGTGTCATCTGTTTTGTTATACACTTAAAAATACCTTTAAAGCAGGAAACGTTAAACATCACGTTTCTTCCTTCTTACCTCCACTTTTCCCACACTTAGAAACTGAAGTGAAAGAAATGATCATTCTTTCTTCAGTAATTTTTACCTGTGTGCAGTGTGTATTAATCTTCCAAATGCTCAGAAAACACTTACTTTTATTCTGTGATGAAAACAAGATGATGAATCATTTATTTTAAATCCTCTTCTGTTTGTCTATTCATTTGTTTTTTTGACAGGTCCTTGACCAATATGAACGTGAAGGATTTAATTTCCTAGCTAAAGTTTTTAATTCCTCGCATTCCTTCTTAGAAGACTTGACAGGTCTAACTTTATTACATCAAGAGACGCAGGCTGCTGAGGTAAGAAAACCTGCTTTGGATATTAAAGGAAAACCAGGTGGTTATTTTCAGCTGTGCAACCATATGAGTAAATGAATCATTGGTAGAATCAAGCATTAATGTTTGATTTACAGGATGATTTACATGAGCCATGTGTGTATTCCATACAGTGAGTTAGGAGGTGTCCTGTAACTGTTGTAGAATGAGAAATGCTGATATGAGAATCTTTTCTTTTTTCCTTTAAGGGCAGATGATGTACAGTGATGTAAAATGGGATGCATTTTAACAGCCAGTTAGAAATGTGCAGCACTGTTGATAAAGTATACCAACATTAGGTAGTCATGATAGCACAGAGCCCACTTTGAACTTATAGCCACAGCATTTATGCAAGTTGCCAGGTGGTTTTTGCTACTGGTTGTGACTGAAGATTAGACATTTTTGAAAATTAATCAGAACTTTTTAATATCAGAATTTGTAAGTGTTTATTTTGAAGAAAAGAGTTGACTTGTAGTATGTGGTGTAAGATCAGTTATCATTTTAACTCGGTCTAAATTACAATAGATATGCTCCTTCATGGATTGCAGTGTGAGGAATACAGTGCTGTTCATTTATTCATTTAGTGACAGAAGTTGTGACATGGAGTTAAATGCGTGTTCTGCTTTTAGGAGAGATATACCCTGTCTTAAAAGTTGTGATATTGAGTCTCTTCAATGGAAAAGGGTATCTGTCTTAAAGTTGCATTTAATAATATTTATAATCCTTCCTCCATCTGTGAAAGTCTATACTCCTCAGCATAATTTAATTGTGGTGCAACAGTATCACATGGATGTTTCCAGAGTTGGCTTTAAAAAGTGATTATTTAGTTACTGTAGCCTGTGCAAATGCTATAACTGTTTTTTCAGCTGCAATTGACTCAACGCTTTTACTTAATAAGGTTTGCAGGAATAATAGTGACTTGACTCCCTGTTTCATGTTTTAACCTTTTAAAATAATTGGAGCAGATGCTGGAGACATTAAACCATAAAATACTTGATGGACTCTTAAATCAGACTGGTGATGCCTACAGAAACTTAGCATATATGAGGGGGATTCAGCAAAGCAAAACAAATACTCTTTACCAGGTGCTACCCATTAGCAATAAGAGTGATTGTAGTCTGCCATACAGGACTTGTAGGATGCTTAGAAGTCAGCTAATGACAGTATTAAAAAGAATTATTTCTGCCCTAGGTAGTAATAAATTGTTTTGCAGGTATTAATTTTTTAATTCTGCTGCTTCATACTGCATGCATGTGTATGTGTTTTTTTTATAAAGTTTTAGCCACTCTTTACAGAATGTAGAATCTGCTGGAAGTTTATTTTGTAAAATAACTTTGTAAAGTTCAAAGTTTATCACAAATATATGGAATTAGAGTACTTTCAAAAATCTTTGAGTTCAGTAGTGAGGTTATGTAGCGATTGCATTGCTGTCATGGAAAGACAGAGTAGTTCTATATAATAAAGCATAGTATAATTTTGTTTTGCAGATAAAGTAAAAATAAAATCCTGCTCAATAGAATGATGATTCCTTAAAATCTATGAACAGTTTATACAGCTGAGTTGGAAGATTGCTAGATGACTTCTCTGGCTACTTTTGGGCTGCTCACAGCAGGAAGAATACTCTAAAATTTAGATGTTATTGATTTAAGATCAGTGCTCTCTAGAACAATTTAAGATGTTCTTGATACCTGGCATTCTAATGAGTGCAACAAAAGTAATAAGCCATACTACTTAGTAGTAATCCCATAAAATGTCTTTTATGGGATACCAAGTATACTGAGAGTTTGATTAGGTGCTCTTTAACCCAAGGTGAGGCAGGTTTCAAGAGACACGTATGGCCAACTTTGATGATTAGAGTATTGAGTGTTTGGCTGTTCTACTGTTCTGGTGAGAAATTACTTGCCTTTCTGCACTTTCATTCTTCAAAGAGGTTTCGAATTGTAGTTTGGTTTCTAATAATTGAAGATTTCCTTTCTTTCTATTGAATAGAATTTCACCAAACAATACGTTTATTCCTGTGATGAAAGAGTTCTTTTTACAATTCGTATAGAGTCACTATAGAGTCACTATAGAGTCACACTATATATAGAGTCACTATAGAGTCACACTATAGAGTCTTGCAATTTGTATAGAGTCACTGATTTGGATGAAATGATTTGTTGATTACATTTGGCTAATAAATTTGCATCAAACATGGAAACATGCATCTCTTTATTTTTTTTAAGAAAAGGAACTCTCTTAAAATCTTGACTCATCATGAGCCTTTGAAGAGGTGTTTTACTCAGGCAGTTGTCAGAAGGGTTGGAACTTTTGTCACTCTTGTCCTGCGCTGCAGCAAATTGCACCTAAAGTTATATCATTGGCATTTTATTTACCTAAGCAAAGCTGCTTTCATGAAGTATGTTTGTATAAATACTTCAATGTACAAATTTTTAAACTGGTCTTGAGGTGCTCAATAGAGGCCCTGGATGTGCCATGCATGTTCTGTAAGAGAGGCTGACCACATTAAGGAAAGCATTTTTGGATGATCTTAAGTTTCTATGAAAACATTACCTTCCCCACATGCTTGGTATAGACTGTGTTTGCCCAGACTGAAGCAATACAATCTGCAGTAAGATATGCAGGACTTTTCACATACTAAATGCCTTTATAACTTGCAGTGTTCAGTTTCCTCTTCCAGTGCTGTGCTGTTGACCCAAGTATTAACAGCATATTAAAATTACTGTATACATTTTAAATGATTGGTATCTGTATAGCCATAATTCAGTGTTCAACAGGAGAAGAATCATAACGCAAATGAAGTTTTGGTTCTAATTCGGTACTAATCTCAAAATAATGGAGCACCTGTTTCTTTAACGTAAGATGCATCAGGAAATTATAAATGTTCTGCATGGTTTCCTTAGTATTACAATTTACTGAGTAAATATTATTAGCAAATGCTTTTATTCTGTCTTAAAATGACAGTAAATTTCAGGCTTCTGCTTTCTCCACATCTGACTTCAATTGAGGTTCCGTGGAACATTTTTTATCTTTTTATACCAGTTAGATATTTATGTATGGCTTCATTAAGAGACACTGATGACACATGTGGCTTTGAAAGCCAAAAGAAGCTGTGGGAAACTCACATCAGCACTTAGGCCTTGTTTCCACAGCATCCAGTTCTTGTTGGGATCTACCTGAGCTCACTTAAGAATTGTACTCCTGTTTTCCAGGTCACTTTGTTTCCTTGCTCCAAACCAGAACTTGCAAATGTAAGAATTAATACTTCGAGGGGAAAAAAAAAACTGACAAAAACCACGAAAAGGAATGGAATAGTTGATGATTGACTCATACCGATATGTGGGTTAGCAACAGCTGCTAACTTATCTCATTTATACATGGATTTTATTTAAACTGTGAATTACTGTCATAGTGCCAAAACATTGATAGAGTTTAAATCTTTCTATATATAAATTTTCACCATAAGCCTTGATTAGCTGTAAAATGGGAAGTACTGCTCTGGGTGAACTCAGTCTTGTCGGTTTTCATGTAAGGGGGAGAAGGCTATGCAATAAATAGCAGTCAGTGCCTCATTTTATGAGTTGTAATAAAAATTAGCTGTAGTAATATAGCACTGTTCAACGTGCTATGAAACTGCTGTATTACTGGTATATATAGTCTGTGTTCCTCATAATATGTGCATAGCATTTGAGCACAAATGAGCATAAACAGCATTGATCAGTGGACATACTGTTCTATGTCAGGCATTTTCTATGAAGAGAGATCAAGGTTGTTTGTCTTGCTCATGTTTCCTGTTTTAACATGGGAAATGGGAAATTCGAGCATGGGAAATACAGTTGCAAACATACTCTAATTTTCTTTTTTATGAATTAATTTAATTGCTCTCACCAGATCTGAACTTATGAGTACTCGAATTGACAAAGTAACACTATAAGATACTAGAATATTCTTAGTTAATAATTAATTTTAATTGAAAATGCACAAGAAATCTTTTCTGAACTGCTGTAACTAAGCTGTAAAATCTGAAGAAGTGATGGATTTGATGTCTATAGAAACTAATAGTGCCTCTAGAAAACTCTTTGTGCTTAATCACATTCTTTCCTACTGTGTTTCATAAGACAGAAGGAGATGTACCTCAGTTTTCGCCTGTAATGGTCCATCACAGTGGATTAGTGTGATTTCATTCAATTTTTCATAATCTCAACATTCTGATATCGTTTCTGTGCTAGCTCCTGACATTGCTGAGCTAGTTAGCACCAACTGTCACATGTGACAGAAGAAGACTGAAAGAGCAGTTCTTGGAGTTAACCAGTGATAGGGTATGAAGTTTGTGCAAGTACAGCAGAACACCTGCACCACGATAAATATCCCATCTCAAATACTCTTTGGCTTTGGCCTAGAGGTGAAAAGTAGGTGTTACATAGGGAAAACTTTTTTCTTTGGGAACTTCTGATGCTTGACTGAGGCAGAAATGTTGCATGTCTCTGTTGCACGCTGTCTTGTTTCCATTCCCTGTTTCCATTTCACCTACCTGGTATTTTGGTGAGGAATTTTTGGTGAGTGCTGACTTGCTTGCTTTGACTGCTCTGTTAGCAGCTGTAGACAAAAAAACAAAACAAAACAAAACAAAATCTACAAATCCAGAGCTAAAATATAATCCCATGAAATAGGCAGTCCAAGGAATTAAAAATTCAACTAGATTCCTAGATTTCCCGTGGAGGTAGACTTTGGAAAGTGCTTTTGCTCCATATTCCTAGAGATTACTTAGAGTGTTAGCATAAAGCAGTTCTCAACACCATGCCTAAAAACTGGTATGGAGTCATACCAGTAATGTGTCACTTCGAAACATAGAAGCTATGTACATGAATTTCCTTTAAATTCTCATTTGCTACATCTGGCAACTTGCAATTTGTGGGAAGTTGCACACTGAGATTGTAAAATCTTTCTTCATAATTGAATCCAGATGTTTTTGGCTTATTTGTTCTCTCCTTGTACTCTGTTTCCACTTCTCCCTGTTGAGAGGGCACTGTTACAACAGTAACCGTGTGTTTGTGAGAGATACTTAAATGACTAGGAAGAGACACTAATAACTTTAAACCTGTGGTAGATCTTACACTCTATCTTCTTATTCTGCTTAAAATGGTAAAATTCTGCGTGTTGTCAGATAACAAGTATGCAAATCTCCATTTTCCTACTCATTCATTACTCTGTATTTACAGCAGAGAGGCTTTAGCCAATGGCAAGCTGATGGACATGTATATAATGTACTGTACCTAGAGCTTTCATGTTCTGTTTGCAACGATTCAGGTAGCCTTTGATTCCTGTCAGTACTTGCTATGCTAGATTTATAATGAAGACAGCAGTCCTGATGAGATTTAATGAAATTAAATGCCACTGAGGTCACTGTTCACTTCACTGTTTAGTGAAGGCAATAACAACAACATAGAAATGAAAAATGAAAACCCAGGAAGAGTCAAAGTGCTCTTTGTCTGATGATAATTGGGTTCAGAAATCCCTGGCTTTTAGTAAATAACCTTTTAAAATCTTGATAATCTGCACTAAATAGATGTTATTTTGTGCTTTTATTTAAAAGAATCACGTAACTGTGATTGGAATCTGTTTTTCTCTGTAACTGCAACACTATCTATAAACGTATGATAAAGTTCCCAGATCTCCTTCATGTGAGATCCAGCCAAGTGATCTTGCATACATACAGATATGTCATGTCTTATATGATTGTGTCTAAAAATTACTATTTATTTTTTTTCTGCTGCCATAACTCTTACTTCCTACTGTCTTGCTATAAGGAAGCCCAGAAGCCCCTCTTGAGATACAAGAGATTAAGAAGTGTTCATAATTCTTGAAGTAACCTCAGAAAATTGTATCTGTTTTAAGAACACAGTTCCTCTGCTGGAATTCTAGTGAATGCAGGATAGTTACAGTGAGCAAGAAACTGAAGTACTGAGACAGAAGCGAGTGTGTAACAGGAGAAGTAGCCACGGTCCTGTAGGTGCGGTGCTTTCAGCCTCCTTCCTTTTCCTTCTCAGGATGCTGATTTTTCTTGGCTCATGCTGTAATCAGCTTTCCTTCCTTGTGAGTATGGGAATTAGATGTTGGCAATGAAAGGAAGAGTTGTGTTTTCCAAAATATCCAGCCAGTTTTGTGCAGAGGTGGCTTTATAAAAACAACGCTTTCTTTTGGGCTAGACCTCAATTTTGAACTAGGTAATATCATTGCTAAAATAATAGTTGGCAAATTAGGATTGTAATCTGTTTGGTTCCTTTTAGGGGAGTGGTGATAATTATTCCAGAAAGGTTTTTGAATTCTGTTGATTCCTTTTTCTCTACAAGAAAAATCTCCAGTAAAGAAGGGAGAAGTGATATAATTTAGGAATTAAGTATCTTCCATTCCAATATGTTTTGCTACAATGAGGGATGAATAGACTGTTCAAGATGCATTCTATTATTCTCATGCGAAGAATAAGAAATTACACAACACAGACAAACATGCTGATAAACTTTGTTTTATAATTAAGAACATAAATTATACAATGTGCATCTTAGTGCAAATGAACAGTTGCTGAGTATTTGGGCCCCTCTAGGTTACTTGAGTGAAAAAAAAGAAAAAAGTTTGCTGCTAGACAAATTACTACCAGATGCAGATTTCAATAAACACAGGCTATTGTAGCCTTACCCAAAGGTGCTATGAATTTCTTGAGGCGAGTCTGCCTCTGCACTCACTAAACTGTTGAATGTTTGAATGGTAATGGAGTTACTGTATTATGTGTGAATTCACCCATCCCCCATTCTTTAATGTACTTTGTCTTGTAGGCCTTTAAATGTTGTCCTTAAGAGTATATAATCACTAACTATGTTTGCATTCTTTTGACAACCTATATATTCTCCGTGTCTCTAAGCCTTCTCTTATGACACTTGTTTTAGAGAGTTGTACAAGAGAACTTGTGCACTTACATATATACAAATTAATTCTACAAAATACAAATTAACATATCACGTACACAAAATGCAATGCTATTCTATTATTGTCATCATCTGGTTTGACTGCAGGACCTTTCTGTATGAACAGCAGTAGCTTTTTCAGCTTCATAAGCTACTTTAAATACATCTGGAACTATTAATTCATAATAAATGAAGATGATGATAATGTTAGGAGTTGTTGAAAAATGGTGCAGATTTACCACAATTTCTCTTCAATGCTAGTGATTGTTGATTCGTATGACAATCAGAGACAAAGTTAATGAAGTATCATGCATTTTAATAAGAAACCATCAACGTAAGACTTAGTCTTTTGTGGTAATCTTCTATGGAAAAATCCTTGTATGCTACTTCTCAACTTAAATTTTCAGAAGTTATTAATTTTTTCTTTTTATGAAGTATGGAATAATTATATCAATGTGCTTATTTGAAGTTTTGCATCTTTACTGCTACTATAATGCAAATATTGTTGGCTAAAGTTGACACTAATTTTGCTGAGATTTATCAAACAGACATGGATCAGTAACAGTGAATTTTAATAGCCCTTAAAATGAACATTGACCATAGCTCTTACAGTTCTGAGTTATCTTCCCTTTTGGTTCTGAATACTTTCCAGGTATTCACCCTTTAATGAGTGTCTCTGTGAATGCTGGTATTTCCTTTGCTTTATTCTAATTCAGGTTCTAGTGAAGTTTCTTTTTTAAAGTCTCTTTTCTTGAACACATTATAACTTGGCTTCTAGCTGATGTTCACTTTCTAGCAAACTTATTTTGTATTTGTGGAGTTGGCTGGAGTCCTGGAGAGGCCACCTGATAGCTTAGTAGCGATAGCAAACAACCAATTTCATAGTTAAAACCTGGATTTGATTCCAAGGTTAGTCATTTTGTGCCTGTGAAGATATGGATCACTTAACTGATGGTGTTTTTCCCACCAGTGACTTCTGTTGATTGATTTAGGGGCAAATTGATGGAAAGTTCTCTCCTTGAAACTGAAAGTTATACCTGACCTGAAGAGGCAGTAAAAGTATTCACAAAATATGCATTTGGATAGCATAAATTTAAAAAGAAAAAAAAAAAAGATATAGGATGAGTTTATTGTCCCTGTCTTTTAAACTTTGCCAGAAAAACCCATCCTAAAAATTAATATTAATTACTGTGCTTCAATTAGCAATGAGTTGTAGCACTCCCTAGATTCTGAGTGAGCATTGGGCACTGAAGTTTTTAAATCGGGTAGACATACACGTCAGTGTTGTATATATGCCCATGGATATTTCAGTCATTCTGTAAGCTCAGGGGACTATAAGGCTGTGCTTAACTGATATCCTGAAGCCTTTGTTTTTGAAGGTATATGTGCAGCTCTTGTCGTAGGGTATAGAATGTTGCAAAAGAATTGTTGAAAGACTCGTGATTCTTTCATAGCAAATTAGGATGAGAAGTGAATCGTTCCAGTTAATGCAAAGGCAAGTATAATAAAAGTAGTCTGTTTGGAATTTAATGAATGCAGTATTATTATGGAAATAATTCTAGAGAAATATTCAGTTGCAAACGTATTAGCACTTTGTCATCTTACTATAATGATTCTGTTTAGATACTTTTACTGTATGTGAAATGAGCGCACTGATTTTTTAAGTGCTGTCTCAAGCTTGTCTGACAATGAGTTTGATCCTCTGCTAGCTGTGAAATCATGTAGATTAATAGGAAACATAAAAAATACATAGTTAAGGAAATGATACAACCTATTACTTAAAGATGACATCTAAGATACTTATTTTGATATAACTATTGCAACAAGAAAAGTCAAAGAAATAGAGAAGGGATGCACAAATAAACTTGTAAAGGATTTAATCATTGTTTTTCAGCATCTCAAGGGATGAGGGTTAAGAGATTCAGTTTTAAAAGGCTCTGTGTTGTTGAAAAATTTATTTATCTAGTGTCTACTGAAATAGAGTGCCAACAATAGCAAATCCAAAATGAAAGTTAAAAAGAGAGAAAACCACTACTGGAAGAAAATATGAAGGCATAACAGAGCTATTTAAAATTATTATAGTGCAACAGCTGTTTTTGCTAATGTTTCTTGGTTATTAAAAAAAAAAATCTTGTAAGTTCTAATTCCCTTTGTCTTTTCACTTTGAGTAACTATAGCGTATGAAGTTTGCTGTGACTCATTCTTCCCACAAATGCTGTTTCTTTAAATAGCCCTTGTAAAAACATGCATTTCACATTAATTATCTTAGTTGGCAAACGTGTAGCCTTTTTTTTCTTCCTGGGTGAGTGATTTATATGTCCTAATCTGTGGATCTGCCTCTGCTACACATGGTACATACCAAACTAGTGGTAATGCGATGCTGTATGCTACCTATGGTAACTGTATGTGTGTCTTGGAAGGATGGAGCTGGCTGGTAGAATATATCAATCATTACTTTCATCTCTTTCGTGACAGGCAAATAACCTTATATGTAATAAATTTATATTATTGTTGATGTTGTATTTATTTTGGGGGGATGACACTCATGACATTTAGGCTTCATTTTAATTCTCGGTAACATTTATGAGTTAATGGACAAAGATGGGGCAAGTGGAAAATAAGATGTTATTTCCAGTCTCCAAAAGAAATCCTCGTTGTATGAGATTTGCTCACTGTAAGAAATACTGTAAAGAACTGTAAAGGGAGTTAAATGATGGAAGTTCATTCATATAAAGAATTATTGTGAATCTGTTGTAGCTGTCATATGTGAGTGACTGCTGAGTACTGTATTTCAACTTTGTAGGCAGTCATGGCATTATTTTAAAGAGCATTATGGTTGTAGGCTTTCTCACTGCTTTCATAATGTTTTACATTTTCTCTGATGGCACAGCGTATCTTTCATGTTCCTACAGCAGAGTTCTGTACTGAATTACATATACTCATGTGCAGCAGCACATACGGATACTGCTATGGTCATCACCTACTCCAGCTGTCTTGCACTGCCCAAAGTGAGGAATGGAAAAACTGAGAACAACCTTTGGAATGAATGCAAATTGTGAAACTCAAGTTCACTCTTTTTAGATATGTAATGAAATGCTTTGAACATTGATTTTCCTGGACTTTCAGGTTTTGTGTGAGTTGGAGCTGGTGATTTATAAGCAATAATTGGAGGATGATGTGAGAGCTCTCAGGACAATATTAGATATAGGTTATTGTGTTTGGAGAATTGCTAGGGATTGTTAGAGTTAGCTAGCTTACTCATGAAAGAGAATTATTGTTTTCATGAAGACATTTATAAACTGAGTGAATATTATGACTGTTGTAAGTTTTGCTTTCAAAGAAGTGTGATTTTTACCAGCTTTAGCAAAAAATGTACTATTCTTTATTCTGATTATAAAGTGAGATTTTGATTCTCTCCTATTTAAGAGGAAAACAAAGAACTTACATGGTGGAGAAAATTGCTCATAGAGTAGACTGCCTATTTAAAAGGATAATTTTAATGTGAAGGGATAAGGTAAGTTAGCAAAACAGTACCCAGAAAGTTACAATCTGATTCCAGTATCAAAAACACTTTCACTGTCTAGATCTTCATTGTATTTTCTTTTTTTTCTTCATTTTGGGTGGGGCTCTGTTTAGCTAATCTGTTTCAGAAAGAGTATCAAGAGTACTCTGATTTCATATTTAATACGAGATCTGATTAATACTTCAGGCATGCAAGAGAGCTATAACATTAATACCGTTGCTACTATAGTGAGATGCTATTACAGACATCACAGGACTTGTTATACTAGGAAACATGATTACTTTGGATTAAAGAAGTTGGCAAAGTCTGGAAGGATTTTATAGATGTTGATGCTTTTAGTTGTACGTAGTTTTACTATTTTGTTCAAAACATTTAGATCTAGAATTAGTGAAGCATAATAAATGAATGAAATAGGAAATGGATCAGTGGATTTGACAGTCTTTAGCTGATGTTGAGCTGGTGATGAATTTTACTGTGGTATTACTTAAGCCTTCAAATTACTAGGTACTTAAGGAAAGTAATAAATTAAGCACTTATATGGAGAAACCAGCATTCTTTATAAATGGAATGATTTGTCTGATAAGACACAAAGAAATGCTAGGGGGCATTTAGACTGAATATCAGTAGGAATTTCTTCATGGAGAGAGTGATCAAGCATTCAAACGGGCTGCAAAGGAAGGTGATGGAGTCCCCATTGCTGGAGGTGTTCAAGGGACATGTGGACGTGGCACTAAGGGACGTGGCTGCGTGGTGGACTTGGCAGTGCTTGGTTGATGGTTGGACATGGTGATCTTAGAGGTCTTTTCTAACCTAGATGATTCTACGATTCTGTGACACGCATGAGAATTTAAACATATATCTTAAAGGATTTGTTGTTCCAATGCGTGTGAGAGAGGAGCTCTCCTTCCTGGACGAGGTGTCTGTGGTCTGATTCTTGAAGGGAGAAGATGGAGAGAGCAGTCAGGAAGCACAGTTATGAGAGACAATGTCAGTGCTACGTGTGTCTAAGCAAGGCAAGCATTGAGTGCCCTTGAAAACCCTGTCCTGGGGACAGAGAAAGGAATTGGCAGCTGTTGCAGTTTGGAAGGAGTCTGGAGCTTGTTGAAATGCTAGGTAAGCCAATTGAGTTAGCTATAAATGTTCTGCAATTAAGAGGGACACAAAGAGTATTGAACGTAGTTTTCAAACACAAGGCAAAAACAAAGTGGGAAAATATGAGTTTAGAAACGAAAGGACTGAGTGTTGGCGTTTTTCTGCAGCATCTCCAAAATGTAGTCACAGTGTTAGTGTAACTGGAAGGGACGATGAAGCAGAAATTCCAAACAGCACTGTGGTGTGTTGAATTGCTTCAAGGTCCCTTTTTTATGTGAATTAAGCATTCCATGTATGCATATCCTGTCAATTTGATCACTCCATTAATCTCAGCTGTATAAAATTGGCTGTATTTTAAAACTGCTTTATTACCAGACCTTAGAAAACTGGTGTGACATACAGTAACTTGCTGCAGAAAGTGGCATCCCATTCCATTATATGAAGTCTGTAATACTGTGGAGATGTTACAAAACAATTTTTAACATCTGGTTAATTTCAGAATATTCATTGGGATCTTGGATTTAGTCAAGCAGTCATCATTTGCTTGTTACCATGATGCAGAATTAGTGTTTCATGTCTTAATGTCAGTGTTAAGTAAGTTTAAATGAGAAACGAGCAGTAACCAATGATGAAAGGGTTTTCAATTTTGAAATAGTCTTGCTCCTTTTGTCACAGGCTGGACTAGAAAAGCAAAATATTTAATGACTGAAATTGTTCTTCAGTTTCAGTTGATATTTGCTCTGTAATATGAATCAGGAATTTACTTCTGTAAAAATATTACTAAATCCCTTTTCCTTTGAGCTATAGACCTGGATTAAATCCCGTATGTGATTGGATTTCAGCAAATTGTAAGTCCTTTCTCAGTCCTTTTTAATTTTGCACTTAGGATAAAACTACATCAAAAGCCAGAGTAGATTTCTCATATAACTATTCCATGATCAGGTTGGGTTTTTTTTCCCCTTTACATAGGGTCTCATTACTAAATTAAGCTTTCAGCATTAATAAAACATTGTCCTGCAGAATAAAGCCTGTAATTTTTCTTATATGTTATCTTCTGTTCCTTTTGAAGTATTCAGTTTTATGGCATTGAAGTGCAGGATAGAAGAGAGAATTAAAAAAAAGGAATCTGGGTGCATGTTGCAGAGTTTCTTAGGGTGACATGCTGGACGTATTCCGGAGTGTTTGATAGTGATGTATCAACTCCTGTTTGCAGTAGCCTATATGTGGGTGGTTTTTTTAATGTTATGAACAGATAGTATACTCCCTGTCATCGTCTGCCCAAGTGACTGTTTTCAGAAGTCTACAGTCTGTGGTGTAATGCATTTGAGACACACCAGTGCATTGTGGTTTTTTTGTACTGACAGTGAGTAGGAAGAGGAGCGTGGAGAGGATCATTCTGAACTACATGAGCACTGTTCAAAGTGAACCAACCAACCCAGCTGACTGGCCCAGTCCACTTTGGCATTGTAACTTTGAGAGTAAAGAAGCATTTGCAGAGCCAGCCATGTGGAGAACATTTTCTGGAATGAAATTTTGTATACTCACTAGCAGAACCTACATTCCATATTGCATTGGAATACATTGACTTTTCATTTTTTGCTTCATTCAATACGGGATATTGTGCACTGAAAATCTTAAAGACAGTCTGTTTTGTTTATATTTATCTAGAGATGGAGGCGTAGAAATTGTCTCTTGCCAATGTTATATATTAGTGGCAAGTAGGAAAAGTTCTGTTAGCCCACAAGGAACAACAGCTGGAATTTATTTTGTCTTGCAAGCTTTCAGCTAATTTTTCTTAGAGTGTCCCACCCAAAGGTATTTTTTGAACTGTTTGGGCTGAACTCTTTTTCTCTTTCTTGTGCCTGTATTGACAGTCACAGATGTTGTTACTATGCAAGCCACTGTTATTATTATTTTCCGTAAATACTTTCTGAGTTTCCTTTAACTGTGACAGTTTTGTTGCTGTTGGGTGGTGGAGCTATTTCATTCAGGGCAACAAGTGTTTTCTTTTAAGTATGCAGAGCGTCTCATCCTTGTGTTGTGTTTTTCCAGTGCACTTTAAAATGCCAAAGTCCTATTCCAATACAGTTTTGTAGAAGCCTTCCATTTCAGTTATTATGTTTTAAATTTGCACAGTATTGCTTTTAGTTTTTCAAGATGTGTCATCGCTGTCATTTTAGTGGTGAAATTCTACTTTCTCATTCACTTACTTTAATCCCATGTGTTGCTAACTGACTGGCTCATAACACTTTTTCTCATGTCCTGTCATACATAATTTCTCTATTTGGTTTACACTTCCCAGCATTGTCTTCACATTTCTGCTTTATATCATCTGTATGTTTTATTTTAAGTTAAGTTTTAAGTGTTTTATTTTAAGTTTTATTTTAAGTATGATTTGAAATTAAAAGTTAAACTTTTCAGCTTCCAGATTTACAAAATTGCTTGATGTACTTTATTGTAAACTCTGAAAAAAAGCAGTTGTAGACTTGTGTTGTTTGCTATTGTAGTGTAGTATATTGACACAGGAATGCTTCTTAATGGCAGATTTGATTCTCTGTCAGAATCACATACAGAAAACTTGTTCCAATTCTGTTTATGTCCACAAAAGTTTTGCGTTTCAACATCTGCTTTATTAATTACATGAATTGCATTAGTAGTTACTGTGAAGCTGTTGACTGGTTTATCTTTAAGTTTATTTCTATTTTAAATTTTGCTTTCTGAAGACCAATACTTATGGTTAGGAGCGATTACTACGTTTGGTATTTCATGTATTTTCTTGATCTGCTGTGTTTGGGTTGCCAGGTATGCTATTTTCTGGATTCACAGCAAACTTACCTTGCCTCATCTTTTTTTTTTCTTTAGCCTGTAAAGCCAATTTAGAGGTCTGTAACACAGATTGATTTCCCTTTCTTCCTGTACAAACATGTGTCTTCCAATAATTATATTCCCATTGAGCAATCAGAAATTGCAGGTACCTGTTTTTCATGTTTGTTAAGTGTCAGGTTTAACTTAACCAGTCATTTTGGAGAAGTGTTTGTCAAGCCCCTTGCCCCATGTCAGCAACCTTCCTCACCTGTGCAACAGCTTGTGCCTAGAGTATTATTCTAATACCTGTTGCTAAGACATGTTACTTCATAGGTTCAAACTTCAAATTTACATTTTAAAGACTAATGTTCATAGAGAAAAAGCTTGAAGAAGCTTTCTTCTTTTTGCTTGTTTGTTTAATTAGCCTTCTCTTGGTTCTACCTGCCAGAGACTAGTTTTTGATGTAATGTAATTTCATGGGTTTCTAGAGGAAAAGGAGTGCTATATGTGTAAAGATGTGCTGCCCCAGATGCAGAGCAACCTCTATCTTTTCCTTTAGATATTATGTATGCATGGTCAAAAATACTCAGCCTTCAAATTTGGGCTAGTATTTGGCTCCGACATGAGGCCTTCCAGTCCTTCCATTTTGGCTCATACATTTTCTTTTAGGCTTTTCTAGTAGAATTCTCAATACTTTTTATTAGATTCTTTAAAATCGTGTTATTTTTTATGTCTCTTGGAAATAATGATATAATTTCTCCAGAATCCTGGAAAAAGAGAGCACTTAAAAAAGCAGGATTCAATCTGTTGTGTTGTTCTTACGTGTCCTTTTGTATTGAAGCTGTTGTTGGCCTGGTGGGTCACATTTAGTTCATTTAAGAGCCTGAGTACACTGAATCTCCTAAGTAGAATTCCCACGTATAAGCATACGTGCAGCATACTTCCATACGTACGAGAAGGAAAGAGGAGCCGCTTCTGTTACTGAATGTTCACGTGTTCAGCTGAGATCTCCATGCATCTTTGTTTATCGAACAGAATAGCCAAGTAAGTGAAGTACCAGAGAGAAGTTTGTCAGTGTTGTTCTCACCATTCATTTAAGCACATTTTAAGACTAGCTTTTATCTCTGGCAAGTGAGGGTCTATTCACAGAAGAATACTGGAAGTTCTTGGAATTACAAAGATGCCGAGTTGCTAGCCAAATTTTCCCTGGCTGAGCAGTGACAAAAGCTGCCAGATGACCTGAGTTTTATGGGCTGATTTTTTTCTGTTGAGAACTACTGTTCTCTCTGAGATCATCAATACCGGCATTCAACATTGGGATAGAATTGCTGTTTCCAGGGTTAGAATGTGAATTTACAGTTACAGAACAGCAATCAGATCGTAGCTGAAGTCGTTCTCCATGAAATTTTGTAATTAAATAAAATCCCAGTATATTAGTAATTTTAGCAGAATGTTCTAATCCAAAATGAAAATCAGATGTTCTTCATGGAAATAAGGAAGTCCAGACAATGGGCATTGTATTTAGGTTAGAAGACTTGTGGTCTGTATTTTTTTTCATTTTCATTGTTTATGTTTGAGGCAAGTTTTTGCTCAGTTTAAGGAAAAAAAAAAGCATTAATTTAAAATCTTTTTTTTTTAATTGTATCTGAAAATATTTCTCTTGAGTTGTATAAAAAATCAGATCCTCTGGAAGTTCATTGCCCTTATGAATGGAGGCCTGGTGAGTGTGGAATTTTTATGACTCCCTTAAAAAACAATTGCGAGCATTCCACAAATAAACAATACAATGATTTGAGACAACATTTCAATGTTTATTTTACAATAATTTGTTCTCCAGTGTTTATTTCAGTATGGTATTTCATAACTTCTAATTATACTAAGATTTCTTTTGTAGCAGTAGAGAGAGAGTAGGACTTTGGACCACGAGTAAATGCAGTTCCAGCAACAACTGCAGATGTGGACCGAGTGTGCTATTGGTTCAGAAGGTTCTGGAAGGAGAGCCAAAATAGTCGTGTTGCACAGGCCAGCTGCTTTCTACTGCTCTGTGCATTTTGCAGTTATTTGAGCTAGTTTAATCCTTTGTTTCTCTCAATTAGTGTTTGGGTTTTTTTTCTGTATTTTTCATTAATAAATTTCACTTGTGATTTTGTGGGAGCTTTTTTTCCTCTCTTCTTTCTGGGTTGTTTTTGATAAATAGTTAACTGTAATAGAAGTTATGTCAGTATTGGCTTTTCCAGCCCTGTGTATAAGCTCCTGCAAGTTATAGTTAATATTTTACTGGCAAAATTAACCAGTGCTGTTAGTGCGACAGAAGCAGTTCTCTGTGCAGTAGAAATCATAACATTGTTGATACTGCAGAAGAGTTTTATTTGAAAAGCTTGGAGAGGCAGGGAAGTCAACATCATTGGGTTGTTCATTGCCCAAGAGATAGCAGTCATGTGCCTATGAAAGCTCTCCTTGTTGCTTTTGGACAGGATTTACCTTCTACTGCACAATCTGCAAACAATCCAAGAGATTCCATTATCACCAGAAGTTCCGTTTGAATCCAGAACATGTTCAGCTGCTGCAATATTTTTTCTGATTCATATCAATAACATTAAACTAACCCTGATTGAGCTCACAGGGAAAATTACAGCATTTGGAAAGGAGAAGATGTTATGCAGCCAGTATGAACCTGTTGCCTGGGGTTTTAGACAGACACCTCAGCCTTAGTTTCCACTCTTCTGTCAAACTTATGTATCACTTACATTCACAGCTCCTTTAAACTGTCAGGGGGGAGAACTACAGAAGAGTTGCTGCCCTTTGTGTGCAAGTGGACGTTGTTCAGTAGCTGGGAGCAGGAGATGGGTTAACAAAGATAACCAAAGCCTTCTGTATTGCCATATGAACAACAGAACTGGAAGGCGTAACTGTGGGGATCAACACAGCAGAGACTTATATTGATCTGATTTGCAGGATCTTTTTCATTTAAGAGAGGCTGGCAGACTTTCAGAGGTTATTCCTGTCAGAAAATCACAAAGTGGGAGAATACAAATCAAAGATACAGTGATCTACTTCCAACTAAAACTGTCTTAATTGAGAAAGTGCAAGTAGTCAGTCTGTTGAAAAGCAGATCACCTTGTGGTTTTGCAGAACAGCACAGGCATAGCATCAGAACACAGCAGTGACAGCTTATGGTCTGCTGGTTGATGCTCACGGACTAAGGAAGGGAACAGGATGCTCTGAAGCAGTTTTACACTGCAGACTCTGGGATTTCCACAGTGCCTTATTTTCTTGTCTGAATCAGTATTCTTGACTCATAACTATGGTAGAGTAATTTACATCCCCACCCCTGGAGACTTTCAGTGCAAGGCTGCATAAGGCCCCGGGCAACCTGATCTAGCTGTGCGGCCCCTGTTCTTTGCAGGGGAGTTGGGCTAGGTGGCCTTCAGAGATTCCTTCCAACTGTAAGGATTCTATGATTCTATGATATCATGGTTCAGCACTGGCTTGTCCTCAGCATCAACATGAAAGAAGCGTGTGTAAGCTTCAAATATATGAACTGGGTTCTCAGCTGAATGTTGGTAGGTAGTAAAAATGTTGCTGGTTTTGTGTAACTTCAGGCTTGATTGGATTGTGTGATTTCTAGTTAATTAATAAATATGACAAATTTTCTTTCAACGGCATAAAAAGTCTTTGTGGAAGGTATGAATTTTTATTAAAGAGGATCTGTCAAATCATCTTCTGTGTTTAATTCTGCACTCTGGTGTTGATATGAAACTGATAGAAGCAGAAAAAATGCCATTTAAAAAATCTCTTCCTGCTATGTTGCTGTGTAAGAAAGTGATATTTCTTAGTTACTGAAGGATAGTTTTAGTTGTAGGGATTTAGAAATGCTCAGCAACTCGCTGGCTCTGAATGCCCTCAATCTTGGGTGATACCGACCTACTCACAGAATCATAGAATCACAAGGTTGGAAATGACCTATAAGATCATCTAGATGAAATGAAAGGCCCTCAGCAGCTGTGTGGAAAGTGGCCTGTTCAGACACCCAGTGACAAGTCTGTGATGATGAACATCCCTTTAGAGCGGGGCTTATGCAAAGTAGGAAATCTCACATCCTCTCTGCTGACTGGGAGATGAGTCTGGGAAAGCTGATGTTACTAGTGTGTCAGCAGTTCCAGTGAATTAAAGAAGATCAAATTGAAACATGAATGTCATCTATAGTACTAGTGCAATAATGAAACTGCGTTTAAGCCAAAAACTTTTCAGGTTGCTTTTACAGCAGCTTTAGCTTGCTCAGCAGTGTCTATACATCTGAAATAATTTGTAATTCATTTTGCAAACTCCTTTAAAATTTCATTATGAGACTGCCCAATTAATTCCCCAAATCGTAGATTCATAAAATCACGGTTGGAAAAGACCTCCAAGGTCATCTAGTTCAACTGTGCACCTACTACCAGTATTTCCACACGAAGCCATGTCCCTCAGTGCAACATCTGAGTGTTTCTTAAACACCCCCAGTGCCAGTGTCTCGACCACCTTCCTGGGCAGCCCGTTCCAGCACCCAGAGAGTGCAGGGTAATGAATTATGATAGAAATAAATAGTGACAAATAGATTTCATGCCAGTAAAAAGATTAGTTGATATGTGAATTATCACAGAGGAAGCAACACATTTGTATTGTATTTTCCTCAAAATTCTTTGTAATATGAAATGAACATGCAACCTCTTACATAATTAGCAGTTGTTTACTAAGGGGAATTTTGATACTTTCATGTTGTTCTAGCTTTTGATCAACATTTGCCTGCTCTGCCTTGTTCATTTCTGGCCATGTGGATTAAAAGGTTCTCTTAATCTTAAATACAGATTATAACTCATTCTTTTTGAATGCGCTGCCATAAAATTGTGGCAACTTTCCAGATTTCTTTTATTAAAGCTTTCTTTATTATGGCTTTTTTGGCCATTAGATGGTTGTTATGTGCAATGGGTACTTGATTATAATTTGCTGAAACTGGGAATCAGTTACAAGCGTAATCCAGTTCTGTAATTAAAAGAGAACATGTTTATACCTGCTAGGATCTTCTGGGAGCTACTTTGGGAGAGGAAAAACCAAATAGTTGAAAGACAACAACTTATGCTAATGAAACATTTAGGCTTTTTCATCTGTCTGTATTTTGTGCAGTGTTGTGGAAGTGTGACTGTTGGCATCATAATTAATTTGGAACCAAAATCTGTGTTTGTGACAGAGATAAGGTGACAGTTGCATTTGTCATAAGCCTCACATAGTTTGTTTTTCTTTTGGATTTGGTCTGGAATTGGCATTTCTAGCACGAAAGGAGTGATTGGGGCAGTCCTTGAATTTAATCCAGGTTTTGTTTCTGCTCTTTTCTGCTTTTGTCAAGTAGTTCAACGTAGCTTTCTGTATTTCCCCACCTATTAAGTTGTGAAAAATCATGAGAAAATGACTAGTATTAAAGTGATTTTAAAATAGAATATTTCATAGATGTATGCCTCATTAGCTTCTGTCTTTTGACTGTTGTGGAGCCAAAAGAAAGGTTAACTTGTCTAAGCTGCATAGTTGAACTTTTGGACAAGGAATAGCATAAAATAGCTGGTGGTAGAGTTAAATCTGATTCTTAGTGCATTGCAGATGAAGTACATACATGACAAACGTAATAAATTTTAGACAATATTTTTTAGAACACTGTAATTATGTAGCAGGTTTACATTACTTCTCTTTAAATTGTGTCTCCTTGCACACTCTATTGCTGATATTCCCTTGGAAAATCTGCACCTAGGATCAGTATCAGTGGAAGATTTTTGAGGTGAAGCTACTTAATTCAATCATAGAAATATAGAAATTCTAAAAACCCAATAGTTTGGGTTGGATGGACCTTCATCTAGTTCCAACCCTCTGCTATAGGCAGGGAAGCCTCCCTCTAGCCCAGGTTGCTCACGGCCCTATCCAGCCTGGCATTCAGTGCTTCCAGAGAGGGGGAATCCACAGACTCACTGGGCAACTTACAAGCATGAGTTTGGCTGAAAACTGTTTAATATTGCAACTGGCCAGTAAAGAGAAGCAAGCACTGTATATGCAGCAAATTTTCTCTTGAAGCTATGTATCAGTCTGCAGTGATCTCTCAAATTAAGGAAATACAATGTTCTTTATTGACTGAAATGGATTCTATTCTATTTTAGACACAGATAAAGCAAAATCTAATAAAAATTTAATGAAAGATGCAGACTTTAAGAGCTCATTCAACAAAATCTACTCAGAAATGTTGATGGGATTGGGGGTTTAGAGACTTCACAAACAAGTGGAGAAATACCATGTTGAGTTTATCAAATGAGACTTGAATGAAAACCGTAATTGATAATTTTATGTCTTTGTTCATTGTAGTCAACCGTAGTGTTCTGGTGAATGTACAGTTTAAACGTGCAGGTTTTTTGAGGATAATTTAAATAACTTGAAAGCTTAGAGTTACCTGAGAAATCCTTCCTCTTTCAAACAAATCTTTTTATTCTCTTTTTGACTTTTTTTTTTTTTTTTAATAATTTTGTTGATTTTGGAAAGAGGAAAAGGTGTTTCTTGTGAATCTGATCTTCTAGATGGCAAGTACTCACACTTCCTTTGCCAATAATTTATTTCATATGTGTTCAGTCCAGTTTTCTTTTCACATATGTGAAATAACAGTTTGGCAGATGGTAAACAAAATATATACAGGGAAGAAGAAATAATTGTTCAGGTTTTTTAATAAAAGTATTTATTTCATGAAATAATCCTTTCATTGAAGTAAATAATTAAAGTTAAAATAAATAAGATCTTATAAGAGATTGCACAGTAATTATGTAACTTTTAAGAAACAAGAGTTCATGGTAATGAAATACTTTCATTTTACTAGGTTTTTCTTGGAAAAGTACATTATCATGTGATGATATATCGCAGTGTGTGAGAGTAGTTTGCTGGTACAAAATCCAAACATCACAAAGCAATTTCCAAAGACCAGATGTTTATCAGTTCCCTTTTATGGAAGAGAACAGCAAGGTTCTTATTTAAAGTTTGTCTACTGGAACTCACAGTCGGCTTTCATGCAGTGTGACTGAGCTCTCGTGTATGGTCCATAAACGATGTACTTTTGAAGGAAGAAAATAACTTACGTGGCTGCATCATCAATAACTGGAACATTAACTTTTATATATGTGAGAAAAACTAGTTAGAGATATTTCGATGTTGAGTAAATATTTGGCATGGCTTTGGTTCAGTGTGACCCATGCAAGGCATTTTTAGCTCTTAGAAGATGAGGATGAATACACCGTTGGTTTTTAGAAAAATGGTGATGATTCTCTCTTGACTTTGTGCACTTAGAAGAATTTTTAGGAGTAACGGGATAGAGGACAGAGAGTGAGACCTTTAGTTGTAGGCAATAGCTAAAATACAATAAAGATATGTGAATTGTATCTTTCCTGGAAGAAAAGCATGTAGACAGTGTGGTCACAGTTCTGCCTGTGCTGACACTGGGCAAATTAAACTCTGTCTCTCATGCCTTCCTGCTTTGTGTCTGCATGTCTGTTATCTGAGTTATCTAAGTTCTCGGGCACAGCTGTTGTATTTCAGTTCATTTTTATTCTGTGCGAGGAGGAGTGAGATTGTAGTCTTTCTAGCACAAGACTTAGGATGCAACCAAGCTGACTAAAAATACCACAGCTTCTTCTTAGTACATATTCCCTTGAGTAAAACTCTGTAAGAAGCAAAAAGTCTCAGAGAATAACAAGGAAGCTGCTTGCTAGAAGTATGTAAAAAAGGCTGTTGTTGAGGAAAGAAAGCAGTTTCTGTGAGGAACCTCAGCTAGCACAACCCTGAAAAACACAGCAGCGTGAGACAAGAATTGCTCTGAATTCAGGTTATGAGTACCTTTAATGAGAGTGCTTTGCTTCAAGCATACACCATTTATAACAGGTAGGTATTGATTAAATGGCTTTGGCATATAAACAGGCTGTTTTAGCATAAGTGATGAGCATCCATTTCATAATGCTTCCTTTTTGCTTTTTTTTTTTTTTTTCCAATTCTAATTGATGCATGCACAGTCAGGAGTAAAATGAAAAACAGCAATTCTCAATGTGAGATGAAGACATGAGAGACAAGTGAGCCAAATTGTTGTGTTACAACAAGTTTTTCAAATACTCATTGTACATAATCACTTCCACTTCATAGAGAGGTCACAAAGCTATTTGTCCTGAAAGCTACACGTAAAAAGCCTGAAAATTACCACTGAGAGCCAACCCTAAAGACTTGAGGAAAAAAAAATAATTCTTGGCTGCCAAATAACCAAGATCATGCAAGAGCAATTGTAGTTAGCCTGCAAAACTATAATAATGTTTCCCCAAGCAACCCAGCCATTAATCTTACCCAAAATAAGGTTTGTTGATTCAAGTTCTTTTTCCCAATTGAGCAGCATTGCATTAATTGACTCTGGTTTATCTCTAAGTATCTGTTTTCATTTTTCAATTACTGGCATTTATTGTTCATATGAGATGTAATTGAATGCTATAAATACAAAGAAACAAAATTGACTCATATCCTAATATTCACTTGTTTAACCAGTTATTTAATAATTTTTAATGCTTAATCATACAAAAATTAAATTTAATTCACTTTTCTCATTTCTTCTTCTTTTTCGTGTATAGATCCTTGCATACTAACTACTTACAGACAGCAAAGCAAGCATAAAGGAAACAGCTTAAATCAGTGCCTTTGCTTTTTTAAAAAATTAATTATTTCATCATTTACATTTGCCTTTCTGGTTGGTTGTCTAGAACTTAGAATACGCATGTATTCTTTTTGTTCTCCATTGTTCACTGTATATTATTCAAACTTTTCTTCCTTTATGCTTTTCAGCTTTTCTTCAGTAGATTAGGGTTTGAAAAATAAAATGTTTGCTTGTCTTACCTAGTTAACTAGCATGATTGACAGGAATAAATGTAAAGTTCACTGCAGCATTGATTTTTTTTTATCATTTTGAATCTCATTAGAATTTGACCCCACACTCTGAAAACTCATTATTTTTTTTTTCCTATTATATTGAATATAAACTGAATTAAATCATAAGAAATGTATCCAGAGTAACTGTTTGACACCCACACACGTTGCAGTAGGTATGGCTGTTATGCACTACTGAGCAGTGACAACATGACACTTGCCAACATTTTTGATGCAATGGCATTGCTCTTGTGCTTATTTTCATTAAGATTGCATTAAGACTCACAGAACTATGTCTGCCTGAAGTTCTGTATTAAAAGTGATTTTAATCCAGCGCACACCAAAACTGTGTTCGTACTAATTAGGAAGTGGATTATGGCATAATTGAAGGGCAATTTAAAATGAAAAAATAGACTGAAGCTTGTATCTCCTCATCCTGTTTGCATGCTGATGTCTGATTCTTTGCTGTCACACAGAGTGTTCTCTGGTTCTCTGTTATGGTTTCCTAGGATACCACTATATTTCTGCAAAGATTGAATCACTTAGTCCTTCCTTTTAAGCTATTCCAACTAGAGGATATAGTTAAGGTTACTTTAATCATGTATTTGCCTGACCACTGTCACAGAATAGCTGATAGACTCATGTTTAGATAGCTAATGTTACCAGGTTATGTGGTAGCTGGAGGCATAGAGGAAAAAGCTAGACAGAAACCAGAACTGTCCTTTGTGATTGTTGTAGTTAGAAAACAGAAAGCTTCTGACATTAAAAGTGCATATTCTTAGATAGGCGTGCATTCTTCTTTGATTTATTTGTGTAGTCCAAAGAAAGAGATGCTTTTTTCCAGTGAGTTTATTTGCCGTCTATTTCATCCTTGCGCTGTTCTCTGCGTGATTATAAATGCGTGTGTACTTGATTTAATACGGGTAGTTGCAGTCTGTCAAGTCTGACAATGCAGCAAAAAATATATAATAAGTGAAATGATAATTTGGCTTATTTTGGTTCTGTAACAGACATGTCAATCCATAATTTTAGCAGAGAGCTGTCTTGCTGCTAATTAAATTATCTTAAGATCCTTGTTACACAGATGCCATGTGTTTTTATGAATATGTCTTGAATAAACCTTTACTCACAAGCCCTTTGCTCATAAAGAATTACTGAGGGTCTGTGGCTATTGAGAGAATGCTTGTTCAAGCTTTTCTAGAAAGCAAATGATAAGCCAGGTTTCCAAGCACAGTCTTGTCATGATTTTAACTGTAATATTAGTTTATTCCAGTACTTCTTTCCATAGTTACAGATAGTCTCTCTCCATTCCTCCAATGTGTACTTAATTTAGGTATTTGTAGTAAAATTCAAATGTTTAAATTAGAATTTAATGGCATTCCATGGTATTCTTTTGTGCCATAAGTTACAGTTAGTGTAGTTACCTCACAGTTACTATCCCATTTCAGGAGATAGCAATAGTGAATAATTTTCTAAAAATACAAATTTTCTTGAAGATATCTTTGCAGAATATCACTCTGGATGCTTCGCTCTGCTGAAGAGGGAAGAAAGCTAGAGTAGATTACATCTGTAGTATTTCTATGATTCCTACAGTGCTACTGTGCAAAGCCCATGGGGAATTTCACAGACACTATCAGAATTTGCACTTGCAGTGATCTACTCTTGAGATCTTAAGCTCCTACAAGTTACTCAATTCCAGTCAACGTCTTCAGGTTAGAAATTACTTTGTAATTAACATAATTGAATTTGAAAGAAGTTCACATATTCCCTTCTTCAAAGCTGTTGCCTATGTAGCAGATTTTTCTCAGGTATCCTGAGTAACTTTTTCTTGGGAAAACAAGAGGAAATATAATAAAAAGGAATGTGGGTTTTACAAAATTGAATTCCTAATTACACTGTTTTACGCTTGGCACTTCATCAGTTAGCATGTCTCAAAGATTTCACAGTTTTCATATGTTCCCCCATTCACAGGTCTAATAAATAATTAATGCAATTGTACCTTCAGCAAATGCGATCCCTGTGTTGCCACTTCACCTTTAGGCCACTGACTAATAGAGTTTCTTATGGAACGCTGACACATTGAGATGACTAGCAGAGAAAAAGTAGAAGCTTAAGCAATGAAGATGTAGGTAATAAATTAGGTTTGTATTTATGCTTTGTTGTTTTATGTTGCTAAGGAAGGGATTTAAAAGATCAGAATATGAAAGTTGCATTGGAAATAGCTTCAATTTATTTTTTTCCACAGTTCACCAGTCAAATTTCATTCCAGTGTATTACAGTGCTCATCTGCAGATATTTGAACTGTGGGATAAAAATAACACTAAGTGCGAATTTGGACATTGGCTTTTGTATGCACTTAGCCCCTGAACTATGCTAATATGTAGGGCTGCATCTGACATTTTTTGCTGGCAATTGCTTGAAAGGAGTTTCCATTGTTAATAGTTCATCCAAACTTGTATGGCTTCATGTTTGTAGAGTGTTGCCTCATGATTTAAAGAATGTATTGTGATTCTTTGAAAATGTTAGGCAGAAAAACAAAACCTGAAAGAAGCAGGTTATCTTGCCCTTTGAGTCACTAGTTGATACAGGAGACTTAGCATTTTCTGAGTACTGATAGTATTATTCACCAAATATTTGAATAAGAGAAAAAAGAGGCTTTGGCTTGAATTTCAGATGTTTGTGCCTTCACAAAAGTCTTCCGGCTCTTCAAGAGAACAGAAGCCCTAGCTTGTCTTTGTTTCCTGGCTGTGTCATAAGAAAGCAATTTTAAAAAATCAACCAAGTTAGGACATACAAATGGAAAGTAAACTTACTTGCAAGACTTTTCATTGAGCTATGAAAATTTTTTATGGACGTATCTGGCTTGTGTTCCCAGAGAAGCAGTGATGTTGAATAGACTCTCAAGCCAATTCCTCCCTCCTTCTTCCACTTTCTTTTCCACAGTGTGTTTCTAGGTGTGCAATTCTACAGCGCCAGGATGTGACCAATGCCTGCTCTGTTTTGGTTTTTAGTTAAAGGAGTCAAAGTTTAAGCTGTGGCACCGTGGTTCTTCTGAAATTGGTATAAAGATGGAATTCCTTTTTGGGCAGTTTGGCTTTACTTTGCATCCAGACAGCTGTAGAGGTACTTGCAATCCCTTCAGTTATGTAAGATGCTGACTGAAATCCAGTATAATAGAATATATTTGCATGTGCAGTCTCACAACTCAGTATTATATGTGGTGTTTTGAAAACTAAAAAAGAGGTAAAACCTTCTTTAAAAAGGCTCAGTAAGTGCTGTTTTTTGTTTATTTGTCTTGGATATAAAAATATTTAGCAGACAGGATAGTTGTGACTTTCTTCGGGGGAAGGGTCTTTGGGGGGATTTTTCTAATTGAATGTTCAAAAAAAATTAAGTGTTGTTTGGCTTTAAGTGCACTTTCTCCTACTTAAAGGAAAATAACCTTAAATTAAACGTGTCTTTTCTTGTTTAGACTTGGTTTTAACTAAATAAAACAAGTTCTTGAGTGCTTTTTTTGGCAGATTTTTCCCAGTAGTCAAAAAAGTAATATACCTGTCCATTGTTCCATTCACTATCTGTGAATAGATATTGAAATCTGGTTTCTAACTGAGATGGAGGTTTGCTTACAGAAAAGGGGGACATTGTATAATAGCTCTCATTATATAAGTGACACAGGATTCATTTGTATGAAGGGGAACAAAAATTCTGCTATTGAATGCCTTTGGCTACAAACATTTATAATTTTACAGAAAAATAGTTGTAACTGTAGCCAGCTAAACAAAAACATGGTGAAGCATCAAGAGTTTTATATTAAAATAACAATGCAAGCAGGAGAGGTCTTCATTCTAGAAAAGGTTTTCATTGTATTTGGAGAGGTAGGTTTTATTTTACAAGTAGTTACTTCACACATTTGTATCCAATCCAAAAGCTTGTTGATTCGCCTTTTTTTTTCTCCCCAGAAATAATCCCTCAAACCAAATAAGGGCACTGCCCTTGGAAAAAAATGTTCTGTCTTCCTGAGCTGTGATGCTAACAAATGTGGGAAGAAAAAGGGTGAATTTAAGCAGTGGAACAAATAATTAATTTCTTACTTACAGTTTATGCATAAAATATTGAATTCCACATTAGTAAAGTGGTCAGTCAGACTGCCAGGGGTGTGAAATGTTACAGATAGCATCTGATTATTATTATTTTTTTTAATTCTTGAGATGCCAGAAAGAGTCACGCGGCTTGCAACTGTTTCCTTACAAGTGGGAGCAATTCTTTGTGTTCTGGGGACACACTGCAGCCTGAGGAGGGTATAAAATGACTTTCCTTTACAGTTGCTTGCAAACTATCTTTGCAGCACTGAAGTGAGAGCCCAAGAGCAAATCTTATATTTCAGTAGATACCAATCAGTTACTCAGAAGACTTGGTGCTCTTTGAGCCTGATAGAGGAGAGTCAGGTCTGTTTGGTTCTTTGGCAGACCTGCATATTGTAAACATCTGACATTGCAGTGCATCAGTTGCCATTTTCCTCTATCTCTGCATATTGAGGAGTGTACAGAGAAATTCCTGGAAGCACACAGTGGCAGAACAGTTGCAAGATAGGGAATTCTGGCTTCATGTAAAGAACAAGGTGGTTAATTTTGTTTGTTTGATTTTTATCATGAGAGTGTTCAAATACTGGACCAAGGATGGAGAGACGTTGAGCATCTTAGAGATTATAAGAATCCTGTGTTTAACCGTGTTCTTTCGTTAGCATTGATAGGAGCTCTCCTTAATTGTATCACCTAAATAATTTTTTTTAATTCAATTTTCATAGAAATCATTTGGATGTAGGTTTTAATTCATGAATTATTCACAGTTGATGGCATGGAAACGTAAACAGTTTTGTAGCAGTAGAGATGAGAGCTAATTTTACAGATAGCTAAACATACTCAAAAACTTTTCAACTTGGTTGTTATTAAATATAGGACTTGCTATTAGAGTCCAAGAATTATCACCCGAGGTAATTATTCATGAGTACTGCTTCTGAAATTGGGAAGTATGTTGACATACATGCAACAAGAACAACAACAAAAAAAAAACCTCCTTTTTGATAGACTTCAGTTTGATACTAATTAAAGCTTTCTCTGGTGTGAAAGAATCCTATTTTCCCCTGTAGCAAAGCTTCTGTTTCTGTTTTGTCAAAACAACAGTTTTGAGGAAGAATTGCTGTTCCAAATTAAAAAGAAGTATCCTACTAGACAATGTTGTTTCCATCTCTGTCTTGCTTTCTGAAGAAGTAATTTATGCTCACAATTCTAGTGGTTTCTTCTGCTAGGAAGTGACCAAGATCTTTTATAACTTTTGCATTTACTCACTGATATAGAATGTTACGTATCACACTGAGGCCTAAGTTTGGGCATGGTAGCACTACCCAGTACATAAATCTCTGGAAGCAGAGTTGACTGTAACCCTTCTGTTTGTACTTGCCATCAATTTTTATGTTAGTTAATAACTATCTAGTATAAATCTTTTTCCTTTAAAAGTAATTCTGATAGACCATATTTGGATTTAGACAGTGTCTTCACTTGTCTTCTTTCTGTAGTTGACACAATACATCTTTTAACTGTCAACATGTCTAAACTATGTTGAAACTATGGCTAGTAATAAACATACAAAACCAGTTTTGAAAAGGTGGAAATCTTTTAGTGGAGCCAAAAGAAGTTTTGCTTTTGACTTATGTAAAAAGAAATAAGTTTCATGCCTTCTGTCATTTGTGTGATTCATGAGTGATTCATGGTGCAGTGTTTTTTAGAGTAGATTTGAAAGGGTGCACTTTTAAATTAACAGTGATAGTTGGTGCACTGATTAAAAACATGGCAATTCACATTTATTGTCTAAGCTGTTAATGTACAACATCATTTGTTCAGTAAGAAGCTATGTGGTATTGAACAATCAACTTAGTTTATGAATGCTTTGGGAACATTTTTGAGTTTCCGTTTGTTGGCCTTACAACATGAGTAAATGAAAATTGATTCTTGCAAAGGCTGCTGAAAATAGAATATAAATTGGATTATTTTTTTCTAGATAAACTGTGAGTAAGGTTTTAAAATTATAATTGGGAATAAACATGGGAATAAAGTATACGAAGTTTGGTTAAGTTGTAGTTCTTTTAACTGTATAAAAAAGCAGTAACAAAAAGCATAGGTAATGTATGTGTCTTACTACGTTGGTTTTCTGTGTGTAAGTATGAAACGACCTTCAGGTTACTTGTAGAACTTACATTTGATAGTCAGTCTGTCTATCTGGATGTAATATGTATATATATGCTAATTTAAGTCCTGTAGCTTTAATCGCATAAAATTGTGGAAGAGTTTTAATTTCTGAAATAAACTTCAGAATGTTTGTGCAGTACTGCACTGTGTACTCTTGCAGTATCTAAATCTTAAAACTCAGCTATGTTTTCTGTGCTCTTGCTTAGGTTAAGCAATGGATGCACTATTTTGTAGAAACAATTATAATTGACTTCAGCTACTTTTAACTATTTGCCTCAGGCTACTAACTTAACTTTTCCATTCTCTGAATAGTAACCCTGACAAGAAGTCTCTCTGTTTCCTGTTCTTAATTTTTGCCTGACTCTGTGGACAGCACTGTGTGACTTAACTTTAAAATGAGGTGGTGTGTGTTCCTTCCCAGTCATAAGACATATCGCTCTATTCCAGGAAACACCACCCACTATTGTTTCCAAGCCTTTGCAGATCTTATGTACATTAGGTAATTTAATTGTGATACAGTAATTAAAACCAGAAGTTCTTTTGCTCCCCGCAAAAATTGTATTATGGTTTTTTTTTGCTAATGTATTTTTTTTGAAAATTAAAGCACTCATGTTTTAGCATAGTTGGAAGTAGACACAAATATATTTAAAAGCAATATAGAAATTCTAATGCAACTATATTGTTGATACCTCAGCTTGGTTCTTCTAGCTGTGTGACTGGCTGTTAGTATGTATTCTTAGAATTAGCACACAGTTGTTATTTTCGGTTAGCAGCTTCTATCCCTTTTGCAAGACAGCCATCCCTGCCATTTTTCAGAATGTTCTGTTACTCACTGATTTCTTACTAACCATCGACTTACAGATGGGAAGACAACATTTTTTTCAGACTAGTTCATATCTCAGGTAACTTTTTAAAATTTCTCTTTTAAAGCAAATTCAGAAAGCCCTGCCATAATAGTAAGACAATTTTAAAATTACTGTAATATTCAGAATGGAAAATATGTGCTCATCTTTGTTGTTGCAGAGACAGCAAGACATGGAAAAGTACATTTTTAGAGCACCTTCAGCATTCAAAAGGCTGTTGAATGTTTAGAGAATCCATGCATGTTAATAATCCAGCAAGACATGAACAAGATTACTTCTATTTTTAAAACATGTTCAGAATAGACTGAAACAGGAACTGTGAAGTGTTAGCACTAAGAATCTGCTTTCAGTTGACCTGTGAGCTCTGGAAATGCATCCAAATTGTTATATATGAGAAATGTTTCATGTCTTTTCTCTTCTTCCAGTAATCCTGATGTCGTTACACCTCAGCTTCTCATTCTGTCTGTCATTCTAAAAGATCTTTGAAAATAGCAAATTATCATAATGTGTTATGTACTGCAAATATAAGAGCATGATGATAACAAGCCACAGTGGGAAAAAAAAAGTCTTATTTCCAGCTTTAATTTTACTTAGTACTTTTAGATAGTAGTAATAGTAATGCCAACAACTTTTTTTTTTTTTTTTTTTAATTCAACTCTCATTGAAGCAATATAATTAATTTCTGTAAAAGAAATATTACAGCTTATCTTAAAGTAGAAAAGGATTCTTTACTTAAGGGGAAAACCTTGGTGAGTTCATGAACTTTTTCCAACAGTAGGATGAAGGCCTTGATGTGCCAAACTTATCAAAGACATTATTCTGTTATTGAAGATGAGAAAGAATAATGTGAGTGGTGTTTTAGTACTAAGTCCTTACAAGCTTTTCATTCAGATGTTTGCATTAACAAGAGTATTGTATAATGAAATCTGTAGAACATGTTGCAGCATTGTATTACCTCTGCCAAGGAACATCAGTGTGCATTTCAGCTGAAGAGACGTGCTGAATACTGAAACGAGTCTGAAAATAAATATTTTGATTGGCCACATCTTTAAAATGTTTTAATTGATTTTATTAAGACTGGCATTCTTCCAAAGCTGCTGCACAAATACATTTGGATCTGATCCTTCGTCGTTTAAATAAATGCCAAAATTCCCACTGACTTCAAAGAGAGCAAAATTAAGATCTTAGTCACTGGAAGACACGTTCTGATTTTATCTCTTGAACAGAAGAGTCATACATCATAGTTTTTTTTTGAAAGATGGAAAGAAGTATCTGAGAGGCAGTGGCGACTGAGTGAGTTGTCTTCATTTGAATTAACACTTTCAGTGTTTATTTGTTTACTCTGTGAAGACAGCCTAATGTTAAAGATGGTGACTCTTATTAGACATAATGTTTAGCCATCAGATACCAGAAGTTTACTCATAACAAGCCAAGTTCCGTAGGTGTTTCAACTGTCCAAATTATCTATTGACCAAGCTTTAAAAGTTGTCGCAGTGATGCTCTCTTAGGTTTGTTACCTGGATCCATCCGTTAGCTGTGGCTGCTAAGGAATAAGCTCAGAAATGTTGGTTGAGAATTTTATGAGACTTACTAACATTGTTGGAAAAGCAAGTTTCTCCTCTGTTTCACTGTCATCATTTTCCCACTTCTTAAAAAATCTCTTTTCCTTCAAAGGTGGGTCAGTTTCCTAAGTCATTTCATCGTGCAGATTCATAAAAGATTGTATGAGCCATACCTGAAAGTGTGATAATCTGCAGCAGTAGGCAAGAGTGAGCAAGCAGAAAGCTTGTTAGGCTGATTTCTCTGCCAGAGCTTACTGCTGGAGTCTTAATTGGTTGAATTTATCAGATGATTGGAGAGAATTAAAGTGGTCAGGACTAAGTGTGGAATGTGAGCTCAGAGATGGTTTGACTTTTATGGAACAAGATGTGTGATTTTATGAAAGCTGTTTTGTTGTTGGTAGCTGGATATCAACAAAAATAATTTTGTTGTGCTTTTCACTGGAATATTGGCTCCAGAAAATTGTTTTCTGGAACTTTCTAATAGAAAAAAAAAAACTACCTGGTCAAGTATAGCTCTTTGTTATCTTCCTCCTTCTGAATTCTGTGTCTATCCCTTGCCATGTCTCACTTTCTCTGTATCCATGATGGCAGCTATATCCTCTCAGAATTTTTAGTTTAAACACAGTTCTCCTGCTCTATCCCAAGCCATGCATCAGTTGGGTTTTTTGTTCATTTGCTTTCAGTTCCACTGGTTTATAATATAATTATTTTTCTCCCTTTGTATCACTTATTCACAAGTCAGCTAATATACGGTAAGAAATAGTTAAGAATTTTGGTTTGAAGAGGAAATTGCAGGTAGTTGTCATTTTATTGCTTGATACTTGCCTCAAAATATTTTGAATGTGGAGATGCATTTGTAAATAAGCCAGAATATCCTGCTTGCAGGAAGACAGTAACTGATAGGAGCACTGATGAGAGTGAAGATGAGAGTAAGGCGCGCTGATCCCTTCCATAGGCAATGCAGAGGCCTTCATTTCAAGTAGCAATGTTGTGGTTAGTTTGAACTTGTCTTAGGGAGTCATGGCGTGGTAACAGGAGTCCTGCAGTGCTACTGTAACACAGTTACTTAATGGCAACGTGTTCTGAAGAAAAACAGTTACAAGCAAAGCCAGTTTTGATTTTTTGACTCTGGTGACAGTTGGTGTGTAGTTATTTAATGGCTAGATACAGTGCAGAAGAGGGGAGCGGGAGCAGTGTGTTTTTGAAGACAGTCCAATATTTGCAATAACGTGTAACTCGAAACAGTCTGAAGTTTAAGGTTATGAGGTACTAATGAATGCTGCACTAGAAGTTGGCTACTGTGTTTCAGCTAACAGATGGTAACCTCGCACTGTGACAAGCAATAGTCAGGGTGTAAGAACGTTTCTGCATTTTTTTCATCATTAATTTTTACAGAAACCTTGGCACAGTTACTATTTGCATAAGGGAAGATAGCTCCAGGTAACTTGTTCTTGTTACAAGATGCTTAGGAAAAGGCCCTCATGCTAGATAGCACAGGTAAGGCATATGAAAAACTCCATAGTAGACATTTTTGTTTCCAAGTCGGGGTATACAGATGTGTACGGGTAGAAGAATGTTCTTAGTTCAAAACCAGACTGCAGGTAAGAATTTCTGTTGATGACAGGCTTCTTGCTAGTTACACAGAAAAAGTTTTTCTCTTTGAGCCAGAGTAGGGAATTTCATTCAGCTGTGAAGACAGCTGATTTGCCTTGGGGAAAAATGTGTGAAGCAACAGATGTCCAAAAAAGGAGAAGCACTAGGGAATGGACTAATAGAAACAACCAAATAGGAGTTTATAAATGAAGCATGTGAAAGCTTACTGTACATAAAGTTAAATCAAATTTAAGATTACTACATGCCATGCAGTACCTTTAAAGGACTCATCAAACTAACACTGTTTTGTATTCACAGTACTGAGTCAAGCTTTATACGACTGCAGAAAGTCTTTGTCATTTTCAGTAAGAGTATGTACATCATGTACATGTAAAGTTTAAATTCTTGTATTGAATGTTGCCTGGATACTTCTTTAGGATATTTTCACTGTGATCCTTAGAACATGCTGAGTTCATTAAAAAAAATTAACAGCAGGAGTTCAAACGTGAAAATTCAGACTGCAGTGTTAACTCACTTTGTGCTTTGCAAATTCCCCAAACGTGCTCTCTATAGATCTAATAATGTTTCCAATTATAAATATTTCTTTAAAGCTAATGGGAATAGTTCTGCAAGGTTTTAAGTAAATTACTGTTTGGGCTTTCTGCTCTAGCTTTTTGTGAATATTTACATGTGCATCTTGGCAATTGTTTAGAACATTACGTTTGAGAAAACTTATTTGTGTGCAGTAAAGGTATGAGACGTACTCTGGTAAGCACTACAGCCTATTGGAATTAAATACAGTAATCTGTTCCAATTTCAGATTTGCATTATTTATATTGTGCTACTGAAGCTGAGTATTTGCTTGCTATAACTTTGCAGGAGAAAAAAAATCTCATTACCATATATATGTAGGTCAGCATAAAACATAGGATTTGGATTTTGTCTCAAGAAATTCTCTTCATTTCTTTGTGGTGCGCTTGTTTTGACTGTTTCTGAAGAAAGGAAATGCTGTGATTCAATAAGCATGATTGTATATCAGACATAGAATTGTTTCCAGTGATGTTTCTTCATCTTTACGTTGCAAGAACAATTTTAATGAATTTGATTTGTGATTACTGCCAGAGCAACCATTCTGAGTCTAATCACCATGCAGAAAGTAAAAATATAGTAGGATAAGTACAAGCTTCCACAGGAGAGAAAAATTATGTTCCTGCTTGCCTAGTGTTCACTCCAGAACCTTTCCCCTTGCCCCTCCATTTCTGATTCCTCCCCCCACTCCTATAGCCATAAGCACTTCATAGTGTTGACACTGGCAATCGAACTGTCTTATTTTGAGTATGAAAGAACTACTTTTATCATTTCTAATATGCAGCCTAGGGCCAAAACAGACAAAGCAATTTAAAAGGACTGGGTTCAGAAAGAGGGTGGAATTCCCATTTTACAGCCCTTGGGAATATGAGTTCAGTAACGAATTCTGAAGCAGTTATTTATCGTAATGACAACCGCTGATGTGTCCGTTCTTGGTCAGCTGAGTTGCACACTGTTTGATGGCACCTCGCTCTTTGCCATCCTTTTGTTAAAAAAAAAATGAAACTGGTTGAACAATACAGGAGCTACCTGTGCTGCGTGATCAATTTTTTTAAACTTCTAAAATCATTTTATTGTGTATTAATTGAAGAACTTAGACTAAAAGACACTTCCAAAGAATAACCTAATTCTTGAGGCAAATGCAATGTCAATACTGAGGCCTGCTTGTTATCAGGGAGCATCCCTGTTTGGCACTTTTTCTGTCCAGGATGATGTACTTTATGAAGTTCCTTGTGGTGCTTTCCCTTCAGACTGTGTCCTTTTTCTCCAGTCTTCTACCTGTGTCTTATATTGAGGAGTTTTATATTCTAATAGCTCTTTGTTCTTTATTATTGTCAGTCCCTGTGTGCTTTTTGATGTGCACCCAGCCGTGCATCTTGTGACCTAATTTTCTGTTTGTTTTAAAAAACATTTCACTTTCTATCATTCCCCCTTTTGATCTGTCATCACCACTGCTATCAGCTGACACTTGTCTTTTACTGCAAAAGGCTCCCTGTCTGTAGTGGTATTAAAGCCCTAGATAATACCTTTTTAATCTCTGTTTCTATGAAGCACTTCTGATAATCTCCTAAAGCCAAGGAATGTAACTATATCACTGCTGCTACTTTGTCCTGCTCATCTGATATTCTCTGAGTCTTAGTTCATGAGCATGAAGAAATGCAGTAGTTATCTAATTCCCCATTGACTCACCATGTAATTTTCCAGAAGTTTTTATTGTTCTTCTAAACTCTGCTCATGAACTTTAATAGCTGGAATAACTAGGAACTTGTTTTGGTGTATGGATGATTTGTTGTTTCTCTTGTTAACAGCACTGCCATCAATATTTTTTTTTTTTAAAGTTTCCTCTAAGACAAGTAATGTGATGTGTCTACCCAGCTTTGTACTGTCATTCATAGATTTCTCAGGCTGGACCAGGCTCTGAGGAACCTGATGGAGCTGTAAGTGTCCCTTTTCATTGCAGGGGAGTTGAACTAGATGGCCTTTAAGGGTCTCTTCCAGCTCCAACGATTCTGATTCTGTACAAAAAAAACATTTCCTTACAATGTTTCCTTATGGTTCCAAACTGGCCCTTTTCAGTTCACCAGGGGATCAATATGCCACTTAGCTCTGTGAGATGGAGAGATCTGAGTGCAGTGAGATTTGTGTAGTAACTTTTGTAGAGATTGACCATGTTGCATACATCATTGTGAAACTGCTCTCCGCAGAGCTGGCACTTCACATATCATTTCGTGATCAGTTCCTCAGTTTCATCTTAAGACTCCTTTCCTTCCACTATTGAAACAGAGGTAGAAGAGGAAAGTTAAAAATTGAGGTAGCACTACCAGAGCAGAGGAACATTTGTTTGTTTGCAAAGCACAGAGCTACACTTGTTCCTTACACAGCTGATTTATGTAAGATTCACCTCAGTGTTGTTTTCAGAATATCGATTTGTGTCTTGCACCTCACTGTTTAGATGAACAGCTTTCAGCTGTTTTGGGACATGGATAAAAAACTTGATAGAATATCTCAGAATTAATCCTGTGCTACTTACCCCCACCCTTCTTTAGGCAGAGAAGCCAATTTGAATTCATCTACCAGTTTGTCACTGCTGTTTGTCATGCTGTGCTTCACTGTGTATTTTAAATATATTATTGCTGTTCTCAGTGTGCACCGAAACTTTGACTTCGTTTTGAAACTTCACCAAGGCATACTTAGATTCTTACAAAATCCCTCACAGACATCAGTGTGTGTTGGCACCGCATGTCTATTAGGACTCGGAGATTCTTTGATTGCTGATTCATGAGCTTCTATTAAAAGATCACTTGTCGTTTAGCCAGGTGTATGGCCAGCGTGTGGAATGGCGTCCGTATGTGTGGTGTTCTTGCTGGCTTAAAAACAAGCTGCAAGAACTGATTGACCTATGTGGAAACAGACTGCACAGATGTGTTGTAATATCCTTCCCACTTCAGCAGACATGACTAAACAGACTTTGTCTGCCCTGAACAATTAAGATGTTTGCCAGTGTGAGCAGGGCCCCATGCAAGTTCCAGCTTGTTTCTGACTGGTAGAGAGTTTTTCAATTTGTGCAGAAATATTTCAGCTCTTTGTGCTCTCTCCATTTTACGGTTTACTCAGTAACTTTTAACTTATGCAAGAACCACCTTAGGCTTTGCATAAATAAAAATACTTCCTC
The DNA here is from genome assembly GCF_019232065.1 of Centrocercus urophasianus. Lineage (NCBI taxonomy): Eukaryota > Metazoa > Chordata > Aves > Galliformes > Phasianidae > Centrocercus > Centrocercus urophasianus. The sequence continues at coordinate 15,355,829 of NW_024884778.1, read as the reverse complement.
TCTTCTGACTTTTCTAGTTTTCCTCATTCCCTAGAAGCAGTATTTACATGGCCATAAAAGCAAACCTTGCTTTATATGAAAACCAAGTAAGAAAACCCAGTGATGTTTATTCATGACAACAGTTTTCCTGTCACTGTGTCTCAGGATGAATTTGAGAACCTCTGCTCAGAATTTTGCCTTATTATAGAGGCTCTTGAGTGTAAGAGTAGAGCTGTTGAGTGATATCCGCAGGATGCAAATGAAACAGCTGATGCTGTGTAACTGATTCCAGTAGGAACTCTTTGCTGTCAAATAAGGCAAGGAGCAGAAAAGTCACTTCTGTCAGGAGGGTACTAATGAAAGCTCTGAGGAGAATACATTAGGTTTATCACATTGAATAGTGTAGTCACTGTGGGTGTTGGTCCTGCAGTAAGTTATTACAGATGCATGGCTGGACCATCTGCCTCCACTGAAGGTGTGGCTTCCAGTGTGAGAAAATTGGGCTGTCCTCAGGGGGTTTGAAGATCAATTTATCTGCTGAGGTTGACTGGCGAACCAGTACAGAGCCTGTTCTCCAAGGCTGACCTGTTGCCTTTAGGATAGCTACTTCTGCATGTTCTCGTATCTGTCTGGTACACTGAAAAATTTTAGGACAAATTTGAAATGCTGAACACTTTTTGAAGAAACAGCCTTAGAGTATGAAACATACTTATCCAAACCTGGGATTTGATTGTGGATGTTGTCTTTTTTTTTAATCCATTGGTATTATCAGTTAATACTAGAGAAGCATTTTTTGTTCTTGAGGTTTGATTTAGCTGTATTACTGCATAGATAAATACAAAAGTTTCTATGAGCAGCTATTTCCCTTACATCACCAAAATCACCCAGAGCAACAATACTTGAATATCAGACTGCCAAGAAATGACTACATCAGACTACAGGAGTTAATCATTTTGCCTTTGGAAAGCCTTTGAACTAGAAAAAAAAGTTGTATGACTTTCAAAAGAATAATTGCAAAGCATGTATTTGTTAATAAATATAGGTCATTTGTTCTATATTAAAAAGATTAGACTGTATTTGGCTAAAATTTTGCTACCTAGAGTTTTCAGCTGAGAATAACTCCACCATGGTACATGCTGAACAGCAAATGGAAGAGAAATACAATCCCTTCCCCTCACCAGCACATAAGCCTTTAAAGTAAATAAGATGTAGTTAAGATGCTAAATGCACTAGAGGATTTAATTAATCGTGATGGATGTAACTTAGTCATCTGAGTAACATCACAATTGATACAACTTGAATTATAACACCTGACTACCAGTTACTCAGTATTCCTGAATGTGTTGAATTGGATTTTGAGGATTATAAATGAACAAGTTATAAATGTGTTATTGTACAATCTTGGTGGAGGATGTATTGCTTGTGGATAGATCAGTGTGGGAGAAAGTCCCGCAATAAAAAAGATGAGTGGACAACTGATGCACTCCTTAATGGCAGAATGATATGTAGTCTGTAATTTAAAATAGGAGGTGGCAGAAATAACATACAGTCAGCATACATACAATCAACAACAAGGCATTTGTGGTGGGAGAATATAGTGCAAGCATAGAGCTAGAGAAGTTAAAAATACGTATATTTGTAGTTGGAATAAGTGATCTAAATGAAAATCTGTGCTTTGAATTGGATGGAAGCAATCAGCATAGAGCTACAGAACAGTGAGATTTAAAGCATAAGATGTTGTGGACTTTGCCAAGGATCTCTGGACGTGCAGGACAATGTTGAAAATGTTTTAAAGTCATCAGGATGTGTATCTCAAAGAAAGACAGAATTTTATTTAACGCCCAGGATGGCTAAAATTACTGAGAGGAAAGAAGAAGAGAGGATTTCAAAGCAGGATTGGCTTGTGCTTAATTAATACTTTCTCACTTACAGTTAGGAAAAAAAATGTTATTTCTTTTGAAACTCCTTTGCTCCAGTGTTGTTACTTTTGTAGCATCTTAGATCCACAATCTGTATACAATATGATTTAGATTCTGACTCAGCTCTTTAGAAAATATCTCTTAATACTAATAGTAAAAAAATAAAATAAGGAGTGAAAACATCTATCTGTGCCATGAAATATACATGTTTTTTTAAAAAGCAGGAAATCAAAACCTCAGTTCTGAGTTGCAACAGATGTTTTTCAGTATGAGGAGAAAGAACTTTCAATAGAATTTTCATTTATTCATTTATCATACTGGAATAGAAATGGTAGAATTACATTACAACTTTAAAGTAAAAAATGATAGAGTAGCAAGCATTTGAAAGTTATGTCCAAGGGATGTGGTCAGCTTTGTAGAAAACACAGAATTGTATCACTTTTCTGAGCTTCCAGTCAGGATGTGTTGGAAGAACACCACTCCTGGAAAACCCATGCCTTTTCTTGGATGTTTTTACTGTTGTGATTTTTTTGTTTTTGATTTTTAGTTGTCTTTGCTTTAAACAAAAGATGAATACAGCGCTGATTTTTTTTTAAAGCATACTCTGAAAATATTATTAAATGTTTTGTGTGCATCAGAATGCTTAAGAATGGAGCTGAAGGCCAGGAAGACCTTTTTAGTGGGCACAGCATTAATTACACCAATTTACACAAAACAAAATCCATATCTTGGAACCAAGGTAATATATTGCCAAAATAAAAACATTATGAAAATATTTCTTGTAAGGTGTTTATTTTGGATAAAGTCATTTGCTGAGAACCACAATGTAGTTAGTTAAGACAAGCTTAGGTTTCTCAAATTTGGATCTAAACATTTGAATTAACATTCTGAGTGTGCTCCTCAGAATTTTTTTTCAATTTTGAAGGAGGGAGATACAGCTCAATGTTCTTCTAATTCGTAAGAGTAGCTTTTGTCTTTTGGTGTGTGTCATCTTTGGAGCATGAGGAGCAGCTGAGGGAACTGGGATTGTTTAGTCTGGAAAAGAGGAGACTCAGGGGAGTCATTATTGCAACTCTGCAACTCCCTGAAAGGAGGTTGAGGTGAGGTGGGGGTTGGTCTCCTCTTCCAGGTAACTCATGATAGGATGAGAAGTACTCATCATAAGCTGAGCCAGGGGAGGTTCCGAGTGGATTTTAGGAAGTATTTCTTCTCCTTAAGAGAGGACAGGCATCAAAATTGGCTGCCCTGAGAAGTGGTGGAGTCACTATCCCTGGCGTTCAAGAAACACAAACATATGGCATTGAAGGACATGGTTTGTGGGCATGGTAGTGATGGTTGGACTAGATGATCTTAGAGATCTTTAGAGATTCTGTGATTCTGTTTTACACCTGTGCAATAGCTGTAATCATCTATTCCTTTTAGTTTCTGCTTATTACATTCTGTAAGGAATTAAAGAGCTTTATAAACTGAGTACAGTACAAGGAACATTCACTATTGGAAGATCTTTTTCCTTTGAACATAACATGATCTTCACAGAATCACAGAATCACATCTTAAATGTTTATAAATGAGTATGACCATGGTTTTGAGTATATCTGAAAAGAAAGCACATCATCAAACTGCTGCTTGAGCCTGGTCTCTTTGACACAAAAGGAAAAGCATGATCTGCTTTCAGCTGCAATTTGCTGTTCTGGGGATGTCTCAGCTGAATTCTGTTGTAGCCAAACATCATCCCTTGGCAGCTAGCTGGAAATCACAGCATGAAAGTATCTTCCCTGCCATATTTAAAATTTTTTGTGTTCAAATTTAAAAGGCTTAACTGCTCAAAGTTATGCAGACCAACATCTTAAGTATATTCCAGTTTTTTCCTTCGGAGGAGGTAGTGTTGAAATGAAAAAAAAAAATTAAGAAAATATTAATTTAGTGCCATGGAGAAGTAAAGTACACTTCTGCAGGGCAGGTGACCTGTTGTGTGCTTTAAGATGAATATAGTAGAAAAATAAATTATAGTATATACATATAGTAGATGTATATATATACATAGTCGTCTGTTTTTGCTGATACATATATACATATAGTAGAAAAATACACAGTCTTGGTTTATATTCCTGTTTCGAAAATGTGCTAAATGTATTTTCTGCACTGAAATCAAACTTTTTAAAGCAGCTTCTTTCTCTTATCACTCACAGTTGGATTAACATGTTCTTTCTGTGGTCCCTGTTGATCCAATAAACTCAGTGTAATTGCATTTATATGGTAGGCAAAAAGATCAAAGTAGTCCCATATGGGGAAAAACGACCATTCTAAGCCAAAACAAGCTCTTTGGCTTGTAAGCAATTGGAAGCCTTTGCTATAGCACATCTGCAATGTACTCTGCATTGCAGAGTTCCATAACATGGCGTGCTGCATCATTTGAGTTACTGTGGTAATACGGAAATCTTACAAGTAATAATGCTTTGCTAAGCTTGATTAGACTAAGGGAACTTAAATAAAAAGAAAGAACTTAAATAAAAGGAAATAAATAAAAAGATTGTTTTGTACCGTATCGATTATATTGCAGGAGTTGAGTTTATTGCTCTTCTTTCTTAGAGCATTAGGTTCAAAACAGTGAATTCAATGGAATGAATTTGATTTTTTAATGGTGAAGAGTTTGCAGTACTTAGAGAAACAAATTGCTTGGCACGATCATGCCATATTTAAACAGCCCTGTGTCATCGTGTTGAAATCAGATTCACCTCCAGCTGGGAGCAGTTTCAAGCATTGCTTTCTCACTGCATTGTGGAAATGAAAAAAAGCCGACAGGAGAGCAGGTGGGTTCCACTTTGTTATAGAAGATGTAGCAGGACATCCATAGAAAAGGAAAATCAGGGAAGTAGGTAAGGAGATTTGATAGCCTGGATAAATACGAGTGTTCCTAGATTTATTAGCACAAACAGGTGTTGGAATGATATGGTCTGAAAATTGAAAACACTTTGAAAAGATTTATAGAGTCCCAAGTCATGCAAAATTCTTGTTGATTCCATTCCATATTAATGGTAGTGGTTATCATAAAATAATTCGGATGCTTGTACCCATTTTCATCTGAGCCTAGGCTGGATTTGTGATTTCAGAACTGTTTCTTGTGTCTCTAACTAGGTTTTTAAGTGAACTTCAGACTACTTACATTATATAGAAAACTGTGTAATGCATAGACATTGCAAATACTGTAAGAGTGAGTCAGCGTGCTTAGTAGTCTGTTTTTGCTGATGCACCTTGCATCTCCTCGTGTTAATTTCCCGTCCACATGAAACAATAGAATTCTAGTAGAATTAAACCGTAAACCTTTTTTGCCTGTTGTATCTCTGGAACATCTCACATTCACTATGTGAATATTTTAATGGTTGTGCTTTTATATCGATGTTTGCTATTTCCTATTTAATATTTATTTCATGTTATTTGATAAATATAACAGGAAAAGTGATGGGTAAGATTGTAATAATTGTAGAGGAAAACTGGCATGTGAGATTCTGATGCTTCAGTAAATTTAAAAATTGCATTGCAAGAAATAAAAGTCTGATTGTTTCTGTAGAACATTGCATTGTAGAACCACAAACCATCTTCTCCCATTCACTTAGTTTCAGACATTGTTTTGGTTACTGAGTATTGAAAACCATTCCTTCGGCATAAGAGGAGCCACAACAGAGAGAAATGGATTTATTCAGGTCTGAGAATGCTAAGAGGAGAATATTTAGGGGTTTTTGTGTTGTTTTTTTTCTCAGCTACCTTGTGGGAATGTACCGAGAAGACAGAGGTGCAGAATGAAAGTATGAGAGGCAGCAGGCACAGACTGCAACATCACATATCGCAGTTAGATAGAAAGAGGAAGAAAATTCAGCGTGTTAATCTTAGCTGGCCCAGGTCCTGAGCCCCATCTAGTTGGTCATGCTCTGAGGGGAGGATCGGAAAAAATGATCTCCACAAGTATCCTCCAGTCTGTATTTCTGTGACCCTGTATTGCAAGGCTGAGTGTACTTTAAGATTCATGTTTTATGATCTCTTTGTTGTGGTCTGAATTGTTTACCTCTGAGGGTCACTTGAATAGTGTCATAAAACTGCTGCTCTTTTTTTAATCAGTAACTGTGAAATCTTTGATTTTGTGTGACCTGCAAGCTCATTTACACATCTTAGATATCAGTTACACACTGCTTGTGAATTTGAAAGATTGAGTGGAACATGACAAGCTATTGATTTACAGCAAAACAAAGTCTGTGTAGTTGGAATAGAATACAGTCAGATGAGGATGGTAGTAATTATTCTGACATCCATTTATGCATATGATCAAGCTACAAATTCATGAAAGTTTAAAGTGAATTTGCTTTTGCGCATTGTGAATTTTTGGCAGGATTTAGAAATTAAATGAGTATAAACTTACACATCTTTTTACACTTACAAATAGAACGTTTAGGCTCATCAAAAGAGCCAAGAAGATGATAAAAGAATTTGAATGCATACTTTTATGTACACTAGTGTTTTTAACTTCAGTTCTGTCTAAGGATTTATATCAGAGCTAATAACTGCTGTGAAAATATTTAAATTAACTGTGGCTTCATTGAAACTCTTGTTGTGTTTGGATAATTGTTTTTTGGTGGTAGTAAAATGAAGTTTCAAATTCCACACCAAAATACGCTGATGGAAATCATCACATCTTCTTTAAGAGGGGGTCGTTTGCTTTTGCACTGCTTTGTTCTTGGACTTTAAGAGCCTGAGGAAAAGAGTTCATTGTAGAAAATATCCTCAGAGGTAGACATCATTCCAACAGCTCAGGTGCTGCGCCCTGAAAAATGGCCTTTGCAACTCCAAAGCACTTGAAGAGGTTACCCTACTTTGGAGGAGGAAAGAAATTGGCTTTGTATTTGCTTGCTTTCTGCTTTGTTTCTTCCTGGAACAAAGAGAAACAATGGAAGGAAATGTGTCAAAGGCATTTTAACAGCAAAAAAACCTTCGTATACTTTTTTTTTTTATTAAATTGGATGGTTATAGAATCTTCTAGTCATGTGGAAAGCAAATGAGCAGCTTTCATGAATGTTTTCATAAAAGAATCTGATAACATACCTTAGAAAACTGTAAAAATAAAAAAATACTAATTACTGTTGAATGCTGTGTTCTGTGTACCTGTTTGAAGCATAGTTAGAAGACCCGAAGACATTTTTCAACTCAGAAGTTTACACTGTAAACAAATTTTCTGTAGTTGTTTTCTTGCCTTTTTTTTTTTTTTCTACTTCAGTATTTTTGAAAGTATTTAAAATCTTCAGATGCCAGTTCTGCAGGAAATAGTCTAGTATCAAGTGTGTAGGCTGACTAAGATCACATGCTAAGGAGCTTGCTGACATTGCCTTTTAACAAACTTTTGCAGTAAGTGTAAGAAGTTTGGTCGATGTGTAAAGCCTGCCATGGGAGAGGATGTTTTGAGAAAAAGTGTGATCCCTCTGTCCCTAGGTCTTAGGTCACTTAGTGCTCACTCTAAATGATACAAAAATGGAATAAACAATAAAAGGATAAAAAGTCAAATGCTGGATACTTGTATCTTGATAGAACAGAGGGCATGAGAGAAAATCAGTCCTGAAAGGTGATCACAGGGCTCGTTAACATACCACAGTTGCCAGGATGGAAATCAATGGGCTAACGTTTGCAGTTCATATGAAAAGTGAGGCCACACATGCAAAAGAAACACAGAGAATAATTACTGGTGCTGGTTGTCATCAAAATGAGGATGCCTTGTGACCTTGACCTAGATTTTAAGCTGTGGCTATTGGCTGGAAATGCAGAATTTTGCAATGTCTACAAAGGGAAAACTCGTGTCAGACACCACCAAGGACAAAAGCATGAAGTAGGTGTAGTTGAATATTATTGCAAGGTATGAAATCATTTGAACAGGAAAGACTGTGAAGTTTCTGGCTAAGACAGAAAAAAAGAAAAGTTGTGTTGATAGCATGAGTGCCAGAAATTAGTCATCAGTGTGGACTAAGCAGGGTATGTGCATTGTATACAGGAATCTAAAAAAATTATCTTCTGTATTTGGGATATCTCACCTTGTTGAATGGAGTGTAATGAATGTCTATGGCTTAAACTGTAAGGTAAAACTGGTTTTGGCTAGTTCTGTTATAGCAAGTAAGCAACCACTTCTGAAAAAAAATAAAAAAAATAAAAAAAAATAATAAAAAAAAAAACCTAGCTGTATCCTGCAGAAATAGGAAACTGTTGAAGCACGACATGTAAGTGTGGATTGGATGAACTGTTCTTGTGGGGGAACCACTGCCAGTACTGCGAAGCAAGCTGTTTCTAGTGGGAGCAGCAGGGAAAGCTTACTGAGGTGCGTTACCTTCATTTCTTAGATAGCACACTCTACATAATTTTCTTTGCTATGCAAGCTCTGTCATGCAGCTGAGTATGAGTTCTGAGCAAAGCTAAACACTGTCACTGCTGTAGAATGCTGTCTCTGTGTTGATTGTGCATTTATGTTTTTTTCCCCTTGTGCAGAGGGGGGTGTTTGAAGAATTGTTTAATATGCGGAACGCTTGAAGTTTGTTTTCAGTTTCAGTAAGATGAAGGGTAGTGCTTACTGTGCATCAGGTATCTGAGATGAAAGGAGGGTGCTGAACTTTGTAATTAGCATCCCTCAGTCCATACTGAAAAGCTTGAAAAAGCTGCATGTTGGAACTGGAACATATAATGAATTTCAAGTTGCAGTTTTGTTTCTGTTGCACTCCTGAAAGATGCAACAGAAAGGATTCAGTATTCTTCCTGACCCAGGAAAAATATTGAAGGAGCCACACGAGGACTGTTGATGCAGCCTGCTGTGCTTAGATCCTTGAATTATACTGTAAAGGGTCACAAATACTTTGTAGAATTAGATTGTCAGAAGCTTGGATGTATAAAAGCATCTTTAACATTGTGCCTGTGAAAAAGCTCATGTTGTATAGACATAAAATAATTTGCTTTAAATTTAAACGTGTTTGAATATATTCTTTTATCATTTGTTTCACTTCCCTGAGTAAGGGTACATTTCTAAATCAAGATGCAAGATATGATAAGATGTAATTGATGTGGGAAGCTGCATGTTCTCATGTGATACCCAAGGGTGCTGTTTGTTACATGTCACATCTAATTTTCAGCCTCACCTCTGCTAGTAGAATTTTCCTTACTCTATACCGTATTTGGAGCATTTATGAAACAGTAAATACTGAGGTTTGCATAAAGGTATTCCAAGGTTTTCTAAGCAGTGTGTATTTGATGCACATGTGTGTAAATTCATCTTAGTTTGGTGTGGAAAGCAGTGTGTGTGGGTGGTGTGTTTGTTTGCTTTGTCTCTCTTAATGAGGTGGCCGTTTCTGTGCAATTGCTGCTGGATCATTGCTGGCAAGAAACTTAGAAATCCTCTTAGGATGCACTGGTATTCTTGCAGGTTTGTTTATAAGATAAATAGAAGTTACCTATTTGAGTTACTTATGTTAATTCTAGGATGCCAAGTCTTGTTTCCAAATGTGAATGCTAAGTTTGGAACCATGGCCATGGAGGTTAAATTTCAGGTACCAGCTGTTAGTGCTGCAGGAAGGAAATGCAAAACTCTTTCTCTGTTCCTAAGGATTACTGAAAATGCCATCTGGAACTGTGTAAAACCATTGGGAACTTGTGAACAGTTGAATTAATACACAGGGTTTTTTCCCCATTCTTCCTATGATGTAAGACAGTTATACTTGCCATTTTAAGAAAAGAGCTTCAGGAATTATTTTATCCTGAATAGGCATAGTTTGCATCTGACATTTAAGAACCTCTGCAGAGAAGTTCAGATATGAAAGCATGTGCTTGAAAAAAAACAGGTGCTTTGAGGTAGTCTGTCCAGGCTTTTTATTTATTTATTTAAGGGGTTGGAGGGAGGTTGACATTGACAGCTGGTTTATTATCTTCCTATTTTATGACTAATCCTGTCATCACGTGTAGCTGCATTTAGATTGACTAACCCAGGTGTGCTGCAGGATAGAAGAGAAGTGAAAGCAAAATCCAAATTCATGGCTTGAATTGGGGATCAGATTCTTGGCTCTACATTCATTTTAGACTTTATCTTCCACGACTTTCTGTATTTCATAATTTCTGTTCTGCAGAAATTTCACTGCTTTGAAGTAATAGCCAAAATTTGCATAGCCATGAAGCATGTACTCTAAACATCTTATGCAGAGGTGCATAAGAAGTAAATGTTTTTGTGTCGAAGGACTCTTAGGAAATATATGTATTTTAGATAGAAAATTATTTAATTTTTATTCTTTTCTTCTTACTTTCCTGCTATTATTACTAATGCTGTATTTCAGGGGTCTTAGTTTTTCAGTGTCCATGCCTAGCTTATTTTACTCAGATAGCAGAATACATTTCACAAGTAAGGCTGCTTCCACAGCCAGCAGCCTGGGTTACCTAGGAGGCAGTGTTGGCTGTGTGCTGGAGCTGAGGAGCTGTGCTTGAACTGTACATCTTCAAGTTGCTTGAGGCCCTCACAAGGGCCCTTAATATTAAGGACAAACAACAACAACAAACCTGCACTTCTTCCCCTTGGTTTCAACAAAGAGAGATGACTGTGTAGTTCGAGCTGCTCTTTGTGCCAGATGGATTGTTACAGTAATGCAAGCATTGCACATGACGTGTGTAGAGCCAAAAGGCTTTCTGAGCTTTACAGAAACTATGGAACAGCAAGACAGTTTCTGGATGGAGGTATTTTCATATCACAAAATTACTCATGTCACTGGCACCCTTACCAGCCTTTCTTCGTGAAAAACAAACAAACCAGCAAGTACTTGCCTTCTCACCCACACTGCTCAGATCAGAACTGATGATGGGAAAGCACAGAGCAGAGAAGCTGGCACTGCTCCCAGTGCATCTGCTTAGTAGATAAAGAAGACTTTTAGGGATCTCGGTCCGCTTTTCTTCACTTTTGCCTTTGATTCACCTCATGGCATTTATCGAAGTATTTATTGCCTTTCTTTGGGAGTGATTTTGGGGGTTAAAATCTATGGGATTTGTTCTCAAAAATTAGGCTCAACAAAGATGGACTATCAGTCTGAACTTTGAATTTCTTACTTATTGCCAGTTTGAATCATACCATAAACACTATTTAAAGATTTTGTTTTTCATATTTCTTTTCCACATCCTTGACCCTGACTGGTAAGCTGGACATTTGTGTTTGCCTTGGCAAGCTCCAAGCTGCTCATCTAGGGCAGGATGAAAACTCTATTTTCCTTTCGTAAACAAACTGTTCCTTCAGTATTTTCCATAAGGATTTACACCACCATTTTGCAACGCTTCTAGGAATTGAAAAAATCCTGCCATTCAGAGTTTTCATTTTATGGTTTGTAACACTGCAGAAAAATATTTGAGCAATTGCTTTCTGGGGTTGGATTTTAAGAGCTTTTTTCAGAACAATTTCAAATTCCAGAATCATTACATTTTGTCATAAGGACTTTTATTAAAATTATAGCTATTTTTCTATTAACTATTCAATGTTGCTGTGTTGAACTCTGAATTTTTTTAGAAGGATTTGAAAGATATTGAAGGAATATCTTCCTATTGGTGGCAGATTTTGCTGGCAAAGGAGAACTTTTCTGTTCAAGTGATTAGAACCAAGTAGTTCAGAGCCAGATCTAGCTCAAAGCTTTGTATGCATGTTCTTCCTGGCTACTACAAGCCTTTACTGAGTGGAAGGAGAGTATTTGCCACGAAGTAAACCTCCAAAAAATCATGAAAAGCCATGGTTCTAGTCAACAGTCCATAAATGTTATTTACTCTCTCTTTTAAACAGTAATACTAATTTTATAAAGGCATATTAAAAGTGTATTTGAACTCCACAAACTAAAATTACACTTCCTTTTTTGTTGCAGATCTGGGACATGAGTGATGATGAAACAGTCTGAAAATCAGCTGAATAAGGTGGAAGATGACCTACTTTGAACTGCATTGCTGCCTTTTATCTGTTATTCGACAAGTTAATGATTGCTTACCCATGACTATAATGAATATGAACAATTGTAAACCACATACTGACATGAATATCTTCACTGTGAAAGCAGTCTTTTCTGGATATAACTCTCCGTATTTTCATTTTTATTATGTAAATAACCAAAATAATGTGGTTATGTTTCAATCTTATTCCTTTCTTTTTTTTCCCCATTTTCTTAATAAGACATACATAAAATTTGCTGCTTAAGTAAACTTTGGTATCTCATTTGTTCCATTTTTTAATTTTGCTTCTCAGCAGACATGTCTAAGTAGCTTGTCTAAATGGTTTTTTCTTCCTCTTTCCAACACTTGTTCACCTTTAATTAGAGTTCATTATTAAGATTGAGAATATTCTCCTGTTGAGAAATAAACTGCATCTTTATTTATGGGAGAGCAGGAGTAGGTTAAAAACCTACACTTGCAGTGTATATCACATTGCTTTCTATTTCAAAGTAAATATTTGTAGTACAGTTGATTCCCTTTGTTATATTATGATTGTTCTTACCTGTGCCAAAAGAGAAATTATTCTCTGTGAAGATTTCATAATTTCATTCTATGGAAGAAATGTGGTTTGACTTATATTTACACAGGAAAGACCAAAATGGATCTGTATCATACTAAACGCTCTGCTGAAGTTCAATGTTCTGCTATGTAGTAAAAATTGCTTAGAGGATGAATCATTGATTCATTAAAAACTTGTAGTTAAATGTATTACTAAAATAAGAAGTTGATTTTCTAACTCTGCCATTCCTGGTTGCTGTTGTATACTACTTTACAGGTGTTAAACACTGATTCTGATTTTTATTTTGACTGGAGTTTAAGTATTTCAATTTCTGCAGCATCAGGAATGGCTTCAGATGTTATGGCTGAGACTGTGAGAATCTTTGATGGGTTCTCAAGGATTTGTAAAAATGGATTTGTAAAATATCAAAGTTACCTTACTACAGAACTGAAAGCAAATCTATTGTTTTTTATCCAAATAGGATTTGGAAGTGTAATTGAAATTCATTTTGAGGCTTTATATTGTGGAGACTATGGACTAACTTGCTCAGAAAAGAAGGCAGAATCACTTTTTGTGGCAGTCTTTATTTCTATTATACATTATGAAAATGAGTTGACCAACTAGTCAATCCAATTAATTTAGCTTGGTTTACTTCCTTTAACATAAGCTCTGAATATCCAGTGCAGATAATTTCAGTTTCTCTTTTAGGCCACATCAGAGTATGTTCTGTCAGATCAAATTCACCTTAAAAGAAAGGGTATCTGCACACTCCCATCATAAAAGAAGACTCACTGAAACATGCTGAGGTTAGCATTAGTTGTTAAGCTTTAATGGCCTGTTTAGCTAACTTCATTGTAGTATATATATCTGAATTAAATATATTTTTTTATAGGAAACTGATCTTTTGGTGGTCAGGTAATGATCAATAACATTGATAACACGTGATAAACATTTTTAAGTAGTTTATTAACATACAGAATTACCTATGAGCTGTATGATTTGCATTCTGTAGTTCTTTTGGCATTGTGTGTTGGTACTGGGTAGTTTAAAGGAAAAGACCTGCATTTTTATCTTTTGGAACTGCTGAGTGTAAAACTCTTCTGCAGTCTTTGATTATATGAAAACGTAAAACTAGACATCTTTCTAAAAATCTGATGAACAGTAATAGTTACTTTAAATATCTTAATTTTAATTACCTGTTAAAGTAACTTTCATTTTAAAGATGCAGTGTATCTATTTAATTGCAGCAGTATGCAAGATCTAAAGGTTGGAATTCAGGGTTAATATGGTGTTTCCTTACCTTCTAATTTCAGTAGCATACAGTTTTGAGGCTGAGCTGCTTGCTGTACATATGCTTCCCAGGTGTCCCTGATGTTCTGAAGCTCTTCAGTGTGTCAGAATAACTTCCGTTGTCTAACTTTAATGTTGTTTTCTTCCTCCTTGTGGAACAAAATGGTCCTTATTCTGCAATTTCTAGGCATTAATTGAGTAAGAAATCAGAAGAATACATAGAAATGAAGTGCTATTAACATTTCCATTACTGTTCAAATTCAAATACCATTATGAGATAAGCACATTTATTTACTGGCCTGTAGGTACTTAATGGAAGGCTTTTGGCACTACCCTTTCAACTGCAGATATTGGTGTTTAATGGAAGTTAAACTTCGACCTTTCTTCACTTGCTTTCAGTCTGGTGTTAAATCCTCTTTATCGGTGTTATAGCCCATCAATCTGGAATAAATTTCACTTAAGGCATGCCCTTTGTATTAGATGTAAATTGATAGTAAGATTTTACCCAGTATGTGGTTTGGCCAGTGTGAGAATCTGCTCCATGGAACATGGGATAGGTTTGATTCTGAAGCCTTCAGCATTGGGTTCTAAAAGGGAGAAAGGGCACAAGTGTGTAAATGACACTTAGACCCATGCAGAAAGATTCATGATGACCTAGATCATTTGGTATAGAAATTCACCAAGGAATGGAACCATAGGATTTTTATTACTAAAAAGCTGATTACTCCCAAGAAATAAAGGAGGATTCTGCTTCAGTAGAGATCAACAGCATGAAATGTAGTCTTGTACATCAAATGGAATTCTAGTAATTGCTGCAGCCCTTATAGCCATTGAGCTTCAGTCTGGAAAAAATGTTCCTTCCTTGTGCTCTGTATGGGTTTGGTATTGCGTCCTCAGGGAACTCCACTGAGATGGACGAAAATTTTTTACCAGCAGTACTATTGTTCTACTGCCTGCATAATGTTCTCTTGTTTGGCTACTTACCTTAAATACATACAGTAATAGTCATAGCAAAGTTGGATTTTTTTCAATGTATAAGTGATTTCTTTTAGTTTCTCACCTGTCATTTGTGATTTTTCTCCTTTTAATTTCTCGTAGTCAAAGAAAACTCTTACTGGTAGAGTTCTTGTTTTTGAACTTTTTATTATGCTATTGTTAAGCATTCTGTGATTTAGTGTCACATGATAGCACTTCTTTTTCTTCCTCTTATTGAGTGTATGCTAACTATTCTGATTGGAACAGCTAATACCTAGTTCATCATTGCATTGCTCTGGGTCGTTTGACTGAAGTGTTCACCCAGTTCCCAACTTTTCTTTAAGTTTTCTTCCTCTTTTTCAAGACAGATTTAAAAAAAAAAAAAAAGTCAGATAGCTGAGAAGTGACTAAAAGTAGACTTTGGTTTTCAGGATTCCCATTAATGTCAATTATATGTGAAAAGATCACTAAGCTTCTGATGCCAGTCAAGTTTGCCTGTTTCTTACAGTACCAGTTCAGAGCCATCCACAAGGATTTTCATATATGGTTTCTTTTCAGAGCATAACCACATATTAAAAGTTCAAGGATAGTCCTGGTTCTCTTTCTATGGGAAGAGGAAGGACAGCTTACATGCTTTCAATACTACTTATGTTGCAAGCTAACACATAATCAAACTTTTTTTTGTTGTTCTTCCAGTTGAAGGTATCTCTATTCTGCACTGCAAGTCCAGCCAGTTCTCTAACACACTGTTAATAGCCATTTTCTTCTCCGTTGGTTCAGTGTTGGCATTAAAAGTACACAAAAGAACATGCAGCTGGATGGTAGGATTTTTTCTTATTACTTTTCCAAATTTTTACACCTAATCTTTTTGGTTTTTGTTTTGTTTCGGTTTTTTTTGTTTGTTTTTTGTTTGTTTGTTGGGGGTTTTTGTTGTTGTTTTGCTAGTTTACTTCCTTGCTTGTTTGTTTTTAAATAATAACGCAATATTTGCAATTCTTCGCTTAGAAACAAATAAGCATTTACACTCCAAAGAGAAGCCATTAAAGAAAAATTTGCAACATGGCAAACTTAACAGACTTCCTAAGAAACATAATTTGGAAGATGTCCTGAGCCTGTTACCATTTTTTTTCCAAATCCATTGACATGGCTTCTTTAATTGTTTTACGTTTTGTTCCTTGTTTTAAATTGCTTTCAGTGCAAATATTGTGCTCATCATGCATAGCCTACCAAAACAAAACTTCTTGTTGGAGGGTTTTGTGCACCTTTTCTCTTTTAGAGGGCCTGGATTAACAGCTGTATAAGGCAGAAATACCACCTAGAAAAATTTCATGCTGTTACAGTCTGACAGTGTATAAATTCATAACCTATGAAAAACCTGCCTACCATTTAAATTCCAAATCTCTTTCCCTTAAAGTTCCCTGGATTTTCTCCAGAGCTCTAACGGTGTTTAAAAATAGTGTGGCACCACATAGGTAATGCTATGGGTTTGAAATTAGCATAGACATTAGCTCTCTGTTATCACTTCAGCTACCAAAATGTAAAGTTTGTTTACTTATTTGTGCAGCACTTAACAGGATTTGAAATTAAACAAACAAACAAAACAGCAATCTAGTGACAAAGAATGTTTTCAGCCTCATTTTACTTTTATTGATACCCTTTGGTCCTGTACTACTGACAGCAGTGACTTTTCATGGTGAGTAGTTATTGAGGAATGGAGGGACAGCAGGACCTTTCCTTTGGACTAGCATCAACACTAGGTTGACTCAGAGAGTTTAACAGTTCCTGCTTTTTCTCTGATTTTTTTTTAGTAAGTTCTCATCTGTAAAATGTAGAAAAATAGAAAATATATGCTTAGCAAAGAGTAGCCATGTTTTTTTTCTCTCAGTTATCCTAGACCAAAAGAAAGAATCTGTTGCTCTGACCCATTGTTTTATCAAAATGTTGCTGAGAGTTGTTTGAAGTCGGGCAGTGTTAACCAAAATGGGCTGTGGCTTGGGCTAATTTGTAGGCACTTTACTCTTAAGCGCAGTAGCTGAAATACGGCAGTCTGTATTCCACCAGCCGGTGACTGGTATTTTGTCCAGGTTGTAGTGAATTCTTCTGAATGAGTCACTTGAGAACTATATTAACCTAGCCAAGGAAATTGGCTCAGCAGAAGGGAAACTTAAGCTACTCCCAGAAGAATTAATAGTAATACATTGAAGTAGCAGTGTTGCTGAGTAGCGTAAGGTATTCTCTAACCTATTTGTTGCTAAATTCTCTAGCAACGAATTTTTCATCTCGTTTCCCAATTCAGGTAAACCTCATTCCCGGATAAGCGTAAAGATGAGCACTCCAACCATCTATAATTTCAAGTACTGATGGTTGCCCTCCAGTAATCGACAACACAGCCTGCCAATTGCAGCTTCACTGCAGCATTTTTTCACATCTCATGGAATTATTTTGGACGTTCTTTGACAAGATTGTCAGAGCTCTCAACAGCTGTTTGTCTGAACTTCAAGTACTAAGTGTGTTTTAGTCTGTTTAGTCAGGCCAGGCCTCACCTGCGGTTGTATCTTCTTGTAGGCACTTCCTTCAACTTGGCAATAAAAAGGGGCTGCCAGGAGTTCTAGAAGAGATGTGTTGTTTCCTAGCTGGCAGGGAGCATTCGCTGTGTTACCGTTTGCTGTTGAAGTCTAAATGCCTGTTCCAACTTGCTTTTTGAATAGATATTTATATAGGATGTTGATATGAAGGAGAAAGGACTTTGCCTCTCTAACTGAAGGTCACATGCATATAATGTTTTACTGCTGCAAATAAAAAGTATGATTTTTTTTCAGTCATTCTTTTTTACTTCCCTCCTTTCCCATACAGTTACTTTCTGCTATTGTTTGGCAGTGGATTGCTGCTTCAGCAGCCTTCAGGGGCATTCAGTAATTCAGGTTTATTTGCTTTTCAGCACCAGACGCTTGCTTTTTGTTTGATCTCACCAGAATAATTCATTTTTTTTTTATTTATTAGTGAAATGATCTTATCCACTACTTAAAAAGCAAACAGGAGGCGTTATTCTTTCTCACGGAGGAAGCCACTAATGTTTTCCTCACTTTTGGTGCAATGTTTGTACTCTCTTAAAAAGCTTCAGTTTGGCATCTCTGGCAAGATGAGACAGTGCTGAAAGAGCTTGGTGCATTTGAAATGAAAGCTGGCTTCTCATTTCTGAAATAATTTTACTTTCTAAATCAAACCAGTGTGGGCTAAAACTGTGTACAGAAATGCTGCTAAAATTGTTTCCACGTCATGTCAGCATGGACCTGGAAGAGCTGCTGGGTAGTGAAGGTTCCAAGTCTTGCCTGCCTTCTCTGAGTTTTCTGGTTGACAGCCAGGAAATCACTGTCTTCTTCCCCCATCTTCCCAACCCCTGTGAGTATCTTTTCCTCAGCCCAGTCTTCCCCTCAAAGGTAGCAGAAGGGTGTGAATGGATAAGCAAATTAATTTCCAGTGACAAATTTCTTTCAAATTTGTGCAAGAGTGAATGGAAATCTGCAAGGCAGTTGTGATTTTGCTTGAGGGTTTTGCTTTGTCTTTTAATGTCTCTGTTTTCGTTTCACGTTTGGAAGTCTGACTTTCATACAGTATTTCTGTAGGTGTTACCACTTCCTCAGGAACCTGTGACTCAGGCAGTGTATAAATGAAATGACATCACTGGCAACTTTTGTTTGAATTGCCTATTTCCTAAATAGGGACTGTCGTTTTTTTTCTTTTAATACTTGCATCATTGTTTTCTGTTTTGTTTTGTTTTTTGAGAGAGGAAGGGGAAATGAGGGCTTTTGATTATCTAGGACTATTACAAGTAACCAACTGAATGTGTTTTATCCTTTTGAATCATTGAAATCAACAGTGCTGAAGTTTACTTAAAACAGGAGATTAGCATTTCTACACAAAGTATTTTATGAATGAAATCATTGCAAGTATGTGTTAGCAGAGATTCTTCTGGTACAAAGCATTCTTAATTTACTGCTGATGTGTTGAGAGAGGGACAGTGGGCAAACAAGAAGAGCCTGAGCATAATTTTCCATATTATTTTGGAAGTAAAGCAAACAAAAAACTGTGTTTTCATACTACTGGTTGAGCTTCAGTTTTAAGTGCATCTCCCTTGCTGCTCCCTCACTAGTGCGTACACTGCAGGAGATTCTTGGTATGTTTCAGTGTCTCCTTCTCCGTAACTGATATTTTTCAGTGATATCACTCCATGCATATATAAATAAACGTGAAGACCCGGAGTAAAATTTACTTGTTAGCCAAGTGACTCCAAAGCAGGCAGGAGCACTGGTTATAGCAGACATGGTACAGGGAAACCTTCAGCAGCTGTGTTTCTTCTTTGGACAAAATTCCCCATGACGTCACTTCAGGAGTTGGCTGTTAAACCGTGAAGAGTAATGTCAGGAATCATTGTCATCAGAGGAACGCGAGGAGTTGGATGTCTGTCTGGATCGTTTATTCGTAGTGCTGCGGGACAGGCTATAAAAGCCTTGCGTTTATTTATTATTGTCATGCGCAAAGGATCACTGTTCTTTTGTTTAAATAGCAACAGCTTTGGGACTTTGTAAGACATGGATACAACAGAACATTATCTGAGTATGGCAGAGTCCCTTTGGCTATGCTTTGATTTTATCAGTTCTTACCAAGTGGACAGTCACTTTGTGGTTGCACCTGAAGGGAAAACTGAAATGAGGTCTGTGTATTCAGGGAGGTGGAGTTGGTGACTACTACCGTAGGTTGTGGTTTTTCTTCTGCCTGTGTGATTTCACGTCAAACTTTGGCACAATTAAGAACTGTATAATTAAAGTCATTGCACTAAAGGAAAGCACTAAACCAAAGTCTTGGGGAAAAAAAAAAATGCTATGTTTCGTAGGGTTTTGTTTTGTTTCTAATAATACAGAGGGCCTGGTAATTTCTTGGGTTTTTTTTGTTTTTGTTTTTGTTTTTTGTTTTGTGTGTGTGTCTGTGTGTATGTGTGTACATGAGCTTTTTTTTCCCTTTACTTAATATTTCAGTCATCCTTCCCAAACTTTCTGTTCAGTCTCCTTTGCATCCTTTATTTTCTAAATGACCTTTATGCAGGCATCCTGTATGCTGTTAATGAAAAACTCTTCCTGGAGTTCCACCCAGTAGCTATTGGAGCATTGGTTACACATTATTCTTGGTACTAAGTCAGAAATGCTTTGAGATGATAGATGGTATAAATGTAACAGCATTCCAATTATTTGGTCACTCAAACAAAAAAAATTTTTTTTTTCCCCACTTTAATTAAAATATTTACTGTTGAATGTCTCTTGTGTGCCAAATTAGGTAGTAGTTGTGGTTTTCTCTGCTGTAATAGTTAAGAATGAGTGAGCTATGCATACCCTGCCTCATGAACCATGCAGGGCAGCAGCTGATGTATGGAACATAGTTGGACCATCCTCACCAACTGCCTGATGCTTTTGATAGACTAGTGCTCTCAGAAATCCCAGGAGAAAAACATTTAATTTCTTGCTAACTTTCTTGCTAACAGTTCAGCACTGTTTAGCAAACACTGCAAGCTTAAAACAGGCTTCTTTGTAACTCTTTGCTCAGATTTGAAGAGGAGGAAGAGCAAGCAAGTCAATTGGTGTGTGCACAGCATTTCTCTGTTGCTGGAGATATTCGAGTTTAATTTCCAACAATGGCAGATATGACATTATCTAGTTTCCTGCTGCTAATATTTGGAAATGTCATTAAGAGATTCTGATAGATAATGTCAAGATGAACAGTGCTTAAAAATCAACAAGGAACAGTGAATAATAGCATACCCATTGATCTGAGATACTGGAAAAGAATGTGATTTAAAGGTCTGTGACACTGATTATATAGATGAGTATTAGCAGTAGGCTGTGTTTTTGTTTTTTGTGGGGTTTTTTTTTGCCATAAGGACATGCAATGGCATGTTGTTTCAGAATATGACCAAATTATTGATTTTAAATTATTTTGTTGCTATAGTTTTAAATGATTGTGGCTTCATACATTTTTGAAGCCAAAATGTTCTGTTCCAGCTTACATAGTATGCAGTGAGCTTTAAAAGCACTTATTTTTTAAAGAAAGTTTGTCCTCTTCATAACTGCCAGAAATGTGGGAAGAAGGATTAAGACAGGACACATACACAGTGGCCACCATTTAGTTTTGGCTTCCATTTGAAGGGGGTTTTACTTAGTGAAAGGGCACCGCCAGTATTTGGCAGGGATCTACGAGCTTGCCAAATATCAAATGGCTCTGTGATTCTCTGTCAGGCATTTCTTTACACTGCTGCACCTTTGGATATAACAGTCCCCTTTGTAGGGCACTTTTAGGACCACAAAGATGGTGAAGGACCTACAGTAAGATGTATGAGGAGAGCCTAAAGTCTTCTTGTTTGTTGAGCCTCAGGAGACTGAGGGGAGAGCTTGTGATGGCCTACAGCTTCCTCACGAGGGGAGTGAAGTAGCAGGTGTTGATCTCTCTAATGACAGTGGCAGGACCTGAGAGAATGGCATGGAACTGTGAGAAGGAAGTGTCAGGCTGGGTGGTATGGAAAATTTCTTCACTAGAGGGTTATTGGGTGTGGAATAGGCTCTCCAGTTCATAGCCCCAAGCTGCCAGCATTCAAATAGTGTTTGGATAGCACTGGACATAGGATTTGAATTTTGAGTGTCCCTGTTTGGAGTTAGACTTAACAATCCTTGTAAATCCCTTCCAACTCTACAATCTTTCCCTCCCATCCATTGCCTGAGCTTGTGTAGAGTGTCTTCTGTTGGTTAAGTACCTAATACAGCAAGACCAACATTTGAGTCAACTAGTCAATAGAACGGCAGGTGAATAACAGATCATACAGGTAGATCTCTTCTCTAACGTTGCCTACTATAGCCTTTTAATTTAATCAGTTTGGTCATGGAGTTAGTGAAGTTCATTTGTCTCCATTTTCGGATGCTCAAAGCCAGACATCAGTGTTGTCTTAAACCGGGTTGCAGAATTCTGAAGGGACTCTGATTTCACATGTAAAGATAATCTTACGCTATTAAGCATGTATTTTAAAATTTTTATGTGTGTGAAGGAGAAATAAATAAATCTGTTGTTAACTTTCAAATGGCTGCTCTCTCGGTTTTATTCTTTCTTGTGTAGATGTGCTAAAAATACATATCTACTAGAGCACACGTACTGTTTTGTGTAGCAATTCAGCTCCTCCTATTGAGAAGCCACAGTAGAACATTTTTTATTTTTGTGTAAAAGGAAAAAGGAGAAGGAAGAAGTTAACTGGGTGCACTGTTTAAAAATGACTTTCTGGTTTTGAGGCTTGTGTTTTCTGTTACCAATCTGACTGCTAGAAGCTTTAACTGGTTGTTTTGCATCAAGTGCATTCTGTTCCCAAGTGGAATCAAATCCACGTTATGCCTGGGTTGTTAGCATAGTTGGAAAGCAGAGTAATATAAATTAGCAATCTAAGTCTAAGAATGGTTAGAAATAACATCTGTTCTGTTTTCCAAGGTCTGCACTCCCATTTTAAGTTTCTGTGCCCTAGAATTAGAGGTTTGGGTTCTTTTGCAAAAGGAAGGTGCAGATTGACTTTGGTAATGGAACAGAAGAATTGAGGAGCAAGAATAGATCATAAAATGGAAGACTGGGGTAAGAATTAAACCTGTTCTTTCTTATTATTATTTTATTTTTTAACAAACATTTCTTGTTAGTTTTGATAATTTATTGTAAAGGTACTTCATAGGAGATAAAATCATTTTCATACATTTCCTGGGTGAAATACAAAGAACTGTTCATGAACCAAGTACAAGGTGTAGGTAAGCAACCATCAACTGTAGACTGTTGGACTGTCTCATAGTGTTAATGACATGTTGGCATTTTGCTAAATTTTCACAGTGTAGACATTGACTCTTTTCCCCACTTAAACTTTTCACAAATGAAGTTCAAAATATATCTATCATTATATATACAATCACTTACTTCACAGAAGAGTAAAGAAACTTCAGTTGTTAAAGAAGAGCAAATAAACTGAAATCCTTTGAAATGGTTCCCCACTGCCCCACATCTCTGTTGTAGTGAAGCTCCAGGCATTTTTTTTGTCCTACTGTGTTAGTATTTCCTTTTCCTTCCCTGTTTCCATTGTAGCTGGGAGATAGGAAGGGCAGAAGAAAAGCACAAGCGCCAGAAGAGGAACCTGGAGGAGAGCCAGGAAACACAGCTATAAAGAGATTTGCTCTCTGTTTGAGGCTTTAGGAGCAATGGATCAAGGATGACCCAGTTTAAGAGCTTTCTCATCAGAGGTATTGTCATTGGCTTTGAGTAATTTACATTCCTCCCAAGAGTTTTGGTTCATTTTCTGGTCAGGGTCTGTCTATCGGAAATTCTCTAGAGACTTACCATCAATTTTCTTCTATTTTGGGGCTTCCTCTTGGGTTGCACTAACTATAAGGTTTCAAAGATTTACAAGGAGTACAGGTTGGGCAGTCTTTTCTCTTTAGTTCAGTTCCAAAAATAAGTGCTACTTAAAAGTCTCCCAATTTTTCTAAAACTCTCAGGGAAGAGAACATTCTTAATCTGTGCCTTAACATGTGCTCTAGAAGTCCACTTCCTAAAGTAGGCTTTTAGACCCAAAAACAAAGGTTCTTTATGTCTAAAAGCTTCATTATATGATCCCACACCTTAATAAATGTTCCATGTGCTCTCTAAACACCATACTGTGTGGAAATTTTTGGAGTGTTTTGGTTTGAGGTTGTAGTGTGGCTCATTCACACATCAGGCTTGCAAAGCTAAGCAGTGGAATTTTCCCAAGGAGAGAATCTCTACTTTTCATCAGTCTGACCAGTTGGGTTGATCAGAGTTTTCTCAGCTCTCAAAACATGTTGCTGGTCTCCCAGCACTGTTTTTGTTTCTGTTTTGTTTTTCCTGGGTGCGGGGTGGGGAAATTGCAGAAGGGTGTTTTTTATATTCCTTCAAGTTCCGGGAATCTCTTTAATTTAAAAATGAACACATCTGTTTTGTGAGTGTGCAGAAACGCTTCAAAAGGTGAAACTGAATGGCTCAAGAGCAGAGTTAATTCCAAATGCAGTTACTTATAATTTATAACCTGACTTTTACTTTAATTTTGCTTTTGAAAAAGTTCAAGTGAAATGTCTTCTCATGCAGTGTGATTTGTAATATCTATGAATAAATAACACAGTTGTGGTGAGATATCAGTGTTACTACCTTACAGTGGTTCAGGTAAGTCACAACCAAAGTAACTGTATGGCAAGAATGCTTTGTAGTCACTGAAACACGTGGATATTGCTCTGTTTGTTATGCCTTAGTATCTGTGCAGACAAGCACCTCACGAAACAACTGAGATTTGTACAAGTAATACAAAAGCAACTATCTGTATCTTTTCCTTAATGCGTTAAAAGAGAAAGCCAATTTTTTACCTGCTGTGGAATAGCGTAAAGAAGTCCTGAAGTCCAAATCCTGATGATTCTCTATAGGCAAGATCATATATTTGGCTGCTGTGATGTTTTATACTCTGTATACGTGCAGTAAATGTTAAATTCTGCCAGCTAATCAAATTGGATACACTCATTTTCTTTCTGGAGCTCTGGAGATCAGCATTCTGAGTATAGATTGCTGTGCTATTAATAGCTCACAGGAAGAAATTCTTCTTTTACAGTTTAAAAATCAGTTCAAAGAAATGTCTGCAATGGCTGACTTTGAAGCCTTGGGCAGATTTTACATTCATGGACATTGGCAAGTTAATTTGACTATTGTAGATACCTATCTATGCCAGCCAGAACAGTAGTATGAAGAAAGGAGTCTAGGCCCCCACCTGGGAGCTTTGCTTTCACTGTTAATGGAATCAAGAGAAGGATGTAGTAGAATATACGAAGAGGGGAAAGCAGCGGATTGAAATGTGAGCTACAATTACCTGTGCTAGTAGAATTATCTCCTTTCTTAGGGGAAAATTGCATAAACTGTGGTCATCTTCACCAGAGAAAGACACAACGTTGAGAAGATGGGATCTGTCATGAAATGACCATTCAAAGGAACAAACTCTTATAGAAAAAAGAGTATGTTTTCTTCCCTTCATTAGCTTCTCTTTCTCTAGTGATGTATGATATGTGGATCTGCTATTGACTTTAATCCTTGGCCTTTGCCTAGGCATTTCCTGTGAGAATTGGTAGGACCAAATCTGCCTCCAGAGTTCAGCTACAACAGGGCAGAGCAGGGAGAGAATCCCACTCCTCTTTCCTGTATTTCCAGGCATAAATTGTTTATTTGTTGGATTAATCACTGAAGTTACTGACATATCAGCAAAGTCACCGCTTGATTTATTACTGCTGACTTTGCATCATCCTGAAAGGTCACAGCCTGACTCACAGAGTGTGTTTGTGAGGCTGGAAACAACAAAAGCAGTACTTCTTGTTGTGAGAAGAACTCATGGAAATTTTCAAAATGAGAAGTCTTGCCATGTTCCATGTGGTGATGGCTTTGCGTGGCTGGTTTTGTTTTATTACTTTCTTTTTTCCAAAATCACAAAGTCTGCCTAACTACACCACGCTGCATCGTGTAGGGCAGTGCTGAATGGAAGCTGAAGGGTAAATTAGCAAATTTCTGAAATGACAAAGGAGTGGTTCAGAATGAAGACGTGAAATAGCATGTTTTAGATGTCTACAGCACAGCCTTTAAGAGTGGAAGTTCCTTTTGCATGTATGTGGTTGATTATTCTGAACCCTGTTCATAGCCTCTATTCAGACAGCCACATCTGTATTACAATAAAGGAAACTGTATACTCTCCTGTGTTATATTCCCCTGGACTATTCTGCTTTCTTGGTTTACGAGAAAGGTTTTCTCAAAGCAAAAGAGAGCAAATTATGTACGTGAGTGTGCTGAAGGGCTCTGCTAGAGACTCACCTGCCAGCAGTGGGAGTCCAGAGGCTGCTGCATGTGTTGGCTTCAATGGAGGAAGCCAGCTGATGCTGATCAGAGATGCTGATGGCTGCTTCTGTGTCAGGAGATAAGTCCTAGTTTACGTTTTCTTAACTCTGCAATTCTATTACTTTGGTTTTCAAATTTGATGTTTTAATGTCAGTATATAAACAGAATAACAAACCCCAGCAATGGGAACAATGTCAGGAGCCATTAATGACCTGAGAAAATGTTTGATAAATGAAAGTAGTGTAAATTAAGGTGTAACAATGAGAGCAAGAGGAAAGGACTTTGCTGCTGTAAACTCTGTAACAATGCCCGTGGTGCATTTTGAATACATACGTTTTCTTCTGAAGAAGGTAATAGTGTGAGGTTTTCTGTACCCTTAGCAGGAGCCCTTTTGAAAGGAAAAGGAAAAGGAAAGGCCCTTGCTTTAATCTCCAAGTATTGTTAATTCTTTCCATTATTTCCATCCTCACTCCTTGCTGTGTGCTCTGCCCACCACCTCCACCCCACCCCCACAGGAAAGAACCAAAAGTTGAGGATACTACGGTGGATCAGTGGAGAACAAAGGTTTGACTTTAGGCTGAGAACTTTTTAACTACTCAAAGCTTTTTTTTTTTCCTGAAAGCAAAAAACCCAGTTTTTTATACTTTCTTTTAACTAACTAGAAGGAATATAATTGAAATAGTTTCTCATCATTATGTTTTAAATGTAATGCACAAACCATATGTTGTTAACCCCTTATCTTAATATTTCAGGAAGCAAGAGATTTGAGCTTTGTGTTTTCCTGATTTAGAAAAAGTATCACTGATTCCACCTTGAATAGCAGGACACTATCAGAAGGACTCTGCTTGCACAGTATTTGCTCAAACTGAGTAAACAGTTTAAAGATAAGCAGCTTTTGGCTATTAAATGTAGCAGGCGTGTGGCTGACACAGCTTCATGCTGACAGATGCCTTTGTGTCTGTCTTTGTGATGGAGAGCACACAGATGTTCTCTATGACATTTTAAAAAAAACTGCTGCTTAGCAAAATAAAATGTAAAATTAGAATGAACAGTGCAGCAGTGAATAGTATAACTGGTCAGCCTACCCAGCAAAAGACTGTCTCATGTCAGTGTAGTGAAGCGTGTTCTTACTGGTACTCAGTAACTGCTTCATCATTACTTAAAAATAGCCTACGGAAAAAGAAATTCTCCTTTTCTGCCTCTATTAAAATATAAATGGATGCTAATCTGAATACCCATGTATGACTAGTTCTGTGCCAACCATTTTTAGCAGGGAGGCATGTCAGTCAGATATAAATGCTGAAGTGATACCCCAGTTTGCAGCCGCAAAAACTCCTAAGTTAGTGTACTGCCATCTGATGAACTGGTCTCCTTTGTGATTTCCTTTGTGACAAAGGAAAATATGAGAAATCCATATTTAATGTTTCTTAGAGATGCTGCTGGCACACGGATGGAGGCCGCCTGCACTGCAGTGTTGTCCACTTCTGGCAGCGAAGCACACAGCACATGGGAGGAGCTTGAGCTGCAAATAGTTGGGCACCCAGGCATGGTGCCCTGGGCATCTGGTCAGGGTGTGTGTCCTGGTCTCAGTCAGAAGCAGCGTATCTGGAAAGCTGCTGCTCTTCTTTCATCTGGAATAATAGGTGTTGTCCACGTTAAGCACAAAGCATGTAAAGAGACTTCAGCAGTAATTGTGGTGAAACATCTGGTTCCCTTCATGAATTCTACCACGCTGGTCCGGGGAGAGCTGTCTCTTTTCAGTCAGTTTAGTGGTGTGGAAACTCCTGAGGAGAAGGAAAATCCTGCTAAGTGATATTCGGGAACATGGAGTGTATCAGCAAAGAGACCAAGAGCACTGCCCCAGATGATGGTGCTTCCCTGTCACAGCCCAGGGGAGCATGCAGAAGCAGCCTGCAGGGGTCCCAGCCTGGCACCAGCAGAAGAGTTATTGTGCTGCTCTGCTCACGAGAGTGTGCCTTCATATATTGGTGATTTTTGAAAACGTGGTGACCACATTTGCCAAGTATTAAACATTTCTGCAAGTAAAAATGAAACCTGATACCAAGCTAATCCATGGACAAACACTAACTGCCTTTCCTCATTGGAGTTGTTGTGTGGAAGCCCACAGACTAAGGAATTCAAGCCTACTTCTGAACTAAAAGTTTGAGGGCTCTGCAGAAGATTTCCAGCTGGCACAAGGTGCTCGTCCTACCATTTGAAGGTCAGATAAAATGTAAAGGACCAGATTTCTCCTCAGACTTCTTTTAATTAAAAGAAAAAGAAAAAAAAGTTTAGTTTATTACATTTTAGCCTCTGTTTTTGCAATGGCTGTTCTATACTGGGCTTAGTCTTCTGCAGTTTGCTTTCAGCCTTTGCTGAGGGTGTTATGAGACCTGAGTTTGCTGTAAACTATTAAATGTTTTGGAGGAAATCTCAAATTAGCGAAGTGGAGAAAGGAGTGATGTCTGTAGCTTTAGATCCAGGATGACAAGATCTGCTATTCTTTGTTTCTTTCTACAGAACTGACGGTGTTTCCCTGGGACAATTGTTGGGCAAGATTAAGCTTGAATACACTCGGGAAATTTGCTGCAACCAAGAGGTTGAAGGATGAGCACCAGTGGGCACGCCATGTACTGAGGTGAATCTAGAACTGGGCTGGTGCTCAGAAGACTATGGTTATAATCCTGGTAGCCACACAGAGAGAGGTAAGTTGTGCATACCCAGTTTTGCTGGCTCTCTGAAACTTACTCCTCCACCATCATTAAAGTTCAGATGAGTCTCTTTCAAGGCTTGTGCCCTGCATAAAAATATGTGTATTGAATATCACTACTGGTGTGCAGCACTACCCCTATGAGCCTCCCAGCACCTCTCCCACAGGAGCAGAGCATACTCCACTGAGCATTTGTTTGCAGCAGCACTCCCCTGTGCACCTGTGCAGATGGTGTTGTTGCCTTGTGTGGTGTCAGGAGAGCACCAAGTGAAACTGGGACAGCTTTGCCTGAAGAACAAGGCAGCTGCTGTGGAGCTACACGTAACTGTAGTTTAAAAATAAGCAATTAAAGTACCTACCTTGAATGTCTTATCTCCAAGAAAAAGCACTTGAGCTAGTTGTGCATCAAAGAGGGGCAGAATGTTCCCATTACTGGAGAGGTTAAAAAGTACTGTTATTAAATTGGTCTGTTTTCTGATGTGGGTCTTTAAGGGATAAAGTCTGCTTCATCACATTGCGTAGTCCAGCTTTGCAGTAACTTTGCTATGGAAAGAGATGGGGACATCCTTAAGATGCTATGTGTAATGCATACTTGGATCTGTATCCATGCCAGATGAAATGGAAGCTTCCACGTACCAGGAAGATGCAGACAAGTTTCCTTTTTCACTGTCCCTCAAGAAAGGTCTAAAGATAGCGGTGAATGTTCTCAGCCAAGCAACAGTGTGCCAGCTCTGGTGATCAGAGCTCTTACACAGCATTTAAAATACGCCTCATCCTTTTTGCCAGGATCACATTAAGCAACACTGCATATTGGTATGGTGTTTGGATACTGGAGACATCTTCATTCACGTGGCCATTGTGGGTCATCTGTTTTATAATGTAAGCAGTTGTTAGTGTGTGTGCAGTGGGTTTGAACCTGGATGTTGCCAAAAGGCTTCTGAGCAAGCCTGAAAAACAATTTTGCATCTTTTCTCTTTTGACTGATTTGGCTTCCTAGGAACAATTGGATTTGTTCCCACTCTTAGCAGTCCCCCCACACCCTTCTGTGAGCATTCAGCCCAGCTGCAATGGCAGTCCAGCTGCTTGTGAAGCAGCTTCTGAACTGGTGATTACAGCTCCAAGTACAGTGATGAACTGGTTACAATTTTGTGTTTTGTGCATGTGCCAGTTTTAAAGTCTAGCAGTTCAGTTACACTGTGTAGTAGCATAGCTGCTTTATGAGCAGCTGAGCAGTTGCAGCAGATCCCTGCTGAGCTCTCTGCAGCAGTGGCAGGAGTCTCTTCAGCCATCTGACTCCAATATGCCTGCATTCAGCACAAGCCATGGAGGTATCAACACTTGAGCTTGGTACTGTTTTTAAGCTCCATTTGCTGCTTCACTTGTTCTTAGTTTTAAAAGAAATAATACTTGTTTTGGTAGGTCCTTTCTGCCCTACTGGGTAAGCACAATCTGCTGGATAGGCTCAGCAGTCATTTTCCAGTGACTCTGTTAGTACAGGTTTGACAAGTAAGTTATACACGCCTCTTTTACCATTGTTGTGTCAAGCTATCATTATCAATTTACCCTCTATATTTTATTTGTATATAAAAAGTTCATTTTCACAGCTAAAGCAGCTTGAGATGCATAGAAATTGTATTCCAGAAAGGTCACTGACCGAGCTGTATGGAAAGATCTGAACTCAGTCCCTCATGTATCTGTTTTGTGAAATGAAAATTCTGGTTTCAATTCAGGGCAAGGCAGCAGCACAGCTGGATACTGCTTTTCATTTTGCTCACAGAGAAAGATAACCCATTACAAATCATATAGGACTTGCTTCATACAAAACATTTATGTAAACCAGTTTTCTGGGCCGTGGAGCTTTGCTTTTGTGTCAAATTACAACATGCTGCTAATTAGAAAAATAACTGATAAGAAAACAAATTAGTCTGTTTTTCCTTTTGCTGTGTAGAAAATAGAACACAAGCTACTGACCTGAAAGATAGCAATGCTGCTTGTCCTGTTTCATGTAGTCCCCAAATTGTTGATGTAGGGATAACTTTTTTTCCTAAAAGGAAACCAGCTCCCTTCAGAAAGCAGACTGAGAGGCGTATGAGGCTTGTTGTGGTTGGCCTCTCTCCCAAAAACTCTTAAAGCGTGTACTTAGGCTTCTTTCCATGGATATTTAGAGAGGGATGGTTTTTCAGATGTGTTAAACGAAACTTCATGTGTTCCTAAGCAATCATCTCCCACTCCCCAAAATAGTCATTTACTTTAACACAAGTCTTTGTCTTTCAAGCCATTTAGACATTTCAAATAGAACAGTAACTTTTTATCTTGTTATTTTTAAGGGATCCTTTTGGAAATTTGGTGATACCTTTGCTACATTTAGAGTTGAGAGACCCTTCCTGATTCAGCTGAGCTTTCCCAAAATCAGGTACTTACAACTTTCGCTTTTAAAGTTTAATAATCTGTGGTCAAATGGCTGATTGAAATGTTGCTTATCCACATCAAGATCATAGCTGTTATCTGCATTTACAATACAGCTGTTGGCTTTAGGAATTAATTTCCACTCTCTAGATAACACCTAAATTTGAGACAAAACAAAATGAAGGGAAATGAAGACGTTGGTCTTTTCACAAACAGTACAGAAATGTTTGACTAGCTGCTGTTCCCTAAACTCTTCAGGATCTGCTGCTGGTGAGCAACACTAGGAACACGAGCAGCTGCCTCAGCCCTGTAGGGAAAGCAATACTGGGCAAACAGTCAAGGACCTGATCAGAGGGAATTCTGCCAGCAGTGCATTCAGTGCCCAAGATGTGCTCCCAAAGCTGCTGGTATTTGTGCCCATCACTGCACAGGCAGCACCAGGTTCTCTTTGAAATTGCAAAGAGTATTTCTTGACAAACTCCGTAACTGGGGAGGGATAAAGAAATAGCCCTCTGTCCATTCAACAACAGGGTAAAAGAATCCCAAATGAGACGAGTTTCCTCAGAAGGAAAAAAAACAGGACAGGAACAGTAGTTTGTTTCTGGTTCCAGCTCATGAAGTATAGAAATCAGTTTCCTTTCTTACCAAACAATACAGAAGAGTTTGTACACACCTGTGATTTAAGAGCACTTTATTGTTCTTTAAGGCTACTTTTAAGTACAAAAAAAAAAAAAAAAAAAAAAAAAAAGATGGCCTGCCAACCCTTTTTTTTCTCCAGGTGAAACAAGGCCACAAAAGAATGGTATATTACAGATTTACAAACACAGAGAGAATCTTTCAAACTGAACTGTAGTTAACCTGGCTCTGTGAAGAAACTTCACCACGTCACGATGGTGAGTTCAGTTTAGTTTCCTTCCACCTCCCCCCAACCCTTTGGCTTTCATGGCATTATTGTCTTTAATATATGTTTTACTGGACATATCACATTAAATCTTTATTGCCCTCAAATCCATTTACCTATCTCAGATAAGTAAATGTAACCTTGTAAAACAGTTATTATTGAAAATATTAGCTTTAAAAACATTATTTGTGTTTACAAAGAAATATAGGAGTCACATTTTCCACAGAGTCCATCTACAGTATTAGTACTTTACTGTTATAATGCTCAGTAGCCTGTAGCAGTAACAAACTAGTGGCTATTAATGCTAATGCAGTGTTCTCATAGAATAACTGTGTTCCTGCACTTTTATTGTATTACAGACAAATCTACAACAAAAAAAAAGATCAACTTTTTTCTCCAAACAAAAAAAAAAATGAATGATTACAATAAAGGAAAGGGAAAAATTAAATAGCTACATATCATTAACAAATTAATTGTTCCTCAAAAAATACCTACAAATTTCTCTGTACATTCTTTACGCACAGCGTAACGATGGTCTTAAAGTTACCTATATAAAAAAGTGTTTTTTAACAATCTTCCTACAGAGAGTAGGGTACTGAATGCCAAAGCAAGGAAGCGTTGACTACCCAGTAAGATGGAAGTGAAATGTGTAAAACTGGGGGCTTAGGGGTTTTTTTGTTTTTTTTTTTGTTGTTTTTTTTTTTCCTTTTTTAAAAAAATTTTTCAAAGAAAATTGAGCAGCCACCTCTCAACAAGTCAGAGCCAATCTCCTGATCTTTCTACCCTGCACCTCTTCCAAATTAAATAGCTTAACTTTAAAAAAAACAAAAAAAACCCAAAAAACCAAACAACACCAAACATAAAAGCCACAATGGACCCAATACTGTAACACAGTCCATAATACATCACGTGTAGTTCATCTTCCAACTAGTTCTAACTTTTTACACTGAACCAATCCTTTCAGGTAACCCAGTATAAAAACGAAGGCCTAGTTGCAACTGTACTGGGAAGATGGAATGTATGGGGAGAGAAGTTATACGTAACAAGGAGAAGCACTTCGTACTAGCACAGCGGTGGGATTTATGCCTGCCTCTATTGCCTAATTCCTAGTTAGTAGCTATTAATACAATAAATGCGGTAATACCTGTATAAAGTTTTCTAATGGAGGAATGTATGCTGCAACTTGGCATAGGTTTATGAATAAGCTTACAAAAATCAAAGATCGCATTTCACAAACTGTAACAATCTGTTGTCCAGCCAAGATACGCAACGGTAGCAGTTTCTGCAGCTACTTAAAGGTGGATTACACAGACTTAGTTGTAGGAAGCAAGTTCTGCTAAGCAGACAGGGCTGCAGACAGAAACAACGACTCAGCCGTGCGCAAAGCTATAGCATCCTGTACCACGCATCATCTACTTCTAACCTGCTTCGTTTGAGGCCTGTCCTGAGGCTGTCCTCTTTTGCTGGCTGCTACTAAAGTGAATATCAAATACAAATATCATAGAGTACAACTGTACCAGCAGTAAGTATATCTAGGATTGTTACTGACAAAAATAAACTAATTCTGAAGAAAAGCTAATAAGTATTATGATTCTTACTGTCTATACATTAATAGATACCAGCTATTTTTCATAAAACATGCATCGTTAAGCACTATTGAACCCTCCAACCTCAGCTCTATTCTAACAAACTGCAGTGTTTAGGAAAAAATGCCCGTGTTCTGTAAATTATGCAGTCCAGTTGCAAGCACTAAGCACCTGAAATCTAAAGAGAGAAAGACCTATAACCTGTATGAGACTTCCCCTTCCAAAGCTGTTTTGCTTTAAGAAAAATCAAACTGATAGAAATGTCATCCTTAAACCTTTTTTTTTTTTTTCAGCAGTTTGCCCTCAAAATATTAGCATCTTTCCAGAAAGTTGCTATGCAACTTCAGTCCTCCTCCAATAGTGCAAATCATACATGACAGTTCTTTTCAAGTATATACATACAAAATTACTTCACAGAGGGAGAAAAGAAAAAAAAAAAAAAAAAAGGTAATGTAAGCAAACCAGACAAATTCTAGTCTCAAGAAGCTAGTAAAAGCAAAAAGCATTTGGGTCAACCAACTATGTGTAATGGCTTTTGTGGATTAGCGTGCATTTTTTTTTTTTAAGGGGCAGCAGATTTGCATCAGAGGTTTCTTTGGTAATTGAGGCAGGAAAAAGGATGCTACATCATATGAATCTTTATGAAATAGTTCCTGCTATCATCTTTAAGGGCACCCTTTTACAAATAAAAAGTGAGTACGCAAAACACATGTGTTGAAAACTAATCTCCCCTCCCCCAACACTATTTTAAGCACTGTTCAAAGCTCAGTCAAACCATGCAAATTCACAAACATAACGGTCCTCTCTTCATGAGACAACAGAGGGCGAGTGATTATGATTGACCATGTGGGAGGATGGGGAAGACTGGCCCCGCCGTGAAGCAGACTCAGGACTGCTCGACACTCCGTCCTTCGCGGCTTTAATCTGAAGCCATGTATCCCCAAGTGCTTTGGCAAAGTGGTCATCGACTGATCCTGTGATGGACACAGAGTTTGCCACTGGCTCAGGCTCCTTGTAATTCTTGCCAAGGCTTCGGCGGAAGTGCTCTTCCACCACTGGGTCACAGGCAGTGGTAGCTAGACAGGGAAAGAAGGCAAAAAATGCATTGTGTCAGTGCAGAATGCTGGCACCAGTTACTGGATGCAGGATCCTTGTTTTCTTCCCATTTTCCCATCATCTCAGCACAAAGCGAGCCCTCTTCACATCATTACGGAACTGGTAATGAATGGAGCAGGGAAGATGATGAAAGGATTTTAAATAGAAAAGAAGTGGAACTATTTTGCCTGTGACCTGCACTCGTATTTTCTATATAATTACAGTTCCCCTTCAGTTCGAATTTTTATATAGCTACAGTTCTGATTCTGCTCTGGGAGAGAGCTTCCACAATGCCACATGGGCTTAAATGCAATTAAAGATGAAAACAGTTCATTACAATCAGCTCCCAAGCCCACTGATAACAGCCAGTTGTGCAGGGGACCCTGTTCTAAATTACAGCATGCCAAGAACTGGTGTCAGGACTTCGTCTTGCTTGACATGTTTGTTACAAAAGCTAGTCCAAAAAGAGCACAAATCATTATGTGTGAATTAGGTACTCCTGGTATTAAAGTAGCATAAAGCTATCACAAAAGGAATAAAGGACCTTAAAAATCTGATAATAATTTCTTAAAGAATTGCAATTTTACAATTTAGAAAGAAAAACTGTATCAGTATTTATCTTTCCAAAGAATTTATTTTTTAAGTGTGGTATCTGTGCCATAGTTCTTCACGCGGCAGAACAGGTTTTACTGGTCCTATAGTAAACGTGAGGGCTGTGCAAAAAATGCTCTTCAGTGACAATTGAGAGAAACTGTTTGAACACAACGTAATTATTCCCAAACTATTCCAAATCTGGTATGAATACAGCTGGGTTCTCAACGAAGCAGCTTTTCTAGAAAACCTCTAACATCTGAGATCTCATAATTACTGATTTCTTCAGGAACATCACAGTTTATCCTCCAGGGTTTCACTTCAGCTTCTAATCCCAGTTTTCAACAATACAGTTAAAAATAAAATAAATCCTTCTGGGGGCTTTTGGGTCCCTTTGTATATCAGAGTGGCATTGTTACATGGACTGACGCTGTTTGGCTGATGAAACCGCCATGGACTTGAACCAAAACTCACTTTTTGAAATGCTGTGCGCTCAATCAAGGCATCAGCAGGTAAATGACTAGATAGGAAAAAAAGCTGTGCTCTCCCCTAGCTACACAGTAAGAGAAAGCAAAGAGAAATAGCCAAGGTTTCTTAGTAATTACTGTATGAAAAGATTTCATGAAAAGTACTAATTGCACAGAGGGTAGAAAGCGCCTTCCCTGGGTTGCTATAGCAACTGCCCTCCAAAGCTTTTTTGCGCTATCCCTGCAGAGAAAGGTGGAGGGTTTGTGCTTTGGAAGAGGATTTGTATCTACAGGAAAAGATTTTGTTGCTGTGGCTGAATCATAAACAGCTACCACTGAAAGGCTGGGAAGTATGGCACATACAGTAAGAGCATGCTTGGATTTGCTGGTCACGTCTGCTTGCTGTTAGACTAAAATAAATATAATGACTTGCTTGTCGATACTTCTCAAAATAAGAGAAAAGAACACCTCTCCCTAGTTTTGAAGTGGTATCTTTTATTCTGGCACAGCACTCACAGTGAGAAGATGTGCTGCTGTGCGAGTGCTCTGGGTAGAAAGGATACAGAACGAGGTGGCTGTTGCTTCTCCTCCTTTTATTCTGAGTAATACACAAAAAAAAAAGGCCAACACAGCTAAAGTTAGCGAGGAATCGTCGTTCCCCAGTTCTTATCAGGCAGTTAGTTAGAGTGCTGAGATGTAACTTACTGCTAGAGGGTCTTCTGTAGGCAGGCACTGCTGAACCGCAGCCACTGTGAGCAATGGGGCAGTGAGAGAGGTTGCAGTTCCGGTTGTTGGCAGAAGCACACGTGATGACGGACGGACGGTTCTAACGGGGGAGAGAAAAGGAAACCTCCGCTCAGTACTGGACATCATCTAACAGCAGTTCTTTGCGTCATCGCTGGATGATGCAAACATCACCTTTTTTCATTCTCAACCCATGCAAATGCCTCAAAATGTACATTCATAAAATTTGAATTCCGCAGTGTATACACAGTGTAAATATAAAATGCTCTTATTATAGCTGTTTACCATATCAGTGTTACACTGAAACAAGGCCTTAGGAAAAGGAATGGCTTCTTCCCTGAGGTACCTAAAGGTTTGGAACTACACGTGCTTTGCATCATGGGTATGCTTTACCATGTAAGAAGTGCATTCTGCTGTACTCAGTGCAAGTTAATCAAGTGTCCAAAAGATTAAGAGAATTAGTGTAATTAACACAGTGTTAATTTTTCATCCGCTTTATAAATCCCTGCAGCAAAATCCACAAAAATCACTATTTTACCTACCATGTACAAAGCAGTGTAGCACTACATAATGAAAAAAACTTTTCTGTTCTTCAAGAGCAAAAAAGAAAGGAGAACAGATGAGCTTTCAAGGGCAGGTTTAGTGCTATTTGTATAGGCACAACCAGAACAAATGCCATTCACATCTTACTGCATGGACAGCAAAGTCAAAAAGCAAATAAAGAAAAAAGTTTCTTTATTGGCATTTCTCTGTAAGCAGTTCACACATGGCACTTTTTGTTTTAACTTACTTAAGGGCAAACATTATGTGCATCTGTGGAGCAGTTTAAGAAATGTATACATGCTTCTTCAGACATGCAAGATATGAGCAGCAGAGAGAAGGGGTGGAATAAGGTGCTGCACAGATCCCTCAGCATGATTCTGCATGTGCAGGTGCACCGAGCAGACTGTGCCCATGTACATAAAAAACACTGGGACGAGAAGCTGAGAATGTAAAAGCTGCTGCAACTGAATACCTGTACACCACCTAAAATAAAAGGTATGTTATCCTCCTCTCTGTCAGAGACATGCAGTAATAAAATCCCATTCAACATGCAACAAGAAAAATAAATTGTATTTTCAATGCACTTTCTTTCCTTTGTACCATCACCTCTGTGATCTTAGCCATTTCCTACCTCAACATCCTATTTCCTCAAGAAAGAAGATTGCAATCTAGCTCAAGATATCAAAAATAACAAAAAGAAGTGAATCTGCTGTTGGGTAATAGGAATCAGCCCAAGTCAAACACTAAAATAGAAGAGTGCCAGTGGTGTTAGCTGCCAAGCTGAGAAACAGCAGTCATGCTATCAAAGGGCAGCAGTGGCGTCACTGGCAGCCTGTCCCTTCCTCCTCTGTCATCACTGAACGCTGAGAGCAAAGAAGAGCTGTTCTGCACAGAGCAATAACTGTGTGAGCTGTGTGCCGAATGATGCAAGATGCCAGTGACACTGGTGTAAAACTAGGCATTCTGGCGTGGCAGAATGTGGACCAGTGTATGCAGCCAACCGTGGTAGAAATGCACACAGTAGATATCAAGTACACGCTCCAGTGGGAAAAGGCTTTGAACAAACTGCATATAAAAAAATCCCAGCCTCGGAAAGATCATTTACTCAAAGTGTTTACCCTTTACAGTGCATCACTGTGGGGGGAGAAGGGAAGGGGAAGGGGAAGGGGAAGGGGAGCACAAGTACGCAGTGGGTACGCAGGCCAGTCTAAGTTCTCAACACTACAGTTCATCATAACTCAACTATTGTGCTTCACCACTACGCCAAAGCGAGCGAGGAGAAAAGAAAGTCTGGCACATATGGAAACTGGTTTTGTATAACTTGCATCAAGATGCTCACCTCCAGCAGTTCTCAAGGAAAACAAATAAGTACAATGCAGAAAAAATAGCCAATGGCCAAAACTAAGAGAACAAATTAAAAAAACCCCAAACACTCCAGTGTATGGAACAATAGTATAGCATTACCAGAAATCATTATTTTGCTTTAGGAAAAACTGTTGCAAATAGGGATACAACTCTGATCTGGAGAACACGGTGATGCTTCTGACTAGCTAGGACAACTAAAATCACTGGAGTTTCTCTCACTTGGAAAATTTAGTGCATAAATTGATTAAAAACCTTTTCTATCCTACATCTAGCTGTTCATCAGTCCTAGCAGCATGAAGCTAGCACAGGGCAGGGAAGCACTCACCGATTGCCAATGGGAGCACATATAAATGCCCTCTATACATGCATTGCATCAGTTATTGCCTGACAGGTACCAGAGCCTCACTTAGCCACAGCAACACTGACTTTGCATTCCCAATTCAACACATGTGTTCACAAGCTGAGCAAAGCAACAGAAGAAGTAGGATGGCTAAGAAATCTCTGACAGATGCACTTGAACACTAGGAATTTAATTATGCACACTGAGCTGACATTGATTGTGTTTTTTAAAATACAGTTTGCCTGAAGAATGGTATCACCTACCTACTATAACTCACAATATGTTCTGCTTACGTCTGGGAAGTCCTCATTGTGTCTACAGCAAGGATTTCTACAGCCACCCACTTCCTTCTCAACCCAGAAGCCAATACCTGCTGCCGTTCCACAGAAGTCAGTGTAGGTGTGATGCCAACTGTTCGGGTTGCATCCATGCTGTTTTTGGTCAGTGCGAGAGGTTGATCCATCGTCAGACTTGGGATTGAGGCATACATGTGATTGGCATGAAGGCTCATGGTTGGGGCAGCAGCCCTCTCTATCGGGCTGCGACTTCTCTCTCTGTGCTCCTTCCGATAATCTCCATTGGCAGTCTTGTTTCTATTAAATGAACAAGAAAAAAAGTCAAAGAACTCAGTGGCTTTGAGGAGCTATAGCGCCATATGCTACATTTAATCCCTTTAAGAAGTGTGAGGCAGTGCATTTTGCTTGGTTTTTGAGGAGGGGTACAGCGTCTCTCATGAGGTACCCTGGTCTATCGTACCACCTCCCAACTAAGGCAAGAAAATGATTCACACTTGCAAACTCTGGCAACCAACGTTCATTTTCAGAACTCTTAAGGATTTTTGGAATTTCTTAAGAAACTTTTCTAAATGCACTGCACTGAAGTAACAACTGATAATGACTGGTCTTTGTTACAATCACCTCCTCATTTGGAATACTATTAATGGAACTCTGCCACCTAACACTGCAAAATTCTCTAAGCACTGCTGAAGCCCAAAAACTTGTTTAGCCGAAGGACTAATGGTAATGGTATGGGATGGTAACATATGGTATGGATGGTAACAGCAAAATTCAGTGATTTAAAGCAGGAAGTACAGTTTTCAGAGCAGAAAATGAAAGAGAAGCAAACTACACATCTCAGAACCATTTAATTACCATTAATCTTCAAAAGAATAATTTCAAATTACTGCTGAACAGTAGATCTCAGTGGACACACTCACATATAATCCAGCTTTCATTCAGTGTAACCAAAACAACACTGATTTTGTACTCACGTATGAGATA
Source organism: Centrocercus urophasianus (assembly GCF_019232065.1). Lineage (NCBI taxonomy): Eukaryota > Metazoa > Chordata > Aves > Galliformes > Phasianidae > Centrocercus > Centrocercus urophasianus. Next base: position 15,316,178 of record NW_024884778.1, on the reverse strand, counting down.
TTTCACTTTACACCATGCTTCTTGGTGTCTGGGCACACATCTTCATTACTTCCTTGGCTCACTTCAAAGGCAGTGAGCCAAGGAAAGAAGCTGCACCCACACATCACTCACAGCCACCTGCCAAGCACTGGCTCAGCGTGGGTCTGCCCAGCAGGTGGGAACACACAGCTACTGCCAGTGAGCACACTGCACCACCTCATGCATGGTGAACTGACACCTAGGAGCTCTGATGGACGTTAGGCAGAGAGAAAAGAAATAGATAAATGTTTTTCTAACAGTGGAAATTAAGGTGTATGAATACCATTCAAAAGTGAAACAAGTTACGGCTCTAAGTACTGCCTATTTCAGTGCTTGAGAGTCTCCCAAAATTTTATTGCAAACAATTAAAGGTGAAAAAAAAAAAAAAAAAAAAGCCTGGCTGAGAGAGGGAAATAAAGAACCATAAAGCTTACTAACAAAAATGCTACAGAAAAATCTTGCAGGACTGTACAAGTGGGATAATTACATAGATTGATGTACCGGTTGCTTGCTCTATGCTAGTTACAAGCAGACAACAGCATTGCTGTGCCCACGCACCGATGGGGCAGCTCTGCCCAGGCTGCTGCTGCCCACACTTCTTTAATGCCTGATGAGATCATGTCAACTTTTAGCCTCAACAGCAGCCTACCCTGATGGATCCCACACGTTAAACTACATGCTCTATTCAATATCCTTTCCTCACAGCAATTTTTGTTTATTTCCATTTAACTTAAAATCTAATAGCTTGGTCTGCTATTGCTTTAGTTCTTGCACTAGGTGAGAGAAAGCATCCCTTCCTGGCTCGCCATCTTCATGCCATTCTTGATTATTCTTGCTTCTCTCAACTTTTTTTCTCTTTTTTTTCCCCCAGAACTGTCCCCATACATGTGGCCCCTCTATACAAGAAATAGGAAAGCTCAGAATGAGGGTTTAGATCCCTCCTGTATTCAGGAACAGAACCTTTGCCGAATAATTCCATCTTCAGCCCAGAAGGGAACAGTCCAGGGACAAATCGTACCATTTATTAACTGTTCAGATCCCTGTCCTGCTGGCTAGCACGTATCCCTTTTAATTAATTACAAAACAGTAGTTGTAGATGACAGGAATCAACCATAAAACCTAGCCTGTATGGTTCCACAGCCAGTGCTCGAGATGTCCTCTGAAAACCAAGTGCTTCTTGAATCCTCCTTTGGAGGCCAGATTTAGATCCAACAAAGCAGCACACACACCACCAGGAAACGCATTCTCCCAGTGTTACACCTCGGTCCCCTGCCAGCTCTGGTACCATTTCAGCTCACAAGCCCACTTCACAGATTGGCATGCAGAAGAAAGCAAGTTTAGGATTGCACTGCTCTGAGCCAATGACATGCAAACGTGTGATTTAATGGCAGTACAACAGATTCTATATTTGAAGCACTGTAGCCTCATCTTAAATTACAGTACAGAAAACATTAACGGAGCACAGCAAACTCAAAGCAAGTATGGAACTTCATGAATAGCACACCTTTACAGGTTGCTTCTGTACCTGGACAGCAGCCCCTACATGGCTGCTAAGTAACAGATGAAAAGCCAGCACTGCAGGCAGGGTTCAGGTGCTGCTAACAGCTCATTCTTTTCTGCAGTGCAATATCTTTGGTGTTCACAAGCCAAAATATCACTGTTCAACTAAATATCACTTAGCTATTGTGATTTAAACAACAATTTGGAGATTAAAAAAACGAATACAGCTGGAGTAGATTCCTACTTTTCACTACTGCTTCAAATTAAAACAAAATAAATAAATCCCTGTTCAGAAAAAAATGTTGCTACACCAGGTTTTGGGGGGTTGGCTTTTTGTTTTGGTTTGTTGGTGTTTTTTTCTCTCTCTTAGAACTGGGATTTCAACTTCTTCATGCTGCATTCATAGCCGGGGGGAGGGGAAGGCTGTCAAGAACTGCTGATGAACAAACCTACTGGAACTTCCAAGCTTAAAACATTTATCATTTTGCACAATATTTCACTCCCCACATTAAACAAGGAGTCACAGCCCTAAATGTTGGTGAACGGGTAGTTTTGCCAAAACAAATGAACTTTTCTGCAAAGATTTTTGAAGAGGAAGGGATGAAGAAACTGAGAAAGAGGAGTCTGAAGGCAGGAAGTAGAGCACAGCTTCCCAAAGATACCTAAAAATTACCGAGTTATCTCAGTAACCTCTGCAGATCACACCCAGCCCTTTCTGTAGGCAAATAACTCCCTTCTCCTAAATTAGAACAACAGCTCTTCCGGACAGGGAACAATTTATACCCCGCTCTTCAAAAATCCTCTCAATTCATCCACCTTCAAACAAACAGTCCTGGCAAAAAAATGGCAAATAACTGCAGCATCGACTTTCACATCAGGTATTAATTTTTGTGAGCCTAGCTCACGATTTTGCAGCACTGTGTAGTAACATGAGAGCTCTGCCCTTGTGAAAATAGCCCAGCGCTTCTGAGTCCCTCCTGTTTAAATATAAATAGCAAATCCTGCAGACATCTGACTCCACTTGTAAAACAATTGTACATAAAAATACGCATGCACAGAGTATTCATTAATTCAACAGTTAAGCAATGTAATTTCAAAAGTAATTTTGTGTTAAAATGCCTTTATGCAACTGATAGTTTTCCCTTTTTTATTATTATTATTATTGAAGGAATTAATCTGAAAAATGTACTTAAATTTGCACTTCCTATCTATACAAGATGCAGGCAATTTGTAAATTAGAAATAGTTCTGTTCTTGCTAAAAATCCAGACCACAGGAACAGTATGAAAACTATTATTTTATTAACTTCTGTGAAAACAGAATGCAATGTAAATATTTCATTAAGATATTTTGTCTATTTTCCTTCCAAGTACAGCTATGACAATTCTGTTTTGGAAAACTGTTCTGTTCTTGTTCTGCTATTAGATGCTTTGTTTGCAGGGGCAATCAAAACACTGCATGTGCCTCAAGACAGTTATAAAAATGAATCAGTTTCAAAATGCCACATGTGCTGAGCAAGTGGCATCTCCTATTTAAAGGTAAGGATGTAAAATTCCACAGGTGGATCCACGTCTGACAAATAATTATGAAGTATGCTCTACAAGTTAATCCAGCTGTCCAAACTGCTGTATCATCCCTCAACTCCATTTTGTCTTAAACATCTCCACAGGTAAAACCCTGGAGTTCATCTTCAGAGGTGAATACACCAGTGCATCTCCAGTGGCTTGAAGAACAGCCATTGGCATCGGTGAGAACCTGAGCACCCCCAGGCAGTGAGGAGCTGTTGGCTCAGCATACACAGCACCCTCACAGTCCCCTTTGAACAGAGTTTTTCAAGCTACTTGCAGGTTTATTTGAGCAAAATTATACGTGACTCCAATCTTAAATTCATTTCTCCAGCACTTAAAAAACAGACATTGTTTTCCATGTTTCTCCCCAATGAATCATAACCGAGGCTCCGGCACTTACCAAGCATCATGTGCTCAGATGGATGTCATACCAAAACCACACACATCCTGACTGTTAGCTGGAAGTCTGCTGCAGTTTGGTTCTCAGTGTTTGTTAATTGAAAGCAACGTTTCAGCCTTCAGCAGGAAGTCGTTCAAAGGTAGCTAAAATGCACTGTTCTTACAGTCTTTTGTACAACCTTTAAACGCAGCTGCTCTGTTCACTGGCACAAAGTGGTGGTAATTCACACTCATCCTACAGGAACCGCCTAACGCTGCCAATTGCTTCAGGAAAAGGAAAAAAAGAGGCCCACCGAAAGGGGACAGTTTTGCTTACACTCACTTCCAGCCCTTAGATTCTAAAGGAACAGATGCCAAAAGTATTACTGTACCTCCAAGTGAAGAAATCACAGACGTTTCACACTCCCTTTGGCAGCAGCAGAGCTCTAACTTGAAATGGTTGTACTGTAGGAGCATGTTTTACTTGTAGAAAGAACAAGTATCCACGTGAGATGGTTTTCCTTATACTAACACAATATATAATATTGCCAACTGTAAGTTATTTCATTTGTGTAACTTAGTTCAAACTAATATTTTCTGCATCCTTTATAACACTCCTTTTTTGACATCTCCTACTGTACTTATTCACAAATACTTCAGCTTGAAAGATGACAGCTGCTTTTGTTCAAGACTACTTCAGGACTTGTAACCCACTGATAGCAAGTATCCTCTTCACACCATGGGCAGCACTTCCCACCAAAGCTCTGTTTACATGCATTAACTCTGTTACTGTGAGGCAGCAACGCAAGAATGTAAGAAGACTTTCAAAACCTAATGAATGACCCAGAAGGGACAAATCCTACGCGGTCCTTAATCAGGATTTTTAAGCAATCTGAATTCCCTAAAAACAAACAAAACCTGAAGATAATAACTAGCAGTTAGCTCACTGAGCGTCAGCCAATGATCTGAAGCATTCATAACACGAACACATAGACCACACAACCCAAAACACTCTTCAGGTCTACTGCGAAAGGCTGCCACCTAACCACGTAGCCTGTTTCCATCCTATTCTCTTAGTAGCCCTTTCCTTTTATGGCATCCCCAAAGGCTTCCAAGTAGGCATTTTGCAAGAGATGATTGTTTTGCAAGAACCATTTCCTCCCCAGAATCTGGAGGGCTGATGGTTTCCTGACAAAGATGGAGAATGCTTCCCTTTTTTGCCACTGCTGTTATTTAAATGTTGTCTGTACAGCGTAACCCCAACTCCAGGAAACCTTTTGGGCTCCCTGAAAATCGTGCTCTGCCCAATGATAATGCAGACAGGCTTAGGGCGTCCTATCGTTGCCCTTCAAGCACTTGCAGCAGCTGCCCTACCTGCTGCTGTGGCTGCAGAGAACAGCTGTGCCTGACAGACTCCTTCAGAGCAGCAGCTCTCCATGCAGCTGGCAGCAGCAGACCTGTAACCAAGGCCTGCAGCAGGCAAATCCTCATCTCTTTCACCATCCAGGTGTGTATAACCAAGGGAAGAAGCAGGTCAATACGTTTTCACCTTCCACCCCAGGCCACAAACAACTCAGCAAAGGCATCCAGGATTTCAAGCCCTGCCTCCAGGCTTCTCCAGCCACCTATAATTAAACATCACTCTTCCCAGACACGAGCTTTTGTTGTGCTGAATTTTTCAACTTGAGCATCATGCTCAGTTTGGAGGGTTAAGCATCGTATTTACACAAGTTCTGTAGGAGTCAGAAGTATGCATGCACCAAGCCGAGCTGTCTTTCCTCTGCTCTCTCCACCCCCTGTAGTCAGCATTCTGCAATTCCTTGCCATTAAAAAATAATAATAATAGTAATAAAACAATTCACTATTTTTTTTCCAGCTCACTGCTACAAACCCTCTGAGAATTTACAATGAAACCACAGAAATAATATTAACAAGAAATAGGATAACCTTACACAGGTCATACTTTCTAAATTTATCCTCACTAAAACAAGACTTTAAGAGTTAAAACTCTGGACTGAATAGTTACTGCCAAGTGCAATCAACCAGGAGAAGAAATTTCAGAGAAAGAAAGAAAAGAAAGAAATTATTAATAAGCTGTCCCATTACTGCCTGCCTGCAGCATGCAAAGCATTCAGATACAGAAGAGCTTCTCTTCTTGAAGGCTTATGTTCACAAGGATGAAAGAATGCAGAACCGCATGATGTAAGACCTTACTCAAAAGCCAAACCCACAAAACTGAAACCTAGATCTAATGTACAGTAAAATCAATTAAACACGATTTCAGATCCTACTTTTCTCACAGGATTATTTATTTATTAGTTGGCGTTTGTCAGCTTTGCCCCCCACACACACAGTCACTGTGAAAGGTACCACTGCTTTGTGCTGCAAACCATTCCTTACATACAGAAGTCAAACTCTGGGATTTATTAAATGAAAAATGATACTGGAGTGCATGCATGCACATCCAAGCAAGAAATGAAACCACTTTACCTTACTAACACAGGTACACTGCGCAGTTATCTGTATCCTTAGTTCAGTATTTACAAAAAAGGGTCTCCTCACCTGCAAATCCTCTGCCGTCTGTGCTTCCCACCTCTCAAACTCCTAAGGTAAGCTTCTGCTGCACACCCAGTTGCTTATTTTGAAGAATTGGAATTTGTGAAGAGGTTTTATGTGAGGTTACACCCGAGATGTAATTGGCAAATTTTCGTATACAATATAGATCTGCAAAAGGTCTAAACTAGTAAGTGATCTCATTCATTCTCTGAAGTAACAATAAATATGGACTGTTCAAAAAAAAAACCACCAAACTGCCTGATAAAGTGGAACAATAGAAGAAACTTCCAGCATTTCATTATTACCACAATAACAAGTGCTCGAGTATAACAGAACATTGCAGGAATTGTAAAAGTTTCCTAAAATGCACCATTGTAGCTGTAAGTCCAGGAGCGTAAACATCAGCTCCTTTCATCTCCTCAATGTTCTGTTACACTTTGGCTTTTAGGTGGAACACAACCACTGACAACAGCTCTCATCAGCTCTGAGTTTTCAGGGATTGGAGACAAGAACATCCAGCCAACTCAACAGCCAGAAGAGAAAAAGCATGCTGGTCCCTTAACCTGGACGGCACGTCCCAGGGCTCCTGCTCTCCTTACTGTGTGACAGCATGACAGGAACTGCACAGTTCTTGGGAGGGAGAAAGAAGTAACCCAACCTTCAGGATTTACCTGATATCTCCACATTCCCAAAACTCACAGAACGACAGAGCAGCTCCACTGTCCTCCAACAAGCTGCACAACGCTACCAGAAAAAGATGATGGGGAGAACTATTTCTGCCAACTGTGAAAGCCAAAAGGCAGAAGATGTGAATGCTGCAGAAGCTGAAAAAGGCCCCACTGAGGATCAGTCTGTCTTTAGAAGACACAGCTACTACAGAGTACTTTTTTCTTTTTTTTTTTTAAGATACTTGCAGCAGAACTGCGAAACTCATACACATCAATGCTGAAACTTAATGCTAGGGTTGCCAGTCGTAGCATAGTTTGAAAAGCAAACGATGCAGAGGTACCATAGTACAGGGGTGCCTGAAGGCACAGTAATCACATCCAGAGAGCCATATGAAGCTGGTGATAGAGAGGGGAGCCAGCCACTGTTCACATCTGGAGTGCAAGCCAGGCTACTGCATGTATGGAGATGAACACATCATGAGCAAGAAAAGGAAGTCACTGCTGGAACAGAAAGTAGAAGGATTGATCTGCATAGAAGCCTGAGCTGTTCCATGTTCATAAGGAACTCCAAATTGCTTGGAGAGGAAAAGCATCCAGAAAAAAAAAAAAAAAAAGAAAGAAAGATAAAACACAAGGTTACAGAAACACTCCAAATTTTCCTGAAGTTTCTAACAAGCAGGAAGGAATAACTGATAGGAAAAGGAAGAGTGAAGAGGCTTCCAGGAAAACAGAGGGCTTACTGCAAAAAATCAGAGCTATAAAACGATTAATTGGTACCCAACTGCAATGCCCACCACCCAAGAACTTTTGGCAGGCAATTCCTCTTACATTCTACCCATTCATGTGCTGGGTCACGTGCAGCTTTTACAATTCAGCCATGTTAACATCCTTTTGAAGTCAAACTTGGCACATGCAACAAACCTTTTGTACTGAGTCACTGGAAAATACTGTAAAAACTATTTATGATCACATAGAGAAAACTGTGGGCCAACGTCAGGAGAAAGCTTGCATATCAAATACACACAGCAGTGGGTCATGCCCTAGTGCAACAAGATTAGCCACATACATGTGTGCTCAATGTTGCCAGGGTACATCAGTCTGTTCTGCAGGCTCTGGAAAAACTTGGTGGTGTTGAAACTCAATGGTGAAACTGCAGAACTGTTAGAGGAAATAAAAAAGGGCAGTTACATTTTCTTATGGTATTTTCTGGCAGTTCCTTACAATACTTTCTGCTTTTTGATTTCAAAAAATTACTTTCATTCATCACTTACCGCGTGTCATGCAACTATTCTTGCAAAAGTTAAGAACCACAAGCTTAGATCAATCTAAGAACCCCCAATTTGCAAAAGTTGATGGGACATTATTCAGTTCAATCATGAAAGACTGCAACAGGTATGCTCAGCATAGAGGAACGGAGTCATCATTTCCTCCACATAGATTCTGTGCATTGTCAAAGATGTCAACAACATGAGAATGGAAAATTTATTTAGGAAAAGCTTGAACAACACAAGCCACTCTGGAAATAAAGTCACGCTGCTGGAATTAACCGTGTCAGATCAGCAGGAGGTGGAATGACAGAGACTTGGTTTTCAGCTTTAAAAAGGAGGGGGGGTGAAAGCC